>NC_134552.1:11876444-13100042 GCF_025594145.1 Primulina tabacum | reverse complement strand
CAATTGTAAACAAACCAATCAAATGACCACATATGCTTGTATATTGCTAAGTTCTCTTTTAATTATAGACAAAAGTTGTGTGAGACGGTTTCACAGGTCGTATTTTGTGAGACAGATCTCTTATTTGAATCATCCATGAAAAAATATTATTTTTATGCTAAAAATATTACTTTTTATTGTGAATATCGGATAGGGTTGACCCTTCTCACAAATAAAAATTTGTGAGATCGTCTCACAAGAAACCTACTCTTCATTATAACATTAGATCTCTAATCCATATCATTTATTTCTCTCGTCGTCTCTAGTTGTTTAGACAAAAAAAATCGTCGTCTAAGCTGATCGACTCGTATTTTTTCGATATGATATGTCGCCTAACATCTAGATGATTTGTAAACGACCCCCTAAGACACAATTTAGACAAATACTTCAAACTAATAATCCATAAGTAAATAAAATCGTTCTCTATAATAAATAAATAGAAACTCTTTAGATGAGATAAAATGTAATAGTTTTTTTTTCTTCCTGAATATTATACCTTTTACAGTTGTTAATTAATTGACCGGTAATGCGTATCCTCTCACTTTTTCCACTCGCTAAAAGGAACGCCCGATAGGAATCGCCGGCGCCAACCATTATCTCTACTCACACCATGCCCTCCGCCGCCGCCGGTTATGCAGAATCAAAATTCTACACGCCACCCGACTTTCAAAACCGAGCCGAAACTATTTTCTCAGCTCGACCTCCCGTCATCGTCATCTTCGGTGGTTCCTGTGCGGATCGATGGATTCGAAGAAGACCTAATTTTATCCAAATCGCAGCTCCTGAGCCGACCCGAACTTATAAAGCGCCGTTCACGCAGGGTCAAACAGTTGGCCCGAATTTACAGGGACCACTACTGGGCGTTGATGGAGGAGCTCAAACTCAAGTACAGAGAATACTATTGGGAGTTCGGTAAAAGCCCCTTTCAAGAAGACGAAGATGGGGATAGAGTTCATGGGAACCGGGGGGACTATGCCACTACGAACGCAGAGAACGCACATGGGAATGGCAATAATGGGAATCCGGGGGTTGCGAATAAGACCAATAGTAGGTGTGGGGTTCACGGGTGCAAGGCTAAGGCTATGGCGATGACAAGATTTTGCCATATGCATATACTGTCCGATGCCAAGCAGAAGCTCTACAAGGCTTGCAATTTCTCCATCAAGAGGTTTGGATTTATTTTTAGAGTATAGACTACTTCGAGGCTGCTAACTATAGCAAATTTACAGCATTATTGTTATAATATATCCACAGAGGATTGTGTATTCAAAATTTATCTTTTTGGATGATGTTGATTGGGTAGGAGTCACGGTTCTCCTGTTCAATAGGAGATATGTGGACATCTCCTTGGGTGGTATTTGGAAATGCGTGATTGTGGTTGGGAGAGAATTTTTTTTATATCTAAAAGTAGTAATGGAAAATGAAAGTAGTAGGGGATTTTTTAGGACTGGTGATGAAATATGGTAGAACAATACTTAGATTTAAAATGAACGAGGCTCGGACATGATTAGGCTCGTTCATCGCTATCCTAAAAAAATTAAAGAGGAGAAATCAAAGTATTGTTGGTCCACATTACCTGTCTAGTGAAGCGCTGGTTGGCGTGAGAGTATGAGTCAATCACACATGTATGATACACTTGTGAATTGCGAATTGAGAGCATTTCAGGCTCTTTGGGGTTCTAGCCGTTATGTAAATGCCATGAATGCTGAAACATATAAAATTATTTTTAAATAGAATTTAAAACCTGTTGTTGTATGTCCTTGTTTGAGTTAGATTCTGTTACTGTGAGAGCCTGTGACATGGAATGATTCCGTTGATTTTGCAAAATTGTATTGACTAATTTATCTCTCGCATCAGAGAGGTGGTAAGGTAAATCAGTGAATAAAATTGGAGTCAAGATATTTTAGCATATATTTCAGTGTTTTCATTTTGGAATTCGTGCTTGATACTTCCTTTCAAACAGCCTGATCCCCACTGGTCCGTGGTTGTCAAAAGCGCAGAAGTGCAGCGAATCGCAATGCTTGCACTTCAGTGTGCTTCAAAGCACACGGCTTCCATAAAGCGTGCACTTTTTTGCGCTTCGTGCTTCGCATTGAAGCGAGCTTTGGAGAAAAACAGATTTTTTTTAAATTTTTTTTTGATAAAGGTGAAATTTTCTTTTAAAGCGCAATTTGTCATCCATTTACCAAAAAAAAGCATAGAAAACCACATCACATTGTCTTCCCCCATCGCCTCTGCCCTTGTGTCACCTCATCCTTTGCCCTCGCATTTTAATATTTGATATTTTAAAGATGAAGATTATGATGATATCAATATTTGATATATTATGTTTCAATTTTTTTAAATAAAGTTGAATTTATTTTTATTTTTAAAATACTTTATTTATAATGCTTTTCTTCTGTAAAGTGTGCGTTTCGTTTATGCTTTGTTCTTAAAGCCTAGGGACACTTGAGCGCTTTAGTGCGACTTGTGTTTTTGACAACTATGCACTAGTCTATGATGGGAATTTGCTTTCTATGATGGGCCTGTTTGTTAATCTGACTGTTCAGATCTGATTCAGGGTCTCATATGAGTGTGTAAACTGATGGCGCCACATGCTATGACACCAAATTTCCCTTAACTGAAACATTCGAAGGAGAATTGAATATTTTATACTTCTAAAATAGATTATTAAATTATGAAACGGAAGCCCACATTTATTTTACTATCTCGTAAATAGCATTGGAAATTTGTAAGAGTTGTCATAAAGAACATCCGAGAATTGAAAAAGAAGATGTTTAGATGCTCCGTCTTTTGAAAGCACGTTCTCTGATCCTCTAGATAAAAACGCTTTTTATCACGCAGCTTGAAGGTAATGCATATAAGAGCATTTTTTTCCAAACAAAGAGTACTTCTATTTTTTTTGGCTCAGCTGGATGTATTCATTCGAGGATCAAATTAATGCAAGTATCTTGTCATGATCAATGGATTGACTTATTGTTGATCAATGTCGTATACTTTGCTTTAGTGAGGGATAACACTATCTCATCTTGAATGTTGCAGCTGTGACATGAGCTAATATTATAATGACTTAGCTTTTTACTCTGCGAAGAAATTATCAACTGTGACTTGAAAATTGATTTGAATTGTTTGGTTGTGATTCTTTACTATTTGCTAAAATAGCCTTCCCCTTCATAAATTTCTTTGGCTTAGATTGATAAAGGTCAAGAATTAGTGTTAATCTATTTGTGGTTGAACTCTGTTTATTCAAAGGCCATTCGAAATTGGGTGTAACATTTGCCCGTTACATAATTTAAAGAGCTCAAAAAATTTTAACCGAGCTTGAATTGTTTGTTGTTTGACTCGAGCCTCATTTATGTGTACCCATTTAATTGGGTACAAGTTTAGCTGTTGCTGGATCTCGTGATTTTCGTGCTTCTGTAATTTGGTGTTAATTTGTACTGACAAAAATTTGAGTTGATAGTGTATCCATTTGTACAGGGCTCTGCGGTATCATTTTGTTTTCTTCCCTCGGCACATACATGGGTTTACCGAATCAAATATATATATATATTTCTTAGAATATATATTAAAATATGAAATAATTAAGTCATAGTGTCACAAAAAAATTAATATTTAGTAAGTTCATAATAATTTGGAACGTGATTAAAATTCTCCAATCATCCAAATCAATTTCATTTTCTTTCATCGAATCATCAGAGTCCGCAAAACTTTTGGGTTGTATTCTTCTTGGTCTTTGTCAATTTCTTGATCAACGTCAATTTCTTCTTGCTTTTCATCTAAAAGATGTGAAATAGACATTTTTTTCTGGTTGTTTTGGAGGTAGATGCCCTCACCTCGTTCTTGTGTTCAACACTCTCTTCTTTTGATTCTAGCGTTGGGTTGCTAGGGCTTGGGCTTGGGCTTGGGTTTGGGCTTTTTGTTTTGGACAAGTAATTCAAAAAGAAATTCAATCAGACGCCCTTTATCCAAGCTAGCGCTTGGGCTCGCTTTAGTGAACCACTGCGCTGGGGTCCCAGGCGCTGGGTCCTCGCCTGGTGGCGCCTCTCGCCTCTAGGCTCAACTATGTTTGGTATGGTGTATTGGTGTTGGAGTCGGGGCAAATAACGATCTGCCTCCTGTATCAACCTTTTGTGAGTAACATTCGGTTGCTATTTCTGCTTGCTTTGTATGGGCGGGGCTGGGAGGTGTTGCGCTTTGTGTGGGTGTCAAATTGACTTTCGTGTCTAAATGGTCGTCAATCTGCTTGTTCCATGATTTGAATTAGCTTATTTATCATAGATCGCAAGCGATTAGAGTGGATGGCAAGCAAAGATGGTTATTAACTTTTTTCCCAGATGCTGATTGCCCATATATATTTGATTTTGGAGGATAACTGTTAATTAATTACTGTTTCTCCATGATCTGAAAAATATCCTTTCTTCCCGTTGTGAAGCCTTGAACGTTCACATGTATGAAAATACCAAGAATTCTGATGCCTTGATGATGAATATAGTAATTATTGCTATGAATTTTTTGTGCATAACAGCAGAATGATACTCAGCTAATATATCATCTACATGGATACTGATTTTTACTACAATGAATTATTTTATTTAATATTTACTTGAAGATGACATTCCTCCTCTCCATTTGTGATTATTTATGCCAGTTCAACCACCGGACCGATACTTTGTGGGAAACCGATACTAAGATCAACTGTTCCTTCTTATTGCCCTATCCATTTTCAAAAGGCTGAAAAGCACATGGCACGTTCTCTGAAGAGGGTGGGACTCCATGTTTCTTCCGCGAGCAAGCTTGCTCCTAAGCTCCATATCCTCATTTCTGAGTATGTCCGGCAAATCAAACACAAGAGAAGAAGTGCACAAAAAAGCAAAGCTGGAAAATGCTGAAGTTAAGAAGGAGAACAATTCTTGAAAGATCCTGGCCCTGGAAAAAAATGTTTGCTTAGCATGTGTATTCTTTTAACCCGCGAGTTAGTTGATGAACCCAGTAGTTGTAAAACGAGTAAATAACTTATTAGGTGCATATGAGCTCATTCAAGTTTACTTCGGTACATAAAACGTGTGCAATATAGAATCTTGTGCATATATGAACCCAGTAGTTGTAAAACGAATAAAGAACTTTTGTCATACTTGATGTTCTATACTCGTAAAAGTACTTGCTCATCTAAGTGTCAATTAGATAATTGTTCATAACATGGTTGTTTTTTTTTTTAAATCTTATTTTAAAAATACTGTGTATGGTACCGTTTTGCACTAATACCGCAAAACGCCACCAATTGTGGTGGACCTTGCAAATACAGGGTTTGCAGCGGACGCTGAGCTGTAGCTTTTTGTTCCAAGTGTAAGCGGACGCTGCAAATTGCAATAATAATTTTGACTCAAAACTTTGCTATAAATAAAGGGGATGAAGTGTAAAATAATTAAATGAAAAAAGAAGAACAATTTTGTATCCATATAAGAACGAGTATTTGTTTATATGAAAAGTGAAGATTGAATTTTTATTTTGTACATATATTAGATAATATATTATTTTTAAAAATTATGCTTAATAACTTTTTAAGTTTAATTTTATATGTGCTATTTTATTTCTTATTAGAATATTTTGTATTAACTTACTGTTTTGCAAATTTATTTTAGAATGACAGAAAATAGAGGTTCAGAAGACCTCAATGTTATATATTTACAAGCAACACGTATGTCACCAACAATTTCTTCTGAAACCGTTGATGATATTTTACGAGTTAAGCGATCAGACAATCTGGTTTGGATGTTATGTTGGAAATTATTTACACAATCGTGTCCTTGCATACTCAAATCATATGAGATTTTATAGGATTTTACAATGTGGTTTTCGAGTGTTTGACAGTCATTTGATTACTGCTCTTGTTGAACGATGACGACGCGAGACACACGCATTTCAGTTTAGATGTGGTAAGTGACTGTGACGTTATAAGATATTTCGAAAATTTGGGATTTAACAATTGATAGTGACCCGGTGACTGGAATAGATGTTTCACACACAGTTGGTCAGTGACAACATATATGTCTTGACTTGTTGGGATTTGCGTTATCATCATCGCATTTCAAATGTGGTCATTTGTCTATGACTACAATACACGATCACTGCATTTCTACGCTTGTCGATGATAGTAGTTCGAAAGTAGATGTCATGAAATATACTCTATATATAGTGTTGATGATTATGGGAGGAATATTGTTATCGGATTATCAAGGGGGTCGGCTAGACTCGTGTTTTTGCAACTGCTGCATAATATTGATCATGTAAAATCTTATAGTTGGGGAAGTGCAATTTTAGCATTCATATACCACAAACTGTGCAATGCAACACCTATAGGAAAGTTTACAATAGCTGGACCTTTATATATCATGCTGATATAAATATTGTATTTTCATTATTTAATACTACATATGTCTTTTTAACTTATTTTAGTATTATTAGTAGATATGGGCGTGAAGAGGGATTAAATCGGTTAACCTCGACCGAGATGGGTTAACAGTTGTTGTGTCTCCAAGTCGACCCGATCATATTTTTCCATTTCCTCCATATGATGCACGATAATATTTTAAATTTGTTGTCCTAATATAATCTATAATTATTTTTAAAATTTTCAATATGTTATAATGTTTGTTAAATATAGGTGGAAAGATGTGTTTAGTTACACACATTCATCGACTCATGATGTAATAAATATAAGAGATTGTCTTGATCGTATGAACCATAATGAAGTATTTTTTGGATAATTTAAATTTTGTAATAATTAAATGAATTTTAAAATTTAATTTAATTTTTTTTTGCATTTTAACTGGTCTATTTATAAGAAAAGTGACATAGATGTAAAGACACTTATTGATTTATGCGATAACAAAATATGGCAATGTATTTGCCTTTTCCTTTGCTTTAAAATCGTGGAGATACATCGTCCCAACCGGATGACGAGATAGTTCAAAATACAACAATTTATTCTAGTGTCTGCTCTCGACAACCATGAACTTCATAATATCACGAGAATTGGTAATCGTAACACGGATTGAAAAGAATATCGTCAAAGTGCAATTCTTATATAGAATAGAAAGTTGATATATGTTTTCCAAGGAGAACGATACGGGAGATCGAGGCAAACTGATGACAATCATTTTCAATTATATGATCGAATAACTGTTTGCCTTTTATTTCCCACGGTGCATGAGGTTGGTTTCGACCATATCCATACCATATTTTTGCCGAATAACATGATGTCCAACAAAATTTCAGCACACATTTTCTTTATTCACGTTAGTCATCCCTAACATGGTTAGGTCACGAGGTTAATTTACCACTGTTGGTTCATCAGCTGAATTTAATATTGTATGAACCCTTTGTTGGATATGAGATTACATTGTCAGTTAGACCATTAGATGTTTTCGGTAATACATGGTCATCTGTCCCCTCGGGTTTTCTCGATAACATATGCCCATCTGGTCCCTTGGGTTTTTTCGATAACATGGAACTCATCTGGCCCATCAGGTTTTTTGGGAAATATAAGGTCCTATGATCCATCAAGCTTTTTGGCAGCACAAGCCCATCCGATCCATCAGGTTTTTTTTGTTGTACCACAAGCTCATCTGGTCCATTAGCTTGTTTTGGCAATACATGGTCATATGATCCACAAGATGTTTTCGGTAATTCAAGTCCATGTGGACCAATACAAACCCAAAAGTACAGTTTAATTGTATATTCAACCTGTATAAATGATTGATATTGATTTTATTTTGAAGAAGTTTTTGAAAATTATACCATACAGAAAAGTACAGTTTGGACTAAAATTTCATAATTAAGATTCATATATTTTCCAATTACATAAAATACTGATTTTATTATTTAAAAAGTCAAATACAATATTTTTGTATTAACAACTATAATATTATTTATATTCAACATGAATATTCATTATAAATAACTTTAACCAACATCAATACAAAATACATATTAGTTGATAAGAAATTAACTTTGTAGTCTGTTCTATATTCTTCGATTATCCATATTATTGTGGCACCACATACATCTGGTTCCTGAAATAAAAAATGAATAAAACAATTATTTAATAAATTAAAAAATAGAATAAGCAAAAATATACAAAAACTCGACCCCATCCTAAACGGGTCCCAAGCGGGTTTAGCCAGACTCTCCCCGGACGTGACCTGCACACGCGCGCGCGCGCACACACATAAATATTATCATTGTTAATAAAATTATAATTTTTATATTTAATAATAAATATTTTATTCATAATTTTATTTTGTAATATTTTAATATTGAAATAAATATATTTAATATAAAAAAACATAATTACACATTTTTATTAATTATTAATTGAATAAAAATTATTAATTAATTCTTAGTTAAATAAAAATTGATGGATTTTAACTTATAATAATATTTTTTCATAAATATTATTAATATAAATTTTGAAAATAACTTTAACGGATTAATTTGTTTTAAAACTTTTTTATTTTGTATTCGAAAAAAATTATAGAAAAAAATAAAATTGACGGGTCCACATATCTAACTCGGATTGGACCCGTCGGTTCTCAAGTCGGAAAGGGTCTAATGGTTGGCGGGTCGGGTCTCGGGTTTGGCCAAACCCATCCTCGAACTTTACCTATCGTCATCTATAGTCCTTCCAAGGTGTTCTAAAAATGTTTGCGATGATCATATTGACTTTTAAAATAAAAGATTTGTAAAAATTATATGTTTCGTCATCACTTTGTAGAATAGAACATCGTTATGGAACACGATCTGTAAAACTTACTTTTTCGCCATTATTATGTTTTTAAAATCCGGATTTTGTTGTGGTAATCCTAATACATATTCATGGGTGGCTGTGTTGAATTGTTTAAGCTATTATGTTCCCATTGGGCCTTATATAACTGAAACTGGACAAGCCCATATAAAATGGGCTCAATGGGTCAAAAGTTAAATATGGGCCTCATCTTAACCAAATCCAAACAGCTGGATTATTATTGAAGCCCTAAATGGGCCATAGTCCACAGCAACTAACTTTACCCGATTTGGACCAATGACATTCCGAGAAGTCAAATTTCGATAAATGAATCCCGGACATTCTGCAAATATGCCTGAAGATGAAGGAGAGGGACTTGGATCGCTTCTTCTCCTCATTCCATTTACTAAGGTAATTATGTTCCTCTACTGAGTTTTATTTCAGTTAAGGTTTTAATTTTTACTGAATTGTCGTATGGAATTTCGTGGCGAGTTATGTAAAAATTTTCATGGGAATTTCTTGTGATGAATACGGAGAAAAGTTAAATTTAAAAATGAGTTAAGTAATTGAGTTTTTCTTGTGAAATTCCTGTGCGAAATGAATGGATGAAGAAATTTCTATTCGTAAGGTACTAGAGATTATTAATTTCTTAAATCTTTTTGGCGAGTCATTTATTTGTTATGCATTCCTGTGGCTGTGGAGGAAAGGGAAAATCTGCTGAAGCTCCATTAAAAGCCTAGGCATTTTGAGTGATTATTGGTACTTGACGCAGAACACATTATTATACCTATTAAAAAGTAGGTGGTGCTATGGAAACCAAAGAAAAGAACGAAAAAGATGAAGCAGAGGCGGTGGCTGATTTTGTTCGAAAAGAGGTTAGTGATTGGGATGACGAGGTTAAGGGACAAGCAAGATTTAAAGCCCTAAGCGGACAGAGATCTGTTTGGGAACCGCTTTACTTTTTCTGGAGGGATTTGATTATTAAGGTGGCACGTCACCTCGGAATCTTCCTCATCTGCCCCTCCCATGTTCAATCCCTCTGGTTCCATCGAAATGGCTTGTCCCCTCTGTGCCTCCACAGCGTGCTTGTGGAGATGTGCCAAGCCGGTGTCTTGTTGCCGCTCTCCTCCGCTCATCCACCTACTGTAACTTCTCATCTCTCTCACTTTCTTCGCAAATCAATAAATTTTTTGGTGTCTCGTCCTTCAATTTCTAATGATGATAGTCTCACTCTTTCCGGAGACAGTTACATTCTTGCCGCACTCTTAGAGGTTTGCTGCCGCCATTTTTCTCAACTTTGGTTTTGTTAGCTACTTGTTGTTTTCTTTTTGCCACATATATTAAATCAAAAGATTGAAAATGATTATGTATTTTGTAGGAAAGAGCTTTGGAAGTGATAAAGACTTTGTCCGAAAACCACTGGACAATTTCTTGTGTCATTACCATGAGAAAGTTTCAAGATATTTGTCTAGGATCAAAAGAAGCACTTGTGATTCTAAATTATTTGTCAACACATGGCAAGGCAAAACACCTCGTCATGAACACAGCTGAACGGATAGAGGTAATGTAAAAGCTATATTGAACTAGGGGAAACCTCCTTTGTTTTTTTAGCATATAGCGTAATTTCATTTCAGGCTTCTAGTTCTTAGATTTTGTGTTTTGAGAGTTATCTGCTATTTTTCCACTGAAATGTGGTCTTAGTAGGTAATAATGTTACTAGTTCCTTGCGATGATGATACATTTGTGTTTCATATTAAGACTTGGATTCCATTGTATAGTTCCTGATTTATAGGTTCATAATGTAGCAATTGTTCTATCAATTAAAGGGGCGGTTTTTCTCATCTTCCATAAACCCTGCTATGCTGTAATCTTGATTGCGGCATTTTTTTTCTCTAATATAGGGAGTAAAAGTTTGTCTTACTACTGAGGGAGCAGTTGCTAATGCCTCAAGTATGGACTACAGTGTTTTGCACTTAATTTGGACTGCAGAAAAGCTAGAACAACAGCTTAATGTGATTGACCAGCGATATCACAAGTAAGACTCATGGTTATATTATGTGGAAATACCACGCTTGATGAATTATAATTTATCATCTACTATTGAAAATTGAAGATTTCAATTAATATTGATATTTAAGTACTACCCTATCATGTCAAATTGAAATACTTAATCTTGATGCACTCCGTCACTAAAAGTCTAATGGAACATAGTGTTTTAATTTTTAACAGTTATTGTTATTATTATTTTTATTTTGAAATAGTTTTCACTAGTTATATTGATCTCACTGGTAGCTTGTCAAAAAACATGTATGGTCAATGAAGACCGATTAACTTAGAATCCAGAAATTGCAGCAACAGGACTGCACAAACCTACTGACCAACAGGCTAGGAAATCGAACAAAAAAAAAAAAATACCATCGAAAAACAGTTCGAAAGGGATACCCAATAATTCGAGTTAACTAACAACCTCCACTATTGGCACACGAAACATTGCTACCAATCTCAACCTAAAAATATCAACTAAGTCATTAAACCAGCTCCAGTCCTTAAAATTGACAACCACCTACTCCGGAAGTATCAACTTAAAAACCATTTGGACTTGGTGGTTGTGTAAGAGTAGGTTATCCTGATTCAATAAAACGATGTCGAAAAGACGCTCGGAGAGAGATTACTGAACTTAGAACTGCTAAAAAAACCCACTGTTTCCTTCCATTTATACCATCCGAAGTGGCCAGCTCAAATTCTGTAAATGCCAGCAGAGAGGAGGCGTCATGAAATGTTCTACTTTGTAACATCAGTGTTCAACAGCGTGGATAATTCTAGATATAGGGGGATTTTGCAAAAATAAGTACTTGTGTAGAAAAATCAATTCTCCGTTAAATGAAATTCTAGCTACTTGATAATTTACACTTTCTTTTTCTTGAGATTTTTTTTTTTGCTATTTAAGAACCAGGAACTCAGCTCTAGCTTTTCTTAAATCTGGAAACAAGATAGTCGCCCTGAAATATGCAAGAGAACTGAAGCAGGTATCTCTGAGCAGAGAAAAATGCACTGCACTTTTGGAGCGGGTGGAGAAAGTTATCCAGGTCATTGCAGATGCCGAGTCATCTAAAATGGTGGGTTGATTACGGTAATCTTGCCTCTGTTTTTTCTTGTTTTATGTGACACCCAAAAGTAGGATTTTTTCGTCGGAAGTTTAGTATACTGTTGATAAAACTAGGTCTTCATCTCATATCAACTGTGGCCTATAATTTATTCTCTCTCAACAATTTAGCGCTTTTGAATTGTAGATTGTGACACTTGTGATATCCTGATTTAGGTTTCCGAGGCCCTACAAATCAGCAGCCGGGCGATACAAGAAAATCAGATTACAGTCGAAGAAGTTGAGCTCTGTCTGCAGGAAATCGATGAGAATATTCATTCTATGAAACAAGTTGACAGTGTTTTAGGTAAGTTAAGTTTTTTTATTAGATTAGAGCTCAAAACCAATTTTTAATGGAAACTGGAACATAACACAGATATCTAACAAGCATTTATGTGGATATGTCAGAATCATCTCCTGTATATACAGATCTAGTTGAAGAAGATATAGAAGATGAATTCAAGAAGCTTCAGCAGGAAATTAGTGGTGAAACGACCACCCAATTTTCGAACAAAAATGGGGACGATAACAATAACTCTGTCGAAGCACCAGACATGTCATCAACAACGGATTTATTGGGCAAGGCTTTGTCAAATCTTAATCTTAAGGACGACACATCAATGGGCTCAGTAGCCGAATGTTCCAAAGAGCTGGTAAGCAACAAAAGCACGCAGAAAATCCCTGTATCTAGTGTTTTGTAACAAAATGTAGGTTGAACTAGTTCAGTGTTTGGGAAGAATGTAGTTTTGATTGGTTCTACGTGAAACTACTCACTCATAAAAGGTAAGAATTTTAAATCACCAAATTCAGCATTACCTATTTTCAGGAGAGTGAAACAATATACATGGGAGCCTCAGGTGGACTGATCAACAGTCAAATATACTCGAGTTCAATTTGATTTTGACAATCTTAAATAATTCAAGCAACTTAATTTGTCATACGCCACCAATCAACGAATAAAGTTTCACCAGCCTCCCCCATTTAGAATTAATACAAACCCGTGATTGTAAAACACCGCAACATTTACAACTGTTTAAAAAGGTTGATGATCATTGAATTCATATTTCTAGTGTAACCAAAAGCTATAAATATAAGAATGGAATAGTACAGGAAAGCTATAAATTTAAGAGGCACAGGTTTTCTTTCATCCAATTGAAGTAGCTTGTTGATGTTGAGCTTCAACGATAAATTAACGAACTTGAACTTGATGGATGATTACGAAGAGGTGAAAAACATCCAATGACCACAAAAATAATCCGTCAGAATCTTCTCATGTGTGAAGATGACTAAACAGCATCAGCTCAATCTAGTAAAACAACAGCTTCACAAGCAGCCTATTATTTTTCACTTAGACGCCAGCTACAGCCACCTAAATAGCACGATATAGGCTGATTGTGAACTCAATAGCAACACCTTCTTCGTAGAACACCCCGTGACATTTTTGTGGAGCCTGGCAGAACTAGGCATTTATTAATAAGAACTAGAATGGGAAGCTAAGCTGGACTTCAACTGGCAACAACATTATCGCATATGTGGGAACACACAATAACAATGCCGAAATGGTAAAACCAGTATTGCAGACCAGTCGTATATGACTTTTTACTGTCAATCATCTTATATAGTTAAACTTCCTTCTGATCATGGCCCAATTCAAAATTACGAGTTAGTATGCACTGATACAGTCGAATTCCCTAGTTGAAAAAGTTTAAAGAGGGAAGGAGAGAGTAGAAGAAAGTAGTTTAAACCTTGAACTAACCCCTCGAGCGAGATGAAAAATACCATTTGTCGCTATCTCTGGAGCTTTCCAATTGAATGTAGGTAAACAGAGACAGAAACAACACTGCAAAGGGCAATTCACGTATTCATATATGAATTTTAAGAAATGTACAGATCATATTTTACTTGCTAGTATCTGAATCGTGAAATTGGGAAAGCACTCACGTGGAACCAAGGAAAAAAGCAAGAGAAAGATGAAATCCAAATAGATAAACAGACACAACAGCGGTCAAAAGCATTGCAACAGATGTAGAATAGACCTGCAAAAATAATCAAGCTAGGTAAGCATCTGTTGTTCCTTTTCATGGGACAGAAAGGTCAGCATTCTTAAACTTCTAGAAGGTGAAAATTGGGAACCCACACATAAATATTTTATATTTTATCCAGTGAATGCAGCAGTGGAATCAGTCACTCCTTTCTATAGTACATTTCGGCAACAAATATATACTGGCTATAATATTTTAAGTCTTACTCAGTAGATCTCAACTCCACAAACAATAAGCGGAAAAAAACCACACCATCATTTATTTGTTTTTGTACAAACTATTTCTACCACCTTGCACTTGAAGCCATGTCCAGCTAAACAAAATGGTCAGTAAGTTCCCTTTGGCAATTACAAGTCAATCTAAGTTCCATATCAGCCATAGGCACTACTGGCCACAGGAGTAGAGAGAGAGGATTCCGATAAGCGTATCTTAGTTAAGTACTATCAATGTTTTTATTCTCTCATCTTTTTGAAATTTATCTATGCGAAAGGAACCCATTACTCAATTGGCTGTCAGGTGAAACGATCTAAGTTCATGAATTAGGTAACTCCGATTTGACTGGAAAATTTAGTCTCATGAAGCAATCAAAGTCATGTCTTCTCCATTATCATACTTATGGCTAGTAATTTGGGAGGTTGCCAGTTGCCTATAACATAAACACTTAAAAGAAAAAACATCAACCCACTCATTTAAAAATAATAATATCTATGACTGTTCTTGATATTTTATCCATATAAAGACTGTTTTGGAATTTTCTTCCCACAGCTATGCTATTGCCTGCTCAAGAAAGGACCAAAATTCATTTTACAATTGACATGCTTAGCGCTGTCAAGCAAAAAGTAACCAGTCCTTACCTTCACTATGTTATCTGCGTACTTCATGACCATTGATACAGCAATTCCACTGCAATGACATCAACTATATTAGGTAATACCCCTAGTAAGCTGAGATTCTCGGGAATAAAAGTTACTAATTAATGTGTTGAAGAAAATAAATGCAGGCATCCCACAAATATTCACAACTGACTAAGAAAAATGGCATAAAACATTTTTTTTAAAATTAATAAATACAAATTGGAAATTTTTTTCTAAGTTCAGGTTAAACACTAGTGTCATTTCATAATCAACCCGAGATTTAATTATTTCATCTCAATCATAGGAGAATTTGATTTATAAAGGTAGGGATTTGGGTCAAATCAAAAAATTGGTGACTGTTGGACTGACAAATTCCGAAGATGCACCATTCTACATGATGCTGGGCGACCAAGCTTTGAAACAAGAAGAAAGAACCCAATCTTTTTGACAACAGACTTGGTCCAACCAGATTTTAGTTTGAATCAATTTCTAAGCAAATTTTTCCTCATAAACCACAACAGGACAAAAATCAAGTAATAAATAATATGCAACCAACAACTTTCAACTCGATGTTTTCATCTCAAAGATAAACTTCTTTCCCCACCACGGGCTAAAACGGCCTCATTCCATAGCATTTTAATAATTAAATAATAAGAGGAAGATTATAAACGACACTAAAACTGATGCTCTTCCAGCCAGTTAAGTCAATTCAAGATATACAAAGCAACTAATACCTGAGAGCATGGTTTAGTATCATGAGAACTGTTATTAATGAATACCCATGAAAGAATCCCCTGCATAGAACAATAACATACATGTCAATGCAGAACATATACATATACATACTTTTATGACCCAACAAGAGGCAGGTGATGAATATTTCAAATTTGTCTTTTCCATGAAAACATTTATGCATCATCCTTTAGCAAATCTTCGTTCTTCCCCAGTATTCTAAAGCAAGAAGATTGCCAATGGATGTGACCTTCATTATAATTCATATGAAAATATCCACAGTACATTCAGTAAATTAGATCATTGTAGGATTTAACACTCATCTGAACATCATGTCGTTCATTTGGATCTCCACAATGGTTACAGGGAATAAAACAGTAAATACATAATTTGGCAAGCATAACCTGCATCTGGCATAAAATGAAGGAAAAAATAATAGGGAAAAATCAATTGCAATATACTTGTTGACGACAGCATCAAAATCTTGAACGAGGATGGCAAAAGCATTGAAAACCATCCCAAACACATACAACCAAAAGTTCTGGATGTTAATGTTCCTCGAAGGTCGTTTTTTAACTATAGCCTACAGAAAACAAAAGATATTTCCTCACAGCTTTTTGCCTTTTCAAAAGAAAACAAATGGAATAAAATCAACAGGATCCTGGTGGAATTTAGTCATCAATAATGTATAGTGCTAATAGTGACACATGAAAAGCTGCAATTACTTAACAATCGATTGTTTCTTCGGGACAAAATATTTTTTATACATATTTACCTCAGTGTAGACTCCAGCAAAACCTCTGAGAAGGGCCATGATCTGGAACATATACTCAAAATGTTACCAAAAGTAACAAGTTACAAGAATCAAGTAAAGGATAATCCCCTTTTCTCCATCCAAGACACACTCAAGCGATAACATAACACTACCATACTTTGAGTTAAGCAACTTACAACTGCCATCAACCAGCCTTGAAAAGGAGTTTGCATTACTTGATCTGAACTGCACGAACAACTCTATCAGTATCGCATGGAGTACAAAAAAAATGCATACAGCAAATCTTCTTGTAATTTATCATGGAATGGTTACCAAATAAAGTAAATCTAGTGCAAGCATCATAGAGAAAATGGCAAACACTCTGAATATACGTTTAAAGCCAACACAAAGCATCCTTACTTAGAGTTGAGTTGTGCTGTGGTGCACCCTGCACACAATAAAATGAAAGCTGCCCATTGAATTTCACTCAACCTGGCGAAAAAAATACATTTTCTTAATTGATTAATATTTTTTAATAAGAAGATCGTCCTTTATCATCTTCTCATCCATTGCAGAGGAAAAAGATACTTACATAACATGAGAAATGCATCAATCCTCTCTATGCGCAGAGAAGACTTACAGGGACTTTTCTATATTTTAAGTGTTGAGACTAGATTCTTTAAATCGAGGAATGGCTTACTTTCTCTTAAGCATGATACGGTACAACACGCCAGTGCTTATGATGTTCAGATTCTTTAATATTTGATATCCTGGAGCATCTACATATGCAAATATGTAATACTGCCAAAAACCGATATATATAGAAATCAGCAATGCAGCAATAGAAAGTAAATTCCGTGGAAAACTTTGCCAGATAATAATGAAACCTACTTGAAGTAAATTCTTGATAAGATAAAGAGCTGCAGGAATGGGGTATACACTAACTTCATCAAATGTAGTACTCAACCTACAGAGACCACAAATTTTTGAAGTGGGAAAACAAATTGTGGTCAGCTAAAAAGTGATTTCAAAAGGTCACAAAACAGAAAGTTAGTTCAATTATACAAGTCTAATAAGTTAAAAGGCAATATTCCTCGGTATAAAGATGTCATCTGCAGGATATCATTTTTCATAAAAATTCCTAATGAAATTTAATGAATGCAAGCTCGTAAGTTGAACTCCCACAAGTTCTGAGATTTGATAAAATGATAAAAGTTATTGTCAAAACTCAAGCTGAACGGGTTCTGTTATATTGTATTGTCGTGTAACGTTTTATAGAATTTTGGTTCTAGAACCTTTTATCAGGTTAAAATGATTAAAATATATGTCCACAATCCAAGATCTCTGCTGTTTATTAATTCATTATCGAATGACTTAGAACAGCGAAGGGTAGAAAACCTGTTATCGTCGGTAACACCTTCGCTCCCCCATATTCTTACCAAGGCAGCGAGTGATAGTGCACATTTCAAAGCTTCTACCTAGTGAGAAAAAAGGAACTGAAGATAAATTTCAGAACACTCTTGTAAGAAGCCAGGAATTTTTTAATCTATTGAGGGATATGACTGACAGTAAAACAACTATGGTAGGATACTGGTGTAAACAGTCTAATAGGGAATGCATAAACTCACCAAAAAGTTTGCAGTTGTGACACTGTACTCGTACTTTCCTTCCCTCTTTGACCAGACAATGAGAATTGCTTGTGAACTCGTAAGTACAGTCAATGCAAGTGTTACGATCGACCTATATTTTTGCAAACAGAAGTAACAAATGAGAAATTTATTTTGCAGCATCTAGTTAATACAATGCAGAGGAATCGAAAGGCATTTATACTTGCGCTTCCACTTAGACAGATCACCAGAGTCGCCTCCAAAACCAGCCACATTACTGGGAGATCCTGTAATTCAATAGCAAACATCAGTATCCTGCATGTCTGATGAAAAATGAGAGAATACAAGAAAAAACAGAAGTAAAGTGTAAAGCTAAACACAAAACGTAAGTGATAGAAGTATGGCACCTGAATGAGATCTTCCCCGTAGATTCTCTACATCATCATCAACTATAACCCCGTCCTTAGCCTAAACGATTTGAAATTACACAATGAAAAGTGTGAAGGAAACGGGATGGAGTTGGACTGGGTTAATAGGCAAAATAGAGAATATACACACCCGCCCATAAACACAGAATGATGCAATTTTTCAATTGATGTAATTCATATTGGAAAATGGAAACCTGTACAGGCACTGTGCCAGCAGACAAAGGCGACGACATGCAGGTAAACCAGTGATGCATAATTAACAAAACGAAAGGCTAAGGCAAAACTGAAACCTCTTAAATATTTGATACTCCCCAGGGACATACATAGTATTGGTAAGTTTTTTGGAAAAGAAGCACGTGGAAAGAAGAATAAAACCTGGTCCTTTATTCTTCTATACTCCATTTTTTGCTCCTCTCTAGCTCTTATCGTCGCATTCGATGATATCTCTGTCGTTATAATACTGTCAGGTGAGACTTCTGCTGCAACCTAAAGGCTCACAAGATTAAAAAAAAAAAAAAACTGGCGATATATTCATAATCAATAGCTAATAAGACATAGTCCACCACAGAATGGTGTTTCTGGCGGTATATTTGTGATCAAGGTTTCAGTCCCCTCAAATACCTAAGTATAATATTGAGATTCTAACTTGAGTTGCAAACCCCATTTCTAGTTACTCTACCGAAATAAACAATTACACAATTCACAGCGGCATTTCATCAGGCACTCGCGAGACACAAATCCACATTCATTAGAAAACAAATCTCACCCTTGATTGATTAATATCAAGAAAAACCTCATAAATATTTTTACATTATCACTACTGCATAAAAAGTACGAATCTTGCATCCACAATCCATAAGAATTTCCAAAAATCAACCAAATAAACTTCGCTACCTTCAATCAAATAAAGCTTATTGATACAGAAACAAACATGGCTACACCAAGTAAAATGGAACAAGAAGAAGGCTGGACCACGATTGCGTTCACTTATTTCAGCAAGATGTGGGCTGTAATGGGCTTCTAGTGGAAATGCTAAGCTTTTTTGGGCTTTCTTGAATTAATTATGTTAGGAAAAAATAATTAAAAGAAAACTTATGTTGAAAATTTTATAAAACTACCAAATGGAATTTTGATTTTTAGTTTTTATATTTATAAATTTTAATATGATGCAGGCAAGTTGTATTCCATTTAAAAATTAGCACAAACTTGTGTGTGACGGTCTCACGGGTCATATTCTGTGAGACATATATCTTATTTGGGTCATCCATGAAAAATATTACTTTTTATGCTAAGAATATTAATTTTTATTGCGAATATCGATAGAGTTGACCCGTCTCACAAACAAAATACATGTTTTTTTAAAATATATACAGTGCAACTTGTCTGCGGGTAGTCAATCAAATGTAATGATGCGAGTGAAGGAGACTTTTTTAGGTTTCATCATAGGAAGCATCGCCCTCCCCCTCAACACAGTCAATGCGCACAGCCAACCATTTCAACTACAAATCTGTCAGCATTTAATAATTAGCCCATTGTTTATTATATTATATTACTAGTATATAACGGATGATATTATTAAAATTAATTATTATAAAATATTAATAGATATTTAAATTATAAAAAAATAATACAATTACAAAAAATAAAATATGAAACTATTTTTTCGCTAATTTTGAAAAAATTTCTTAAATATAAATGTATGTCGATTAATTGTGTTACCACAAGTCAATGACATGGTTCTTATCGTGTTTAAAATATTAATGTCGACCATCAACCTAAATACATATTTAATTCTTTAATTTCTAAGAAACTAAATATATTATTATTTTTTAACATGTGATAAATAAATATTTTTAAATCAAATTTAATAAAACTAATAAGAAATACTGTTTTCAAATCATATCACAAATTAAATGGATTGATATAATCAATGCAAAAATTTTAATGTAGTTTATGTCTTTAATAGAGTTTAGTTTCATTCTGAATAAAAAATAATAAAAGACATATAATACATAAATTATATTTGAATTAATATAAAAATGAATTGAATTCAAATTTGAACTAAATGAATTGATATAATCAATGCAAACAATAAATGAACTTATTGCAGTACACATATTTCAATAATCATGATATATCTTTCTTTTTTTAGAAATGACATTTTGACGAAAAATTACTATTTTTGGCAAAAACTCTGTTTTTATATATATATAGATATTATATTTCTCACTTGCGATTTTTTTGATTAATGAAAATATATAGAAAAATTAATGTATAATAGTAATAATTATATTCATCATAGATTCATTTCTTTGGTTTTTATTGATTAATTTGACATCCGACTACTTTTACATTATAGTCTAATTTGGTATTCACACAAACTTAATAGTCTATATATATATAATTGATCTCCTAAACATTCGCTCTGGATAGTCATGTAAGAGACCATTAAAATGACGTTCACATATTGAATGTCGTGAAACTAGTTACATCGCTCACATGAGTGTCCAATAAATCAAACACGGACATATGTATAGTCTAATTTATACAGTCTAATTTATACTTAGTACATGAGTTATTGTTATTAAAAATGCTAAAATAGATGGTACGGATATTACTAAATAATCACCTAAATAATTTTATATATCAGCCGTCCTTCACATTAATTGACAATACATAAAATTTTATATAAATATAATGACGATATCTTAAATTATTCATTTGGAAAAATTGATATTAAGATAGTGGAAAAGAGAAAGTGGATATTGTCAAGAAAATTAAGTAATTGCCAATATTATAATAATATATTTATAGATTTTGTGTATAAATAAAATTGAAGATATTTAAATTTAGTCGATAAAATGAGTGATTTTTCTAAAAAATCATGTAATATGAATGTATAGGTCTCTTGTGATATGATCTTACGAATCTATATCTGTGAGACATGTCAATCATACCGATATTCACAATAAAAGTAATACTCTTAGCATAAAAAGTAATATTTTTTTATGGATAATCCAAATAAAAGATTCATCTCACAAAATACAACAATGAGACCGTCTTAAACATGTTTTTGTCAATTCTAATTAGTAAAGACTAACAATATAATTTAATTTATTTTTATAGTAATTTTTTTTTTTGAAGAAATTTATTTTTATTAGGCTGGTTTGGCCTTACATTAGTGCGGCTGTCTCTCTGGACCTCACTTTTCCCTTCTCTCGCTGCTTCCCTTTTTCCTTTCCTTTACTCAAAGCGAAGCTACACGTTTTTTTCCCTTTTTTGGGTTTTATCAAATTAAATCGTGGAATCAAGAGAAAGTTTTGATCTTTTCAAGGATCCAAGCATTGTGAATTCAAGAAAATGGCACTTAAACTTAGCTTCTTACCTCAATACAAGATGCCTTCTTTAGGCGGTCCTCAGACCAGATCTCACAAAACTGTCATGGCTTCGACCGTTCATTCGCCCTCTGCGTAAGTTTTTTTTTTCCATTCTATTTTTCTCTTAAATTCTTGTGCGTGTGTTTTGTTTTTGCTTTCTGAATGATGACTACTTTAATCGGTACGAGCGATCACGAGTTGGGTTTTTCTGTTTTGATTTCTTGATAGAGGTGATTTTAAATTTTGTTTGTGTGTGTGTGTGTGGGTGGGGGTTGGTGAATTTATTTATTTTAATGTTTAATTTGGTTAGAAATTGAATGAAAATGTCAAGCTTGGATTTCTTGTTTTTTTCGGGACTTGTAATTGATCTTAAAATTTTAAGTTTCTTTGTGGTAAATGAATTGCACGTTCGAAATCTTACTTATGTGGGAGCATTTGCTGGGTAAAAAAGCACTTTTCCCAGTTTTTCACCGGCATTATTTCCTGCATGGACATGTTTTTTTGTATTGCATTCATTGAATCTTACCAGACAAGTGCTTTCCTCTCGTGTTAGTCTTGCAGTTTTTTCAATTGAAGTGATGCATGCGCAGTTTTTCGATATTTGTCTTTTTTATCTCATTTTTTAAAAAAAGTGTTTGGATCTTATGTTTTTATTTCTCAGCAAAAGATGTTTTGTTTATTTATTTTTTTGCATTTTTTAAAAAACAGAAGTTGCATTGTCCAAAAAAAAAAATTCATGTTGTTGGTGTTGGTGGTGTGGTGAAGAGGAAGATGAAAGCATGTAATTGAAATAAACACCGCAAATTACATAACATGATGAATTCACCTACTTTTTTTGTATATTTCGTGCGATGCAATTGTCTTCGCCAAAAAGATACTCCAGCCTTAGGACTTTAATACTATGGAAATTAAGACGAGAGTTTAAATAAATATTCTCCCTGTGCATTAAGAACTACAATCTTTCACATGACTGCGCTTAGAGATCCTCAATTACTATAAAAGGGTAGTCGTGGTTGACATAAAATATATGATGGATCCCGCAAGAAATAAATACGGAGGGGACATTGTAAGAAATTATGAATGGAATGTAAGGTAAGAAACCGGAATGTGTGGTTGGTTTTAAGGAAGGAGTTTATCTACTTCTCTGGAAAATGAATGAAATTAAACGGAAGAACATCTCATGTTCAGGCCTATTTATCTTCGAAGCTAAGGCCTTGATTTTATTTGCTGTTAGAAAACATTAACCGCACCTCCCCAAAAAAGTGTAATGTGTCAAACTCTTAGACGGTGTATTAGTGCTTGCAGAATCTGATGTCTAATTTAACATAGTTCTCTGAAGCCTTTTTTACTTCTAATTTTTCATTGTTTTATGAATCAATTTTTCACTTCTGTATCTTAGAATCTCTAGTTGATTAAATGTAGAAATGTCGGGAATGCCAAGAAGCCGTTCACCCCACCACGAGAAGTACATGTTCAGGTGACTCATTCCATGCCACCCGAAAAACGTGAGATTTTTAATTCTCTGCACTCTTGGGCTGAAAATAACCTCCTGGTGCTCCTAAAGAACGTCGAGAAGTCTTGGCAACCTAGTGACTTCCTGCCAGAACCTGCTTCGGAAGGATTCCACGAGCAAGTTAAAGAACTAAGAGAACGATGTAAGGAGATTCCTGACGATTATCTTGTCGTGTTGGTTGGAGATATGATTACAGAGGAGGCACTTCCAACTTATCAAACCATGATCAACACGCTAGATGCCGTTCGAGATGAGACTGGTGCTAGCCTCAGTCCTTGGGCTATTTGGACAAGGGCATGGACCGCTGAAGAGAATAGGCATGGTGACCTTCTGAATAAGTATCTTTACCTTTCGGGACGTGTAGACATGAGGCAAATAGAGAAAACCATACAATACCTGATTGGATCTGGAATGGTAAGAGGATGATCAGTTGATAGCTTGCATATTAAAAACAGTCGATGGATTTGTTTGTGCATATCTTAGGTTGTCTTTGGTGTGTATTCTTTTATTAAATTTTAAGTATCATATTGTCGAACCATGTAACAGGATCCTCAAACAGAGAACAACCCATATCTTGGATTCATCTACACTTCATTTCAAGAAAGGGCTACTTTTATTTCACATGGGAACACAGCAAGGCTTGCCAAAGAACACGGAGATGTGAAACTTGCTCAGATATGTGGCACCATTGCTGCAGATGAGAAACGTCACGAAACTGCCTATACCAAAATTGTCGAAAAGCTCTTTGAGATTGATCCCGATGGCACAGTATTGAGTCTTGCTGACATGATGAGGAAAAAGGTCTCGATGCCTGCTCATTTAATGTATGATGGGACAGACAACAATTTATTCGAGAACTACTCTTCTGTGGCACAGAAACTCGGAGTATACACAGCGAAGGATTATGCTGATATTTTAGAATTTTTAGTAGCTAGATGGGAGGTGGAGAAATTGACTGGTCTTTCTGGCGAGGGTCGTAAAGCACAGGATTACGTTTGTAGGTTGCCACCTAGAATTAGAAAGTTGGAGGAGAGAGCAGCAGCAAGGGCAAAGGAGGTGTCATCTGCTCCATTTAGCTGGATATTTGGTCGAGAAGTCAACCTTTGAATTCTGCTATGCTGATGAATTTAGTCGACCATTTGAAACTCCTATAGCCCATCCGGCATCCAGTTTCTGTTAAAAACTCGGGTTGAATAGTATTTCTTGTTTCCTTTGGCATGTGTTTTTGTAGATACAGCATGTTTTGTATTCTTGATTACTGCAACGAGGTAACAGTAACCGTATTTGAGTGTTCTTTTTGTGCGAGCTGGGTGGAATGCAGTATTACGAGTACTGCAATCTACTTGTTTCTTTATCTTTATCATGGTGATGTTTTATTTATTGGTATTAAATGCATTGAACCTTGAAGGACTCAGCCATCGGATTCAATTCAGTAAAATCCGGCAATACAAAATACATGAACAAAATTATAATTTTAAAAAAAGAATTTCTCAGAAAATAGAATTTAATTAACTTTTCATTGAAGTGACGATCTAAAATAAAGATAATAAGAAAGTCAAATGTTGATCTTTTTAAAGTAATAAACAACATATGGTATCCTTTTCCATGCACGTCCCATTTATCTTTTTAATAGATAAAATAATGAAAACAAAAACTTACATATTTTAGGACAATAAAAAAAACAACATTCACAAATAAATGTCGCATGGGGTAGGACGGCCGGCAGGAATCTTAGCTCAACAAAATGCATGCAACTAAATTCCAAATATCCTCGACTATAATTTTGAAGACTTTCGATTCTTGAGACACACAAACGAATCCAACATATGCAACAGACTGTTCTTACCATAAAAAAAAAATTTACAAAAAAATTATAAGACTTTATAAAATGCGTAAATCATGCCAATATAATATATTATCTCAACTTTCTACTAGATCTCTTAGAAACTCAATCATGAATAGCAAATAGTTGATTTTATTAGTTGAATTGGCTTGGCTTCTAAGACAATGTACAATCATTTGAAACACCAAATGAATTAGTTCCAACCTTTTTCTCCTGTCCTGACCACTCCTACCAACCTAGCTAGCACATTCTTTCTTTCTGTTTTTATTTCTCTTCAATTTCAAGATTTCTGCATTCTACTCGAACACACTATTTCTAAACCATAATCAAGAACATTTATTATGTTATTTTAGTTATTTTTTCTCCATTGATCTTTCAAACGAGCATGCTGTTGCAGGATTTCAAGGTAGCATAATATATCATTTGCTATATAGATTAAGGAGGAGTTTCATTACACCTATAATGGCGGCCAATCTGAGGCTTTTTCGCTATCATCTGCTGATTTTCTCAACATTTCTTCATAATATCTATTCTGCAACAAATCCGGAAGATGGTAAAATTAATTCTTTTCTGCTACTTGCTTTTTTAGCTTGTTGTTTGTGTGCGTGCAGATGCTTGCATGCGTGCATCTTTCTTGTTAGAAACGCAGTCTTGGGATCGGACTAATTATGATAGTGAAGCTCTTTTAGAATTTCAATGAGGACACTTACACGACCAAATTTAGTGTTCCTTGTAGTTGTGTGACTTCCTGGTTGCTTCATGATCTTCCATGTTCTATTCATGAACATGTATCGACTCAACTCGTAAACCTGAAACCAGACACGATACAGCATTTTGTTAAGTACTTTGGACCTATGGCCTCATGGCTGTGTAATTTGTCGCTTCAGAAGAACTACGAGCCACCATAATTGATCCTCCTATTAGGAATGGAATGTTTATTTAGTAAAACCGTGCAATCTAGAAGTGCAAACGAAGAGTACAGATAACAAAAAGAGAAGTAAATTAGATAGTAACCACACGGGAGTTTACGAAGAAACACATACTTTTTGTGTTTGGAATCGCTCATTTTTGTCTGCTAATGTTATATCCATAAAGGGACAAGATGAAATGTTTGCAGTAAAAACTTTCTAGTTCATGTTCGTGCCTAGTAATTTTAAAATGGATGCGTGCAGCTGCTGTACTTAGATCGCTAAAAGATCAGTGGGGAAAGACACCGCCGAGCTGGGATAAGTCAGACGATCCTTGTGTATCTTGGGAGGGAGTTTCATGCAACAACTCAAGAGTAACGTCTCTGTAAGTATAATAATGTCATAGAATTCACAATTTCCTCAAGATTGCTTCCTGTTTGTTCTTTCTTCAATCAAATGATCTTTGTTAGTTCATTAAATACGAAATGAATAAATTTTTCAGGGGTTTATCAACCATGGGACTAACCGGTAAAATGAGTGGAGACATAGGAGGCCTCACCGAACTAATTTCCTTGTAAGTTCTGCACCTGTAACATAAAACTTTAAAAGTTTTCATTAGACATCCTAATAGCCAAGAGATTAGTGGCACCCTATTCGGTCTAAAATTATCAACCTTTAACCTAAGAATCGAAGTTATTGATTTCAGGGATTTGTCATTCAACACTGGCCTCACAGGTCCTCTCTCTCCACAGCTAGGAGATCTGCAAAAATTGACCATATTGTAAGATCAAATAGCTCTAAACCATTCAAGATCCACAATAGTTCTTCAATTTTTGTAATATTGCAATCAACATTGGTTTCATTATTTGCGCATATTTTCTTCAGAATTCTTGCTGGTTGTAGCTTTACAAATACCATACCAAGTGAATTGGGAAATCTTTCCGAGCTTACTTTTCTGTAAGAATGTCTAATTAATCATCTTAATATATGAATTCCTTAAGACATTATCTTTGTCTTTCTTATGGAACTAATAACACTTACATTTTCAGGGCGCTTAATACCAATAATTTAACCGGAGAGATACCGCCATCCTTGGGTAAACTCTCCAAGCTATATTGGCTGGATCTTGCTGAAAATCAGTTGAGAGGACCATTGCCTGTCTCATCAAATAGTACTCTTGGACTTGACCTCCTTAAAAAGGCGAGACACTTGTAAGTGAAGCTAAAGCCTCGAAAGTCGTTCTCATCAGTTTTGATTATATATTTTCTCTGTCTTCCTTTCAAGATTTCTGATTCAACATAGCTTTGCAGCCATTTTAATAAGAACCAGCTTTCAGGACAAATCCCAGAACAACTTTTTAGCTCAGATATGTCATTAATACACTTGTAAGTCACCAAACAAAGTACTCACGCTCTCTTCTCCTCCTATGTTTTGGATTCATTTATTGTTTAAAATTGACAGATTGTTTGATGGAAACGAATTCGAAGGGTACATTCCATCCACCCTAGGATTGGTTCAGTCACTTGAGGTTCTGTGAGTGAACTCTGATCTTACTAGATTTCCTTGTGATTTAATAACTGCGTCTTTAAATCTGAGCCATTTTCTTACTTTTTGGCTTTGATGATTATGTATCCCAGTCGGCTTGACCGGAATTCCCTGAAAGGAACTGTCCCCTCAAATCTAAACAACCTCACTAAGATCACTGAATTGTGAGTATTTTTTTTCATCAATGGAATTCTTGTTCTTTCCATCGTCAAGTATATTCCTATAGAGTGATGCCGGACATACGAAATTTCATTGCAGAAATTTGGCTCACAATATGTTGTCTGGTGTATTACCCAACTTAACAGGAATGAACTCCCTTAATTATGTGTAAGAACTACCACCACTGGTTGCCATTGTTAAGATATTTTCTTCTTATTTTTATTCAAAAACATACCTTAGAACTATATTTCGACAGGGACTTGAGTAACAACTCTTTCAAGAGATCAGAAGCTCCAAATTGGTTCTCGACCTTAAGTTCACTAAACACTCTGTGAGTATCAAGTATTTATTTACTGGTCAGAAACATGAAAACTGATTCCTATAACCTTAAAATCAAGAACCATACTATCAGATCTTTTTTTACCTGTATGGTCTCCTTGTCAGGGTGATCGAATATGGACCTCTACAAGGATCTGTGCCCCCAGAAATGTTCAACTTACCTCAGATTGAGCAAGTGTGAGTCGAAAAATCTGGGCTATATATATGCCAATAGTTAGAAAAATAGTTTCTTTTCCATAAAGTTATAACCAAAATGTGCAACAGGAAACTGAGGGACAATGCTTTTGCTGACAAATTAGACATGAGTGGCAACGTTAGTGAGCAGCTGCAACTAGTTGACTTGAAAAACAACGACATATCATCAATAACACTTGGATCTGAATACAAAAGTACATTAGAGTAAGGACTGTTCATACTTTGTGTTCATCATAACATCGAAAATAAACATTTACTATCAGACTGACGACAAAATTTTCTGCCGTGCTACAGATTGATTGGAAATCCTCTATGCTCAGCTTCTCTCGAAAACAGGAATTATTGTCAGATTCAGCAATCGGCAAGACCTTATACCACAAGCTTATCAAACTGTGGAAGTCAATTGTGTGAAGCTGATAAAAAACTCAACCCACAGAGCTGCGAATGTGCATATCCTTATGAAGGAACATTATACTTTAGAGCACCACTATTCCGAGAATTATCTAATGCCAGTTTGTTTCATTCCCTGGAAATGAGCCTTTGGTTAAAACTAGGCCTTTCCCCCGGATCGGTTTCGGTGCAGAATCCCTTTTTCAATGTAGACGACTATCTCCAGGTGCAGCTAGGACTCTTTCCATCCAACGCTAAGTACTTCAATAGATCAGAGGTTCAGAGACTTGGATTTGCTATGAGTAACCAAACATTTAAGCCTTCTGCAGAGTTTGGACCCTATTTTTTCATAGCATCTCCATACATTTTCGAAGGTAAATTTGATTAGATCATGATTCCAGTTCAAGAATTCTAGAATGTATGGCTTAATTATATAAATAATATGGATACTTCAGATGATCATAGGAGAACTCACTTTAGCTTGACTACGATTGTTGGGATATCAATTGCCGGAGCATTTCTTGTGCTGGTGCTAGCTGGGTTAGGGATATACGCCCTTCGACAGAAAAGACGTGCTGAACAAGCCATTTCAGTTCATAAACCATTTGGTAATTCTCATTTTACTAGCATTGCAATTTCAACTCCCATCAATTTTTGAAAGATGGAAGTATTTCAGCGCATCCTCCCTCCCATATATCGAGTTTTATGCTGTTTTTGTCATTATTCCTTCTCATCCCCTGATAATGATAACTTCCATTTCTTTACTAGAATTTGTTTGTTTTTTTTAATCCAGCAAGTTGGATTCCAAAGGGAAATGACAGTGGAGGTGCACCACAGCTAAAAGGAGCCAGATGGTTCTCTTATGACGAGCTCAAGAAATGTACCAGTAACTTCTCTGAAAGCAAAGAGATTGGCTCAGGAGGTTATGGAAAGGTATATTTATTGATAATTGTTGCTAATAAACTGTAGCGTAACTCGTATATTTACTCGTTTATGATTTCAGGTATACAGAGGAATGCTCTCCAGTGGAAAACTGGTCGCAGTAAAAAAGGCTCAACAAGGTTCCATGCAAGGTGGACTCGAATTCAAGACCGAAATCGAGTTGCTCTCAAGAGTTCATCACAAAAACCTGGTTGGCTTGGTGGGATTTTGTTTCGAACAAGGTGAACAAATGTTAGTGTATGAATTCATGGCCAATGGAACACTAAGAGAAAATCTTACAGGTGGGCACAATGAGGTGAAGATTTCCAAATTCCATATGATTGATTTTTAGATCAGAACTCAGCACAATTTTCTTCTTTTTTTTTTCCAAATATACAGGAAGGAGTGGAACTCATCTAGATTGGAAGAGGAGGATACGGGTCGCACTTGGTTCGGCTAGAGGATTAGCTTATTTACACGAGCTTGCACATCCTCCAATAATTCATAGGGATGTTAAGTCTACCAATATTTTGCTGGATGAAAATCTAACAGCAAAAGTCGCAGATTTTGGACTGTCTAAATTGGTCTCCGAGGCTTCAAAAGGCCATGTTTCAACTCAAGTTAAAGGCACATTGGTGAGCATTCTCCAACTAAGTTTCTGAAGAATCCTCCCCCTCAACAATTACCAAACTAATTGATTGTTCTCTCATTTTACTTCAGAATTACATGCACAATTCTCAAGAATCATCCTTGAATGAGAATTTTACTTCTTTCTCCATCCAGTCAAGTAGTTTGCTGCACTGGCCGACAGAGTATTGATAGAAGTTGGTTCTTTTAACCTGTTTGCAGGGATATCTAGATCCCGAATACTACATGACACAACAATTAACAGAGAAAAGCGATGTTTACAGCTTTGGTGTGGTGATGCTCGAACTGATATCTGCAAAACAGCCAATTGAAAAGGGGAAGTACATAGTCCGCGAAATAAAAACGGCGATGGATAAGCACGCCGAATCACACTACGGATTGAGGGAGATAATGGATCCCACCATCAGAAACACACCAGATCTTATAGGATTTTCAAGATTTGTAGAGTTGGCAGTGCAATGCGTGGAGGAATCAGCTTCAGTTCGTCCAACAATGAATGAAGTAGTGAAAACACTCGAATCGATTCTACACAACGATGGCCTAAACACAAATTCAACCTCTGCATCATCATCTGCAACAGAATTCGGATCCGGTAAACATCCTTACAATGAATCTTCGGCTAGAAAGGGAGGTGCTTTTGAATATAGTGGTGGTGGATACATGCTTCCGATCAGAGTAGAACCCAAGTAATATTCGACTTGTTTCATACGATATGATTATTTTACCATCAAGCATTTCATTATTTTGGCTTGAATCGTGACGCTGAGTAATATATAAAGAGATACAAGAGTATGTTTCTTGGAGATAATTTCACAAATTTTTTACTGTGTGAGATATGTTAATTTTATCGATATTTACAATAAAAAATAATACTTTAGCATAAAAGTAATATTTTTTCATGGATGATCTAAATAAAAGATCCGTTTAACAAAATAAGACCCGTGAGACCGACTCACACAAGTTTTTTTCCGTATATAAATAGGTTCATATCCTTATATGGTAAATAATATCATGTAGTTTTTTCGATAAACTGACTTGTAAAATTTTGGTTTTCGGTTACAAGTTTTAAAATTTTGATTTCGATACATTAACTTTTATTTGTATGTTATTTTGGTACAATTACTGATTTGATATCAGAAAACTGTTGACATGACATCGAAAATTATTGTAAATTATCGGATCAAAATAGTCAAAATTAAAGTTAGTATTGCATCAAAATCAAATTTTGACAATTTAATGAATCAAAACAATAAATTACACAAGATAATTTACAAATAAAAAAAATTTCCCTAATATTTATCTCATCATAAACATATGTATGTATGAATTGATATACAATCAATTGACAGATCGTGCGACTGTATTATTTAAGTAAATAATTATTAAATAAAAAAATCTGAAATTCAATAGAAAGTATATATTCTTCTATATTGACATGTCTTCAATTTACTAAAATGCCCTCAAAATTAGAAATGTGGCAACGTCAACAATAACGTGAGCTATGGATGTCAATCTCAAGGAAGTGACGCCAGCATTTGGAACTGATTTCTTCGATCGTGTATCGGGTGTCCCTGTAACACCAAAACAATTTCTCCCAACTCAATTATCCCATCAATACTATCGGATAAATTAAATTCTTGAAAATTGTGTATATAGACTTAGACAATTTTTCTCCTTTGAACTAATTTTTGAGACTGAAGTTAGGTCTAAATCTATTATCTTTAACATAATATCAGAACTCGGTCCCACCGTAACATGATCGAACGTTTTTCCGATTCGATTGCTATATATGTAATATACCTGTAATGCAGCCGAGGGGATTGATACGTTGGCCACATCTCCCTGGCAAGGTTTGCGCTTGGGTGACATTGATGCCTGCTTGTTCGGCTTGATTAGCCCCCTCGATGCTCATCAGGCTGCACAAGCATTCCGGGATCGATTTTATCACGAAATCGAGCGATTTACAGCAGCTTTCAGGTGGGTTTTTGCTATTGCTGAGGTAATCCGAACAAGGTCGAAGCTGTTTAATGCATTCTCGTCTCTTCACTTGTGCATGATTTTGTGGCAAAAGGCAACAAAATAATAAAATTGCACAAAGCAAAGTACCCTTCTTGATCATTTTTCAATAGGCCGCCGGTTTTGTTATATATATATATATATATATATATATATATAAAATTTAACACCGACGTATTGGGTATATATATTTTTATATGTTTCATCGCACTCATTTCAGCAATACTTATATAAGTTGCCAACAGTGTGTGCTCGAGAGATCTAATATCTATAATATATTTATATATATAGTTTTGATATGATGTTCATTTTCGTGTCTATTTATGATGTGACATTCATCTATTGGAGGCATAATTTAGATATACTTCATCACATCCAATAAATGAATGTCAACTCATTGGTGGGTAAGAAGATGAGCAAATGAGTAAACATCATATGAAAACTATATATATAACTAGTAAGATATTAATAAATAGTAAGATATTCATCTAAATTTTTTACTGAAATATATATACAAGGAGCATCAAATTAGAAAATTAACTTTTTATTGAAATAAAACGAATAGTATTATTAATAACTAGTAAGATATTCATCTACATTTTTTACCATTAAATTTGCGAAACCATTATATAAAAAGTACGTGCCAAAATTTTTTAAAGTTTTAGAGATAATTTTTATGGTAATAATTTTCATTTCAATAATTCACTTCTCCAAAATGTATGAGGCCAAAAAGGGTATTTCAGTCAACGAAGCTAAAAAAAACGATGGTTTTTTTTACGTATATTAATGATATGAGGGGTCTATCATTTTTGAAATCATGGTATAATATTTTATAAATCAAAGATATCCCTATAATAATATAAAAATACTTATCATAATATAATTTAAAAAATATTACAAAAAAATATTTTAGTAAATTTGTAGTTTATTTATAAATATTTTATCTAATTAAAATATTCTAAAGTATATATAAAGATAAAGATAAAATATCAATTTTATTCATATATGTACCGATGTTTGATATTTTTAGCCTTATATATATTTTATTGAAGACATTATAGGTCTTGTATGTTGAAAATAATATATTAAATGTTGAAAAATAATATTTAAAATATGTATTGAATATTTGAATGTTGAATATTTGAATGTTGAAAATAAGAGTTGTAAATATTGAAAATTAGTGTGTGATGATGTAGGTAATGATGTATTTTATTTTTGGATTATTTGTAAAGATTTCCTATAAATAGATCTCTCATTTGTGAAGAAATTCACAATTGAGTAGAGAGAAAAATATTATAAAGTGTGTAGTTTGGTAAATTTTGAGAGTTTGAGATTTTTACTTTTTACCATAAATTTTTACTTTTCACAACACGTTATCAGCACGAAGCTCTAAAAGTCCTCCATACTTTTCCAAGCTCCAAACAGAAGAAAAAGAGTAACAAAAGTAATAATATTTATTTTACTGTTATTTATTTATTGTGTATATATTTAATATATAATATAATGTTATTATTAGAAATAATAAAAATAAATTTTCAAAAACTTGTTATAAATCCTGGGAGGATGTTAAGACGACATCCCACACTCCCGGTAAGGGATACGACAAGTATAAAAGCCTATAAGATTTTTAAACAAAATAACTTATGACACATCATTATAATAATGTGATATGATATACATAATTATTTAAACATGACTAATATTATATACACCATATTATTACCATAAAATTATACAGATACATACATTTATTTTTTTGTACACCAACGGTCATAAACGGTAACAAAACGGCTAGTTTTTGCCCTATAAATATGATCTCACAAACTCTTTCAATCACTCCAACTTTCTTTTATTCTCTAAAAATTATTCTTCATCAAATTTTTCGAAGAAAAAAGAAGATGACTTTCTCAAGGTTATTTTTAATTATTTTGGTTATCATACTCACGAATCTTTTATTTATCGGAGAATATCCTCCTCGTGTGTTTTCTTTATTTTTACAAATGCTTGTAATTGTTGTTTATCCATTACTTTGTATTGCAATATTCATTAACTAATAAAATGCATCGTAATTTTTTAGTACCACCATGTCAAATTTGACAAAGCTCGAATTTGTTGCGCTCGACATCATGGGAAAAAATTATATGCCATGGACTCTCGATGTAGAAATGCATCTTGAGTCATTGGGTCTAAGCGAGACCATTAAAGAAAATGGTATATCTTCATCACAAGAAAAAGCAAAAGCTATAATATTTTTGCGTCGACATCTCGATGAAGGTTTAAAATGTGAATATCTCATCGAAAAAGATCCCATGGCTCTGTGGAAAGGATTGAAAGAAAGATTTGAACATATAAGGGAAGTTATACTTTCGACCGCCCGTGATGAATGGAATATGTTAAGATTTTAAGAAAGTCAGTGATTATAATTCAGCGATGTATCGAATAATCTCGCAGCTAAAATTTTGTGGACATGAGGTTACAGAATCGAAAATGCTTGAAAAAACATTTTTCACGTTTCACGCATCAAATATAACTTTACAGCAACAATATAGAGTGCGTGGATTTGCGAGATATTCTGAACTCATCGCCTGTCTTCTTGTGACGGAAAAGAACAATGAGCTATTAATGAGAAATCATTATTCCCGACCCACTGGATTAACAGCATTTCCAGAAGTAAATGCTGTGAGTAAAAATGAATTTAAACTTGGAAACCAAAATCAAATTCAAAGACAAGGTTTTGGTCGAGGTCGAGGACGTGGTCGTGGTCGTGGACGTGGAATTGGCCGTGGTCGTGGTCGAGGCCGTGGTTTTGAAAACAATAGAGATAGTTATTTTTATAACTCATCTCAAAAGGGCGTCACGAACCACCCACAGAAAAGGCATCATGAGAACATGAGTGTTAATGAAAATCACTCGAAAAGATTTGAAAGTTCTTATTTCAGATGCGTTACTCCAGGACATTGGTCTCGTATTTGTCGAGCCCCTGAGAACCTTTGCAAGCTCTATAAAGAATCGATAAAGAGGAAAGAAAAAGAGACCAACTTCACTTAACGCAGTGACCGTTTGAGTGATTCAACTCATTTTGATGCTGCTGATTTTATGAATGATTTCTCTGGAAATGATCAATATGTTGGTGGGATAGAAATGAACAATATTGATGCTACTGATTTTCTCAATGATTTCTCTGAGAATGAACAATATAATGGTAGAATATAAATGTACAATAATTTATTTTTCATGTATTCATATAATAATGTTTTATTGTACAATTATGATATGTGTTATATTTACATATGTATTGTCAGTAATCTTATTTCATTGCATATTTTTTTTTTAAGTTCAAATATGGAAAATGCTATGAGCAAAGCTGAAGTTTGCATACCCGATAGTGGTACAACGCACACTATCTTCCGAGATAAAAGATATTTCTTGGAACTAAAACCAACAAAAACAACGGTGAATACAATATCATGTCCTGTAGACTTGATTGAAGGATGTGGTAAAGCACAATTTTTGTTATCTAATGGTACAAAATTTTTGATCAATGATGCTTTATATTCACCACAATCGAAAAGAAATTTGTTGAGTTTTAATGATATATATTCTCATGGGTATGATACTCAAACAATGAATGAAGGGAATGAGAAATATATGTGTCTTATCACATATAAATCAGGAAAGAAATATGTGATTGAAAAACTACAAATGCTCCATACTGGATTGCATTATACTTATATAAGTCCCATTGAATCAAACATGGTAGTAGATAATTCTTCAATATTAACCAATTGGCATGATCGATTAGGACATCCTGGTTCAACAATGATGCGAAGAATTATAGAAAATACACATGGTCATCCACTGAAAGACCAGAAGATCTTTCAGAATAATAAGTTTCAATGTAAAGCATGTTCTCTTGGAAAACTTATTATAAGACCATCGCCAGCCAAAATCCAAACTGAATCACCAATGTTTCTTGAACGTATTCAGGGTGATATTTGTGGACCAATCCATCCACCATGTGGACCATTCAGATACTTTATGGTATTAATTGATGCCTCCAGCAGATGGTCACATGTATGTTTATTGTCAACTCGAAATGTTGCATTTGCAAGATTACTTGCTCAAATAATAAAATTGAGGAATCAATTTCCCGATTATACAATCAAGAAAATTAGACTTGATAATGCTGGTGAATTTACTTCCCAGACTTTCAATGATTATTATATGTCTATGGGAATCATTGTTGAGCATCATGTTGCTCATGTACATACACAGAATGGATTGGCTGAATCATTGATTAAACGTCTGCAAATGATTGCTAGACCAATGATTATGAAAACAAAGCTCTCTATTTCTATATGGGGACATGCAATTTTACATGCTGTTTCATTAATTCGCATCAGACTAAGTGCATATCATAAATACTCCCCATTGCAGCTTGCATTTGGTAAAGAACCAGACATTTCTCATCTGAGAATTTTTGGATGTATGGTGTATGTGCATATTGCACCACCGCAACGAAAGAAAATGGGACCTCAAAGAAAGGTTGGAATTTATATCGGTTATGATAGTCCATCAATCATTCGATATCTTGAACCTCAGACAGGCGACGTGTTCACAGCACGTTTTGCTGATTGTCATTTTAATGAGGAAATCTTCCCAATGTTAGGGGAAGAACAAAAACATACCGAAAAGAAAATTACATGGTATGTATCATCATTGTTACATCTGGATCCAATAACAAAACAATGTGAAAAAGATGTACAGCAAATTGTGCACTTGCAAAGAATAGCAAATCAAATACCAGATGCATTTGCAGACACAGAAGGGGTAATTAAATCATATATACATGCTGCAAATGCCCCTGCTCGAATTGAAATTCCGAATAAACAAATTGAAAATACTCATGATGTCATTAAACGTATGAAGCGTGGAAGGCCAGTCGGTTCCAAGGATAAAAATCCTCGAAAAAGAAAATTCATAGAGAAACACGATGATCACAAAATAAAGAATGATATTCCTGAAGAAACACTTGATGATCACAAAATAGAGAATGATGTTCCTGAAGAAACACATGATGATGAAAATGTTCTGTCAGAACCACAAACTGACGAGAATCATGAAATCTCTATCAATTATATTAATACTGGAAAAATATGGAACCGAAAAGATATAGAAGAAATTGATGATATATTTTCTTATAATGTGGCAATCGACATCATAAATGATAATGAAGATTATGAACCAAAATCTTTTGGTGAATGTAAAAATCGACAGGATTGGATAAAATGGAAAGAAGCCATCCAGGTTGAATTGGATTCGTTAAATAAACGTAATGTTTTTGGATCTATAGTCCTTACACCTGAAGGTGTAAAACCTGTTGGATACAAATGGGTTTTTATTCGAAAGCGAAATGAGAAAAATGAAATGGTAAGATATAAAGCTCGACTTGTTGCACAATGTTTTTCTCAAAGGCCTGGAATTGATTATGAAGAAACGTATTCTCCCGTGATGGATGCAATTACGTTTCGGTATTTGATTAGCTTGGCGGTATCTGAAAATTTAGAAATGCGTCTAATGGATGTTGTTACAGCTTACTTATATGGATCACTTGATAATAATATATATATGAAAATTCCTGAAGGATTTAAGATGCCTGAAGCACAAAGTTCAAAACCCAGAGAATGTTATTCTGTGAAATTACAAAGATCGTTATATGGATTAAAGCAATCGGGCCGAATGTGGTATAATCGGCTAAGTGATCACTTGATGAAAAAGGAATATGTAAATAATTCAATATGCCCTTGTATTTTCATTAAGAAAACAACATCCGGATGCGTAATTATTGCTGTATATGTTGATGATTTAAACATCATTGGAACAAATAAGGAAATTCAAGAAGTTGTGTCATACTTGAAGGAATAATTTGAAATGAAGGATCTTGAAAAAACCAAGTATTGTCTGGGTTTACAAATTGAACAAAAAGAATGAAGAATGTTTGTTCACCAGACAAATTATACAGAAAAGATCCTTAAACGTTTTAATATGGATAAATCAAATTCTTTAAGTACTGCAATGGTTGTTAGATCATTAAACATAGAAAAGGATCCATTCCGTCCATGTGAAGATAATGAAGATATTCTTGGTCCAGAAGTACCATATCTAAGTGCTATCGGTGCCCTTATGTATCTTACAAATTGTACAAGGCCTGATATATCTTTTGCCGTAAATTTGTTGGCAAGATTTAGCACATATCCAACAAAGAGACACTGGAACGGAATTAAACATATATTCCGTTATCTACGAGGAACGACAGACTTGAGACTTTTGTATTCAAAAGATGCTAATCCAAGTATAATTGGTTATGCCGATGCTGGATACTTATCTGATCCACACAAGGCACGTTCCCAAACTGGATATGTATTTACTCGTGGAGGCACTGCAATTTCTTGGCGTTCACAGAAACAAACGCTCGTAACAACTCCATCAAATCATGCCGAGATTATTGCACTACATGAAGCAAGCCGTGAATGTGTGTGGTTAAAATCAATGACCCAACATATCCAAATCTCATGCGGATTATCATTCGACGAGAAGCCTGTGATACTATATGAAGATAATGCTGCATGTGTTGCTCAAATGAAAGAGGGATACATAAAAAGCGACAGAACTAAACATATTCCTCCTAAGTTCTTCGCATTCACCAAAGAGCTAGAGAAGAATAAATGTATTGATGTTCGTCACATTCAATCAAGTGAAAACTCATCTGATCTCTTCACAAAGGCACTTCCTACGTCAATATTCAGAAAGCACATATATAATATTGGGATGCGCAATCTACGAAATTTGTGAAAAATTGTTCGTGTCAACATGAGGGGGAGCTTACGTGACTGCACTCTTTTTCCCTTATTATGGTTTTTATCCCAATGGGTTTTTCCTAGTAAGGTTTTTAACGAGGCAGTACAAAAACACGTAATGAAGACATCTTCGTATCATGATCATCATCACAAGGGGGAGTGTTGAAAATAATATATTAAATGTTGAAAAATAATATTTAAAATGTGTGTATTGAATATTTGAATGTTGAATATTTGAATGTTGAAAATAAGAGTTGTAAATATTGAAAATTAGTGTGTGATGATGTAGGTAATGATGTATTTTATTTTTGGATTATTTGTAAAGATTTCCTATAAATAGATCTCTCATTTGTGAAGAAATTCACAATTGAGTAGAGAGAAAAATATTATAAAGTGTGTAGTTTGGTAAATTTTGAGAGTTTGAGATTTTTACTTTTTACCATAAATTTTTACTTTTCACAACATTGTAAGTACATTTCAATGATCGATTTTAATCATTCTAATCTAAATCTTGTGATTAAATAACTGATCTCATGTTAAATTTTTATAACTACTTGGTTCAAAAATTCCCTCGTAACAGTTACATGTGCTTAACAAAGTATGAAAAAATAATAATGAAATTAGTCAATTAATTACATGATTTAGAAAAGAATGACTAAAATTGATCATCAAAACATATTTACATGACTATATAATTGATTCAACAAAAGATACATGACTTAAAATATTACACATCAATGCATACATAACTAAAATTGATATTTTATCAAAAATAAAATACTAAAATATGTTTTTATAATATTACGTTCAATGACGATATAATATATTAATTTTATTATGTTAGAGATATTTAAAATTTCAAAAGTATGAATAACAATAAATTATTAAAATATATTTTTATAATATTACGTTAAGAGATTATACAATAAAGTTTTTTTTTATAATTTTATTATTATAATATAATTATTATATTTGAAATCCATAAATTTCAACAATCTTTATAACTTTGTTTACATTTTTCATGGTTCCGAATTTTTCTATAAATTATATGTTAATCAAAATCCTTCGAAGGATCCTTTTCGACTACCAGTCTATTACCGACAAACGCCAACTCATGCGCTCCATGCTCACGCGTTCACGTGCGAGACATTCATTCAAGAACAGATTTAGAGCAGTCTCTCTCGGCTAATTTTATGTTATTTTTTTCGTAATAACATACAGAATACTGTTTTGTATTCAAGATTCTTTATTAAAACTCATTTAATTGGAATTTTCTGAGTGTAATAACTGCTGTGGATGTACGTAACCACCGCATGAACACTACATAATCCATAGTGTGGTTGAACCGTAATTTGTTGCAATGATTCTGCCTCCCATTTTTGTACTTTTGTTCAGATGATATATTGGTTGCTTTTTTCTTGATTTTTAACCCACAAATCTTTTTCCTCTTGGGATTACTGGGAAGCTCGAGATTCTTGATCCAGAGGCTCCATTAAAGCTCTCCACTTTCTTGTATTTCTTGGGAACTTGAGGTATTCTATGGAATTGAATGTTCTTTTTGTTTCCTGCACATTTATGCTGAAGTAATTCTTTGCTTGCTTTATTGCTCTTTTTTTTTTTCGTTTGTATTTTGTTTGGATGAGTTCTTGTGTCGGCATTCTTATTTGTTTGTTGGATAATGAAACTTTTAATTGGAATTTGGAGAATACAATTGAAATTATCCACAATCATGAGAAAATATGTGCATTAAATGGAAGCCTCTCGTTTTTCAAAACTAAAACAGATGAGAATAATGTTATTCGTTTATTCTCTCGAGTCTTGTCCATTTTGAGTTTAGATCTTTATTTTGTATGAATTTCTTGGATTGCTTAAACTGAAACCATATTTGTGAATAACAGGTAAAGAGTAGAAGAATTATGTTTGGAATTGTTTTAAAATGGGCATTTAGATGTTCATCAGTGGGATAAAATTTTTATATTGACTTATTTCAACTGATTCAATAGGATCTTGTGATGGAGAGGACTTGGCTACAAATTGTATTCGTTTGGTTTTTGGTATATTTTCTCGTAAATTTGGCCCTGATTGCTGCTGATATCAACCACTTGAACATATGGCCAATGCCGAAATCGGTGAGCTATGGACACCAGCGTCTCTATTTCAGCAACAATTTCGAGCTGAAGACCGAAGGGTCAAATTATGCTGATGCTTCCGGGATTCTCAAGGATGCATTCACAAGGACAGTTGACACTATAAAATTAGATCATATCATTGAAGCCAATGTTTCCCATTATGATCCCTCTTTGGTGCTGAAAGGGATTCATGTGGTTATCTTCTCGCCTTCCGATGAGGTATACTTGTGGAGAAATTAACATATCTTTTTACGAATTTAGATCTTAGTTTCACTGCTCGTTTTAACTTCAGAAACTTGTGTTTTTTTTTCTGTAGTTACAACATGGTATAGACGAGTCATACAAGCTAAATATCCCTGCAAAGGAAAATTCATTTTATGCACGAATTGAGGTATTACCATTGCTAAAATATTTCGCCTGACAAATTTACAACTGTCTGAGAAATGTATTTGCAAGTGTTGTTTTGTAAGCTAAATTTAAAACGATTTGGTTTCATGCAGGCACAAACAGTGTATGGAGCATTGCATGGTCTTCAGGTTTGATGTTTTCTCTGATAAACTTTCTATTTTTATTTTTATTTTTTAAAAGAAAAGGAATGTGTAAACAATGTAAATGCTTGTTATGTGAAATTTTGACAGACATTTAGCCAAGTCTGCTATTTTAACTTGACGACTAGAGGAATCGTAGTCCATCAGGTTCCATGGATCATCATTGATGAGCCAAGGTTCTCGTATCGAGGACTTTTGATCGGTGGGGTTTTCATCAAATCCTGCTGCCGAGGTAGAACTTACAATACATGGTTCTTACATGAAAGATTCAACTTTCTATTAATGCAGATACATCCAGGCATTATCAGACGCTACCGATTATGAAGAAGGTTATTGATTCCATGACTTACACCAAGTTGGTATGTAAAAATTCACATATTACTTAGCTCAAGTGCCTAGTCGTCTATTATGCTTTTATTCCTGCATCAGCATGTTTTCCGTCGAAGATTTCGGTTTGAGATATTCAGCAATAAATTTAAATCAAATGATATTTTGGACAGCAAATTCAGAATTATAGCTGTTAATTACGACAAAACAATTGCAGCAACCTTAGCAAGGACAAGTAGAGTTGGTTTCTATATTTTTTAAGTTTTGAAGACGATATATGCAATTTAGTACTTGAATTTTACTCGCTTTCCCTTCATTCAGAATGTGCTACATTGGCACATTGTAGATTCACAATCTTTTCCTCTAGAGATACCTTCCCATCCAAAGCTGTGGGAAGGCGCGTATTCCGTCTCTGAACGGTATACATTTGATGATGCTGCAGAGATTGTGAGGCAAGTGCATGTATAATCTTTATCTTACATTAACAATTCTACATAAAATCAGTAAAGCCTATGGTCCGTGTTTTCTAAGTTGGTGGTCCTAACACCGCAGGTATGCTCAAAGACGAGGAATTAACGTATTGGCTGAAATAGACGTACCAGGACACGCTCTCTCCTGGTACAAATAGAGTTTTCTAAATAACGAACTTCGAATATTTAGCCGTCGTTCTCTAATCGATATAACTGTGTTGAAACAATAAATATAGGGGGATTGGCTATCCGGTTCTATGGCCATCACCTCTTTGTAAGGAGCCCCTTGATGTGAGCAATGAGTTTACCTTCAAGTTGATAGATGGGATTCTTTCGGGTATGATTTTACTATTTTACGAAAGGAGATTGTCATTCGAAACGTTAAAATCAGGATACATCAACTTATTTGTATTTTTTTCCCAGATTTCAGTAAAATCTTCAAGTACAGATTTATTCATCTGGGAGGTGACGAAGTGAATACCAGTAAGATTTATACTTCAACAAATATTAATTTTCTTGCTTATTGTTCTGTCATGTTTATCGGGTAATAATTGGAAGGTAGCTTTCAATTGTAGGTTGCTGGCTGTTAACTCCTCACGTGAGAAATTGGTATGGATACTAAAACTTGCTTACATAACTGTACTTTGATTGTTGTCGAAGTAATCTCATAAAACAAATTCAAATTTCTATGAAGGTTCTAAAGATTTACATCTTATTGCTTCACAGGTTAAAGAAAAACAATATGAACAGTTTCGAGGCATATCAGTATTTCGTGTTGAGAGCACAGAAGATAGCTTTATCCCATGGATACGAAATCATAAACTGGTTTGAACCCCTCACTAGAATAAGTACTTTAAACTGATATATATATATGTCCCTCTCGGAAATGACTCTTTAACATGTCATAGGGAGGAGACGTTCAACAACTTCGGCAGTAAACTAAGCCGGAAAACAGTGGTTCATAACTGGTAAACACCCTTAGATCATTACACTCAAACGGCCAGACCGACTAGCATGTGATTGTTCTGTGCATGCTTGTAATGCTGCAGGCTAGAGAGTGGTGTTGCTCAAAGGGTGGTTGAAAATGGATTGCGATGTATCGTGAGTAACCAAGACAAGTGGTATCTGGATCATTTGGATGCCTTATGGCCGGGTTTCTACATGAACGAGCCGCTGACTAATATCACGGATCCGAAGCAACAGGCTTTGGTTCTTGGAGGGGAGGTGTGTATGTGGGGTGAACATATTGATGGATCCGACATCGAGCAAACCATATGGCCACGCGCCGCTGCTGCAGCAGGTACTTTTATGGTCTTTGGCTCTTCTTGGTATTTAGAGTTGTAGAGTAGGGTGGGTTAACATTTAAGCTTATGCTGTGGATATTTTGGTATAAATTCAGAGAGGCTATGGACACCTTACAACAAGATAGCCAAGGATCCGAGGCAAGTGGTGGGTCGGTTGGCTCATTTCAGGTGTCTACTTAACCAGAGGGGAGTAGCCGCAGCTCCGTTGGCTGGTCCGGGTAGGGTGGCACCAAAAGAGCCTGGTTCCTGTTATAAGCAATAACAATAGTGTATATTTGGTGCAAATCATTTGAACATCGTCCATCGATTTGTACGTAAATTTAGATATATATCTTATTCATTATAATTTAATGTTATATATGATTAAATATAGTTGGATTTCTATCATTTGAATAAAAACAATAATGATGTTGATTATGATAATTTTGGTAAATTTGGTTTTGAATTTTGATCTCATATATTTTACTTTGCGATTTTGATCATGTATGTTTAAAATTTCAGCATTATTTCATTAACTTTGTTTATTTTCTTGACAATTTTATTCTTTTTTTTATGTGACGATGTTGTGCCACCATTGATGCATTGATGTGACGCTAACATAACATTCAAGATAAACAAATAAAATTACAAAAAATCAAAAGATACATGATTAAAATTGGACATCGATAATATAAAAGACCAACATCACAATGCGACAATTATTAGGACCAAGTGGAAAGCATGGTTTGGAGATATGCACGTACATAATAAATGGAACTGATGAGAAAAGTTCAGTCACATAATAGATATCTTAGTGAGATGGTCTTACGAGTCTTTATCTGTGAGACATGTCAACCTTACCGATATTCACAATAAAAAAAGTAATATTTTTCATGGATGACTCAAATAAAAGATCTGTCTCACAAAATACGACACGTGAGATCGTCTCAAACAAATTTTTACCTCAGTCACAAGGTTCATTTTGGTTGATGATTTGAAGATTCCGACATCCCTACTGAGCCAAGTAGGTGAAACATGATGGGGACCCAATCTCCAAAGCAAGATAATTGAATTTGAAGACAGAAATAGTCATGAAATTGAGGGGGGAGAGTTCAAAAGAGGAGGAGACAAAAATGTTGTATATTTCATAGGTACACATGGATGTGTGTGTTCCCTCGTGATATGTTGTTTTCTTTACTGCCCCTTGTTTTAAGATTTTGTAGGAAAATGTGCAACAAAAATGAATGGTCAATCTACCTGCAACATGTGCATTTTGGGAAACTCGAAATATAGGATTAGTCAAATCAAATTACAATATTAATTCATGGATCATATAAATTATTATTTTAGGGGGTTGAACTTAAATATGAAGAATTACATAACATAAAATATACATAAAAATTTAAAATTTTTAAAGAATATTGTTGTATTAAACTTCTACAATATTATTTTAAATGATTATGCGATATTTTATTATAAAACTCCAATAAAATCGGCTCGCGAGTCAGTTTTGTGAGGAATATGTCTTTTATGCTCCAATAAAGTTTTTAATGAATAAAAGAGATTGATGAATAAATGTAAGAGTAGGTCTCTTGTGATACGGTCTCACGGGTCGTATTTTGTGATACATATATCTTATTTGAGTCATCCATGATAAAATATTACTTTTTATGCTAAGAGTACTACTTTTTATTGTGAATATCGATAGGATTGACACATCTCACATATAAAAATTTGTGAGACCGTCTAACATACTCTTACATTTATTCATCAATCTCTTTTATTCATTAAAAAATTTAACAAGATTATTATCAAGAATAGGTGAATAGTGATATTATTACACGATTATCATAATAAAAGTTGGAAGATAAAAATTAAAAAATTATTGAAATGCATATCAATTGCATTCTTTTACATTCATATAAAGCCAGATAAGAATAAACTTCAATGGCACTTGAACTATCTTCTTCTTCATTAAACTTCTCTTGAAAAATGCAATTAAAGGATTAATGTAATGAGATATAAAATCTGAGATTTATATTTGATAATGATAATTAAATTCGCATCGAGTTTATTTATTTATAACATCGTTTTGACTCATGAGATCAAATGAATTTATGAATAACATAATGATTTTAACTATATTTATTTGTATATCAGTTTGAATCAAACTTTAGATAATTAAAACAAGAACGTGTAATCATCGTGAATGCGATGAATTAGTGAATTATAGATATTAATATAAAAAAACTCATATAAAATTATATTATAAATCAATTTCGTGAGACGAATTTCAAATCCAATATTCGTCGTGAAAAAATATAACTGATCATTATAAATATACATGAAGTCAATTGAATTTCAAGGATAATCTACTATTAATATTAATATATTGATGGAGAAAGGACCCTGCGGGCCGGCCGGCGACACAGTCCCACTGCAAAATGCATTTATAGTTTTATACTATCGTCACACGTCTAGGTCATCTTTGTCCTTGAATTATTAATTATTTCATTTTAATTTAGTGTACGTAATTAATTAATTAATATCTTAAATAATTTTGTTTCTTATATCAGGATCACATAAAATTTACAACTAATTAACCCTTAAAATTCAGCTTCTTCTTGATAAAAAAACATGTTTGAAAATTAAACAAGGTTCGTGTATCTATGTTCAAAACATAGGCTGTAATAATTAAAAATCGAATTAATTTCGAGACAATATGAATTTTGATAGTCAATAAATCCATGTGCGTAATCTGTAAAAAAAAAAATCCAAAATATTTGGTTTGAAAGAATGTTTTCTTTCTTGTTCAGCTACTTAATTATTATTACACCTCTCAATAATCACAGCAAATAACACGGAAAATAGGGGTTATCTATCGGGTATACATATTAAGTGTGAAATAATATATGTTGAGAAAATCTATAAATCGCAGAATCCATAATTCTAAATCATACTTAAACGGAAGCGTATCTGAAGCCATAATCCTGAATTCTTTATAACGTCTCTCGACGATATTCTAGATCTACGTGCTCTTTCTTTGAGAGAATCCTTTAGTTTTCTCTCATGAACTATTTTCTTAATGGAGAAGATAATATGGAACGTGATGCCACGTGACTGGGGACCATGACTCATATATAGATAATGTCTTTCATTATCTTCTGATATTTTTGTTTTAGCTTATCATAAAAAGAGAAATTACATTTATGTCTCTACACATTAAAGGTCAACAACCTATTAGATACATTAAAGCTCAATAACATTAAACCTTAATTGATAACTTTATTTTGGATTTAACTTAATAGACAACCCACAACGCATAATTATTCATATATAAGCATATATAAATAAAATTAATCAAACAATAATTTGAGGTGTAATATCAATTAAATCGTGGATTCGTACATCTTGATTTAATATACTTTGCAATTATCAAATCGCAAAACTTGATATGAGACTGTCCTACGAGTCAATTTTGCCATATGTATCATTTTTGTGTCAAATGTATTACTTTTAATTGCAGACATAGATTTGATTGGCTCATCTTATGGATATAGATACGTGAGATTACAGATGTAGATATGTGAGATTATCTCATAAGATATTCATTATTATCAAATTTGCTAAGTATCAATCTTCATAGTTATCTAAATAATACTATTTAATAGTATTAAGTTCTAAGCATTATAATGAAAAATAGGAAAACTGTAATATTAGTCATATATTTGTTTCTATATAATTTTGATCTACAAGTTTTAGAAAATTTGGGTTTTTTAATTACAATTTTATGTTGAAATTCGTACATAAATGATAGCTCTTTAATAAATTAAAACAAAACACATAGTGTGTCCATCGAGCATAATTTCTTTATAAATTATTGGATTTTTATGACAAAAAATTATTCTCTACCTTTCTTGGGTCTTAAAAGAACGTACGAGCTTATTATTAATGAAATTAATTTTTAGTATAATGATAAGTATCCAATATTCCCATAATTAATATTAAAGTCGAGGTATAAGCAAAGTGAGTATCAATAATCATGCATTCGATGCAATCGATCTAAGGTTGTAATCATCATATATAATTAGTTTCTAGAGCGAGGACAACCGTAATTAGATCTATAATTAACTGAAAACACGAATGTTATTCTAAGCAACAACGGTAACGGATATTAATAATAATTAACATTAATGGAAAGGACAACGGATATCCCCTCCAAAAGAGGCTAATGAAAAAAAGGCGATGGATTAATTGATTTCAAATATGAAGATTAATCTTGTATCACCGATCTCAGGTTATAGTTATTATCGTTGAATTTGAAATCCGTCGATAATTATAACATAATTTTTTTCACCAAAAAGAGCTAGGTTGATGAAAAAATAAGAGATGATGAATTAATTGCTTTCAAATATGAAGATTAATCTTTGACAAAAGAAATGATGTTGTGTACATGATCTGAAGTTGAAATTAACGTTGAATTTGAAATCTACTTACAATTAATGTCGATTATAGTTTTTAGAGCTAGTACAATCATGCATTATTAGATATATATATACACAAATCTAATTAATCAAAAGTCGATATTAATCTAATTATAAACGGAATCCGTTTTATAAAATTAACTCATTATAACTTTTTATAAAAAAAAATTGTGTTGTTTTTAAAGGAGATTCATCTTTGAATAAAGAAATAATGACAAGATATTAATACATCAGTGACAGCACAAATGTAAATTCATGTAGTTTTTTTTGCCGTTTAATTAACTAAATAAATAATAATATAAAAACCAGACACGATAACCCTAGGACGGCTCCGCAGGCGTCCGTCGCCCATCCGCCGCCGTCCCGGCAGCTCTCGCCTGCTGATACCCACTCAACTGTTCAATACCGGCAGACATATTCATGGCAAGATAGCTACTCGCATCATACCCACTAATACCCGCCTGCTGCTGCTGCTGCTGTTGATGGATGCTGGGAAAGAACTGGTGCTGTAAATCCATCGCTGCAGTCAGTCCGCCGCCGAGTATGTTGATCTGCTGGTGGTGGTGATGGATGAAGCCGCTGTTGAGGTGGTTCTGGTACTTGGAGAGCTCAGATTTGGCGAAGGAGAGATCGATTTGGAGCTGGCGGAGCTGGTGCTGGAGGATAGAGATTACACCGACGCATCCGTAGACGGGGTCTCGGAGCCGCATATCGGCTTCGTATGCCAGTGAATTGACGGCATCTTCACGCTGGTGCGGCTGCAGCTCGTTGAGCAGCTTGGTGACGTTGCTAGCGCCGAAGACTTTGTGCACGCTGGTGAATTTTTGCTGCTGATCCGGTGGGAAGTACGGTGCGAAAACGCATTCTGGCAGGCATTTTCGACGGAGAAACTTGCATGCGGCACATGGAGAGTACGATGAAGAAGCCATCAACATCTTTGTACGAATTCTTGATGAAAATACTCGCTGAGATATCCCTAGATTATTTCGAAATCAAGATCATGATACTTATCATAAGTTTAAGAACTGGGAATCTACAGTGAAAACGAATAAGAACAGGTAGCCAAAATTTTATGCAGAAATCATTGTATGAGGAAAAAAAGAAATCATTACAACTTTATAGAAACAATCAGCCAGAAAGTTGATTGAAAGTATGAAGATCAAAAAAATTATAGGGAAAAGAAACGAATCTGACTAAATCAGGAAAATGGATGTTTGAGTTATATACATATACCTGCTGTTTATACTCCTCCTCCGTAGGATCTGTCAAATCTGTTTGAGAAAATTCTTTCTTCTATGATATTGATGATGTTTGGTGGCTATTTTATATGAGAATATTTTGAATTTTTGGGTCTTAGCTGTGTAACAGCGAGGAAGTTAAGAATGAACATGAGCTGTTAAACACACAGACAATCGTATTACATTCAAGATTTTCGAGACCTCAAATAATCATGGAAACAAACCCTAATAATTTTCTTGTTTAGCTTATGTAAAGAGAAAAAATATATGATATTTCACTAGTATAAAAATATCTTTTATATAATATATAAGATTGACTGTGACATAAGAACTGATTTCACACTCCATTTTTTTAATGTATTTTAAGCAAGAAATCTGGTACGCGAGCAAAAATAAAGTAAAAAAATCAGTCCCCTTTTATTACATTTTTTAGAGTAATTCTTCCATTTAAAAATAAAGGGAAAAGGGGATATTTGAATTGGACCTCGTGAAAGTTGAGATTTTCATTTGCCCTTGCTTAGAATTCATTCTTTCTTTCATGTTAGTGAGTGACAAATATTCATAAAGTAAGTGCCAAGTGGAGGGAGAAGGAAAGATTACTTCACTCACCAGTAAAAATGAGACTTTTGAGAGAGCCAGCTGTTCACTATTTCGAATTAATAATAGTAATAACAGACCAAAAAAACAATAATAATAAAAGAACAAAAAAAAAATTGTGTGAGAATACTGTGAAAAAACAAATCAAGAAAATGGATATACCTTGACAGGATAAAAGTTAGTAAAATAGGCCTGTAATTCTCTTCCTCTTATAGTTTGATAATATTTAAAGTGCCTCGATTTCTGAAGTCTTACATTACTATATTATACTAATTTTTTTCTTGTTTGACAAATCAATAGATCAAAGTCCAAGTTTGGATATTACCTTTTTCCCAGCTCTCTCTTTTTGATGAACCCTCTTTAATTTATTTATCTTTTCCCTGTCCATAAGACAGAAAGAATTAGCATCGATGATTCTGTGAACTTTTCATTGTACTTATCCGTCCAATGATTTAGTCATTTTACCCTCCGAATAATACTTTGTGGCCTTTTTCAAGAATCATGCAAAAGGGTCTTCTTGTAGGTGCAATCTTTTCGCTCACAGATATTAATATCTATAGTAAGTGAAACAAAAATATGCATATATAAAGATGGTGAAAAGAAGGCGCCGCGGAAGAAAAGGAAGACCCTTGTTTCGTGAAGAGATATGTACATATGTATGTTCTTATATACTATCATGCACACATACATACATACATACATACATATATATATATATATGTATGTTGAGATAGAGACAACAGTGTATGTTTTTGAGTGTGGAAATAGGTAAAGGAATGTTCCCCAAAACCAAAGGCTACGGGAACGGAGATAAAAATGAAGGGACATGGCTATCGGCTAGCCAAGAAAAGCTAACTGAAACTCACGCAGTTTTGTGTGTTTTTGTTTGTTTCTTGTTCTTGATCGAGTTCATATTTTCTTTGAAGAAACAAGAAGCAAAATAAAGTGAAATAATTATTGGTGTACGTGCAGTATTGGCTGGGGTGGGGTAGGGGGTATAAGGTATAATCACTATGACTGTCTTACAATATTTCAGAGCACAGAGATCCAGAGATTTGAGAAGGATCTGTCTATTGTCTTAACATGACATATATATATATATATATATAGACATACATAACCTCTTATAATTTTAATTTCCTCCATTCCCACAAAAAAAATTGTTGATATAGGCTTGAATTTGATAAATCCAACTTTAATTATTTATGTTTTGATGTAAATGTTTAAATTTGAGATGATGAACTTAATTTTTTAATTTCCATTAAGTATTGAAAAATATATCAATGACCACAATTTATTTAAAAGAGGAGGTTTCCCTTTAGTTTGTGTGTGTGTCATCGGTCAAGCAACTAGACTCGAGCTCGACGACTCTCTTCATGATCTGAGTTCAAACTCATGTCTTATGCTCGATGCTCGTGCGGAGCATTCCAACGTTACTGAAGTACATGCAGGTAGACACCCGTATTGGTGTGTTGTGTCTTTCGAGTTCTCTGTCCCAAAATCGCCTTTCTATGGCATTGATTGCAGGTTCTGGCTGCGAGCTAACGTCTTCAAGTATTGTAGCTAGTGTGCAATAAATTCAAAGCTTGAACATGTGTGCATGTGTCTGAACTACTTGTTGGTTCATATCATATAGGCAAATTTAATCTAAGAGTTGCGAGTTAAATTCTGGAAAATCGCACTATAGTTTTGTTAACGTTATTAAGTTAATTATAACATTAAAATCTTCAAAAAATATTTTTTTTTATAACTTTAACTTAATTTCAGGAGCACATTTTGTAGAATTATAATATGGATCTAATCAGCAGGTGTATATATATATATATATTAATATAAAAATTGTTGTGAGACTGTCTCACGAGTAAACTTTGTGAGTCGGATATCCGATTCAACCCAACCCATGAAAATAATACTCTTTATGTTCAAAATATTATTTTTCAATGCAAAAATATAATTTGGTTTCAGTTATATTTTGAAGAAATATTGTTTAATATATATTGATTTTAGTGAAAACTATTACTTTTTATGTCAAAATTATATTGAGTAATATATATGCTAATTTAAATGAAAAATATAATATTTTATGTCGAACAAATTATTTTTTATTACACTCGATCTGTATCACGAGTATAGATCCATATGATCTGTGTGCCGAAGACTCACACATAATATATTAGAGTGGTTGTTTTGGTGCATGATCATGTCTTCGATCGATTAACAAAAATATTTTATGTCAAACGTTAACCATTAAATAATTTTTGTCCATTTATTTCTGGTAACTCATATATATTTAACTTTTGCACAAACAATTTTAGTACCGTATGTAAAATGATATTATTTATAGTATTTTTCATGAGAATTTGAAATTTGAATAATTTATAACTACTTATTATGTGCATTCGATACGTGAAAAAATATCTTGTTTATCTTAAGATTCCACCATATCTTTTTGGAGTATTATCAGTGACCGATGTATACACGTTGTATTATAATTTAAATATATAATTTAAATATATTTCACCACATTCAATAAATAAGTATCACCTCGTAGGTGAATACGGTCAGTTTGCATCATATCAAAACTCTACACACACCTTGGCGGTTTCTATCATATCCTCAACTTTTATAAAATAGAATATATCTATCAGATATATTCTATTTTATAAAAGTTGAGGATATGATAGAAACCGCCAAGAAAGGACACCAAAATATGTATATCCATTTTGCCCCTCCATTATAGACAAATTCACCAAAATGTGTTTTTTTATTATCAAAACTACAGTATAATCTTTCATTATTTTTTATAATTATATTTTGATTCATATTTAAATATAAATCAAATAAATTATAAAAAAAATTGTTACAAGTTGTGTTGGTGTACTAATTATTATTAAAGATGCTGATAGAGGTTTCGCTATTATTTAAATCATCTACTTCCAAGTACACAGCCCAAAACTTCTTATAAGCTAGGCACCAGCCAATATTTTTCACGTCCCCTTATGTAATTCCGGGCCCATATTCACCAAAATGTTTTTACATGTACGTTTAAAATCACTTAATTTATATCAATTATTGTAATATGATGTTGATATTTCGTATCGTTATAATTATAGTTTATGAAATCAATTTTTTTTTTGTTTTAAGAAATATTTCAAAATTTTAAAAGTACATGGATGTTTTATAGCAAAAATTTGTGTGAGACGGTCTCACGGGTCGTATTTTGTGAGACGTATCTCTTATTTGGATCATTTGTGAAAAAATATTAGTTTTTAGGCTAAGAGTATTACTTTTTATTGTGAATATCGGTAGGATTGACACGTGCTCACAGATAAAAATTCGTGAGATCGTCTCACTAAAGATCTATCCCCATATTTTATGGATACGACATTTCGGTGACAAAACCAGCATTAAATTTGAAATCCAATTTTTGGTTGGAATGTGGCATAATATATTTTATGGGTGTGACATTTTAAAAATTATGTCCTCTTTTTCAATTGATTCTTATAATCCAACCTCGATATTGCTAATCTCCGTATTATGTTGTTGAATTAAGCTAATTAATAGATTCGAATGAAAAATTGGAGTTCATGCTCCAAAAATTCCTTTTGCGAGCGTTAAACACCTTAAAATTCTTCGCCGTGTCTCGATAATTTGATTTTCTTGAGACCAGAGAGAACACGACTCAATTCTTCTTCTTTTTCTTTTTCTTGTTGTTGTTTGCTTTCAGATGAAGCAGCGGGCTTGCATGCCTGAGTGTAATTTTTAATTCCTATTGCATGGATTTCTTAGCTTGTAATTAAGGTGAAAAAAGTGATCCAGGGTTTAAAAAATCATTATTTCACTTGGGTTTCTTTATTTGATTCCATAGGTGTAATGGCAGAGGTTCCTGTAGATTTTGAGGTCGAGGTTGAACGAGAAAATGGTGATGGTAAGGGTAGTGTAGAAGAATCAAGAACCAGTGAGGGCGTAAATGGGATTTCTCGTGATGATCTCGGTTCCAGCTCCGCAGGTAATCACCTTCTAGTACGCGTTTTAGCGTTTGGTCTGTTTTAAGACAGAGACGAGACTCTTTTTCTTCTTCTATTTTTAACAGTGTTTAGACTCAAATGTAATAAACTTGAAACTTGTTATTGTTTTCAATTGAGCAGGCCCCTACCTGTACTGGTGCTTTCTCTCTTCATTGAGTACTATAGGGGTGGGGTGGTAGTCTTTTGAATATAGTTTAGAACATATTTTAGTCTGGCTGCTACACACTTTTGAAGCCTAGGGTACAACCATGGCCGGTTAATCCAGTTCTGCGCAGGGGGGAGGAACAAATTTCTGTAATAATGACACCTCAAAACGTTCTTTTTTTATTTGATGACCGACCTATTGCTCGTTTACTGGCATGGCCCCGAGTACATTTCTAATTAATGTGTTTCATTTCCAAGAAAACCATTGAATATAACATTGTTAAGATGGCTCAGCTACCATGAGTTCAAGTTTAGGTGAGTATATTTCCAATAAGATACCACGATTTGGGGCGCAATCCTATTCATAATTTACTCAATAAAATTAATATTATTTGAGCTTTTGTTACCCAAAACCGATCAACATATATGTGTACTACTTGAATATCCAGCATGATGTATCACAAATTCTACCTTGTACTTATTATTGGCGCAGATCCCATGAGCTCAGAGCATTGGAAAAGTGGTTTCTAACCTTCTACTACATTAGTCATATAATGTGTTATATCAGGACAAAGGCTGAAACACAAGATTGAAGATAATGGGAGCAACTGATACACCAGCATTTGGAATAATATTGTTGTGAGATGAGAATACAGCTAGAGGTCGCTGTACCATTGCAAAAAAGAATGAGCTAACTGGCCATTTTTATGTTCACAGGCAAACCCGTTAAGAGCGCTAGATGGTATAAGCAGCGAGTACACTCATGTTGATATCGGTAAATTTGATAAATACGCATAAACAAATAGACTGCATCAATGTCCTTATGCAGCTAAACTGAATAATGCCACCTTGACAATACGTGCAATCGGGCTTTAGAAGTCTAAATCTCCGTTGTGATCAAGAATCCTGATGACTGATAACGACTCCATAACTTTTATAATATAATAAAAAAGTTTCATGATATCCAAGTTGCTGTTAATTTTCAAAACCTATGTTTAACAAATGCTTTGATTTTTTCATTAGCTGACTAGTCACTTTAAATAGTGAATAAGACTGTAAACATAAAGGCAAGGTTTCAGTCAATCGATATTTCCCATATTCTCAATCATTTAATAAGGCTAATTTGTAGAAATTATGGCTCTTTGAATTTCTGGCAACTTCTGATGGTTTATTATTCGAGTTATTGATTTTTTTTAGATATAGTTTTTGCTCTTTTAGTTTCAGGATATCAGTTATGTAATGATGTTTTATGCTGCATTAAGTCTGATCCGCACTGCTTAGAATCTGTTGACAGGAACCTTCGAGGAGAGAATTTCAAATTTATGGAGCAGTCACCAGAAGGCCTGTTGGTTCCTACCTCAAGTCAGCTTACCGTGATTGAGAAAATAAATCACTCTCGTGGTGTGTTGCCAATAAAGTTTTTAAATGAAAATTTCCCTCCTAAGAAGAAGGTTAGCTGTGAGATGATCTGCTTGCCTGTTTGTTCCCTTAATTAATATTCTTTAGCGTTCCTGTGTAATGTTTATTTGGAAAATAATTCTAAAGTACAAGACTCAGTCTCTAAGCTAATATGTTTGGCCTGCTTTTGACAGCTTAAACCAGTGAAGCCACCATTCAAGATGATGGAACTGTACAATTTGATGTTGGAGAAAATATTAAACCACAGAGTTCTAATTCTGGTACTGAAGTAATATATGATGGTGATATGATCAAATAAATTGTGATCACTGAAGATACAGAATTATTGGAAAATGCTTACAGGTAAGAGGACTTTGGTTTTAATAAGCATGCTCCTACATATTCATCCTCTGTCTTCTAATATTCCTTTCCCAATTTTTACTTTGGTCTAGGGCCATTTTCTCTATTGATTAGAGTGATTGTTGATGTTTTGAATTTTACGTGAATTGTATTTGATTAATATTTGAGATACTAACATTTGCAAAGGGAATTTGCTGCTACGGCTTGATTTTTGACTAGTTTATCTTTTTGACAGGACGATGGCCACATGGGTGAGACTAGCCACTCACTCAAATTTTAAAGAATTTGTTATGGCTGCTGGATTGGAATTTTACCCTCTAGGCGGAGACCCAAAAGTACTTGCTGCTTGTGAGTTCTGGATCTAAATTTCCCATTTCTCATGGAACATTTTCAATTTTGTGTCTTCGTCCATTAACCTTTAGTTTTAGAATGAATCAATATACCTGCTTCTTTTCTTATGGTGAAAGCTTCCATCAAGTAATGCACTTGACATTAGAGGATTATGTTGTGATGTATTTTTATTAAATCAAATGGCCAAAATCATACTTCTACTCATCCCATATTTCAGAAAATATATTTCTGATGTGGGGTGTTACGAAAATCACTCCCAAGTTTGCAGAATAACTTGCACTATATGTGCTCTATCACACTGTCAAATTTGTTAAAGCATATGGTATGTTGCTTGTTAACTTTGCATACATTGTCATACGTGTTAATTTTTAAATTTGAAAAATGGCTGTGGCCTCCATGCGTATGCCTTTTCTAGATATGGACATATGGTTAAGAATAAAAGCTACGTACCATCTGGACCTTGTGAAATACATCTCCAACATGTGGTGTGACAAAAATGATTCCCAAGTCTACTGAATAGCTTTGATATCTGTGCTTTAGTGCAGTGTCAAATTTGTTAAAGCTTATGGTATTTTTACTCGTTCACATTTGCATACAACATCATAAGAGTTAGTTTTGTAATTCAAGGAATGGCTACGAACATCACATGTATGCTTATTGTAGATATGGTTAAGAACAAAGGATTCTTATCTTTTGAACCTTCTGAAATACATCTCCAGTGGAGCCAAATTAAAAAGATAATCTTTTCCCTACTTCCTGCGTGCACTGATCCTTATCCTGATACAAATATCTCATTCAAGGTAGATTACATAATTGCCAATCCACCTGCATATGGTAATATATTTATTTTTATCTAGTTTTCATTTTTATTTTTGTTTGAACAAAAAAGCTTATGAAGCTTTTGCTATTGATATCATCTTATTGTTTGGACTCCTTGTTCAGGACATACGCATGTTGCTGAGGCACTCAAAGTACCACTGCACATATTTTTTACGATGCCTTGGACGTCAGTGTTGCCCTTCATTCCAATGCATCTTCCATAATAATGTAGATTTGAGGATATTGCAAGCTTCCTTGATGCGTGTCAATTTCGTAAAAAAATGAAACTAAAATCTAAATTTCCCACATCTCTTTTTACCTTGAGATCTTCAAAAAGATTTATGTTCTGATGTACAACTTGCAGGCCAACGAGTGAGTTTCCACATCCTCTTTCTCGTGTCAGGCAACCAGTTGGTTATCAAGTAAGCATACAATAACGCTTATGTGCCTGTGGTTTGACTGAAATTTTGGAAAGATGTCATATTAGAATCTGATTTTAAGAAGTTGCTGTCTATCATGGTTATCATATCAGATTGTTGATGCATTTATCTGGCTGGGAATACGTGACATGATAAATGAATTCAGAACGAAAAAACTAAAACTAAGGCCCATGACCTATTTGAGTGGTTCCTATAACTCTTCTTCAGTCATGCCATATGGTTATATTTGGAGTCCCCACCTTGTTCCTAAACCAAAAGTTTAGTTCTTTGGACCTTTGAATTTGATGGCTTAAATCAATTGATTTAAATTATAGCTTTTAACCATATTCCAAGTTTCATGCATGATTTTGTTTTGACTGACGAATATCCTTGTGGGTTAATATTGTTTCGACTCTGAGATACAATTGCTTCTGGAATTTTTAGCGTTGCATTTTTTGGTATATGGTCTCCATTCTTGTAATAAAATGTTTGTACTGCCATAAGAGATACTGAGTCCTTTAACATGGCTAGAGCAAATTTTGAGTAAATATTGAATGGTAAATAACATTTATTTGCCAAGACCAATGGACTCTCACATTATGTTAATGATGCATTGGATTTTTTATCTGCCTGCAGATTGGGGATCTAAAATCGTTGTAGTGGGATTTATTTTTTGGATCTTGCCTCTAATTACGAACCTCCAGAATCGCTTTTGAAGTGGCCTGAAGATAAAGAGAAGCCTATTTACATTGGTTTTGGAAGTCTTGTAAGTTCTTGGTGTCTCTGTAGCTTACCAGAAAAGATTTTACAATGAACAATAATGAGCATTAAATATCATCATCAAATGATTTTCTACAATACTCTGATCACATAGAACGATTTGTCAAGATGAGAGAAACAACCAAAACACAACTTTTGGATATTTGGTGAATTAATGTTTTGTGTTTCATTCTGATTTTTGCATCTTTCCAGCCAGTTGAGGAGCCTGAAAAGATGACTGAAATAATTGTTCGAGCTCTTGAAATTACTGGACAACGGGGAATTATCAACAAAGGCTGGGGTGGTCTGGGAAACTGTATGTTTTTTCATGTTTATGCTATCAACGTTTTGTTAATTCATCGGTTGTTGATTTCTTTTGTCGATATGAATTGACCGATTGACATAAAAAATAATCTTTAATTTCTGTTTTTCAGTGGCAGAGCCAAAGGACTTCGTCTACCTTCTGGAAAACTGTCCCCATGATTGGCTTTTCACAAGATGCGCAGCTATGGTAAACCCCCTTCTTTTTTATATGTTCAAATGTACTTATAAAGAAGTAAAAAGCTTTCTTGCTTTCGTCCACTATGATTGGGAAATCATCCAGTAGGTTGATTTCGTATTTTGCAACTTTTCATAACCCCATTGAAGTTGCACTTTCATTATCATTGGTTGTTCTTATCTGATGTAAAATTCATGAAGTTTTGACATGTCATTTGTTGCATTTTAGGTACACCATGGAGGTGCTGGAACAACTGCCGCTGGTCTTAAAGCTGCAGTAAGTGGGGACTTCTCCTAGAAATTATTTCAAAATTTATGGTTTCAAGTAATTCATTGCTGATTTCTTTCCCAATTTACTGTTTCTTAGTGCCCGACAACTGTGTTTCCATTCTTTGAAGATCGACCCTTTTGGGGAGCACAGGTCCATGGGAGTTGGTCCGGTGCCTATTTCTGTCAAGGAATTTTCACTCGAGAAATTGGTTGATGCGATCCGATTCATGCTCAATTCTCAGGTATGAAGCACAACTTTATCTAAGAATCTACTCTTGTTTAAGCTGGATTGTGAAATATGGATTTAATTCCTCTTATTGTTTTCAACTGAATGGCATAAGAATTTTAAAATTACTTCTCGGCTCACTTTCCATCGTCTCGAATTTATCATTTTAAACACCGTTATACCCCATATTAGCTTCACAAGTATAAATCTTGGATATCTAATTCCAGGACTCAGCTACCTAGTTCCTTCTCTAGCCTACACACACAAGAAAATATAGAACAATTGGAGGCTCACACTCTCGAGCTTCTGATCTGGTGTAATGCTTAGCGTAACACCTCGAGATCGTAATATAAACAATGAATGGGTTCCATTACTTAACCAAAAAAAAAAAAAAAACCGATCCCTGCATGCTTCATAACGCAGGTGAAACAAGTGGCGGTAAATTTGGCGAAAGCTATGGAAAACGAGGACGGGGTTACAGGCATTTCCCAATGAGTAGCCTAAAAAATCAGAGCCTGAAAAGCCACGTCCTTCATCTGGCGTGTGCTTTGGTTGGTCGAGATTTTAACCTTGAAGCTGCTTCCATCTTCTTCATGTAAGTTTTGTCATACTTGCGGGTATGGGAGAAAACAAAAAACTGTTGTAGTCACAAAATATACAAGTTGCTAGTTCATATGTTTGATTGATGTGTAACATAGTAATGTATATCATTTTCAATGTCTAAGTCGTGAAGGCGATCTTTTTGGACAAAATATCAGAACATGTCAAGAAAAAGAAGGATTTAATTCTGAGTGCATTTGCACCCCTCATCAGAGTGTTGACGTGATATTATATACATCAACAACACATTAGTGTCTTAAAATTGTGGACTACTAAATTTACAACTAAATTTGATAACATACCAAATTAAAATGGCGAAAATTTCAAATTCATGAAATTTCGACATAAATAATGGACCTATGGGATCCTTAGAATTCTTCTATATCAACGAAAAGGTTTAAAGAATGAAAGCAGATCCAAAGGTTAAGTGAAAAACACAAGCTTCAAAATCTATAAAAATGACATTTGAAACTCCATATGACTGGATATATATTATTTTCCCATCCCCTCCAAAATGCCTTGTCGAAAATCAAACAAAGAAAGGATAACTTCAAAGTATTTAATGACTAAAAACCTCGCATGAAACAGAAATTTCGAAGACACATTAAAAATTATGCATCAACACCAGGCATTAGCCAGTGGATGTCTTGAGACTATTGGGTTTGCACCCTACTGGGTCCGCGCACTCGTTTCCAAATCTTCATCCACTCCACCATAGTATCAGCAGCACGAGCGAATACTGGATTAACTGGTCCCAGTTTTTCTTTTACAGACGCAGCAATCTCAGCTACACAATTTTCTGCTGTAACAGCCTCTTGAGACAATCTTACCGATTGAAAGAAAGGAACCACATCTTCCATCAGCTTAACTCCATCCCACTCTTTTCTCAAACTTTCGATAGCATCGCCTCGTTCTTTTCTCCACACATAGGGAAGCCCGCTTTTCACGCCGAGCCTCAAGTGATCACAAACTACCTTAACACACATCCCACTCCATATGTCTTCCACCGTTTCCCACCTTAGCTTTCCTTCCTTCACCAACCGAAAAGCTGGAAGCATAGCCGGTCCCACCAACTCACTATTGACACCTATGTTGATTCCACTAACGGGCATCATGGTTCTTGATGGTATGGTAAGAACCGCATCGACATACCTCACATTTCTCAGATCTGGCTTTAGGACTTGAGTGGGAGCATCATAGTCTGCTAGATTGAGCCACAATCCACAGGAAAGGCCGCAGTCCACGCCATTTCTTAAGCTAAAAGGGTAGCCTCGAACAAAATCAGTTCCCTCACGGAAAGGGTCATACAGTGTATTGAAGAAAAATGGAGTAGCAGGGGTTGCAAGGTTAGTAATATGCTGGGAGACAGCATCAATTATATACCCATTGCTATCTCTAGCAGGAATACAGTCATCATCAATACAGATTACATACTTTTTACGAGACATAAGATAGCCAAAATACCGACAAGAGTATCCAGAAAAAGAAATTGCACTTGATGAAGAGCCCACAACACGATCAATGTCGGGCTTTGTGTAGAGATCCATGTTAAATCCATCTGGGATTTTAAGGTCCTCTTTAAGTTCAGGATCTTTGACAATTATAAGGTGGAAGCGGGAGAAAATTGGGCTCCACTCTTCCATGAATGATGTAAGATCTGGCTGAAGGGCGCCTACCACAATATCCACCTCGTCATCTGTAATGCTAATTTGACACATTATTTCAATAACGAAGAGAAATCCAAACGAGAGCAGATTCGTCTTCCTAATAAGGGCTAGTGTTTGGCTTCCACTTCTTGCTGCACAAGGACTCAATGTCAACAGTATCAAAATTTCACAGAGCACCCTGACACGAATTTGAAAGTCACAAAGGAGATCAAGTTAAAACTCAGAAAAAACAATTATTGCCAAATGACTCACGGGTAGGAAAAACAGGAACATGTTGAATATTAAGAGCATCAATGACAGAGAGAATTTCTTCTTTGCCAGTGTTCAGTTTCCCAGATTTCAATGTTCTCTAACAATCAAAGAAGGTTGCACATGAACGTGCATAGAAAATAATTGCAAATAAGCAACAATGAGCACAAGTTATTTCAGCTATCAAACCAATAAAACAGGGATCAGACAAAAAAATATGCTTCCTTCGATCTTTTGCTTTTTTAGAAGTCAAATTCTTCTATTCTGAGGCTATAGGACGACTGATGCACTTAAAAAGTTTGCAAATATGTGACAAGACAAAATGAGAAAAAACGAAGTTCAAACTTCAAACGAAGTTGAGGAGAATCAATTACACAAGATGCTTATCATTCAATCAATAGAACTAAACAAAGTGAGAAAAACTTCAGCATGTAACATGTGACAAAACCTATATTCAATAAATAAGGCAAATTCGATAAGGTTGTGTTTTGATGGGCAAATTCAAGTGAATTTCAAATCCACATTATAGCATCACATAAAACAACATTAATAGAAATTGTAGTCAAATCCTTCCCCATATCAAATCCATCAATCCAAGCTCAATCTAAGATTTTTCCAACCCCTTATACATTGAGGGTTGCCTTATACCAGAAACTCAACATTTATGGCATCAACTGAAGTAGTAACATCGTTCCTCAATTAATCTGAGAATTTCATTTCTCGAAAAAAGCCACCGACTCTAAAGGAAATAGTTTTTCGTTAGAACTGACAAACACTCAAAATCATGAGATAAATCAAAATCAGAAATCTCCTTAGCGATAAACCAATGAAACTTGGATATTCGGTGCATCAACAATGCAAAGACATATACAATAGATATGGGCAGACCAACAGGGGCGGTCATAAAATGTAAAGTCTGATCCGTAAATCCACACAACTTGGTCCGATAACAATGCGATATAATCCGCAGGATCGAATCTCCGATCAAAATCACTAAGAAAAAACACCAGTATAAAAACCCTAAAATCCAGACCATCAGTGGATCACATCAAAACACAAACCAACCCCAAAAACCAAGACAAACCCGTTTCACAACATTCCAAAGGGCACGCAAAAGTCCAAACAAGAAACAATCTTGCACACAAACACAACCAGCAAAAGAAAAACAGAGACGGAGTTTTAAGGGTTCATACCAGGAAGAGCTCGAGAAGAATGTGCTGAGGTAGAAAAGAGATATCGGATATATGGGCGAAGTTGTTAAGCGCAGAGTCGATGGCTAGTGAGACAAGTGTGGGCGGAGTTCTCATTCATCTATATGAATCGTTCTTTCCTCCTATTGTTGCTCGTTGTCTCCAGTTGTTATTATTCGTTATATTCTTCTTTAGACATGGTTTCTCTACTTGTCCAACACCAAAATAGATTAAGAGAACCATTTTATTAATTATTCATTTTAAACTATATATATTTAATTAATTAATAGGTGAGATATATCAATATTGTTCATATTTATAATAATAATTAATATTTTTTTACATAAAAAATAATACTATTAACACAAAAAATAATATTTTTTCACGAATGACTCATAAAAAAGATATGTTTCACGAGTAAAATTGACTCGTGAGATCTTCAAATAAAAAGCTTTTGTGTTACTATAAATACTTTGGTAATTTTAGATGGATGTCCAAAACATAATTGTCCATTCGAAAACTTTCTAATCCTAATCAACATCCTATTATCCTCACATAAAAAAACTTATAAGGTTGTATTTGGATGGATGGATTTGAAATTCATGTATTTCGATTATATTTTTAATATTAACAATGAAACAATAGATAAAATATTACATTCATATTTATTTATTTACACAATTGTTACAAAAAATATAATGAATTTCAAATGCATATATTATTGAGTGAGTGAACTTGAAATTCATTTTAACTAACACGGAACATTGTATAAACATGAAATAAGTTAATTTCAAATTTATGGTTCACGAATTTGAAATTCATCAATCTAAACATAACATAATTGAATTCAAATTTACGAATTCCAAATAACATGTGTTCTCTACACACTAGTATAATATAATGTTGATAGAGTCCACAAAGGCCCCAAAAAAATCAATTTTCATCAATAGATATATCAACTTTCATAAAATATATACGAGGAATTTGTATGAGCTAATCTATATCTATATAAATATATGAATGTGAATTGTGAATTTACATAAATATCCTTACCTTCATTTAATAATAATCATTAATACATGTTTTCTTTTTCATATATTCTTTTAATAATAATCATTAATACATTTTTATTTTTTTCCATATATTCTTTTAATAATAATCATTAATACATGTTTTTTTTTCATATATTCTTTTAATAATAATCATTAATACATTTTTATTTTTTTCCATATATTCTTTTAATAATAATCATTAATACATTTTTATTTTTAATCTATATCTATATCTATATCTATATCTATATATGAATGTGAATTGTGAATTTACATAAATATCCTTACATTCATTTAATAATAATCATTAATACATGTTTTCTTTTTCATATATTCTTTTAATAATAATCATTAATACATTTTTATTTCTTTCATATATTCTTTTAATAATAATCATTAATACATTTTTATTTTTAAATTTAAAATTTACCTTTTTCATATATTCTTCTATATAAATATATGAATGTGAACTGTGAATTTACATAAATATCATTACCTTCATTTAATAATAATCATTAATACATGTTTTCTTTTTCATATATTCTTTTAATAATAATCATTAATATATTTTTATTTTTTTCCATATATTCTTTTAATAATAATCATTAATACATTTTTATTTTTAAATTTAAAATTTACCTTTTTCATATATTCTTTTAATAATATTCTATATCTATATCTCTATTATCCTTACCTTCATTTAATAATAATCATTAATACATGTTTTTTTTTTCATATATTCTTTTAATAATAATCATTAATATATTTTTATTTTTATTTAAATTTAAAATTTACATAAATTAATACATGTTTTCTTTTTCATATATTCTTTCAATAATAATCTATATCTATATAAATATATGAATGTGAATTGTGAATCTAAATATATCTACAATTCATATTCGAGATCAAATTCACAGAAAATCACTATCATAATGTTATAAATTGTTAGTATTACGAACATTAAGGTAATAATGAGAAGACAAATAGAGATGAATGTGGTTAAATAAAATTAAATTATTAATAAATATTAAGGTCATATAACACATTTTTTTTCCCATTTAGAATGTAGATATATTTAGATTACTTATGTATCAACAAAAATACGTGATTGATAGAAAATATTTGTATGTAAGTGATTTCATTGCAAACATTTAAGTTATTTAATCAATTTTCAATATATGATGCTAAATACATATTACTAAATAATATATTATTTATTAATCTATTAAATATATGACTTTCATTTGTGAGCTTACTATTATATTATTTTTTTTGTTTTACAATTTGTCATGTTAATGATGTTATTTAAGTCATTTTTTATCTTAGTTTAATAAGATCATTAATAGTGTATTTAACTCAATCAAACTAATTATTATTTTAATTTACTTTTAAATTTAATTTTAATTACTTAAATTTATACATTGCCGTCAAATAATAATAGTAAGACAAAGGGAAATGAGTCGGATTGAATAAAAATAAATTATTAATAAATATTTAGTCAATTTTTTTATAAATGATGCTAAATAAATATTACTAAATAATATGCTCCATTTGACCATTTTGTATTCTTGCAATGAGAGGAGTTTTTTTACCCTAGCGTTAACATGTTTGATTGTTATATGTCATTTGTATTGATCATGTAATTGTGTTTGGATTGTTTATGTGATTTGTTTGTTTGCACAAAAAAAAGAGAGAACAAAATCAAATATCCAACAAAAATGGTTATTTTTCAATTTTTTATTGTTGAGATATTTTGTTACTTTTTAAACACATAATGCATGTTTTCTGTTTGCTTAGATTACTTGGTTTGAAGTGACTTAGAAAATATTAAAAAAATTGAAATATTTCTTCGTTTTTACCTTATGTATCAGAATATCAAGAGATAATATTTTTTATTTATTGGGGCAATTGCAATTAGAGGAGTTTTTTTACCCTATCGTTAACATGTTTGATTGTTATATGTCATTTGTATTGATCATGTAATTGTGTTTGGATTGTTTATGTGATTTGTTTGTTTGCACAAAGAAAAGAAAAAACAAAATCAAATATCCAACAAAAATGGTTATTTTTCAATTTTTTATTGTTGAGATATTTTGTTAATTTTTAAACACATAATGCATGTTTTCTGTTTGCTTAGATTACCTGGTTTGAAGTGACTTATAAAATATTAAAAAAATTGAAATATTTCTTCGTTTTTACCTTATGTCTCAGAATATCAAGAGATAATATTTTTTATTTATTGGGGCAAATGTATTTCCAAACTTCTGTCTATAAATCAATATTTAAAATTTTTACGACATTATTATATTCTCTAATCAATTTGTTTTACTTAGATTGATAGAAGGCATTTTAGTTTGAGTTTTTATGTATTTGCTTATATTATTTTTGTAATATTATTTATTATGAAAATAATAGGTGAACTACAAAATTTGGTAGGTCTAAGAGTCCTCTGGTGAACGACAAATATGGATAAATTATTAAAATATATAATATCCAGTAGATTTTTGGCATGCGATTTTTTGCATGATTCTAAATTTTAATTATATCACAAGTTAACACATGCCTAATATTTTTCTATGGTTTAAGAAAAATTGTGTGACTTCCTCCAATATTATCTCGATATATTTCGAGGTGACAACAAGATTGTTTTTGTCTCTTTTTTTAGTCAAAGTGTCTAACCAGCTAATTCATAACATATATGATGGTAGCATAGAAAACCCATCGTCAAATAAATTCACTTAGCCAAATATTGAAATTCAAATAAAATTCTACAATATTTCATCAAATTAATTTTGACTATCATAAAATGCTCATGAAATCTAAATGGTTATATTATTAGATGAGAATCATGAGATATTGAATGAGACAAATACTTTGACATATATTTGAATGATATCTCATATGCATATCTTAATCACATTATTCGTATCTCTTCTCAAGATTTTTAAAATACAATAATTAATTTTATATATCGTTCCACAAGATATAAAATATTATAAAACAAAATATAAACTCGATAGAAAAAAATTTGTTTAGTTTCAATGAATAATATAATATTATGTTCTAAACGCAACAAATGAGATTGAAACTATATCATCCTCATGACATGATACACGCAATCATTATTTCAAAGATTCCAAAAAATGACGATCAAGATGACTCTTCAATTGCGTCAAATTAAATGAGGACACAATTCTAAGATATAGTCATTTGAAGAGATTTCAAGTATTTTTCTCACAGTGATTGAGAAATAGTTGTTAAAAATTTATTAACCTTATAGTTATATGTTGATAATATTGATACTAAATATATAAAAATGATATCACAATATTTGAAGAAGGTGCAACATCATTCATTGGTTATGTTGTTGAAGAATATATAGGTTATACATATTTTTAGTCACAAGTGAAAACTTATCACGAGAAAAAGTATTTTTTCTTAAGAGTTATGGTTGATGATTGTCAAAAGCGGAAAAATCATTTAACAATAAAAAAATAGTCGGGAAAATAAGATTATCAGATACAAACAATGTAGAAAACAGAAAAAATGGAGTGATAAAGAAGCAAACTACGAGCATGTCAGATCCCCGATAAAGATTGTAAATAACATAATAGATGTTAAAGACGATCAGATACTTGCTGAACATACCAAAATAGTTATATGCATATTATAACAAACTACGACAAAGAGTTGAAAATCAACCAAGAAGCATATTGAAAAGTGTGTCAAGTGGATAAGATAATTTATCTGATTCATATACCGTCTATGGTCATGATTTTTTATTTTTTATGGCTTAGTTTGTTTCAGTTGATAAATGTTATTAACCATGTTTTAATTCATTTAAATATTATCAAAATTTCGTACATATATTTTCACCAGTTTAGATTTTTACGTGCAACGCACGTACATTTTTCTAGTGATATTAAAATAGAGAGATAAATACTTCTTATTATGTAGCACAGACTCACCTATATTTTTCTTTAAAAAATTAATATCTGGTTTTATTTCCAAAATATTAGGTGTTTTTAATTAAAAAAAAAAAACATACATACATTCATACATACATAAAAACGTGTTGGAAATCAAACCAAAGATTAATTTTTCTTATGTTCCAACAAGAGAATTGTTGTACAACGTGCAGCAAAAGTTGTTCTCAGTCTGGATATAGTTAATTTGGTCTGTGTTTTCAAAGCTTGGCTAATGTAACTCAGTAATGAAGATGAAAACCCCGGCGGCGCTGCTCACCGCCAATTCGCCGTCGGCTCTCCGCTTCAACACCGAAAAGATAATTTATTCGACAAGCTCGCGATGCCTTTTCAGCCTTACGCTCAGGTTCAAACCAGCGAGAGCACGCCTCAGAGTTTCGTGCCCATTGGAGAACACCGATTCGAAGATGGCCTCGAATGACTCTATCGAACACCTCGAAGTATTACCAGATTCTCAGCCTGGAGATGGATTGCTGAAGGTTGAAGTGAGAAATCCCAGTTTTTTAGCTAATCTAATCCCACCACCTAAATTGAGCTTCAGTGACCAAGTTTTCTTTCTCCTCGTCTTCATCGCTGGCACGGTACTCAAGTTACTTTTTTCTGTTAAAATATTTCTGATATAATCAATGATTTCTACATGGTGTAATGCGAACCTGAAAGCGTTTTATTTGCAGACTTGTGCTGCGTTCGCTAGCCTTGTTGTTGCAGCCGTACCAACTTTGTTTGTAAGTATTGCAGCAATGTCTTTAATTTCCTTTTAGAACACAATTCGGTATGCAATTTTCTCATTTGGGGTCGCAGTCTTTTGCTTTGAGCTATTTTTTTTAGCTTATGGCACGACATATACGCCTTTTACTTGTTATTTTCATCCGTTGAAAATATTCGCTGATGAATTACGTGGAAACGGCTGCATAGCCTTTGAATTTTAGCATCTAATTAGCTTTCTTTTGGTGTATTTTAAGTTTTAAGGTTGTCTTTGAACGGAGGGATCTGAAATCAAGGCATTTTAAATCCAAGATTCAGATTCTTTCTATATCTTTGGATTTGTTGAGTTTCAAATCCTTCCTACATGTTATACCTATGTTTTAGTCACAACGATGAATTGGAGTCATTTGAGATCCTATGTGAACTCATATCGTTCAATCCAAATGCAACTCAAATGTCAAAATCTCTAGCTTGTTTGATACCTTCTCCAGATGCCAGTCCGAAACTCTGGATATACGGGAGAGAGACACTAAAATTTTAGTTTATATTCTTCTGCATTCTTGATTGTGTTTTTCAGCTTTTCTTCATTAGAATTTGCCACGTTGCTGTAATAAACAATCATGCCATTGGCAATAATTCAATTGGTTGCATTTAGCACCCGTGTGGAAAGGATTTTAAAACCTGCTTTTTAAAATTGGGTATTTGAAAGATTATTGATTTTATACAGGGGTTATGTGATTTTTTTTTGGGTTTTTATGGGTTACAAATGCCATTGAGATGGTTGAGCATGGAAGACAATGAATAGATGAAATTCTGGCTTTGAGATGCTTAAATCTAATAAGAAAAATAATGAATCTATCAAACATCTATTATAAGGTTGTGATTGGATTAAAGGATCTGAAACTAGTGGATTTTCACTTCATCATTTATATTTGGGTAAAAAATTGAGGTAGATATTTCAAATTCCTCATTTTGTCGATGCATTTTCCTTCCATTTTGGAAGGATATGAAATTTTAAATCTATGAATTTCAAATTATTAGAATGCAAAGTATTTCCTCCAAATCAAATCATTTTATCCAAATGCAACATAAGAGATTATAAATGAAATAGCTTATCTTGAATGCAACTATGTGAATTTATCATTTTTATTTTTCCCTTTCTTCTTTTATTTTCATTTCATTTATGGTTGCCCCGCATCAAATATTAGACATTGGGTTAGGGATTTATTTTCGCCTTTACTTGTTGTAGGCGATGCGAAGGGCAGCTATATCTCTTTCAAAACTAGCCGATACTGCTCACGAGGAGCTCCCCGGTACAATGGCAGCGATCAGACTGTCAAGCATGGAAGTTAGTGATCTCATTCTAGAATTAAGTGATATGAGGTATATAAGCTTTTTTCGACCATGTCTACATCAAGCCTCTGGTAGCTATATAAAGTTTTCTTAAGAACTAATGTACCTCTCCAAATTGCGCCAAAAATTGAAAAGTTAAAAGCAAGCATAAATTTAGATTTATTAATCTGGGAATAATCAAGGAATTCTAGTTAATATTTTGGATTTTGAATTTTTATGTAAAAAATGCATGCTTACTAGGATGGCAAAATCAATCCTGCAACTGCAGAACTTTTGATTGATCTCGCCACTGGAAAAATTTCCTTTTCAGTGTCTGAGTTTATTAATGGTAGCATCATTTTCAAATGCATATCTCGATATTTCAAGATAATGTATTATGTTCTTTCTGATTCTAGCGAAGAAATAGCAGACGGAGTGAAAAAATCTACTCAAGCTGTTCAAGCAGCAGAAGCCGGAGTTCGAAAAATAGGTTCTATTGCTCACCAACAGACTATGTGTAAGCTATTCATTTTCGGCTTGTATTTATAGTTTTTTCCTCCAAATGGAAAAAATGATTGCACTCTTTTTTGGAAAAGCCATGATCCAGGAGAGGGCTAGACTGCCAATCATCTCACTGCAACCAATGGTTTCTGGTGCTGCGAAGAAAACGTCTCGTGCTGTCAGCCAAGCCACAAAAACAATATTGAATATCATCTCACGAGGCGAGCTTAACTCAGCCGGCGAAAATGACAATCCCGTGAACAGGATAGAAGGCTGAGACATTTTTGGAAAAAAATGAAAAGGTGAATAAGATATACTGACGCGAATGAGTAATGCTGGTACAATGCTCAACGCGCTAGATATAAGCACTGGAAAACATCTGCAAGTTCTCGACTCACGTGCAATGCGTATTCATGTATATATCTTATCTTTGTCATTTTTTCTGAATTGAATAGGGAAGCTGTATTTAAATCTGTTTATGTCACTGAATTTAGTCGGCCATCTCTAATTTGATTTTTTAATTTCTTTTAGTTTGTTTTCATTTATTGATTCAATATTATATCTTTTTTTTAGAGAAATTAAAATTTGTTAGTGATTGACTCAATGCCCAAACTGGCTGATAATTATGGCAAAATAATTTTTGAGGTACAAGTATCCTTATTCCCTATGATATTTTTATGCCAAAAACTTGTGTGAGATGGTTTCACAGGTCGTATTTTATGAGACAGATCTCTTATTTGAGTGATCCATGAAAAAATATAACTTTTTATTGTGAATATCGGTAGAGTTGACACGTCTCACAGATAAATATTCGTGAGCTCGTCTCATAAGAAGAGATCTACTCTATTTCTATCTATGATAAAATATTACATACAAACCAACATAATCTAATAAATTATTCAAGGTTCAATTCGGCATTTTATCATTAGAATTTTTGTAACAAATTTCGGATTCGAATTCGAATGTTTTTTATAGGATCTTGATTAAGCTCAATGTTAGTGCTAATAACATCACATCCTTATGATCAGGTCCTTTGACACCAAATTTTACAGGATTTTCGACTTTAGGGAGCCGAATCGAGATGGCCAATCTCCTAAGAATATAGAATGGAGATGAAGAGAACAAGAGAAGAGAGGAAATCTGAGAACTTTATTCAAGAACAAAGTATGAAAATACAAGGACCAATATGCTCCTTTCTTCCCCTACTCCTTTTATAGTCTTCTTCGTAACTACCCTCAACTGACTTCTTATGCTGCCTATCTTTTATTTATGAGTTATTGTCTATTTACAAGTAATGATATAATTCTTCGTCACTCTTCTATTTCTTTGGCCTTGATTAATTTTGGCCTCTTCCTTTCTTGTATCAAAATCAACCTTCATTCCCTTCTCGTTTCTTTATTTCCTTGCATTCCTTGCATGTGTATCAGATGTCCAGTCCAAGACCATATTTGTAAGAACTATGTTCAAATGAAAATCAATAAATTCCTGTATTTGCAATCAATCACACTTGCATCACTTCCGGAGATTTTTGGTGGTGTGGCTTCTATCAAGTTCTTGTCCCATCTCGCTGCCTGCAAGTGAACCAGACATATTAGAACAATTTAGTTATTAAGATTTGAAATGCATGTGTGTGTGCACACGACTGGAAAATGCAGTATATTAGGATTGCACCAACCATTTCAGCCATTTTGTTTTTTGTAAGCTTTGTCCAACTCTTCACAAACCACAACGATCGTGGGACGGCCAGAGCGGGAATTGGCTACATAGAGCACTGCTATCTGCAGTATGGATTCGAAATCTATGGTGATAATATCTCCAATCATGTATGGATCCTGAAAATCTGTCAATGGTCGCCTTGTCATGTTCATGTCCTTTGCCTGGAAAAAGTTTTTGAGAATCATTGGCTTTCTAAGCTTATTAGTTAACGCACATTGTGAAAGATGCATGGACAGTATATAAGCGATTTTTTCTCGTGTGTGTAGAATACCTCAACCAACATTGGACTGTGGAATATGTTAATAGGACTGATGGAGAACATACTAGGAAACAGCAGATGCATGATTCAATTTTCGTGCTAGAGGGAGGGGGAGACTCAATCCTGGGCATTTGCCACTAGGGCGTTTGATGAATCACCAAGAAATCAAGGCTTGTGTGTGCATGTTCACAGATGTGCAACTAGCTGAGTGTTGATAACAGCGACCTTTCTAATTAGTTGATCTCTTCCATTCAGGTCTAGCTTTATTACTCGTTGCCCGGATAAAAGTTGAAGCATGACTATACCAAAACTATATATATCACTAGCACAAGTCAGCTTGGCATTAATCATGTATTCAGGATCCACGTAACCTATTGTTCCCCGAACATCTGTAAATACTTTACTTTCATCCATTCCAATCATTTTTGCCAATCCGAAATCTGAAAGCTTTGGTTCCATTTTTTGAGTCAGAAGAATGTTTGTTAGCTGCAAATGGCAGGGAGAAATGAAAAATATAGAGAAAAATCAGGTAAAGAAAAACCAAGGTCATTTGGAGAGCAGACCAATTCAGACACATCTTCTTGATAGACTTTGCGTCTTGTGCTCAGATATCTAAATATTTTGTGTATTACCTTGATGTCTCTGTGAACGATGCAACCATCTACATTGTGATGCAGCTATTTAAGAGCAAACGCACAATCTCTCAAGATTTTAACTCTTAATTCCCATGTTAGCTCGCCATCTTTCCCTGCTAATCATATAGAAATGATCACGCATCTGTATTTTCCACAGAAGTTCGCATGAAATATTCAAAATATTATAGCGTATACATACTCAAGAGATGTTCAGCAAGATTTCCTTTGTAGCAATATTCATAGACTAGATACTGTTTCCCATCTTCAAAGCAACAACCGAAGAGACATACAAGGTTCGCATGCCTGACTCTCGAAAGGCCTTCGATTTCTTTAACGAAAGAATCTGATGTATTTCTTTGATATAACTGCTTGATTGCCACTGGTTGTTCACTCGGTATCATGCCCTTATAAACTTGCCCTGCACTGACTCTCCCCAGGTACTTCTTTTCGGGGGAAAAGTTAACCGCATTATCAATCTCTGTTTTTGAGAATCTGTAGAGAGCTGAGCAAGAGGCAGTGAGGCCATTGTCCTTGAGATGTTTCATCTCTTTTTTTCGATTTCGTATCAAGTATTTTATTAGTGTGATTATGGTTGATAGCCACCCGTTGCTAAGAGAGCTTCTGCCAGATTACCTGATGACATTTTGAGGAAGGGTAAGATTAGTTTTTTTAAACTTAAATGTTCATGTCTTTTACTGCAGCAAGAGCCAAGAGGTGACTATGAAACGAAGTTTGACTTACAGTTGAGTCTGATGTAATTCACTTGTTCTGCACATAGGCACATGAGGAAATGTCAGATCGGCAACTAAGGGATTACCACACAACAAGACAGAAGTCGCCCCTGAATTTCTAGTTCTATCCCTTAATGAAAATACACGTGTTTGAAAATAAAATCAGAAAACAAATAGTTATCGGTTAAGATTCAAGAGTCCTGAAACATGATGCTCATTTCACCTGGTTCGACCAAAGCAGGCAAGCATATATTGAAATCACCAATCTCAGAGGAATCATTCATTTTCTCAGCTATCACTGAGGCAATTACAGCAACTAGACAGGTAGCCTTTTCTCTATGATCACTTTCATCAACCTTCAAGTAATCTAACAACGAATTGGTTTCTTTCGATATTGCAGAGGTGCAGGTTGCCACAAGCATAATCAAATGAGGAAGAGCTGAAAAGGGAACATTTTCCTGTAACATTTGTTTAAATATTTGACGACTGAAGTGTAGAGCATTGGCCACTTCCTCTGTAGAAGTGATCAAATCCACAGTTGTGAGCCGACACGTTTGTCCAGAGCAGTTGTTCCAGCGATCTTTAACAACGTAGGTATCTCCTTATGGATTTTTAAGGGCTTGAAGGGCTAAGGCGTGCAGAAAAACAAGGAGGCGTTTTGACAGCAGGTTGATTTGGGAAAGAGCCCGTTCCAGTCTTCGAGTTGTTTTTGTACTTGAGTGCACCCTCCGATAATTTAACCCACAAACTGCATGACACAAATGCATACGATCAAGAAAATTGAAGGCAAGTACTTGATTCTTGAAAATAGTTGTTTCATTAGATTATTATAAATGTATTTTGATAATTAGCAAATTGAGGAAGCTTGTAGAGGGCAATGAAAAACTTTGAACATAGAAGAGAGTTGTGAGCATTACAAAAAGAAGATTAAATCTCAGAAATCTCTCTTTCGGTTTCCTTCTTTACTAATTCGATTTAGCACGAGAAGTTCGTCACGAATTATCAATGTTTGCGGCTGTCTTTTCAAAAACCAGTATCTTTTTTTTTTGGCAGAAAACATGCAGAGGATACACATTTATACAAGACATTTTCCTCATTAAAATCGAAGTTGGATAATCTTATCTATTATGTTATTGCTTAGTAATAGTCACCCCTAATACAATCAACATTTCTTGGCCATGGATGTACTATTGCATGAAAACCCGACTACGTTCATGGATGGCCTCGAACTTGGCACTAAGCCTTTTATAATGCGTACATGTGTGAATGGAGAAAGTATGCGTGTTTGGTTCAAGAAAATTCATGAAGTGATGTTCCCAAAGATGCAATTTTGTCAGCCAATAACTTGCTTAAAATTAATCATTATTTTAGTTTGTGCAATCAAATCAAATGCGAAGTCATATGTATAGTTCAGTCTACGCTGCGGTTGGTCCATGTTGAGGAACCAAACTCTGGTCAAGTTATTGTTTTACATTAGATGTAATCTGAATACTAAATTAGGATGCCAGTGAAGATTTCCAGGTACTTCGTTAAAAGTTTTTGACAAAGTCTCGCGACATGATCGATATATTTCTAAACCCTTAGATTGGAAATAAAACAGTGGAATCATTCCCTTATCTCCTTGATACCGAAATCAGCGGCCACGTGATTAGGAAGCTGGTTGATGAAGCTCAGGCGGGCTTCATTGAAGGTAGATCGATAGTGGATAATATTCATTTGGCCCAAGAGCTGCTTCGAAAGTACTCTAGGAAACGAGGATCTCCCAGGTGTATGCTCAAAGTTGATCTAAAGAAGGCGTATGACACAGTTAATTGGAGCTTCTTGAATGATGTACTAAAATACTTGAATTTCCCGGTTACTTTCATTAAGTGGATCATGGAGTGTGTTTCGACAACTTCTTATTCTGTTGTGATCAATGGTCGTTTTCACGGGCACTTCCAGGGACAGAGAGGTCTCCGACAAGGTGACCCTCTTTCTCCTTATTTATTCACTTTATGCATTGAGGTCCTTGCTCGTGATTTGAAGAGAATGTCTCGTGATCCAAATTTTGGCTTTCATCCAAAGTGCCGAAACATGGCTATCACCCATTTAGCATATGCTAATGATTTATTGCTATTATCTAGAGCTGATGTTCGTAGTGTCTCTATGATCTTGCAATGTGTGAATAATTTTGGGGACATGGCTGGACTTAGGATAAATTTTTCGAAGTCTAACGTATATTTGGGCAGTGTTCCGGAAAATGAAAAGCAGAAAATCATTGATATATCTGGATTCACTCTTGGGGTCTTGCCTTTTCGATATTTGGGAGTGCCCCTTGCATCCAGACAGCTTACTTCCTCGGATTACTGTACACTTGTGGATGCAATCTCGAATAAAGTTGCTGCTTGGCCCAGAAACTCGTTATCTTATGCAGAGAAGCTTGAACTTATCAGGTCAGTTGTTCAGGGTATTAAGTGTTTCTGGTTATCTATTCTCCCGTTACCTTCATGCATTATTGATAGAATTTATTCGAAGTGTCGGAAATTTGTTTGGCCTACCAAACACCCCCCCATAGCGTGGAGTGTCCTTTGTAAACCAATGGATGCAAGTGGTTGGGGTCTTAAGAATTTAAAAAGCTCGGAATAAGGCCTTGATAGCGAAGACTCTTTGAAACATTCATATGAAGAAAGATTGTTTGTGGATCAAATGGGTTAATCATGAATGCAGTCACTAGTCTAGTGTTTGGAGTTGGGACTGGAATAAAGAGCAATCTCCTCTTATTAAACAGATCATTGCGTTACGTGATGAGATGATTTTAGCCCATGGTTCGGTGCAAGCCTCGATCGCAATGCTAGGTACGTGGTTTGGTTGCTCTAAGGGACTGTTGAATGCGTATGATTTCTTTGTCGGTAGATGGAATAGATGGCCTTGGAAACCTCTTATCGCCAAGTGTTGCATTCTACCGAAGCATAGGTTCTTGTTGTGGTTGGTTGCTCATCGCAAGTTGCTTACTCGTGACAGACTAGGTTATCTTCTTGACAGATCTTGTGTTTTGTGCAACTATTCTGCTTAATCTGTGAGTCATCTCTTCTTTGATTGTCCTATAGCTAGATCTATCTGGAATTGTATTCGTTCGTGGCTTGGGATGCGTAAGAGAATGGGAACTACTGCGGCCGTTCTGAATGCTTTCCGAGGTGTTTATCGTGGTAGCTCGACCCTCAATAAGATGCAGTGTATGACTCTCGCTACAACGGTTTACCATATCTGGAATAGAAATAGAAAGATTTTCGAAGATGAGCAACCGAATCTTGAGAGGACGATATTGAAGATCAAGCTTCATGTGCTTCGAAGTGTGCCAAATGCGTGTGATTTGGTTCAAACATTGTTATAGAGCTTGTTGTGATCTATTAGTCTACTGAAAATTATTGTTGTTATTGTTCCTGGGAATGCTCAGTGTAGTTGTTTTATACTAACTTTTACCCGTTTTTAATTAATCAATTCATTAAAAAAAATAAAAAAATTAGACAACAGATATTAGCTCTGTTCTCATGTTTGCGAAAGAGGTGAAACGACACAACAAAAGACCAAAAAAAGAAAAGAAACATACAAATAAATATGGAGAGGATCAAAATTGAAATCTCCGTAAACCGCAGAACATCAAGTGGTCTCATGAGAACTTCTGGACTACGCAAACAATCCAAAGGCAAGCAAGAATCAACCTCAAAACCATGAGACGAATCAATTCAGCAGCTGAGAAACAGCCAAATTCCCTTCGAAAAGGCCAACGTAAAAATAAGAGCACACAGAAAACGTCATGACCAGTAAAATTTATGTTATCTTGGAAGGAAAACTAGACCCTTAGATTGGGCATCTAAACAGCAAAAAGGGCCTTCAAGCAGGTGACTCCACAGAGAATTAATGTTGCCATGCTCAGCATACTGACATGCGATGGACTAAATAATCACACGGTTAACATATTCTTTGTAGCGGATACCTTGAGTTTCCCACTTGGGAATCATGAAACAAAATGTCATCGAAATTTTATCTCATAACCCAGTGTGATTTAGCATTACTAAAGTTTGTGCTCAGCATTTGAGAGTGTTCGACACACTAATTATAACCAAAAAAGCACATGCAAATAGTTAGTTATATACAGGTTGTTTTTTCAGTGAAACAGCAAATACCGCATAGAAATGGGAAGTAAACAACTAAAATGAGAAAGATAGAGCAAAAAATCCGATAATAATTCAAGAAGGATACAGAGAAGGATACTGGTGGTGGTTAAATTGCGACACCTGCGTGACTGCTTGTTTGCTCACTTGATGAAGCTAAAGGGAAACTTACTTAATATTGATCTCACAGAAGTAGAGCAATAGGAAAACATTGCAAGAAAATTTACCTCATTCTAAACAAATACACTTGCGGCAGTCAGAGTGCGAACAGCAATGAAAATTTTGATAAATGGAGATGACATCACCGACTTGACCAACCATAATCACAGGTCATCGTAATTCTGCATAGGATCGTATCTGTCCTCTGACTGAATATTCTTGTCGGTTCTGCTTCTCCATCTATTCCTATGCTCACCAATGTCTTCATTTACATCTCTGAGATCCCTGTTTATTTTGCTTTTGCCTCTGTCCCAATGCCCACTGTTGTCTTCCTCTCTATCTCTACGATCTTGGTTTCTTTTGCTTCTCCCTCTGTCCCGATACACGTCTGTGTCTTTTTCTCTATCTCTACGATCTCTGCTTGTTTTGCTTTTCCCTCTATCCCTATACTCCCTATTTTCTTCATATCCCTCTCTTTTGCGACTGCTTTGGTCACCCTCACCTCCCTCTTTTTTATGACTGTTTCGTTCATGTGGTGTTCTACTTTGGCGTGATCTTGTGGAATAACATTCTTCAAAGATTTCGACATTATCAGTCCTTTTTCCACTATCCATCTGTTCTCGCGATTGACTCCTACCATGTCTTTCCTCCCGGCTTCTTGAGTTATCGTCTCTACCATGTCCAACCCTCTCAGTATTTCCATTGAAATCTCGTAAGCTGCTATGCCAACTGGAATCTCGTCTTTGAGCCAGAACCCCGTCCGTGAAGTCCTCTGAATCATGACGAGAGTGAAACTCGTGTCTGTTATCATGTGACTGATCTTCATAATCTTTTGTCACCTGATAATTTCTTGATCCAGAAACAACAGAAGCACTCTCATGTCTATATGAATATTCAGATGCAGATATATCTGCCTCTTCAGCTGTCTTTGACAGGCTATCAATCCCTACAGCTTGCTTGATTTCCTCCATATATTCCTCTATAATATCCCTTGTGACCTTTAGGCCAACACGAGGGAGGATAAAATTTTAGTTCAAGTTGTTCTAAATACAGTGATTTATTGATCAGAACATCAAATTGAAAGGAAATATAACTCAAGCGAGTAGTAAAAATAAATAAATTGCTGACATAAAAACTTGGGGGTGAAATAGCGGGCACCTTTCTCTCTCTCACCTCTGCCCAGAAAAAGGTGATAATGTACATGGTGTTATTTTAGTATCTCGTGTAGTCCTGGCATTGCACGGTTGCAAAGAATTCAGCCAAGCCAATTTGTAAAGATGGATTTTTTTTCCAAAAGTAAACTTCTTTAACACAGTGATGATACCACCATGTCGAGGACAAAAATGCGAACACCAAAATTCACCATCCCAACTCTCATACAAAAGTTTGTGTCACATCAAATGGCACAATGAACAAGAGGAGAGGAGTAAAATTTAAAAAATAACGAAGAAAATGAAACATAAAAATCCGTACCTCTGTAGTATTTCTCTTTAATTTCTTGCCGCGATAAGACATCCTTCTGCGTTTGTAATCTCTTTCCTCAGCTAATAACTCCTCCCTTGTCTTGATTTTATTTGCATCCTAGAATATCATAGATGTAGTGAACATACGATAGGACATTAATAAATAGAAACTTATGAGTATTTATCAAAAGATACAAATGTCTTGCAAGTTGCGACATCCTGCAAACAGTATCATAAATATTACAACCATCATACTCATATCAACCATCTGATTGCATAGAATAAAAATACACACACACACACGAACAACAGAACCCCTGAAAACTTTTGTAACTAACCGTAGAGGAGCTGGTCATCTCACATTAAAACACAAGTTTCCCAAAGAGAATAAGTGGTTTTCTAAAGATGTCCAGACTCCAGTCAAATCCTTGCTGTTTTAGGCAATATGACCTCACTTGACTTTCTACTAAGTTTCATACATCAACATTCTTAATCGTACAATAACATCGAAATCAGTAGTGTATCTATAACCTCTTAAATGTTCATCACATATTTCTATAAATATAATCAGTAACCTGATTGCGTGATCGCTGCCAAGGAAGCCCATCATGCTCAATTATAGGTCTGTAGTCCGATCGTCGTTGCCGTTCTTCATCAGCTATCTTGGACACATATGCATGCTCCATGTTGCTGAGAAGGGAGTAGATAACTAAGATGCTTGTTTTGAACATTATAAACTCCTGAAAGAAAATAAAAGGACCAAAAAAGAACAAGGTGTGGAAAGTGTGGCAGCTACCGGAAGTCTAATAGACAGATACAACAAAGCACTCATATAATTTCACCTAGGCAAAGAAAATTCGATGAGAAAATTAAACACAAAGAATCTGAATCCTATAATTGGGAATGCGGGAGAAATTGAAGCTCCTGCATACTACAAGATAGTATATAAACCAACGGAAGATCTCTCGTCTAATAGTGATAAATTTTCTCTATTTGAGAAAAACTGCAGGGCGTTTCAATAAGGCATGTAAATGAGTAAGCATGATGTATACCGTTGGCACACAGATAATGGTTGTGAACAGCGTAATGCCCTAATGTTGCCCTCAACCATGGAACGCTCATGCAATGCAGCCACAGCTGCTGCGACATGTGAGATAAAAATCATACTGCTGCCAACAGTGCAACTGATGCTATCTCTCTCATTCCTCTTCCCGTTATCCATTGGCATATTACCTCGTGTTTGCCCTTCAATTTCAACCTCAACTTTGTACAAGTCACCAGAGTCGGCATCTTTTCCCTCAACAGGAAATAATGAAGCATTCGAGGAAGACTCCATTATACATTCTTTAAACACATCAAGGGTGAAAAATTTCCCACTTGCTTCACCATACAATATACCAAACTGTGAAGCTAACCATATTAACACATTAAACAAAACCGGGCACTCGAATCTCCGGTTACCCAAACCCAATGACTCGTCCTCAGTAATTTCTACATCACTAAACAGAAACCCTGCCAACCCAAAAGCTTCCCTCGTGATCGCCTTTAAACAAAACTTAACCAACCAAATCATATGATCTCGGATGTAAAAATCAATTATCACGCCATATTTAGGAGAATTTACAACAAGCCAATCATGTAAACGCAACAACATACAACCTTGCAGCCTCAGAATGGCACGCAAAACTCTAAAAGAGTACGTAGACGGAAAAACCCCACCAGCCCACCCTTGCAGTTCATTCTGAATTGCCCATATCTCGGATGGAAGAAACCCAATATCATCTACCGATAAACCAACTGCTAGTGCATCCTTGCAATCCTCATTGAAGTTAGCACACTCGATATACAAAACCCTAGGCAAAGTAAGCGATGGAGGCGGCGGAATGGAATGGTCATTGTTAACCAGGACAACAGGGCCAGGGCAGCTCTGGTAAAAGAAATTGTTGACAGGGCTATTATGATCGAAATAGCTTTCAAGTGAGAAGCAGAGCTCAGATGAGTTGCTTGGGAAATGAAATTCAGAGGAGGGCGGTGCGTTAAGGGTGCCGGGGTAGCGGAGGGTGCGCGGAAGAGAGACGGAGGAAGGGCAGTGGAGGTAGTGAGAGAAGAGGGATGAAGGAGGGACGTGGTGTGTGGGATTGAATGGGCAAGGGAGGAGGGCGTCGGTGGAGGCGGGGGTGGTGGGGACAGAAAGGAGGGTAGTTGTGGAGAGGTCGATAAGGGAGGTGAGTGTGGAGAGAACTGTGGACAGGGAGGGTTTTGGGTTGTGTACGTGAGACTGGGGGTTCGGCGGCAGTGGAGGAAGGGCCGTAGCCTGCGGCGGCGGGTTCATGCCGGAGAATGTTTCGCATGCATACAGCCGGGAAAATTAAGTACCAGTAAAATAGAGAAACTGCAGTTTTTAATCGGGCTTGGAAAATCGGGCCTTTCTTTAACAAAAGGGTGCGTCCAAATAAATGGTTGGGCCTGCAGTGGCTCCGTTGTAAATGGTTGGTTGTTTTCTATGCTATATATTAAATTTGCGGTATTTAGATTAAATAATTTTTGATGTCATTTTAATAATTATATATATTAATTAAGTATTTAAATTTTAACGTAAGTTACATTTAACTTGGTGAAAAAACTTTTTGTTTCTCAAGATCAAGTTATAGGTTTAATTCCTGCTTAATTTTTTTAATTTTTTTTATATAATTTTTTAATTCATATATCAAAATTGTAGTGTAATTTTCATTATTTCTTATAATTATATTTTAATTTTTATTTAAATATAAATCAAATGAATTATAAAAATAATATACAAAACGTGATTTGATGCCCTAATAGTAACGAAAGATGTGGATTGTGACAAGAGAAACAAAATCAAAAAGTATTTGTCAAAAAGTGTGAAAAAATAATGACATATTCAGAATATTTGAAAAGATTTCAACAAAAACCGTTTCAACCATGTGTATTTAAGAGAACTTAGATTAACTACTATATTTTGAGATATTTAGATTAACTAATTTTTAATTTCATTGTCTATTTAACAATTATGTATATTAATTTGTTTCCTAAACATCAAGTTGTACGATCAATTCCTAATTAGGTCTTTTTTTCTATTTATTTATTTTTTTTAATTCACATATCAAAATACAGCGTAATCCCTCACTATTTCTTATAATTACATTATGATTCTCATTTAAATATAAACAAAATGAATTATAAAAAATATTATATAAACACGCAACGTGTGTATCGGTGCACTAGTATATATAATTTTGATATGCTGCTCACTTATCGTGTCCACCTATGAAAAGATACTCGCACATTGAATGTGATGAAAAATATCAAAATTGTACAATCAATACGTATTATCAACTTATAAATGGACACAATAGGTAAACAACTTATCAAAATTATATATATATATATATATATATATATATCAACATTTTTTTTGGTTTTCCCCAAGTTGATCACCTCACTTTTATCTTCAAAAACAAAACTACTGTTGCACAAATATAAAATCTTGGAGGCCAGATTTGATTTTCAAGAGATCAGCGTTCAGCAAATTCAGTTGTTTAATGAGGGGAGAATGGCAAACCAATGAATGTGTGTCACCGCTGGTTATATATGATTATCAGGAGAATGGCAAGCCAATGAATGTGTGTCACCACTGGTTGAATATGATTCTATGATAAATACAAGTGTATATAATCCCATCCCATCCCATTCATAGATGAGTAGCAGTTCGATCAATAGGGGGTTTCTCCAACTCGGTACAATGTTCAACTAGCCTTTTGACCATCGTGTTTGGTACTTTTATCTACCCTTGGCCTGATTATCCAACTCGTCCCAGCCACCAAAATCTCGCTCGGCTGAAACATTACTCGAAGCCATCCACGATGTGTAATCCCCTGCTCTCTTCTGCGGACGGGTGCGAGTAGTCGTTCCTTTTGTCTTTCTTGGTCCTGAATTACTTGTAGCTCTAGCAGGTGTTTTTTTCTTGCTCTTCGACTTGGTTCTCGAGGCACCAGAGGACCTTTTCCATAATGTGTCTGTTATTAAAGAAAACACGGACTGGGCAATCGGTAGAGCTAACGCCATGAAGATCGAATCTGTTCCGGTTCCGGTTCCTAGCACAAGCGAAGTGATTACTGCTGGTATCATCCACCCAAAGATCGTAATACCTGAGATCATAATTTGAAAAAAAAAAATCGGTTCGATGTGGCAATCTTTCTGTTACTGTTCAAATATCTAAGTTCTGCCCTCTATCAAGCAAATTTTTACTACTTCATAAGTTTCCCATAAGCCTTGGATTCAGTCCTGGACTTGAGATTGAGCCGTGGACTCATCATTGTAAAGTAAGATTTCCTCGAGACAAACTTACACCAAATGCAGAAACATAAAAGGTTATTCTTTGGGAAATTTCGATTTCATTCCAAACTATTGAAAAAGCAAAAGAATTCTACACAAAAAACAGTACCTTGGAAATCCATTTAAAGCTGATAGAAGCTTCTTGAACCCCAAACCCTACATCTCCCTCTTCTACTTCATCATCATCATTATTTTTTCCATTAAAATCATCAGACCACCAAACCCTCTTCTTCGCGGCGTTCTTAAACCCGAACTCACCTTCGTCATCATAGTCTTCCGTCAAATATGCGTCACTAAGCCTGGACCGTTGGTTGAGATTTACATTCGTGTCCAGATTCCACCGTGAACCGCCGCTACGCCCGCCAGAAAAACAGCGCCAAAAGATGAGATTGTTGACAGATATTTCTTGAAGATAATTACGTGAAGTTGGAATGGGGAAGAGATTGAGGAATTGGAAGGCTTTAGACCCCATCGAATTCCAGTAAACTGCGACATTATCCTCTTTAGGCTACTACTGCCAAGTTAAAATTTCAAATAAAGTTATTTCCATTTTTTTTAAAAATGCGTTAATTACCCATTTAATTGTTTATTAAAACACTATTAACTATCAATAACATATATTTTTAAAGAAATTACTCAACTTTCTTATAATGCATTTCTTTTAAGTTTGTAAAATTTAAATTTGAATTCATATTTTTTATTTGTTTTTTTTGTCGTAACTCAACATTTACGATGAAAAAACAAAAATTACAAAAAAATTAAAAAAATACCTAAATAAAACTGAAATTTAATAAGATATTAAAAAAATATATAAAAACAAAATTACAATTTTTTCATTTTATTATATTTTTGTCTCACCATTGTATAACTCAATATCATGCCAATTTTATGGTATATTTAATCAAGTTTTTTTTTTAAAAAAAAACTACAGAATCTAAAATTTAATCTAAAGTTAGTCAAAATGATTTTGAATCATCCAACATGTTTGAAGTCTTCCGCTAAATTATAATCCACTAGAGCCTGTGTGCCTTTGATCTGAAGCAAGTTCAAGACGAATACTGACATCCACAAGAAAGATTCGTCTGCACAAGTCCAAAGTAGCATATGCTTCAAGTTCCAACTGAATAGTTTGTGCATTCTTTGTTGCCGAAGAATTTTCTAGGTAAGTTTTTCCATACAAGCACGACACGATATGTGTCACCAGTAATCCCCACAGGAGCATAACCCATCTTTAAAATGATGGAACCTGCTTGAATCCCTGACGGTGATCTCCCTTAGGACAACTTTGGAAATCGCTTTTATCGCCGCATGGCAATCGAAACAAGCTCTTAAATTCTTTAGTACAAGTATAGGTGATCCATCTGGTGTACTGAGTAGTGCAAATGCAATCGCTAACCTCTCGCTGTGATATTTCAGTGACTCGGCTTTTATTTCGTCATCCACATTTTGAAGGCTGCAACTTAGGTCAGGCTTATAGCCTTCCTCTTCCATCCGCTTCTCCAAAGAGTTTATCTTTTTTCTTATATCCTCATTAAGCGGGTGAGTCCTATCATTAGCAGTGAATACATGAACCTTACGTTGAATTTCAACCCAACTATAAGCTGGGACCTTATGAACTCCTCGTTCTCTCATGGCCTTCTTTACCTTTGCCACCTGTTGCCAATCGCCTGCCTCGGCATAAATATTCGACATGGTGACATAGGCAGCAGCGTCTCTGAGAACATCCATGTTAAAAAGTTCATCAGCCGCTCTCTTAGCAAAATCTTGGTTCTTATGGATCCGACATGAATTTAAAACGGATGACCAAATAATTTCATCAGGCTCGAATGGCATTTGAGCCATGATTGTCTCAGCTTCATTGAAACGTCCCCTTCTACAGAGCACATCAACCAAAGATGCGTAGTGATCTTTTCTCGGAACAAGTTTATGAGTCTCAGTCATTGACATGAAATACTGTAATGCTTCATCAACAAGCCCGCGGTGGCTGCAGGCTCTTAAAACACAAAGGAAGCTAACCTGATCCGGACAAAGACCTGATTCTACCATCTCCTTGAAAGACCTCATTGTCGATTTGCCATCTCCGTTTTGGGCGTATGCTGAGATCAATGCATTCCAAGAAACAGTATTCCGGTCAGGCATCTCTTCAAAAATCACAACAGCATCCTTTATGGATCCACATTTTCCATACATGTCGAGCAGTGCACTGCCACAAAAAACATTAGACATATATCCAGTTCTTGTTATGGAAGAGTGCAACTGCTTCCCCAGTGAAAGCAAAGCCAAGTTTGCCGAGGCTCGAAGAGTACTTGCAAAAGTAGCTTGGTCCCCAGATACATTGTATTTTCTCATTTCATTGAACGATTTAAGGGCTTCGTCATTTAGCCCTTTCTGAACATAAGCTGATATCATGGCAGTCCATGGAACGGAGCTTTTGTTGACCAACTTTCCGAAAATAATATTGGCTTCATCAAATCTGTCACATTTGGCATACATGTCAACGAGAGAATTCGCAACTTGAATTTCCGAATCAGCTCTTGTCATGTATGCCTGAGAGTGGATTTGTCTTCCCAATTCCAAGTCTTGTCGATTTGCAGCTATACTCAACAAAGTTGCAAAAGGAAAATTTCTTCGGTCGAACTCGGATAACCTCAACTCAGCGAAGAGACTCATAGATTCTTCCAGTTGTTCATTCCAGGCATAACTTGTTATCATAATATTGTAAGAAACTCCATCCAACTGCGGCATGTCATCAAAGAATTTTCTCATGTCATCTATATAATCGTGTTTCGAGTATACATCAAGTAATGCATTGCCAACAAATATATCTTGGACACAGTTGGTCTTGATCACTAATCCATGGATCTGATGCCCAGGGGTAATACTATCGAACCCAATACAGGCATGCAAAAGTGCTGCAAAAGTGAAATCAGAAGGCCTAAAGCCATGAAATTGCATTTCCAAAAAGAGCTTCATTGCCTTTTCATTTAGCCCTTCTTTTGAACACCCAGTTATAACCGTGTTGAAAGTAACAGTATCTCGTACACTCATGTCCTTGAATAGATGAAAAGCTAAATCAAGGTTTTGACATTTACAATAAGAATCTAGCAAAGAGTTACAAACTTTAAGAGCCGAGTCAAATCCTAATTTATGAATTTGGGTATGAACTTGGAGTACATCTTTCTTGGTCACTGTTTCATCACAGCCTGATAAAAGAGCTATGAAGGTGACATAATCAGGCTTCATCCCCGACCTACGCATCTCAATATAAAGATTAAAAGCTTCATGGGGTTGCTTGTTTTGTGAATATGCACCAATCAATATCGTCCAAGACACTGCTGTTCGATCATCCATTTTATCGAACATCTCCCTAGCATAAGAAAGATTGCCCGACTTCAGGAAACAAGAAATCATCATGTTTACCGAACACGTATTTTTTCGAGGCATTTGATCAAACATTTGGCTTGCCTCAAATATCTGGGACCTTCTGAGTAAGTTCTTCAGATAGAAATTGTGGCGACAGACCTCTGGGTCAAATGATGTTTTAATGATTCGGGCATCAACCAAATTCTTCATGTCATTCTTGCTGCAAATTTTCATACCCTCAGTTGAACTTTGTATTAAAAGAAACAGCTGGTGAAAGAATAACAGGAGAGCAGTGAGAAGGGAAATAGAACCATAATAGTCAATAATTGTAGACCTGTTCGTATGGTAGAATTGCTTTATAGTAACCATGATTTTATGCCATGGATTTGCAGCCTTAAAGTTGTTCATGTTGCTAAATTGAATCTGTGGATAGGAAGAAAAGGAACAGGGTTTTAAGGTGCTCAAGAAGACAGGGTGAACAACCGAGATATAAAAATTAAAAAACTAGGTGGTTTTATCTACCTTGCAGCGAAAACAGCATCCGTGAATATCTTCGCCGAGGTCCACAGCCCATGGTTAGCCTAAAAGTAAAGTCCAAGGCAGAAAAAAGATCTCAAAGACCCACGCTTCATATAAGGAACAAACAAGATGGAAATAGCTAAAAAATATAAACTAGCCTCCCAGTAAAAGAATACAAACTATGGAGCCAAGCCTTTATAAATCCAAAATAATACCAATAAATAGCACCAAATAGAACCTAAAATGATGTTAGTAATGTCTAACAAGATTTAACATGATTTTTGGGAAATTTGAAAGGAATGCACCATATGTAGGAACGACAAAGAAGACATGTATGGAACAATTTTCCCTATTAATGGCTTGAATCCAAGACAACACCAACACCAACACCAACACCAACTTACTATGGAAGGTACGTTAGCATAAAGAAGTAGCATTATAATGTATTAGCTTCTCAATAGTTTCCAAAAGATGAGGAACGGAATTCAGAATTTGCAAAACTAGCGATATAGGTAAACTTCTGCCTGAACAATAAGCAAACAGATGGTATTTCTTTGCAAAGAGTATTTTAACTAATCAATATACGGCAGGAAAAATATTCACTTCTTCTAATGACAATGCCTGGGTGAAAAAGCAATAGTTGCCAAAAGTAACATTTTCATGGCGTTCTAGTGGGAATTGTTAAAAAATTGGCTGAAGAAACAAATTCTTTAATCTAAATGAATTGCAGCTGAGTTTGGGTTTCCTTAGTAATTTCGACTGGTACGTTGAAAAAATGGCTCGAGAAAAGTAAAAAAGCCCTTTTTTACATCATTGCTAATAATATGATGATAATCTACAGCAGATATTCACCAATCTTACATTGCTTCACCGCCCTTGAAATATGCTACTAAATACATTGATGAGGAAAAAACTGTAACAGCAACGGTAATTTTTTCAACGGAATGTAAACTCCTCAATTGCCCAATCACACACAATAAACCCCAAATAAAGTTAAGTAAACATCAAATCGCAGAAAGAACTTTTAGTTTCAGCATTTTCTTCAATGCCGAAGCTTCAAACAATGTTTCTTGGTTTGAAACAAATTTTTCCCGGCTATACATTTGCACATAAACAAGAAATTAACACAAACTTTTATCATCATCAAATAATACATACGAGCGTATGAAGGGAGAATAAGGAGCGAAATCACAGTTTTTGGAGGGAGATGACTGAAGCTGGGCCTGAGCCAAAACAGCAGAAAAACTTTTTGGTGCGACACACAAGAAAAAAAACTCCTCGTTGCAGATATGTAGGTTAGAGACTCGAGTCCGATCCAAATAATCCGGTCCGGACCGTTTTTACATGAGTTGCTTTTCTAAACAAACATGCTTTTTTTTATGTTATCCTAAGATCTTTAACAGCCGGAAGATATTCTTGAGTCACTAACACTTAGGATCTTATAAATTTAATTATTTTTATTGATTTTTGTAGAGTTTAAAAGTCTAAAAGTATTGAATATAGACTTTTATAAATTCTACAAAAGTTTAGTGGTATTCAAATTAGATTTTTCTATAATCTTAAAAAGTCTAGTGCTATTCAAACTTGATTTTTTAAAAATCTATAAAAATCTATAAGTATCCAATATTTACATAGATTTACAATGATTTTGATATAATTCTTTATGCACAAACCTTAAAACTCTAAGTACATCTATAAACACTCAAAAATTATTTCAAACTTGACTTTTTAAAAATCTATAAGTATTCAATATTTCCATAGATTTACAATGATTCTGGTATAATTCTTTATGCACAAACCTTAAAACTCTAAGTACATCTATAAACACTCAAAAATTATCTTCTACCCACCCTATAGATTTTGGTAGACTTTTAATTGAATCAAATATCTTTCTCACCCATAAATCTCTCTTCCTCATTCAAAGGCGACGCGATTTTGGTAGACTTTTAATTGAATCAAATATCTTTCTCACCCATAAATCTCTCTTCCTCATTCAAAGGCGACGCTTTTCTCCTCTCTAAAGAGAAGTCGAGGGTTTCTCGAATTTCAGAGGTATGATTCCTTTCTTGAATCATTATTGATCTGATAAAAAAAACATATTATGATTTTTATGTATCTCTTTCTATGTTTTGTTCGTTGTTTGTTTCTATCTGTTTATATGTGTGCTCATAATTTTTGCATATAATGTGATATGGGGAAGTTTGTGCATCTGGCTTTCAGGTGTTTATCGTTTGTATCAAACGGTGTATGATAGATAAATAATTTTTTTACAAGATTGTTCTTATAAGGATGCTTGAATACTAGTTCCGAATTCATAGCTGTTTTCATAATTATCAGTCCAATTTGTCAATCAAGACCAAAGTGCTTCTTAAAATAAATTAATAGTTCAAAGAAATTATATATATATATATATCGAAATTTTGATTTTGTTAGATTGAATTTATATTAAATATATTTACTTTTAAAATTTGTAAATTTATTTCAAAGTGGAGATATTATGTATGTTAAATAATTATTAGTTCAAAAGAATTTCATAAAAGTACAAAATTTGCATCATCAAATATTTGCAAATAGCTATCAAAATATTGCAAAAAGTCTACAAAACTCCATGAAATTCTGTTTACAAATCTTTGAGATTCTATAAGAGTCAATAAAAATATACCAAATCTACATAAATTTATCAATTAAAAAAATTAAATTGAAATTCATTAAATCTTTACAATGAATATACCCACTTAGTGTCATCGTCTCACAATTTAAATTTGTGAAAAAGATTTTCGCTTAATCTAACTTATAAAAAAATATCAATTTTACAATTACAAATGTCAAACGGGCCAACTCATAGCAAAGCAGATCGACCTGTCATTCTGACTGGCTGGAAATCCTCAACCCAAACCAAGATAAGGTGTGAGTTGACAAGACGGCTCGCGGGTCGATCCACAAAGAATAAAAATAAATAAATAAAAAATCATTATAATTAATTAAAATTTTCAGTTCATAAATAGATAAATATTTATAAAAAACATCAATAAAATTTTTAATTATTGATTTCACACGTCTACATTTTATACAGAATAATCAATACAAAAAACTCACAACTTTCATTAAAAAAATACGTATATCATTATAAATCCATAATGTAAAAAAATATATTTTATTTCATTATAGGATCGCGGACCAACCCGAGTCTGCCTAGACCCATGACCCGCACGAGTTGGTCTATCTAGGTCCGCCTTTAAATGATTTGAAATCAACCCACTTAAATTGTATGGTGGGGTATGCCGATCTACAGGCTCTAATTACGATCGAGTATTTAAACTTTACAGGCAATATACATATTTCAAAATAAATCATTCTGTTTCACCGAAAATCTTAAACATATTCAAAAAAATATTGAAAAACTTCATGCATGACTCACTCTCTAACTTCTCCAAATTTAACAAATACCCAAAAAATATTGGTATTGTTTAAATTATTCAAATTGAACTTGAAGGGAAATCGAGTTTGATCAACTATAAAAAATATATTTAAATTAGTCTTTTTTTATTAATATTGAGATTTTATTTTATTCAAGTGACTATCAACTCAACATATATTATAATCAATTTTAAAAAAAATTTAAGTTCTCAGTTCTCTCCAGAATGGAGCCCTGAGGTGTGTCCTCCTTCGCCTCGTTGAAGGTCTGGCACTGTCTGCAGTTCATCACCTCCCTCCTTGATTTGGGGATCGAACTTCGCCACAAGTTATTGGTTTCTCCAGCTTCCATTATTTCTAAATAATAATGGACCGAAATCCTATCTTCAAATCCATGATCCATCTACCCTTTCGGCCCGGACTTGTTTATTTTATCGGGCTTACAAAATTTTATTTTTGTGGCCAACAATTACTTAACCAAGAAGCATCCTCACTCCTGGTTGGGTCTTGCTCCAATTTTCGAATAACCCTTCACATTCCACCGTCAATAATGGTCGCAATCGCTCACGCCATTCTGGAATATGTTACCACGGTCCTCTGTATCTCCTTTTTCCAATTTAGGTTGAATTATTTAATGTCTTTGGTGATTTTTGTTTGTTTGGGTCAAATATTTACTATATTAATATTAGCACCCTACGGCCTACTCTGGTCTTGCCTTGGTCATTTGTAGGATCATGTGGCCCACATAAAAGTGGTCCGATCCAATGTTTGGCTTTAATTTCTACTCGCACTTCTCCTATGAAAACGTTTGTACCTTTTCCTTTTGCTCTCTTCCAAGTCACTCCCTGCAGTGCATGTGGTGGCGCTTACTGGTTGCAGCGTTAAGTTTTACGCTCTTAAGGACCTTAAAGTTTGATCTTTTCTGGTGTTTTTTGCAATGTAAATGGAGTTTCAAGAATCTGATGGAAAGGGTTCTTGTTTTTTCTTTTCTTTCTTTGAGTTCTTGTTGTGCTGATAACTTTATTACTCGAGTCTTTTCGTCTACACTGATCATCCTAATACTTTCCCTCCTTTTCTTTTGATTTCTCGTTTATTTGTTAATGTTTTTGTTGTTTATGTGCATTGTTTACAATGCAATCGATTCATACGCAGTGTACGAATGTATGTTTGGAAAAAAATCCTTATTTCTGTTCCCAAAAACTAGAAATAAAAGAAGGGCTTATTTCAAGTTTTTTAACCATGGTTTACGTGCTTATTTGTTTTTTTTGTCATGTAACTCGTCTGTTTTGGGCTTTAGTAGTGTAAATTGTCAGTATTTGGTGTTTTTCTAACAACTTGGATTTTTTTCAAGTTGGTTCACTTTTGGCCTAAAAGCCACAAAACTCATCCAATATCCTCCTAAGTAGCTCTTGCCGTGTATTTAAATTTATATTATGCACATTAAAATAAATTTAAATAAAAACAAATAGGAAAATTAAAGTAAAATGACATTCAATATTTCAAAATTACAAAAAAACTTATTGTTTCCCATTAATTTTGTTTAGTTAGATTTTAATACATGTAATATATGTTTTATTCTCGTAATACGAGTAACATAACAGAGTATATGTACCAATCAAGCAATATTTGATAGATTTAAGGGAAAAAAGTCCAAAAAATAAAAAATAAAAAAAATCAAACATTGATAAGTTAAAACTAAACTGAAAAAGTTGACTAATATTGCAAATTTCCTTTTTTAAGTTTCCAAATGTGAGGAAATTTATTTCAAGATTAGTCTCTCATTTGTGTGATACTTTACAATTTGACTGATTCGGAAGAGATAATTAGTGCATGAAGTAATAGGTTCGACACACAGCAACTGTCTGGATGGTGAAGCAAGCACCTAAATTGGATTATGTCATTCTATTATTTCGCGATAATTTCAAAAGTTACTTGTAGATTATTTTCTCAGTTTATATGTTTTGATCCATTCATCTAAAAGTTGGACATATATGGTGAGGTTCAGCTCTTGTATGTTGTGAACTCCCTTGAGTATGTTGGGGAGGGGGGGTGTTCAAGATTCAACCATACTCAGAACCTCATTCAGTGGTGAAAATAGAATGCCACTGGCATATTGACTTCCTCTAGGATAGTGCATCAATGCATGCAACATTTTAACATTATCTATTTTGAATTTGGCTGTACTTTGAAAGTGTTTTGTTGAGATTAAGCATTTCGTTGTATCTCTAGAGTCTATGTTTATGGCATATGCTACGTTTTTTTATGAAAAATTGAGGCTGAGGAGTGATCTAAAAAGTTCCTAAGGAACTAAAGTTAAAGAATATATTCACAAATCAAATTTGATATTTTTAAGATTATGATCTGTCTTTTATAAGATTTTATTGTCCTTTAATTCTCGATATATATTTCACATGTATAGAGCAGTATAAATTAAGAAAGATTACACGAATTTCGGCTTGTCGGCATTGTCTCATGAATGTTGACCTGCATGGCTGAACCTTGTAAATCTCGTGTCGTGTAGCATTCTACTCTAGCTGTATATCCACTATCTAAAGATTCAACACAGTTATTTTCAAGCTCTGAATATCAATTGTTTACTGTCCTCGTTGAAATGTGTATAGTTTTTTGTTGTTTTCTTATATCTGAGTATATTGTTTGATTCTCTCCCCCCTTCTGCCCTCTTTCTCACAGGCATGACAAACTCTTTGATTTGAATTGCTAAATTGGTGAACAATAGCTCATTAATTGGTAATAATCTTGCAAACTGATTGAGGTTTTGGACACTCAATGGCACCAGAGCTGGAAGAAAGGATTGCGAAGGCATGTGGTGCGATGAAGAGCTTGGGCCTATCAGTAGAAACTGTAAAGCCAGTCCTCAAGAAACTATTGAAGTTGTACAACAAAAACTGGGAGCTTATTGAAGAAGACAATTACCGTACCCTGGCTGATGCTATCTTTGAATTCTCTGATGATAAGGTTTTTAATTCTCCACTTCTTCCAGACATCTGTTCTGCATTTCCATTCAAATTTCGATCTAAAAAACATTATTCTCTAGGTAACAAAACTAAGTGAATTACAACATTTAAGATGTAGCATATCCATTTTTAAATAAAATGATGCCACTTGTGTGTGTGTGTGTGAATCATATTAATCGTTTTTCTTGCTAGATAAAGGCTGAGCAAAAAGGTCTAATGATAAAAGACGAAGTCGAGCCTCCATATAAGAAACGGCATATAGGATTTCCAGAGGATCGAGTTTCATCTACCTTGAACCATGCCAAAAGTATTGTGGATTTAGAAGGTGAAATCCGAAAAATATCTAGTTCTGGGGGGATAAACTCCTTTTCAAAATATCCTAGCAGCGACTACCATGATCCTGTATGTAATGAATCAAGCAGGAACAAAAGCAAGAATCTTATTCAAGTAGATTCAGTCGGTGTCAAAAAAAATTCATATGCTGAGGGTTCATCTAGTGCTCATGATGCCAATCCAACAGCTAGAAATCATGGTTTACATTCTAGGAAGCAAGACATAAAGCATGCTCGTGAAATTAAAAATTCAATAGAGCCAGGGGAAAAACAGCCCATCGATTGCCGTCCAAGACATTCTGGGATTGCTTCAAATGTTAGTCAAGGTATGGCAGCATAATAGACTTTAATTTTATGTTTTTCTTGATTTTATAGGGCAAGCTATCAAAAAAGGGAAAAATGGTATTGATTGCAAGGACTTCTGCAAGTCATTGTGCATCATATCTAAATGAATGGATTGTATTAGCGATAATGGCATTAAATCGAGTGAAATTTCAGTTGAGATTATTGAATAAGCTTTCTGGTCAAATATTTGACATATCTATTCCATGAGCTATGGATACTATGGGAATTCATAATCTTTGTCCTTCCATTGTTTTTCGTATTTGGTAATATGCAATTGTTTTAATCTTTATACGCATCTTATCACATTTTTGTATTATTTCAATCATGCATTTTTGTCTTTCAGGTCTGATCGAGGTATCGCAACATTCTCACAAGGGAAAGATAACCAGATCAGGTACACCAAGTAGTCATCAGACTAATTTTCAAGCCACTCATGATATTGCTTCATCATCATGTGGACACGTGCATCTATCCTTAAAATGTGATCACGTCAGAAGACAATATAACTTTCACAGTACAAATTCAGATAAACTTCTGAGATCTGTAGAGAGCAAATATAAGAAATTATACAAAACTATTGAGCCTAAATTTTCCCTGGAGAAGTTATTGAATGAAATTTGTGAAAGTTATTTGGAAATAGGAGCTGATTCTGTTGATGGAGTTCACAAAAACAAATTACCTGGACATCACGAAACTGTAGAAACAGATCGTCCTGAAAGAAATATGGGGAAAAGGTTGAGTTGCTCTTCCAGTCATTCTTCGCAGCAGCAGCCCGTGGATTACAATGGCAAGAAAAGGACGGTTCTAAAAGTCCTTGACATAACAAAAGGCACTGAAAAAACAAAAATATCTCTATATGATGATATTGGCAATGAGGATACGACAAGTTTTGTTTATATCCCTGAGAACATTATTTACCAATCTGCATATGTTCATGTGTCATTAGCTCGTATTGCCAATGAGGACTGCTGTCCAAGCTGTACAGGGGACTGTCTGTTGTCCTCCATACCTTGCGCATGTGCTGGTGACACAGGAGGAGAATATGCTTATACTCCAGAAGGACTGCTAAATCAAAAGTTTTTAAGATCTTGTATTTCCATGAACCAAGAGCCTCAAAATCACCAACTCTTTTACTGCCAGGATTGCCCCTTGGAGAGGGCCAAGAATGCTAATAGGCCCAAAAAATGCAAGGGCCACCTGCTGAGAAAGTTCATTAAAGAATGCTGGAGAAAATGTGGCTGCAACATGGAATGTGGAAATAGAGTAGTTCAGCGAGGTGTAACACGGAAATTACAGGTTCGTATTTGAGAACATAAAGATTTTAGTTTTTTCTTCCCGTGTCTAGATTTTTCTCTTAGTGTTGCTAGTAATTGTTGTTGGGTAATTTACGCCGAAACGATGGCGATTATGATGATAATATAGTACCAAAATTGCGGAATAAAACAATCAACAAGAATACAACGATTTACGTGGTTCACCAAATACAGGCTAAATCCACGGAGCAAGTGCAAATCTTTATTGGAAGAAATATTACAATTGTATACAACATTCAATTTCTCAATCCCAACCCAGAGTATAACCAAGAATATATTTTCTCTAACTCACAAGAAAACCCCACACAAAAAATGTTTTTGTTATCTATTTTACAATGCCTTGTTGGGATGATATTACAATGCAGGTTACACACTTATTTATAGGTGAAATAATCTCGTGTGAACAAAGGAAGCAATATTCATTTTCTGCAGCCACCATCCAACCATCCAAATTTGACACGGTTTTGTCAAAATGCATTGTTTAGCATTAAAATACAGTGGCCAACTTTACATAACATTTCTCCCACTTGAATACTTGATTTCATTCATGTCTTCACACCATCATTGCAGCAGCTCATATTTCTTCATTTATACTTGCAGTCCAACTGAAGTTGAACACAACATCAGTTTGTCAATGGTTACTGTCTTTGTGAGCATATCAGCTGGATTGTTACTTCCAGGAATCTTTTCAAGCATCAAGATTCCATCTTCCAAAATTGATTTGATAAAATGGTTTCAAACATGTATATGCTTCGTCCTAGCATGATAAACATGATTTTTTGCTAAATGAATAACACTCTGACTGTCACAGTGTAATGTGCCACCCTCGAGCTTCTGATTCAGTTCTTCCAGAAAAGATCTCAACCATATCATCTCCTTGCTAGCTTCTGTTACCGCAACGTACTCAGCCTCGGTACTCGAAAGCGCAATTATCTTTTGCAACTTAGATACCCAGCTTACTGACGTACCACATAATGTGAACATATACCCAGTGGTACTTTTCCTACCATCCAGATCACCACCCATGTCGGCATTGACAAAACCTTGTAAGCCCAAATTTGACATTCTGAAAATAAAGATAAACTAGCAGTACTTTTCAAGTACCTCGGAATCCATTTAACTACTTCCGAGTGTTGTTTTCCTGGATTGCTCATAAACCTGCTCACAACACCCACCGCATGTGCTATGTCTGGTCTAGTGCACACCATTGCATACATGAGGCTTCCGACAGCAGAAGCACAAGGAACTTTGTTCATATAAGCCTGCACCGTTGATGGTGATTGTGCTTTGGTTAGTTTAAAATGACTAGCCAAAGGAGCACTTACGTGTTTAGATTCATCCATGTTAAATCTGCTGACCACCTTTTTCATGTACTCTTCTTGAGATAACTTCAAGATTTCATTCACCCGATCTCTAAAGTTCTTCATTCCAATGATTTTTTTGCAGCACCCAAATCTTTCATAGAAAATTCTTTTGATAACTCTTTCTTGATTTTACAAATCTCCTACAGACAAGCTTCTGCTATCAACATATCATCTACATATAGCAGTAGAATGATATAAAAACCATCAAACTTCTTCATATAACAACATTGATCAGCTTGACACCTCAGGAAACCATTATTACTCATAAATCCATCAAACTTCTTGTACCACTGTCTTGAAGCTTGTTTGAGACCATACAAGCTCTTCTGAAGTTTGCATACCATTTTCTCTTTTCCTCGTACTTCAAAGCCCTGTGGCTCCTTCATATAAATTTCTTCATTTAGGTCACCTTGAAGAAACGCCGTCTTTACATCTAACTGCTCCAGATGTAAATCTTTTTTTGCCACTAATCGGAGTATAGTCCTGATATGGTTAACTTAACCACTGGAGATAAAATCTCAGTGTAATCAATGTCTTCTTTTTGTTGAAAACCTTTTACAACAAGTCTTGCCTTGTACCGTTTGCTACCATCATGTTCTTATTTTAGCTGGTACACCCACTTGTTATTTAATGCTTTTTTGTCTTGCGGAAGTTCTGCCCACTCCCACGTCTGAATGAATGACAGTGAATTCATCTCATCTTCCATCGCTAACTCCCACTTGGTTGAATCATTATTTTGCATTGTCTCTTCATAGGTTTCTGGTTCACCTTTATCTGTCATCAAAATATAATAAAGTGTAGGGGAATATCTATCAGGTGGTCTAATTGTTCTCACAGATGGTCTGAGTTCAATCACTGGAGTTTGTGGATCATCATCTTGTGTAGTTGTTTCTTCATCTTCCTGGTTATTGTTTTTTGATTCATTCACATGAATATCTGTCAATGGCACTTCATCTTTATTCTTGACTTAAGAACTTTCATCTTCAATTCCAATGTCTGATTTGTCCTTGTAAAGAACTTGCTCATTGAAGATTACATCTCTGCTCCGAATGATTTTTCGATTTTGGTCATCCTAGAAACGATAACCAAACTCATTATCTCCATAATCAATAAAGAAACACGTTCTACTTGCTGAATAAATATGAACATATGATAGACAACCAAACACTTTCAAAAAATAAAGGTTTACTTCTTTGACGTGCCATACCTCTTCAGGTAGTCTGCAGTTACGCGGTACCGAGGGTCCTCTGTTGATCGGATATGTTGCAGTGTTAACAGCATCAGCCCAAAATGATTTCGGTAATCAAGAATATAATCTCATGCTCCTAGCACGTTCATTTAGAGTTATGTTCATCCTTTCAGCTATACCATTCTATTGAGGTGTACCAGGAATAGTTTTCTCCATCTTGATCCCGTTTTGTGCACAATATTTCTTGAACTCATCATCTTCATATTCACCACCATTATCAGACTTTAAGCACTTCACCTTCAAATTGGTCTCATTCTGATAAATTACTTTCCACCTTTTAAAGGTCTCATAAACATCATATTTTATTTTTCAGAAAATAAACTCAAACTTTCCGGCTTGAATCGTCGATAAATGTGACATAATATCTTGAGCCTCCAAGGGATTTATCAGGAGATGGTCCCCATACATCAGTATGAACCAGCTCCAACTTTGCTGCTTTCAGTTTTCTACCGCCTTTTGAAAATCTCACTTTTTTCTGTTTTCCAAATATACAGCTTTCACATAGCTTGTGTTCAATGGTATTTAATTCCGGTAGCTTTCCTTTCGATACAAGCATCTTCATTCCCTTCTCACTCATATGCCCAAGCCTACAATGCCATAGACTTGAATTAGCCCCAACATCCACGGCTGCTAATGTATCTGCAACTGGAAGTCATATAAAGTGTTTCAGTTTTCTTTGCTCGAGCAACAATCATGGCTCATTTGTTCACTTTCCAGGGACCATCATCGAAGGTCACATCATGGCCTTCGTCATCGAGCTGTCCTACTGAGATCAGATTGCGTGTCAATTTTGGTACATGTCCGACTCTGTTGATTTTTCAGACAGATCCATTTGACATCTTCATCCGGATATCACTCATATCAATTATTTCCAAAGGTTTTCCATCAGCCAGGAAAACTTTTCCGTAATCGCCAGCGATGTAATTATTGAATACATAACGATTACCAGTGGTATGAAACGAAGCTCTTGAATCCATAATCCAAGAATCAACTGTGCTTTCCATGGATAGTAATAGAGCATCATATACCTCCTCAGTAACTGCATTTGCATTATTCTTTGTTGATTCGCAATTCTTTTTCAAGTGGCCAGTTTCACAACAACTCCAACACTTCAAATTCTTTTCAAAGTTGCTTTCGTTTTTTCTATTTCTTGACTTGGACCTACCGCGCAATCGGTTAGAACTCTTTTCACCACTCCTGTCTTTCTTCTGTTCTCGAGATTTAGAACAGATCTCGATGATGTTCCTTCACCCGAATCCATCCTGCGAACTTCTTCGGCAAGAATTTGATCTCTGACATCATTGAACTGTAGCTTTCTTTTGCCAACAAAATTGCTAACTGTTGCCGCTTCGGTTCCCAATTATTTGGTAAAAACGCCAAAAGGATAAGTGCACGAATCTCATCATCAAATTTTATTTCAACCGATGTTAGTTGAGTAACAATCATGTTGAATTCATTGATGTGTATAGCTACCGAATCATCTTCTCCCATTTTCAAGTTGAATAACTTTTTCATTAGATGCCTTTGTTGTTTGTTGATGTCTTCTTGTACATGTCCGATAAAATAGACATCATCTCTTCTGTGGTTTGTGTCTCCGCCACGTTATGTGCCACGTTCTTCGTTAGGGTCAATCGTATTACACCTAACACCTGTTGGTCAAGGAGCTCACAGTCGTCATCCTCCATCTTTTCCGGTTTTTTCCTGATAGAGGTTGATGCAACTTCGTGCTGTACAGACAATCTCTAATCTGTAACCGCCAAAACGAAAAATCTGTTCCGTCGAACTTGTTGATTCCCGGTCCCGATCTATCATTTCCGGCCATTGGCCTTAGCAAAAAATCTAAAAAATCTTTTTTGATGTGGAAGATCGGACAAAGGTGCAACCACAGAGCATACTCAGAATTCTAAGAAATTTTACAACAAGGCTCTGATACCAGTTGTTGGGCAATTTACGCCGAAATGATGATGACCATGATAATAACATAGTACCAAAATTGCGGAATAAGATAATCAACAAGATCACAAAGATTTACGTGGTTAACCAAATATAGGCTACATCCACGGAGCAATTGCAAATCTTTATTGGAAGAAATATTACAAATGTATACAACACTCAATCTCTCAATCCCAACCAAGAGTATGACCAAAAATATATTTTCTCTAACTCACAAGAAAACCCCACACAAAAAATCTTTTTGTTCTCTATTTTACAATGCTTTGTTGGGATGATATTACAATGCAGGTTACGCACTTATTTATAGGTGAAATAATCTCTTGTGAACAAAGGAAGCAATATTTCTTTTCTGCAGGCCACAACCAAACATCCAAATTTGACACGGTTTTGTCAAAATTCATTGTTTAGCATTAAATACAGTGGTCCACTTTACCTAAATTGTCTTGATGGAAACAATACTAATTCTAATGCTACCTTTACAGGTCTTCTTGACAAGCAAAGGTAAAGGCTGGGGTGTTCGGACACTTGAAGAATTACCAGAAGGTGCCTTTGTTTGTGAGTATGTGGGAGAGATATTGACGAACATGGAATTATATGAACGGAATAAACAAAGCAGTGGCAAAGATAAACATGTGTATCCAGTACTGCTCGATGCAGACTGGGCTACAGAAGGAGTTTTAAAAGATGAAGACGCCCTTTGCTTGGATGCTACACACTATGGAAATGTTGCTAGGTTCATTAATCACCGGTAAGCTTATTTAAATATTTTTTGCCACCAAACCTTTCCAACGTAGCTAGTCAGTTGAGCTATTGAATTTTTCATCCTGATCCTCTGTTACTTTTCTAATTTTTTTGTTATTATGCTAATATGGATACGCAACATGGTATGCGATATTGATTAGTATGCGAGGCAGTTGGAAAATTTTATGTGGTGTAAAATGTATACTGATGTAAGGGAAATGCAGCGGGAGTTTATTCAAACTGAGAATTTGTACGATTGTTGCAACTTATATCCACAATCATTTTTGTATTTTCTCAATGACAGGTGTTTTAATTCAAACTTACTTGAGATTCCTGTTCAGGTGGAGACTCCAGACCGACATTATTATCATGTATGAATGTACCACTCCACGTACCATTTCCTTGTTTTTGACGAACTAAAGTGTTTAATTCTTCCTTTGCTTTCTTATGCAGCTTGCATTCTTCACTAAGAGAAAAGTCGATGCTCTGGAAGAGCTTACATGGGTGAGTAATTTAATCCTTTTCTTAAAAAAATAATTCTTCATTTAAAGCTTTCCGACTCCCATGAAAATGCAGTGATAGATTTAGACTTGCTCAGAACTGAACTTCATGAATCCAGAGAAAAAGGTTTTATTATAAATTTTATGTACTTCAAATTCATTTGCTATCATAAATAACAAGTTTATAGTTGTCCACGAGCAACTGCATTGATTGCATGTTCCCTTCACATGGATGGATCAAGAGCAATTCAGGAATTTTGTTGCAGAACAACTGAATGTACTTGACAGAGAGGAAAACTTCTATCTTTAAAAAATTAGACATGAAATATAGTTTCATTAGGTGGGGCAATCGACGGTCTACCTGTATCAATAGGCTTCAGTCCAAAAATACATTACATCAATCCTACTCATGCATCGACCCCTCGATTGGATTCTTGAATCCATGATTAATGCTGACCATGTGTATTAACTGGTTCACTGACTTTATGTCACCGTATCAGAATTTTCCTTTCGCTTTTCAAGATTGCTTCATTCCCCTCCTATGTATGAACATTGTCATATATTATCTGCAGGATTATGGAATCGACTTTGATGATCATAACCATCCTATCAAGGCATTTAAATGCCTGTGTGGAAGTGAATACTGCAGAGACAGCAAAAGATAACTTTTGAGTTGAAAGTAGGTGAAAATATTTCAGTAAACATTTTACTGATTTTTTTTTTGTCTCTCTTTTCGTCCCGAAGGCATATATAAAGTAGACAATTCAATATTCATTCAAGATCTTTGGAATGAATTTATATGAGTTGGGAATTTGTCTGTCAACCCAGTTTTGAAATTTTCTGATAGGTTTGATTTTACATCTCTGGTGGTCAAGTCTCCCAAATATGGTTGCGAATGGGCATGTCTTGACTTACTCCTATTCGAGTAGGACTCAAGTCATGTTTATTTTTATTTATTACTTTCGGTGGTACTATTTACATTTATGTATTTCAACAATCATTAATTATTAATTCAAGATGTAACATTCAAAAATATAATTTTGTGGGCCATGGGCTCTTTTCGGGTGAAGTTATTTTCACATAAATTATGCATAATATAAGTTCTATAAATTATAATGTTTGGGCGTGTTGGGTATAATAGTTGTTTTTATTAGGTGAGTGATTGAATACTAACACTTAGTGTTTGTGTTATTGTATTGTTTAGGTTAAAATTTGTGTGAGACAGTTTCAAAAGTTATATTTTGTAAGACGAATCTCTTATTTGGGTTATACACGAAAAAATATTATTTTTTTATGATAAGAATATTATTTTTTTATTGTGAATATCAGTAGAGTTGATCTGTCTCACAGATAAAGATTCGTGAGATCGTCTCACAAGAGATCTATTCTTGTTTAAAATATTGGAATTGAGCCGACATCAACTACGACATTTGATAAAACAACAGTTGTTCGATCATGTAATTGATATCAGAACTAAGGTAACATGTTCGATTCTCATGAATTACAAAGATTATAATTATATAATCAATTTTACAAAACTTCAACCAAAACAAAGCATTGGACTGGGATAGCAATAGCATTGCATTATTAGACTTACTCATCCAAAAATTTAATTCCCTTTCAACTTGTTTGTGTCATTTTCTTTTCACTTCTTATATAACAACGCAAAGAAATAAACATGTACATATATGAATCTATCAATATGTTTCATAAATGACAAAAAATTTAAAAACAAATTAAGTTATATAAAAAACAATAAAATATTTGTAGTTATATTAAAAATGATAATTTACGCAGCTCAAACATCATATAACACTCCAAAACAGTTTTTAAATTATTAGTGATTAATGATATTTGCATCAATTTATAATTTTTGTACACCTTCTAAAAAAAATTTATATGCTTAACAATAAAGCAAAAACTTATGCAAGAATATTACTTTTTATTGTGAATATCGATAGGGTTGATCCGTCTCATAGATAAAAATTCGTGAAATCATCTCACAAGAAATCTACTCTAACAATAATACCACCACCAAGAGTTTGATTGCACATTATCGAACGAAAGTGCACAAAATCAGATCTAAAACCATATTTTTCGGTCATAATCATTACATTAAAATGTGTTCAACTTTAAACCTTTGATTCAACCGTAGATTCATCAATCAGCAGCCAAAAAATCAACGGTCAAGATGAGACGAAATATCCACACGCTACCATCAATCATTGATTCCTCTGTAGAAACACATTTATTATCATTTATTTTTGGTGAGGTAGAAACAAATATATGGTTTTGCTTAGTTTCGCGAAGTCAGCATTCTTGATCCCACCATTTTGCAGTTTAATTCCGAGTTATTGTTACTGTTACACATTCATATTTCTTGTCAGCGTTCTATATTTTATGTCACTCGGCCAACATCCATCGATATTCCGTCGGATTCTGCTGCATCTCGAGTCCAGTAGGTTGATTTACATCTTTCTTGCATCCAATGTACTGTGGGCCAAAGCCCACTTTGGATTCACCGTTTCTTGTGTGATTTCACCTGTTTTTGTTATGTTTAGCTTTGTTTTTCTTTTTTACATTTATTGAGTTGGGTTGTCAGTTGCTTCCATAAAGATTGTGTTTTGTCCCTTTCTCAGCAGTACCCACCTCGAGTTTTGATTATGGTGTAATTATTTGTATGCGTTTGGCTCGCTGAAGAGTTGTGTTGTTAGTCAACATTGTATTGAAACGGGCGGCTGTATTCGAGCTTTTGTAACTTGCGAATTGATTTTGTTTTAGATGGATAAGATACATTAACCTATTGGGTATTAATAAAAGGATGGATTCCTGTATCGTATTAATTTCTGTATTTGATTATAAATTTTAGTTTGTGGTTGGATAGCACTACGTGAGTTGAACTTAGTTTTTAGTTAGATTTTGCTTTTCCCGAAGAGAAACACATGATATTTTAATGAATTTTGATAGTGATTGAATCAGTCTACTTTCTATCAGATAGAGTGTGTCCGTGTAGTCCAGCTAAACGTTGCGAGCCGATTTCACATCAATTAGGCATACGTATTAAAGGAGGATAGTATTGTTTTAATGGAGTTTATACTCACTTTTCAGTTGATATCTTCTTTCAGATGCTTAAAGTTGAAGGTTTGAGGGGTGGAGTTCTTTGAGGGCAGCACTGGAGAACTCTGGTAGGATTTGGTTGTTTCTTGTTTATGGAAAAAAATAGAATATGCCCCCTATATTGTGTAGGAAAAAATCTAGCGAAGCACAGCTGAATAAAATGAGAGTGTCTGGACCTATGTCCACATCTTTAGGGGTTTTGCCTTCTCCATTTGAAGAAAAGTTTCCGAAGTTGCCAGATTCGCCTCAGGTTACTTTAGCTCAAGAAACTAGTTTAACATCCTTATGTCCTACAACACTCTCCTCTAATGACAAAACTGTGCAATCACCTAATTCATGTCAGTTGGCGAAGTCACCAATCACTTCTGAACCACTGAAAGATGGGGATTCTTTTGCATCCTACCAACATTCTCTCTCAGTTATGCAAGCTAACGAATCAAGTGGCTATTCTATGGACACCGAAGAATTTTCTTGGAATACAGGTATGTTCCAAAATTTTCTTGACATTCCCTTGATTATTCATGTCGAGAATGAATTGGTGGAATGTACTGGTGTATTGGCATCAGATGAACATGGTAAGAAAACAGATTGGCAAGAATGGGCGGATCAATTGATCAAAGTCGATGATACATTGGACACGAATTGGAGTGATCTTCTAGTTGATATCAATGTTCCAGATTTCAATGCTGAGGTTTGCTTCTCTAATGTCACGCCATATTAAATACGAATTGTATTAGTATGAGGTCATTTCAAATACACATTGTTAAATTTTATTCTCGTGGATAACTAAATTTTGAACGGTTTCAGTTGTTTAATATCTCATGTATTCTCCTTTTATTTGAACTGTCAATGACTTAGCAGTTGCTGGAATTGCCACCTGATGCCCCTGTATGCCATCGACAAATTCATCAGCATCAGAATTCTCCCACCTCAGGCGGACAGTGTTGTTCTGTACTTCGTTCTCCTCGTACTGCACCTTTAACCAAAGCTCGAATGCGATGGACACCGGAACTTCATGAAGTTTTTGTGGATGCTGTGTCTAAGCTTGGTGGTAATGAACGTGAGTACTCGGTTCATTTATGCTTAATTTCTCGATCTCGTGAACATTTGTTGGGTCCTTTTTGGATTTATTTTCTTCCTCTCCTCCGTTTCTGAAAATAAAACTATTGCACCCTTTTTTCACTTTTTTTCTCCCAAAAATTATTTTCATACTGCAAACATAATCGTTACTTTAGTTTTAATTTTTCACTATCTATATACTTGTAGAAGTGTTGATGATGGACAAAGTTTTTGCATTATGATTTTACTACATTGCCCAAAAACTATGTATTGTTTGTATCATCTGCATGAGCATTGATAGAAAAAGTATATAAAATTTAGGGTCAAATTTGGGATATTGAATTTGTAGAAGTCAATGTATTGCTTATTCATTTAATTGGTGCATTTTTTTTTTTGAACGCATTAAACACACGATGATCACATTAGTGTTTTTATTTTTTTAATAGAAAATTGCAACATAAGAAACTTTTAAAATAATGTTACGTAAAATTGAATAGATATTTGATAATAAAAATACATTATAAAAATAACATTTTCTTGATAAATAATTTTTATTAAAAAATATTAAAAGAAAAGATTTTTGAATAAAAAATATATTTTTCATCAAAAATATTAAAAGAAAAAAACATTTAAAAAATATATATTTATCTATTATACTTATAAAAGTGTAAAAAGAATGATAGTTTTTCATTATAAATTTTCTACTATTCCCTTAAATTATGTGTTAGATTAATTGTGTGGAAATTTTCTACCTAATTTTTTGAGAAATATAATAACAATGATACATTAAAAAGGAATATATGTTTGATAATAAAAAATATATATTTTTATCTATATATTTATCTTTATACCTATAAAAATGTGGATCATGAGCCCTGTTTTCCAATTGTCAAAAGATAAAAATGAATTTCTTATCATTACAAATTCAAAAACTCAATAAGGATATATATGTAAAATTCTAATTGTTGCAGGGCAAAAATTAAATATCAAAATTTTATATCTATTTGATCTAATATATAATTAATTAGTATTCTAATTATTCCACCTAATATATAATTAATAGTCTAAAAAATGCTAATGAATTATAATTGTAGTAATTTATATCACTTCAAGAATAAAATGTAACTCTTATATTAATTTTCTTAAATAATCAATCTTCATATTATTTTTAAATATTTTATTTTTTTAATTTTCTCTCTACGTATTATTTTATGATTTTAATGCAATTTTGTAATTATATTTTTAGTGTAGTTTCTAATTAACTTATAAATTATAGTTTGATTAGAAGATATATGAAAAAAATAATTATATATACAATAGTAAAATAACATAATAAATATATAATAATATGAAATTCAATAGTAACATATTTTATGGTTTTTTAACTAAGAATTGAAAGTAAAGAATGTAATAAATTATTTAGGAGAATTTATATCAATAATTATGAACGCTAATATATTAATAATATCATAAAATATGAATTCTTATCTTATAAGAATTCGGGGAGTTTAGCTATAATAAGAAATTTAAAGATTTCAAAATTTTTATTTCTGGTCCGGCGAACGAATAATCATTGAGTCATCCTCTTTCCGGGCAACACATACAAAGAGACCCGTCAACCGTCAAAATGGTCGATGTCTACTAAATGAGCCTTCACTGCCCGTCTAGCATTTTAAGAAAAAAATTATATCAGACAAATTTATAAATTCAATAAATAAAATTTAGTAGTATTTGAAATATTTTTAAATTATATACTTTTTAAAAGATTCTTCATTAACTAATGTATATGATAAAAAATTTATGTATTCACATATATTTTTTCTTTCAGGTGAGATAATAACTATGCATATGAAAATTTTATAATATAATTCATATATAATTTTCATTTTGATTTTAAAAGATAGTAAAAATTCAAAAAAAAATGAAAATCTGAAGAAAAAAATTAATTATAACAAATGTATATATTATAGGCATGATTATTTTATTAAATTGTATAGCTAAAAATAATATCCATTTGCTCGTCAAAAGTAATCATCAATCAAAACCTTAAATATGTATTGCATGAAAAAAAAGATATTAGTGAGCAATTAAAAAACATGGAAGTTATTTTCTTGTTAAAAAAAATATATGACATAATCTTTATAATAAATATAAATTATAATAATCATTTATTAATATTTGTCAAAGTATTAGAACTTTTATACATGATATTTAATATCTTTATTTAATTATTTTGAAATCAAATTAACTAATTCAACAAATACAAAAAATAACTTTTTTATGAAAATTTATTTATTAGGTTATATTTCAAATTTTTATGGTGAAAATAATAGCGAAGTTTAAAATTTATATTTAATAATTATCGTATGAGTTTATTTTATTTTATATTTACATATAATATAATATTATTTAAATGTGTGTTTCATTACATATATTGATTGATTTATTATTTTAAAATTATATTTAACAAGAAATTAATAGTTATCAGTGTAGTCTACAAAAAATCGATTCGGATATAAAATTAATTATCTATGATATTTAATTCTTAAAAAAAAGTAAAAAAATAATGTAGGAGGTTAAACATTATTTCAATTGAATATTTTGAGTTATATTTTATTATCAATATTATTATTTCATTAGTTTTGATATTGTTTTGATGAGTTAATCACAAATATTTTAAATTGATAATTATTTGTCCTTAGTGTGTTTAACTTATGTAAATTATGAAATCCGTAATTTGGTTGTTTTTTAGATTATTATGTCTTATACGTGATGTTTGGATATATATATATATTTTTAAAATTTGTTTCAATTGATTTCGTTTTATATATTATGCTAATTATAATTTATTATATAACATAAAATCAACCGCTTAAATTTTAATTTGGGAAATAATTTTGAAAATAAGTTTTATAAGTTCTTAATTAATTTACTCATCTGACAAGAGATTAAACTCAGATAAATAACAAAATTATTCAAATTATTTTTTTATAAAATCAAAATTTTAATTTTTGTTATATAACTGGTATTTACGTGGGATGCTTCATTCTAGTTTTCTAACAATGCTCTATAATTATACTCTCTTCCAATTTCCTAAGCTACATTTTAAGAATTAAAAATATCCCACACATTTGATAAAAGACTATATATTTATAAAGCATCATCACTAACCAACGCATTCTTTCATGACATGACATTTGCAACAAAAAAAGTGTTTCTCTTTGAAAGTAAAACTGGACAGACATTACATTAAAAAAAATATGGTTCAACATAATTTATGAAGCATTTTCCTGAAGCTTTGTCTCTGTTAGAAATCAATTTTGGCTTCAAAATGAATATAAAAATTAATATTATGTAACATATTAGTTGGAACAGGGTGATGTTGTATATTTTTGATAATGGGGGTTTGTATGCTGTAGAGAAAGCCTAGCTATGTGGTAACAGACTAACAGTTACAAGAATCTTGTACTTACTAATGCTATGCTAATATTTACTAATAAAACAAATAGTCCAAGTTCTATCTAAGATCTTATTTTCAGTGAGAAGGATCAGTGATCGCCTATAAAGTTGTAACTTACAAGAGAGTTATATGGTCAATCAATTAGTTTAGTAGTGAAACGTTCGTTGTTAGGACCTAAATATTGGATTTGAGACTTTGAGTTACACCTGATGCTTGAGTGGGAAAAGCAAAAAAAAAAAACAGAAAATTAAAAAAAAAAGCTCAACAGTGAGGTGCAAGAGTTTTTGGCCCTGGGGAATTTTGTCAATGTATGGAAGCCGTTTGATCATGTTACAGTACAGCTTGCATTCTTCAACTATATCCGTTTTATTTATGGTAATAGTTGAAACCTTGCACACTTGTCTTGACATTGTGGTGTGTACCCATAGGAGCTACACCAAAAGCTGTCTTGAAACTCATGAATGTTGAAGGCCTGACCATTTATCATGTGAAAAGTCACTTGCAGGTATTTTGAACATCTAATTTTTGTTCTCATGGTTTGTATGTCACACCATTTCTCGTCGTACTCTTTCTGTAATTCCAGAAATATAGGACTGCAAGATACAAGCCAGAGCCGTCAGAAGGTAGCGATTGTCTCTGTTTTTGTAATTTTTGTTCATGAATGTAATGGTTGGGCCTAATGCAATCTTTCTTGACGTGTCAACATACGTTCCATATATTTCGTGTTTGGTAGAATTTTGTTCCCAAAAACTCGGGCTCATGAAAGTGGTTCTATAATAGTTTTATGCTGTAACACGTCCCATCGCATGTAAGCGAAAGAAAGGATTTTCGACATTAATATCTGAGCCGGATATGGGCAGGCGGTGAGGTATTGTTTAGCAAAGCCCAAAAATAACCAAGTCAACTTAATCAAAATACAAAGGATTGAGTAACAAGAGCCTTGAACATATGACCATTTCGACACTGTGTTAGAAACCACTTTTTTCGAAAGTTCGAATACATTGGATGTGTCCCAATAATGAATTTTATATTTTAACAATATTTGTATACAGCAAGACATCATTTGACTGTTGGGATGCTGTTACTTGACAATCACCACCCTTAAATCATGAAAGAACAATGTATCCTTCAGTGCCACACTGCTGGTTTAGTTGACAGTGCTGTCTTCATAATATTTCGATGAGAAATAATGACTCGCTGCCGTTGCTCTTCCATTCATAGATTCCTATTTTTCCTGTAGAATTCATTAAAAAAAATGTTCCTTTATGATGTCAGGAGTGTCGGAGAAGAAGCTAAAAAATGTGGAAGAGACGATGTTCCTGGACTTGAAGACGTAAATCTCTCTCGCTCTCTTTTATAACAATGCATATTGCTCACATCTGACCTTTTCTTTTGTTATGTTTGTTCCGGATTCAAAAACAATGTTTGAAATCATCTGGAGTATTTTTGTGGCAGGACCACGGAAATAACTGAAGCGCTTAGACTGCAGATGGAAGTGCAGAAGCAACTCCATGAACAACTTGAGGTATGCTAATGATCGTGTTGCTAGTTTCATGTCTAATTGCTTATGATTGAGAAGAGATTGTTTCTTTGTATGTGCGATTTTATAGTTCTAGTTTTTATTTTTATCAACATATATATTAAGATTTTCTTTTTTTTATAGGAAATGTTAATTAATAGGAGTTCATCTAGATTAGCTCTGCTGCATGAGGGGTTGTTTTTTGTTTCCCAAGTTTATTAAAATCCATTTTTCTTTACGGATCATATCTCCTAAATTTTCTTCACTGGTTGGGCGACAAGCATTTTTATATAACCTAATAAGCAACAGTCTTGACAATATATGGAGTACCCTTTTCTCTGCAGATTCAAAGAAATCTTCAATTGCGAATTGAAGAACAAGGGAAGCATCTTCAAAAGATCTTTGAGCAGCAGAAAAAGATGGAAGAAAACAAGGCTAAAACATCATCACAAAATTCAAACGAGCCTTTGCAGTTTCAAATGGTTGAGAATCCACCTTCCTCTGGTCACGACAGACCAGGACCCTCGACGGACGACCGTTCCAACGTAAAAGAAGTTACATCAGATGCATGCCTTTTGGCAGGTCAACAACATTCATGTAAGGACTCAATGTCGCCCGAAAGGGAATCCTCTGAGGATCATGAACATGATTCTAGTGGAATTGATCGCCCATTAAAAAAGAAACGAGCTAACATCGATGGAGAACAAACCACTTCGAGTGATGCTTGATGGGGGAAACTTTGTATTTATAGAGTGATTGGTTTAGCATGGATGGATTTGTCAATTTTCAAAGCCTATTTGAATATTTTCTTGTGACTTTATTTTAAACTGATATAAGATGTTGAATTTGTAATTTGATATTAACACATTTTTTTTTATAGAGTAAGTATCTTGTGAGAGGGTTTTACGAATCTTTATCTGTGAGGCGGATCTAACATTACCGATATTCACAATAAAAAGTAATACTCTTAGCATAAAAATTATTATTTTTTCATAGATGACCCAAAATAAGATATCTGTTTCATAAATACGATTTATGAGATCGTCTCACATAAATTATTGCCTTTTTTATAAGCATTTAATGTCAATGCTTTGCATGTTAATAATTTTTTTCTACCATCGGGAAAAAACTAACATTAATTTTTTACTCCACTTCTTCCCATGATAATTAACCTTAAATATTCGAATATACGTCGTATATCACAAAAACAAATGCAAGACGTTCAATTTTGTGTAAATAGATATTTTATTTGAGTCATTTAAACAAATATTATTTTTTATATTAAAAAAAATATTTATTATTATAAATATAAACATAATTAATTAACTTCACAAATAAATATCGTGTCGACCAACTCATTGTATATAAAACAATATTTGGTCCCGTGATGTCTCTAAAATTTATTTATCATAAATATGTAAAAATTTTATTTAAATAAATATTTATTGTAGGTGATTCCAAGAGATTAACTTCAATCTTCAATGTAATTAAAGTTCATTATCTGCGTTGGGATTTCCTGAAATGAGTTAAGATTTCTCCTCGGAAAAGCAAAATTACAAAATCCCTTATCCGGATCTCGTCGAATTAGCGTAAAAAATTTCCTTTCTATGTAAAAGTTAATCTCTTTGGTGACTCAGAAATACGTCCCTTTATCCAAATTTATCTGGAATTCTATTCAAATGTGCATATATACTACATGTGCCAACACCACGAGCATCTGGATGCTTAAATTTCGGGAAAACCCATCCACAAAAATTTACATGTATGTAAATGCAATATACAACACACAGCACAAGAAGAACTGACAAACGGACATCCAGAGTCGACTATCCGTCACAGATTTTTATCAAAATATTCCAATCAGCTCGTTGAATTGAAAAGGTGGTGTTTCCTTGATGGGTTTCGGTTTATTTTGATTTTTTTTGATATTTTTGCATTGGTTAGATTGTGGGATTACTTTTATGTGTTCTTGAGCTAGGGTTTTCGTGATGGTGGTGACAGGAAACGACCCGTTGGAGTCATTTTTTAATTCAATTCAGGTTTTTAAGAGTGCTTTTTTGCCTATTGAATCCAATTTTCGTAAGGTTGTGAATTGCTTTCATGGTGTTTCAGAAAAGGGAAATTTGAATAATAATAATAATGTAGAGCTAGTGGTAGCTCCGTTCAATGCAAAAAGAAAGAGTAGTGCGAGTGCCGATCAACATATGGTGGTTAAAGTAGATGAGAGGAAAAAAGGGAAAGTTCCCATTAAGATTTTTTTCGGGATTTTTACCGAAAAATGTGCCAATGGTGTGTGTAATAATGCTGGAGATGAGATTGAGAATATGAATGTTCATTCGTCAAAGAAAGGGGCGAAGCAGAGACATGGAACTGATGATCGTGAGAAAGAAAACTGGAAATGCTTTCACATTGAGGTGGCATGGGCGTTTTTAATTAATGGATTTGTTCAGGGAATCCCAACCCCATTCAAGTCTGGGAAAACACGGACACAGAAGATGAGTAGCAGGGATACTTCAGGAGCGCAAGTGGAAGTAAAACCAAGAGTTGCTAGTGAAATCAAGCAGCAGGAGTCAAAGGTTAAAGAAGGAAAAGACTTGTCATTTGAGTATTTTATAGGGATAGTGTTTGATCAGTTGAGTCATTTGCCGAAGTTTTATGGGGGTTTTCCAGAACGTGAGTGTGTGAATGCTGATCACGAAGCTTCGATCCCTCCTATTAACCAATTTGACCACTTTAGGGCATTTACCTGTATTTTAGAAGGTAAAAGAGCAGATGTGAATGGATTTTTGGGAAACTTGAAGTTTGCACGAGTCGGAGGTGTGCCATCTGGTATTGTTGAAGTGCCTTCTGTAAAGGATATGGGGGATGATGGAGTTTGTAATAATGTTAATCAGGAAGATAATAATAATGGAGGTACTTCACCATTGAAGGTGTCAACTGGGTTGCTAAGTATTCCACTATCCAATGTTGAGCGATTGAGAACGACTCTATCTACTGTCTCATTTACAGAATTAATTGAGCTTCTACCTCAGATAGGTAGGCCTTCAAAAGAAGACCACCCTGACAAAAAGAAACTTTTCTCAGTCCAGGATTTCTTCAGGTATACAGAAGCTGAAGGTATGCATTACTATTATGTTTAAGTGGTTTTCCACAAAAATTAAGACAAACATTAAGAATATGCAGTGTTGTCATTCAAAGTATATTGTTTTAAATTCTTTTGTGTCACATACTAACATTCAGTAACTGACCCAAGTTCAACTATTCTCAGTCCCTGTGAAATAAAATATTCGGGTAGTACCCCATACAAGCTATTTAAAAGTATTTTTACCCTTCACCCTTAAATTCAAAAAAAAAAAATCCTCATCAGATGTGTTTTCTTGGTATTATTTGTAGTAATTTGTGATCAGTCTCTTGGTGAATCTCAATCTACATTTCTCTTCTTCTTCTTCTTTTTTTTCAGGAAGAAGGTTTTTCCAGGAGTTGGATAGAGATGGAGATGGACAAGTTACAATGGAAGATCTTGAAGTAGCTATGAGAAAAAGAAAACTGCCTAAGAGATATGCTCACGATTTTATGTGCCGTGCTAGAAGTCAGTTGTTCTCGAAATCTTTTGGTTGGAAACAATTCTTATCCTTGATGGAACAGAAAGAACCAACAATACTTCGTGCTTACACCAGTCTCTGTTTGAGCAAGTCCGGGACTCTACAGAAAAGTGAAATCTTGGCATCACTGAAGAATGCAGGACTCCCAGCAAATGAAGATAATGCTGTTGTCATGATGCGTTTCCTGAATGCTGATGCTGAGGAATCAATATCTTATGGGCATTTCAGGAATTTTATGCTATTGCTTCCGTCAGACCGACTCCAAGAAGACCCACGGTAATTCAAAATTATTCTATCATTCTGGGTGGCATTTGTCAAAATGCTCCCTGAGTATTGATACCATATTAAATATCTTGTTTACTTTGCTTATTTGACAATTCATTTGCGTTAACTTGGAGCAGGTGGGGTGAATGGAATTCAAAGAAGGCATTTAAATGCTGAAATTGCAGATTTTTTAGGATTGGTGCACTAGTCCTGTTTGTGCTAGTTATTATTAGATGGACTTTCTTGAAACATTGAGTTCGATGTGAAATTCTGTCAATAAAAACTTCAAAAGTTGCTCTTGTTTTCTCATTTCTCTTCTTTCAGGCATGAAACTGTTTGTATGTATACAAAAAATGGGCATCAAATCGCCATACCTGAAACTATTTAAATGTTTATGTTGTTGAGTCTGGTATTTAAAATTATTTGAGAATTTTCATAGGAGAATTTAGGTGTGAGCATTGAGAATTAAATGGCAAGGTATAAACAACTCACTGATACCAACTTACTTCGCTCAATGTTGTTGAGTCTGGTATTTAAAATTATATGAGAATTTTCATAGGATAATTCAGGTGTGAGCATTGAGACTTACATGGGATGGTATAAACAACTAGCTGATAGCAACTTACTGTGACTCTTCAATGATGTGCAGAAGTATCTGGTTTGAAGCTGCGACGGTGGTGGCTGTTCCTCCACCAGTAGAATTACCTGCCGGAAGTGTTTTAAAATCAGCATTGGCTGGAGGGCTTTCCTCTGCATTGTCTACATCTTTCCTCTATCCAGTTGACACTGTTAAGGTACAGTGTTCCTCCACAATGTTAACCCATATACTGTCTGATTTGTGAAATCTTGGCATATCATTCGATGATAATTGCATTTGTATGCTGATTGGTTGTAGTTCATGATTATGTGGAAGAGGTCCTACGAGTAAAAGCATGCAATAGAACTAATGAATGAGGCTAATAGATATGTGATATATGTGTTTTACTTCTCTCATAATTTCACAATTCAGAGAGACGATCTTATTGTTTTCGATTGGTTGTCAGACACGGGTGCAAGCTTCAACCCTTAGCTTCCCAGAAGTTATATCAAAACTTCCTCAACTTGGAGTACGAGGATTTTATAGAGGGTCCATTCCAGCTATATTAGGTCAATTTTCAAGGTACATATGAACATCCTGTTTTCTCTTTTCCGCTGAAATTATTTTACTTTATTTTTCTGAGCTTTGATGTGATGAATACTGCAGCCACGGTTTGCGAACAGGAATTTTTGAAGCAAGCAAGCTTGTTTTAATAAACGTTGCGCCGACACTTCCAGAATTACAGGTACAGGTCATGAAGGTGCATAGTAAAGCATACCACTTTCCTACTAAATGTTTAGCAATTGTTTGATCATTTGAATTTCTTCATTTGTTCTTGTCTACCTTAAAGAAGTGGTTTCAACTGTGTTTTCCTGACTTGGTATTGTCAATATTAGCATTGTTAGTTTCATTCATCATGGCTGTATTTGTGTGTTTTCTAGACGACATTTGTGTGAGGATATACAGTTGGAACATTCCTCATTTGTAATTGTGGTTTATTGGGTTAGGGATATGTAATTTTTACCTGCCCTTTCAATTTTAATTGCATTATGAAATATATAGTTTCTTATTCAGTGGATGATCTGTAGGTTCAATCTATAGCATCATTCTGCAGCACAGTTTTGGGAACTGCAGTTCGGATACCTTGTGAGGTGTTGAAGCAAAGGCTGCAAGCTGGTCTATTCGAAAATGTAGGGGAAGCCATTGTCGGAACCTTTCAGCAAGATGGTCTCAAGGGTTTTTTCCGTGGTACTGGTGCAACACTCTTCCGCGAGGTTCCATTTTATGTTGCAGGCATGGGCCTCTATGCTGAGTCAAAGAAGGTATATTCATTATTCTTGATTTGAAACTGATATCTACATACAGATTTTTGTAGCTTGGTATTTGTTCCCTTGATTTTCTGGATAACCATCATGTTGCATCGATGTGCTGATTTTGAGTTTGGACTGATGTATATTAAAAGAAAACAAGATTTTGGTTTAGAAGGAAGATAAACATTTCCCCCTGTATTATACCGAGCACAAATAATGCTTAAAAATGATCGATATTTTTAGCTGAGAGTTCACTTCCACAGGAACCAACTTGCCATTTAGTTTCTATTGAAATAATATATATAATATACAGTAAAATTTGATATTATTAAGATTATGGTACATATCTTTGATATGATTTTATTTATTATGACTTAGCTGTGAACAAGATTTTCTCCTATATTAGTTTCCAAGTATTTATAACTTATATAAAGAGGTCGAGGTTTTGTTATGATCTCTAAATTAGGAGAGATTAGCAAGGGTTTTAGGCTTTTGAGCATTACGCCGCAAATGTCAGATTTCATGAGCAAACCATGTAAGTCCCGTGGTGTTTCAGTATGCTACATCTTATGTCTATCATGCATGATCTCTCATCCAATTTGGTCTTACAAGTTACATCTCATCCGATGCTAAACTCCTTATTTCCACTGTTTATCAACGATTCCCCGCCAGGCTGTCCAGAAGCTTTTAGAACGAGAACTTGAGCCTTGGGAAACAATCGCAGTCGGAGCTTTATCCGGTGGGCTAGCTGCTGTTGTAACAACTCCATTCGATGTTATGAAGACGAGAATGATGACTGCTCCTCCAGGACGACCTATAACAATCTCAGTGGTAGCCCTCTCTATTTTACGACACGAAGGACCCCTTGGACTATTCAAAGGAGCCGTGCCTCGTTTCTTTTGGATTGCTCCGTTAGGTGCCATGAACTTTGCTGGTTACGAGCTCGCTAGAAAAGCGATGGTAAAAAACGAGGAAGCTGGCGAACCGGTTGTGCAGAAATAGCCGAATTCCACTTCTTACAAGCCTTGTTTTGTAAGTTCTCAGCATTTGGAAGCTGCGTTGAGGAAATATTTTTTTGAGCTGTTTCCTTTTTGACACAGTAGCTTGATCACTGTTAATTTGTCGAAACTTCGGCTTTTTGCTGGTCGTAAGTTGTTATTTTCTTCGATTTCGTTCTCGAGGAGCTCCAACTCGAGCCCGACAGATATCTGCTTGAATCCATTTATTGTGGAATACTAGTTTTCCCAATCCGGGTTCCTTTTTCTGGCTATGTTTTGAATTTCTTGTGAAATGTAAATTTATGTCTATTTTCCTTCTCACTCTTATAGTTGAAACTCAAAAGCAAATCCATGGAATTATACATAACCCACTCCTACTTTTTTGAATCTCAGTAACATATTTAAGTAAATGATAATATTTGATCTTTATTTCTACGTATAACCAACTAATCCCATATGGATCAGAATATTCATATATAATTAAAATTTATAGAAATAAAATATCAATTTACTTATATTTGTGTGTTGACGGCTATTATGGATAATAAAGATCGCTATTGAATAATTATTGATGTTTAGTGACGCCTTCTACTCGCAACATGCACAGAGCTTTCTTGTAAACGGGTAATATATTTTTGGAATTTCTCTCATTAACTTCTTGATTCAAATTACTTTTTTTTTTAAAAAAAATCATAATTCAAATTTGAATGACATTTTTTTGAATTTTTTTCGTTGGAGAGAAGTTTTTTATAATTGGGTCTCGACTCAAAATATCGTCATAAACTTGAGATTTTGGTATCATATGAGTTAAAAATCATCGGTCTCTTTCGATTTTTTAATATTTATCCTAATCTAGAGGTGTTTTCTTGTTTGTAAATGAAATATTTTTTTTTAAGCATGCGCTTTTGTATCCAAACTGGTCATAAGTTAAATTTCAAATAAATGCTTTACAAATATATATATAGCATCTAAACTGTTAGAAGTGTTTGTAGTTTCATTCTTGTTCTGTCCGTATATAAACCTAAATGCAAAAGTTTTTGTTCTTAAATGGATTCTAAGACAGTACAGACATACAGAATTGAAAAAATTATAATTTTGGTTTTATGATTTTGATTCTTAAATGTCTTGATTCTGTTTTAAAAAAATTGGCAAAATTATTATTTTCTTCTCACGGAAGCCCACATTAGTGGCAAATTGGAAATATGACTAAAATTTCATAAAAATAAAGATAACAAAGAAAAATTGAAATTTGTTAACATAAATATGAAAATGACAGAGACAAAATTATAAAGATCAAAATGACAAAGATAAACAAATGTTGCAGAACTTGAACTAGTTAGGACGTGATAAAACCACAGGCCAATATTAATCTAATCGAGTAAATTAGAGTCTAGAGCAGTGAATAGTAGTGTCACGCCCAGAGATCATCGAAAATAGAGGATAAATTTTTTAAATAAAACTGATGTTGCTTGGGCCATGGATGGTTCTCTGTTGAAAAGCAGTTTCAATTCAATGCAGGTGGCCAAAGGGGCTAGCTATCCATCCTCAAATGAAACTAATGGAAATGCCTCTACGCCAGCTTGTTCCAAAATATGTCTCTGCTCCAGTGTCACCCAAAAACAAGTGACTAGCATCAGTATGCTGTGGAAAATCAGTACACAGACATGATGGAGAAGATCAAAATGGACACTAGGATTATCCACGTCGAGGGTTTTCAAAGAGAACGGACATAATTTCTAAATTTCACCTTTATGGAATAGCTGCAGAGGAACAATTGTAACTTTTCGCAAAAATGTGTAACGTCCTTAGTGCTTAGATACAGGAAAATCTAAGAATTCAGTCACTATCGCACAAAGGCATCCAAACTTTAGCAGGGGGCAGATACGACACATACAGTATTAGCAAACCACGTGCACTTTATGTTCTCCTAACTTACAGTGACTATGCAAGTGGAGATGTAAACAAACCAAGCTACTCGGAACTCGATCCTGTAAAAATACGTTCGAGATCATTGTTAAGCTTATCTGTTGGGCCGTGAATTTAGTAACATGTATTGTTTATTTGTTGTCCCTCGTTTAAGTTTTAATGACAGAGCTAGACATGTCAATGCCATAAAATGAGAAACTCACCCTTCAAATTTTCATATATTAGTTGGCCTTTGGCTAAGAATGCTCGAAGACCTTAAAAATGAGTTTGTTTAACGAGCTCGAAAACGAGTCTATTTAACGACCCGAGCTCGAGCCAGACTCATTAAACATGATAAACGAGCTATTAATTAACCGAGCTCGAGCTATTCACGAGTTTTGTAATGTTCAAACAAGCCGAGCTCGAGCCTAATGATAAAAACTCGAATTGAGCTCGAGCTCATACATATTATTAGTATCAAGCGCTTACCACTAGACCAAAACCTATAGTTGTTAGCCGAGGCACAACTTTATCTCCTTATACTTGTGGCAGCGCAGAGTGCACCTACTTGGGTGCTGATGGGTTGGGCTGTTAAGCCATGAGTTCGGGGAGATGCGTGTCTATCTACTGATATTGTCTCATATCCCTTAGAGATCAGTCTTACCATTTTCTTATTGTCGGCCATGTCCCCAACGGAGACAGTATTTACCCGTTAAGATCTGGCATCACTATTTTACGGTCTACCTAGCCAACAAGATCAAGCGACACAATATCAGCAGCTTGACAATTGACATACTAGAACTTCCCGAGAGGTTGTTTATCTCAGTATTATTCTTACTCATGCATGTTTAACACAACATCCCCCCTATGAAGTATAGAAATATGCTTCTTAGGTGACTTGAACCCATGACCTCGCTCTCTAATATCAATTGTTAGTATTAAGCGCTTACCACTAGGCCAAAAACTATAGCTATTAGCCAATACGCTACTTTATTTCCTTACACTTGTGGCAGTGCCACCGCAAAGTGCACCTACTTTGGCGCTTATGAGTCGGGCTGTTAGGCCATGAGTCTGGAGAGGTGTGTGTCTATCTGCTGGTGTTGTCTCATATCTCTCAGAGATCAGTCTCACCATTTCCCTACCTCCGGGGTCCTATTCTTAACAGAGACAGTATTTACCCGTTAAGATCTGGTGTCATTCTTTTACAGCCCACATAGCCAATCAGATTGAGTATCACAACGTCAGCAGCTTAACATACGAGAACTTCTCAGGAGGTCACCAATCTCAGTATTTATCTCACTCACGCACACTTAACACAAAACATATCTTAAACGACTCGAGCTCGAGCCTGACAGTGTTCGACCCCGCTCCGCTCGTTTACATCCCAATCGGCGAGTAAACATAAAAACCTACCACACATTAATGATACTGAAAACAAGGATGTAAGCTACAAATTTTACCTGGATGATTGACGTAATCCTTCCAGGAACATCCTGATATCAGAACAAAGATCAACAAAGACCGTCAATCATTAATGACAATTCCAAATTATATTCATTCACTGCCAATACATGATCACAGACGAGGGCACATGCAGCAGAAGGGGGAGAGGAGAGTCACACCCCCTCAAGTAAGAAAAATAAAAATTTAATGTGCAATTTTTCAAATAATCCAAGTTTTGCCAACCTCACCCCCCAAAAAATTATTGGGCCCACCACTGATCGATCACGCACCTCAAATTTTTTTTCCACCCACGTTATCTCCTCCCAAGTTTTTGATTCTACAGACTTCCATGTACTAGGAGTTTGGATTGCTTCTACATGTTGTAGAAGTCTGAGGCTATCTGTCAATAAAACATGGCAGAAGACTTAATTACCCAAAAAACGTGATGCTATTTCTATAATCTAAATGTCTAATAAATCCATAGAGCAATCATGATGGAACAAGAAATACATTCCTGATAACTTGAATAAAAGTCAATATCTAAAGTTGTTCAGCATTTTAAAATGGTTAACAAGGTAAGGTTTCAAGTTTTCTTATCGAGAAAATTCCATTGCCATAAATTATTGTGACAAAGACAGCTAGAAGAAGCCAAGGAAATAATTTCTACAATCTTCAAATACAAGAAATGTCAGAGATTTAAACCATGAGTACTAAAATTTGGTTCAAGTTTAGATTGAATAAAACTTACTTGTAATGAATGCTTCAGTCCATAATTCACGTTGTGACCATGATGGCGCAGTTTCTCGAAAAGGAATTCCAATTTTCAAGCATATGCTGCAAAATGTGACATTTTTAATGCAAGCAAACCTGATAAATAATGAAAAACATAATCTTCAAGATAATGGACAATCCTTCAGCAAATATCAGATTTATAGTGATAAAGAAAATATATCTCCCCTTTACTTTTGACCATACTTATCAGGATAAAGGTAAGTTGTATTGCCACAGTTTCTGATGAAATATCTGTTCATGCGCTTGTGAGTGAGATTAGAAAGAGAATGAAAAAAGTGTACTCTACGATCACTTGGCGTACGACTCCAGGAAGCACACCATCACCAAGTGGAGCAGTTTGGATTTCAAAAAAACTGGATGTTGGCAAGCCATTTCGCTCAGAATTATCAAAGACGTCATCTTTATTCTGCAGATTCAAAACATAAAGCATCGAAAACAAATCATACATTTGCACACATTAATCTTGTGCATATGATAACAAAAGATGCTGCCTGTGACTGGACTTGATAGAGAAATGAACAGGAGGTGTTCCAATGCAATCATTATCTTGCGAGTTTCACCAGAAAATGCGCAACAGCTAAATATCGGGCAAATAACGTTTAGTCCCCATATGAAAACCCAAAAAAGTGCATAACCAATATAAAATTAATGATATTTTAAAACCTTGTGTTTATAAAAATCAAGCGTAAAACCCCGTGCAAATGGAGCAAGTGTTCCTGACTTTTAAAAACATGGGGTTTGAAAAGACCTTTTAATTTTACACAAGATGTATTTTGTTTTTTACATATTTCACAGAGGTTATAAATATAATTTGTCCGCAAAATACATATACAAGAATACAAAAAACACTATTAGACCATTTTATATAAATGTCGAACTACAAAGTGGATACAGGCGACACTTGCAACGAATGAGAATTAAATTAAAGCACTTCACTCAAAATGATAATATTATTACCATGTACAGTACATTAAAAGAAATTATATGTTAATAAAAAAGAGCTACTTTACCCATAAACAAACAAACTTAAAGGGAAAAAGTGGGTAAATTATCTTTATATACACATATTGAATTGGATCTAACTTTTGGAAAACCAAACTCTGGAGTCGGATGAGCATTTTAATCATGTTAGCCTTGATGAGTAAATGATTAGCTACGACCACAGATAATTATAACTAATAGGTAGAGAGAATTTCTATGCACATTCGTGTACTCCAAAAATCTATCAATAATTTGGACATAAGAGCTAAATGAAGACATATATCTCCGCAGGCCAATGAATAACCTTCGATCTCCACTCAGATGTATATGCAGTTCTCATGGTAGTCGCTCTATCATTAGATTCTCTCCCGTGTTTAGCGTAAGGTTTTTTCTCATTAATCAACAAACCTAGACATTGTCAATAGAAATCACCTCCGACAAACTCAGGGGTGGTACAGAAATACTCGAAAAAGAAAATTTGAGAAAGTTGTTAAAAATTTCCCAAGATATTCTTGAACTAACGACAACATGTCCCGATTTATGCCCATGGTGCATGTTAAAAGTTGATTTTGTTTTAAAACATATAGCTTATACTATAATTACCAAGACTGATCACATGCACATGATAATAGTAATTTACACCTCACCTTCTGACATACAACAAAAAAGTTTGTCAAACAGCCTTCTAAAATATGATCTCCATCATTTGACAATAAAAGTTCAGTAACAGAAGGTGGCCTCAGCTTCTCCAAAGATTTCCTCAACCTACCAGTAAAATCTATTATTAATCTCTCCATCAAAAACACATAAAGTAACTGCTACTATTCATACTACTACAACAATGTCCTTACCGCATGTAGATACAATAATCCAAATAAAAGCGGATTTACAAGAAGGGGCATAGTTACCTGACCCATTCCGAGTATTTTGCATTTCCCAAATCCCTTCCCCGACCAACAACTGCTAGACGTGCTCCATTCACACCAACACCAAACACCGGTGAAACATATGTGCCAACATGGACATGCACATCCAAAACATCGGAAACACTTCTCTCATCAAAGCCATCCTCCAAACAACTCAAATTCTCTGAATTTCCACTCACAAGTATAGTGATTGCAATCTCCTCCCCACTTTCCCTCTCGTTCAAAACAAAGGGCACGGCTTTTCTCATTGAATCGTTAATCAAGCATTGAATCTTGGAGTCCCATGGTATTGCCCGATTCGATAATTCCATAAACAAGACTTCATTTTTTTCAAGTTTTCCAAATAAAAACTTTGGGTTGGATTTTAGCAATAATTTGAAGGAATTTGTTAGTCTCTGCAAGTGTCTATCCCAAAATAAGATTTCTGAACAATTTCTGTGAGTCCGGGTCGTCGTGTATGCACCTGAATACGACAAAACACATGATGAATAGAATGCATCAATAAACTGCAGTTTTCTACCCGATCATCAAACTCTTATTTCCGATTCTCAAGGAATTCAAGAAATGTGAAACTGTAAGGTAAGGTGGTGTTTGTGGCAGTGCACCTGGGTGAACTTCAAGTAAGGTTGTCACAGGAGGAGCGCCTGCTGCATGTGAACTGATACCGTTTAGAAACAGGAACCTGTTGACAAGAGACATCTGTCTGTGGCGGGTGCAAATGATCCAATCCGAACAATAACAATATTTTCAAGCCCAGAGATTGATTGAATCCAAGCTGTTCTAGAGAGATTCGAGGCTCCACAAGCCAATTATCTTGTGCTCCTAAGCTCAATGTTTTGCTATCTAGAAACAGAAAATCAAATTGTTGCAATAAATAAAATGTTGAATCACCAAGTTCCTCGTCAAACTTGTGTGAAGTACAAAAATACCCAAAAATATGCATTTCATTGTCCATTGTTTTACTGAATATAACATTCACTAAGAGCACAATCAGACATTTCCTCCCCGAATTCACAAATCTAATCTTACAGTTTAAACAAATTGGCAACATAACAATCGTTGGGTTCTTCCCGCCTGCCCAAATACTGCAGAATTCGCGTCAGATTCCGCTGCGGCTTGCTCAGCTCAGCGCTATTTGGAAAAATATTTTCGTATCCTTCGTCAAATTTTAGATCAGGGAATTAATTTGATATTTTTTTTAAAGAAAGAACGTTTACCATGGTTTGTATGTGTTTCGAGGTATAGAGATAGATAATTATCATTAATAATATGTTTTGATTTTTTTTTTCACTTTTTTAAAACACATATTTCATCTACTTAATAAAAACATAATAGTTTCTTATATTTATACAAATATATACTAAAATAGAACTATTTCGTATCACGAGTATTATGAGTGAGCATACCGTGAAACAATCTTGCGGATTTATATTTATGATATTGATTGACCATCTCTATATTTATAAAAATATATATATATAATAATAATATTTTTAATAGACATTAGAAATATGCCAAATAAATTTGACTTGTGAAACAGTGTCACAAAAGTTTTTGTGTTATTTTTCAGACCAAAGAACTTATTTTTTATTTCAGATATATATATCGAGTCGACTCACAGATTTAAATTTTTGAAACGGTCTCATATAAGAGCTACCAACCAGACTAAACCTCTTATCATGTCGAACCTATGATTAAAAAACAAAAATAAATTAAAATGTAATTCATATAAAAAATTTGGGGATTTATAAATAAAAATTATCGCTACAATGAAATTATTGTCATGAACAATCTTGCAATTTTAGCCGAAAAATTAGAGAACCAACTTATAAAGGCAGCCAAAAAAGAAATACACAGTTAAACATGAACCAAACGATAAGAATAAAGAGTCTTGACATCAAAACAGGGTGCGTTTCTAGACACAGAAATGCAATTTCAGCAAGCAATCTTTACCATACGACAAAGAAAAACATTAATTCCAAGTACATTGAATCGGAAAACGTCGGCTCGTTGCAGAACTACTTATTATGTTCACAAGATGGGAGATATGTCCATCACAAGGGGCAGGCTTTCTCAAACACAGCTTGCTCTTTGCGACAAAGTTCGAATTCATTTGTGTGATAATACATGCATCCAGCATATGAATCTAATTCTTTGTTGCAATTCTGGTGAAGATCTCTCAGCCTGCAGAGAAAAAATTCGGTGAATCTATAAACGCACAAGCAAAAGTTGACATTTATAAAATTTGGCCAGAGAATGAAGGGGACAGAAAAGTTGAGTTTCGAGCAACATTTTACATATTTTAGTCCTACTTCAGTCTAAACTTCATCATAAGCATTTCAAGCACATGTTGCGAATCTACTAGGAGTTTGAAGAGAGTGTTGATTATTCTCATAGATTTCCTTGTGGTGCAAAGGAAAAAATCCCAAATTTCCCTATGGGGTTTGAAGGTTTCATCGAGATATATGAGGGAGAAGGATGCCTTATCCTTCATTTGTACAATTTGATTTTGTTATTGAATTGTGTTTCTTATCAAAATAATACGCACATATGTCGTGAAAGGCGGCTGAGTAAGGATGGAAGAATGAGATAAAGGACGGCAATTCAAATTTGTTACTAGAGGAACCAAATTTAGCAACATGTATTGTTAATTTGTGTTTTCCTTAACATGGGTGAGAAGGATGCCTTATCCTTCATTTGTACAATTTGATTTTGTTATTGAATTGTGTTTCTTATCAAAATAATACGCACATATGTCGTGAAAGCCGGCTGAGTAAAGATGGAAGAATGAGATAAAGGACGGCGATTCGAATTTGCTACTGGAGGCACCAAATTTGGCTTGACTGAGTGGGTTGAGGTGATAACATAGTTATACTGAAAGGTATGATTTCCAAACATGAGCATTCGTGATTGTTAATGTGGAAGTTCTGGTCTTAGTGAAGAGAATAAAAAATCCCACAACAATACAGCAGGGACTTGTATCTGAAATTTATTTCTTAGCGTTTCATCTCAAATATTGATTATCAGAGTTTAGCAACAATGCATTCGAGAGTTGGAGACCTTTTAATAAAGGCCTCAAAAGTTTAAGGTCTAAATAAAGTACATGAGCAAACATATATACACTGTTCGACAGATATAACATGGACGTAACTTCTAACAAAAAAGCACAGCTTCGATTATACCAGACTTTAAAAATGAAAAACTACTGAAAACTTGCAAAATCCCTTCAAAAAAAGAAGAAGAAAAACTTGCAAAATGAACGGTAGAGAGCTTCAGGGATAAGTAGTTTCAAACTCATACATAAACATTTAAGTCAAATCCATCGGCAGAACTTTCAACGTGAAAATACAGTGGCAAATGCAATGCCCAAGCACATTGTTACACAAGCCTGGCAGTCAAAACACTCCACATTATGAACAATAGTATTCAAATTAAACCACAAAGATCTTAAATCCGCTTTTAGCAAAAAAAGACTGACCTGATGAGTCATCTTTTTACTTGATATTCCCACGACTTTGAGCAAACTTATAATTAGATGTTTTCAAGTCAATCGAAAAGAGCGAGTCCTACCTAAACTAGGAGCAACCTTCTCAGAAGCAAATAAACAAAGAAGGAAAAATACCTAGCACTCACTGGCAGGGTTGCTATAAAAAGAAAGATTCTGTCGGCATAAAAAATTTCTAGTAAACCAGCTACTTACAGGTGAAGCACACACTGTGTAACTTGACGTCCTTTGTCGAGACATTTCTCAGGGTTCGGATCATCCTTCTTGCACTTCAAAAATGCTACATTCTCACCACGGCACCTAGTTCCAATGTGCTTGGCAGCTGCCATCAACACGGATGATGCCGGGACTGGATCTCCTGCCACATCTGAGCTGCTAGCCATCTTTAACCAGAAGTTACAATCAATACTATCAGAATTCACAAAAGTATAACTGAAAGCATATGCTACCAGAAACATTTGGCGTTTAAGACTTAAGAGAATAACAATGATTTCCGAACAAACTGTCGGATTTTATCTAATTTAATTTAATTTCACACAGATGCGGGAAATTGATAAGATATTTCCTGTAGCATCCCACAGAAAAATAATCCAATTTTAGAACTTTTAATCAGAAGCAAATTGTACACCGACTGGTAATAATCAGCATACTAGAAAAGATCAATCTCAAATTTTCACTCCTACCAACTAGTCAAATATTATCTGCGGCAGTCACTAAAAATCTAAAATGCATAGAAGACCACTTTACGCAGAATTTAGGTTAAGAAATCCATTAACAACTTTTAAATTTCAACAAGAATCGAATTTCTTAAAATAATCATTTCGTCATCAATTCTACCTACAACCCTTTAATAAGCATTAACCACAAATCAATAGAGATTCAACCATTATCGAACCCGAACATCATCTGAAAATTTTTTGACGTATTCTTTGGATTAAACGGGAATATGAATAAATAAATCGAGAGAAAAAAATCTACCTTTTGCTGCGCCCGTTCCCAGGTTCAGACTTCAGTAGTAATTTGCATGAGTCGGGGGAGAAATAGCGGATGTAGGCTGAATTGGGCTGAGCTCTTGCAAATCGAGCCTTTGACTCATTGAATGTTTATTAATTATTGGTCCCCGAACCAATGAGTATTCAAACGAACAGTTAAATATTTGAAAATTGATTTGATTTCTGAAAAAATATTATTTTTAAAATTAAAAATATATATGATTCAGGTCGACATCTCAAAAGAGGTCTAATTGGAAACGGACATTATTTTTAGTCATTAATTAAAAATAAATAATATATGGTCTATATAAACAAAAAAAAAATGAAAAAAATACTCATAATATAATCTCACTTTTCTTACAAAATTGTGATCTTTTATTTAATCAAAGTATTAAAGGCAATCCTAATCAATTAAACTAAACATGTTATTAGTTATTCATAATAACTTTATATCATTTACCGTTGTTTTAATAGTAATCATATAAATTATCTCTACACTAGGTGTTGCTTCTTTCTTTTCTAATGAAATTACTTTCATTAAATAAATTAAATAAGGTAGAAAGATAGTACAAGTACAACTACATGAGTAAGTCTCTTGTGAGACGGGTCAACCCTACCGATATTCACAATAAAAAGTAATATTATGGATGACCCAAATAAGATATATTTCTCACAAAATACGACCTATAATACCGCCTCACACAAGTTTTTGCCCAATTACATTTGATATCTCTAGGATAATTCAGACAAGCCGACTCTACCGCTGGTCAATTCATTCTACAATCATCTATCACAGTAATCAGACTAGGAATAGACTACTCTTTCCAAATCATGTGATTGACCTCTTTTCCTAGGCCTGTTTCTAACATCCACGGTCTGTTAATTTCTACATTGGGGATATAGCTTATGATCCATTCATCGAAAGATTTCAGCCATTCTTATTAGAAGTAAAGAATTTTGACCTTATTTTTAAGGTAAAAATTTGTATGAGACGTCTCACAGGTCATATTTATGAGATAGATCTCTTATTTGGGTCATCCATAAAAAATAATATTTTTATGCTAAAAATATTACTTTTTATTGTGAATATCGGTAAGGTTGACCCGTCTCACAGATAAAGATTCGTGAGACCGTCTCACAAGAAACCTACTCTATTTTTAGATATGAACATGGAAATGTATATATCTGATTTAGTGTCGTATTTTATGTGTAAAAATGTGTGACAGTGTAATATGTGACTTGATTGGATAACTTGAAAGGCGTAGACTTTAAATATTAAAAAGAAAAACAAAAGTACAAAATCGACCGATAATTAACTCGTGGATTGTTATTTAGTGTTTCTTTTGTTAAAATTAGTTTCTTTTGTTAGTATTAAAATATCAGATTAAGATATATTAGTAGTGGTAAACTTGTTAGCATTGTATAACTTGGTGTAGCAGAAGGCCGCGATTGACAACTCATTTACTCTGCGTATTTTATAGGGGGAAATAATTGCACAAGTATTATACGCAATAATAGCAATGCCGAGTATTCTAGCTATTATGTCAATCTGTACATCACATTGACCTTCAGTCTCTTATTGAATCGGTTGTACGAATAACTAAGTAGAAACATCTTAAGGTGACGCTGCTGCAGTGATATGCTTCCGAGGTTCTTGCCACAGATAAGTGTCATTGAATGCCTTGGAAAGAGAATCCTGATGATGCTGCAGAAGTTAAAAGAGGGATGGGATTGACCACACCGTGGCTTTGCATTTTCCAGGGCCAGTTATGGAATACAGGGAAAGGGTTTGCTTCAGTGTTTGTTACTATCCCTCTTTCCTAACGATCAGACAATATTTCATTGTCAGATAATAAGAAACTGGAATCACTGATAAGAAGAAAATATCAGCAATATGGAGTTGATAACAAATGCAAAAAGAATAATGACCTTGTTGCTTGTTGCGAATTCGCCGGTCAACATGTTAGGATACTTGGTGGCCATTTCTAGCCCATGGAGAACGGCTGAGGAGTTCTCAACCTGTGATTGTGCAGAAAATATCAGCAATCTTTATGCGAAATATAAGATCCTTCTCAGCATGTTAACCGTTGACGTTAGATGTGTGTGAAGATGAATTATGTGAGGAGAATATGCTGCTGAACATGCAAACTTCAAAGTCAAATATTTTAAGCACGCTCACGGAGAAACAAGCACCTTTATGATTTTCCCATCAGGCATTTCACAAGATGCGTATCGCAACTGCAAATTTCCGGTATTTTCGTGACCCTTTGGACTAAATGAAGCTAAAGATATCCCAAGATTGAGATCAAGACTGCTGCCACTACCTGCATCCACAATTTCACACCCATACAGAATCGGATGTATGAGATAATCCTGTTGTACAAGAAACAGCCAACCAGCGATAAGGGTGGAAGTGGGGAACAGGGATTGAACTTATACCTCCGTCTCTGGAACTCATACTTATCTCTCTATCATATATGCTAGGCTCAGAGTTGATGACTGCTTCACTCCCATTACATTTGCTGGCTGCTTTATTATCATAAGCCCTGAATGAAGGTTTGTTGGATGAGCCCCAAATGATAAACAAAAAAAAAATCGAAACCAACTTGCAGCTTCTACTTTGTTATCAAATCATCCAAGATACATACGTACACTGCAATAAACCATCATAATCCTAGGAATTGAATGAATGAATACCATCAGAAAAGAATGAATACCAGAAAAAAAAACGAAAATTAAATCGTAACCCTACTTTTTCCCTAGGAATTGATCCGTTCTTGCTTCCCACCGACCGCATGCACGTAGGGTTCTGTACTTTGAGCTTGCTCGAGAGAATCCAGCACTTTGCCGACGTAGAATATGAACAAATTCTTCTTTGGTCAAGTTCTTCATCTGCAGACGACATTATTAAAGTTTATACAACCAAAAATAAAACATCTACTATTGAGAAAAACCCATCACTGTGAACCTGTTTCAAGTCTTCTTCATAGTCACCGATATTGAAATTTATGTCAGCATCAACTCCACGAAACTTGATCGCCGCTCGATCGTATGCTCTGAAATGGTTTAACATATTTCCATCAAACAAAGATCCAATAAATAAAAGTTCTATCAAGAATAGCTCAAAATTACAAGATGGTCAATTATATTTGCGAGTCAAAAGTCTCACCTAGCTGCGACATGAGCTGTGTCAAATCCACCTGAAATTAGGGATCAATTCTGAGTAACTCTCAGTAAAACAACAATTTTATAAAAAAAAGAAACAGGTAAAATATATTGCTCTGTTTCTTACCCAAATAGACTTGTTTGCCGCAATCCCTGCCACAAATACAAAATTCAGTTAAAATGAAGAAACAAGATGACCCCAAAAGTTATTGATATTCAACCCATCACAAGAAACTTCAACTCACTCAAAATCCATCATAAAAAACTCCGTGAGCACAGAAGAATCATATACAGCAATTTATTTGAAAAAGGCAGTTGTGAAATCAACTGCTGATAAAAATGACCAAAATGCAAGTGGTAAAGCGTAGCGTACAACTATATGTGCTTCAAGACATTAAAACCATCCGATAATCGGAAATCTCCCGCACCACATACATGCATGCACTTTTGAATGTAAAATGTATGTATATACGGACCAGATATGAGATTCCCATCTTCCAGTCCTCCGATAGAAGGTAACCCCTCGATATTGGGAGCTACGAGAGCGTGGCCCACGCCTACTCTTCTTCACCGGTGGCTGCTGCAAACGATTCACCGGAACCTGCGCCTTGTAAGCTCCCAATTCCGCCCCTCCTACGACCGAAACCTCCGGCAGCGATAAATTCAACCAACACTTAGACCTGGAAGACGCCGTAGGAGAAGACAGAGAAGCCAACGACTCCGTCTCACCTGGGAAAAGCTGCAACTCGTGTTTATCAACAAAGCCATTATGGTCCACGTCTTCTCCGTTTTCTACAACGTTTCCGTTGAGAATAGAGAAATTGAGCGTGGAAAGGAACGCATTCCGGCGACTAGAGCTGTTGGAATCTTCGCGATCATCCGCCGCTGTATTATTAGTCGTCGAGGTGTTCGTCGAAGTCACGGAATCCCCGTCACCAGCCGCAGTCTTCTGGCGGTGAAAATCATCCCCGGAGACGGAGTAATCCACCGAGATCGACGCCGCAAAAACATTCAGATCCAACATTTCACTCCCCAGAGCACGAAAACCAAAGAGGGAGAGAGATGTTCGTGTACGTGCATATAGGTGGTGGTAACAAAGTTCAAGAATCAGACCGTTGATATTGTTATTGATGTATACATACAGAGGAAGGTGTATGTATATGCAGTAAGCAACTGAGAGTGAGATGAAAACAAGGCATTGATAATGTGTAGAGAGATAACACACACATACAAACCGTATAACAAACTATACATACAATACGATACAATACAATATATATATATATATATATATATATATATATATACACACACTATAAATTATAAATTAAATGCCCTAGAATAACTTTTTTTATCAATTCGAAATATCTTTTACCCATAAATTCATATCCCAATTCTCTTGTAGTCTTTTTTGTGTGATACCATTTTAATTTTAAAAATTGACATATTTTATTTTAAAATTTTTAAAAATATATTTTGTTATTCATTTATATACATATTCCTTTGTAGTTTCAGACTCCGCAATTTACCTAAGAGCTTGTGTGTGTAGAGTTCAAATTATGTATGTTTGAACTTTCGTTTCGCCGTATATCACAACCTACTAATATGATATAAAGTTCAAGTTGTGTATGTTCCCCATTCCACTTGCTTGCTTCCACTTTAACAGCACAAAAAATCACGTGAGATGGTCTTACGGATCAATTTTGTGAGACAGATATTCTATTTAAGTCACTCATGAAAAATTTTGTTTTATATGTCAAGAATAATATTTTTTATTATAAATATGAGCATGATTGACTTGTCTCACGAATAAAAATACGTAACACTGTCTCACAAAAAAAAACTTATTTTATAAAATAAAAAAAAGGAGCAACCAAAATGGAATGAGAACCAAGTGTTTGGACTGTTTTTCTAAGAGATTCTTTTATTGAATGAATAAATAGTTTGAAAGTGTATTTTATTTCATATAAATGGGCAATTTTCTTACTTGTAATATTAGAAACTTTTAATGTTTCATTTTAAGAGATAAAATCTATAAATCAAGTTAGCAAAATATACTCTTAATTTATTAGTATACCTTTAGGCATAGTTTGGTACACATGATAGAATAAACATGTGATATATAATATAATGATAAGTTAAGGATAAATAAGATGTAGGATATTATATTTAATGTTTGATATGATTTTAATAAGAGCGATTAAATTTATATATTAGATTGTAATAACAAAATTAACATTATCATAATAAATTTTTTAATTTCAAAGTTGTTGCTTGAGTTCATATTTTTTATCTGTTCATGCGCCGATAGTGCTTGCATGATTTATTTATTTTTACCTAATTTTATATATTATATAATAAGATAATTGAGCCATTGATTTTGTGAGTCAAGTCAAATATAAATTTTTAAGGTTAATCGAGTGATACTAATAATTTTATTGATATTTATATAATTATATCAAATTCATTTATATAATTATCGTATTATATAATATATAAAAATAAATAAAAATATTTATTTGATTTTAATTTCTACCTACTAGCATAGATTTATAAAAATCATTTATAAATTGAGGGTAATTAAGTCATTTGTAGTGTATTTTATCATTAAATTAAAATTATCACGCCTAATAGAAGGGACATTTTATCCTTCTAAAAAATTATTTATCAACGGTCCATAATATTATCATGTGCTTTTTAAAAAGGTACCAAACATGAGATAAGGAAGATTATTTATCAATCTCTCCCTTATCTCATGTACCAAACTATGCCTTACACAATTAAAATTATCAGTTATTTGATAAATTCTCTGTAATAAAATTTGGGAATATAAAAAATACCTAAATCAGTTATTCACTATTATTATACTTAAAAAGAGTAAATTTATTTTTTCTATCCAAGAAATATAACATTGAAAAATTATATATTATGAACTCATCGTTTCCCTAGTAGAAGTTCTAAATTTCTTAATTATTGAAATTTCAGTACAAATATCGCTATCAATACTATGTTTAGTTGTTGTGCATGATACTTGTATAATTTTATTCGATTTTGAGTGGTTTGAAATTTTTTCTCCTTTTTATTTCGGTTATGATAGAGTCTGATAAATTATAAATCATTGACATATATTTATATATGCACCGATAAAAACAGTTTTTTTCTTATAATTTTGTAATAATAATGATAGATTTTTCTTGGGCGAACATTTGACACATGTTTAATCAATATGATTTATTTGATTAACGTAGTTAGCAAACTACTGAATTAGTCCGATAATCTATCTAATGTGCACCCATTGACGGGGCTACATACGTTTTTATCCATGCTAGCCAAATTATAAATATTAATTTTAGAACAATTTTGGATTAACTTGATATTTGGTTTTCAGAAATTAAAATCCTATATCGAGTGATCCAGTTTTTTTAGATACATCGTTATTAGCACCAAATGATAATGTTCTTTTCATCCCATTGTTGGAGATTTAATAAAATTAAATATATAAATTATGTGATTAAATTCATATATCACAACACGTCAGAAATGCATGTCGAATTATCAGAAAATATAAACAATAATAAGCACGTACCAGAATCCATTGATTGATCGAGCGTTGGAATTATGGATCTTACAAGGCAACAGAGAATCGATCACCTTATTCTTGCCTTAGATGATGAGAGAGATCTAGAACACGTGTGCATATGTATTCTGTGTTATTCCTCTGTGCCTTGGGGACCATAACCTTATATAACCTCAGCAGTCTTGGACACATCATAGAAGACCTAATTGAGCTGGATTCTACACATAAGTGAATCATACCAATTTATTTAATATTTTGGAAACTCATAATTAATTAAATCACTTTATTGGGTCTTTTATTAAATAACTTGTCGATTTACAATTAATTAAATTATGTGAGCCCATAAAATAATTCTAACAATCTCCCAGTTGGACCACATAAGTTATTCGGATAATGTACATGAAAAAATTGGATTGAGCTCTTGTTATCTAAACCAAAATAATTCCAACACCCATCATCATAAATTTAAAAAAAAAAAGACCAGGGACATTGAAATAGTATATATGAAAATTCATAGTATTAATGTAAAAAATATTAAAACATTTGATATTCAATAATTATGCATTAATTATTCTGTGCCAAATTATTTTAACTTTTGAAGTGCAATTTCTATTTCAACCTATAAAAAGGAAAAGTCAAAGAAAATATTAAAAATTCCATTTTACCATGAGAGAGAAAGAGGGGTGGTTCTTTAGAGTTTATTTCATCCTATCCACGTGGATATTGCCCTCATGATAGGATGGATGGCCAAGATTTGCCCATGTATATATATGACCCACTTTTTTCTTGAAATTATATGTGGGGCAAGATCTTACCCGTTGAAATTGAAGTGAGGGTAGTGCCCACGTAGGTAGGATATTGTTCGGGGTAGGGTAAGCCACGTGTAGAATATTTATTGGGTGGGGACGGCCAGAAAAGGACAGAATTTATCTCACCACAGCAAAAATCATTGGTTAGCATACTATAAATGGGAGTATTGATTCTTTAAAAAAAATTAAAAAAATTGGAGTATTGACCAATGAAAATGAAAGGGGCCACTTCTCAGTTTCTACATTATTTTTAATCATAAAATTATAATGATTTAATATTATTGCACCCATATTTCCTTGCCTATTTAATTCTTTCCAAACCTCAAACCAACCTTTTTTAAAGACAACGAGCAATCTAAAAATTCAATGGACCCATTAATCGGTAGGAAATATAAACTAAGGATCTAAGAGTATATATCTTGTGAGACGATCTCACAAATCTTTATCTGTGAGACGGATTAACCCTACCGATATTCATAATAAAAAGTAATATTTTTAAATAAATGACCAAAATAAGAGATCTGTCTCTCACAAAATACGACCCGTGAGACCGTCTCACACAAGTTTTTGTCAGTATCTAATTAACATGGAGTGCGTGATGAAATGACGATGTCAAGTTTTAGACTTTATAAGTGTAATAGATTTAATACGAGATTAAACGTGAAAAAGAGTTTAAAATTTTTTATTATCATTTTAATTATACAAGTTAATCAATGGAATAAAGAACATGTAAATACATAAAATTTAGGCAAAAATTTGTGTGAGACGGTCTCACGGATCGTATTTTACGAGACGGATCTCTTATTTGGGTCATCAATGAAAAATTATTATTTTTTATGCTAAGAATATTACTTTTTATTGTAAATATTGGTAAAGTTGACCCGTCTCACAGATAAAGATTCGTGAGACCGTCTAACAAGATAACTACTCTAAAATTTAAGAACAACATAGTATCAAGAGTTAAATAACATCTAGGTGTCTTTAGAGTTTTTTTATTTAAAAATTGTATATTATCTAATATCTAGAATTGAAAGTTAAATTTATAAATTAAGTTTTTTTAAAAAAATTTACTTAAAATTTTATATATAAAAAACTCACGCTTAATCATGGTTTTTGTGCTGAATGTGGTCAACATAAGATTGAGCGTTTTATTTTTTAACGTTTTTACCTGAATCGAAGCACTTTTTTTTTAGAGCAGGTCTTTTGTGAGACGGTCTTACGAATCTTTATCTGTGAGACAGGGTCAACTTTATCGATATTCACAATAAAAAGTAATTTTTTTAGCATAAAAAGTAATATTTTTTCATAGGATGACCCAAATAAGATATTCGTCTCACACAAGTTTTTGTCTTCTTTTAATCTGCGTTTTTTCATATTTTTCATAAAACTGGTTTAAACTCACATTCGACACAATAGAAGTGACCATTTTTTGTGTTTTCGAGTTTCGAATTTTAGGATAAAATGTTGAAAATTTTAATTTTGTTCGCACTGAGTATTCATGTATGGCATGTGATCGAGTTTACATATGTGGTTTGAATCATGATTGTATGATCCTCTTGTGGCGAAAATTACATGAACTGCTTGTTAATTATTCATGTTTAGCATGTCGTTGAAGAAAACAACACAATTTATTTAATGGTTATTCTCATCCGAATTTTTTTTTAAATAAAAATAAAAAACTGTGTAAAAATGTGATATTTTTGGATTCATATAATTGAGTGAGCAGAAGTGGTTGTAACCACAGAACACTAGATTTTTCAGCCAAAATTATAACTAAAGATAAAGCATACGTTGTACTTGTAAGAAAATCCACTTAGTACACTTGCAAGAATTGAAGAGGCAAATGTGGTAGGACCAAAGGGTATCATGTCTTCTAGCAAAATCCAAAATATATATTATTTTAAATCATGCACACTTTGAATGCATGTAAAAACAATGTTGTCATGCCAAGGTCCTACGTTTCAGCCCAATCAATTCAGTGTGTGTGTGTGTGTGTATATATATAATGTGTATGTATATTAATTATTTCGTAAGAGGACAAGAGATGATATATTGGTTATCAATCTAAATCAGATAAAAAGAGAGTAATTCTCTTGTAGCAAAAACTTGTATGCGACGGTCTCACGGGTCGTATTTGTGAGACGAATATCTTATTTGGGTCATCCATGAAAAAATATTATTTTTTATGTTAAGAATATTATTTTATAATTGTGAATATCGATAGGGTTGACCCGTCTTACAGTTAAAGATTCGTGAGACCGTCTCACAAGAGACCTACTCTTCTCTTGTTAACGAGCCAATATGTTTCATATTTATGCAAAATAATTTTTTATGAGCTGAATCGGATACGAGATTCGTCTCACAAAAACGAAGTGTGAGAGATTTTCATAAGAGTTTTTGTGTTTAAAATAATATTTTTTTACGATATTCACAGATAGTATCATGTATGTTAAAAAAAATAATCATGGTCTGAGATCCTACATTATTTGCATCATTGATTTTTTAAAAAAACTTATTAAAAATATATTATTTTCGTGTCCTTAAAAACACAATATAATGTGCAATCCTTTTAAATTTAAAAATGGCCATGATTTAAAAAATTACCCTTTTCGCCATTTCAGAACACTATCGACATACACTCTCAAATTGTACTTGAAGCCATGCATATATGTATTTGTGATCTAATCTCTCGATTAATAATTATTTTGAATATAAATTTGGTGTGAAATTTACAAACCCAAACATCTACAGGATAGGGAACCATCCTACATGTAGGGGCACTACCCCTATGATAGAATCAAGGGTCCAAATTTAGCCACACATACATGGGGTCCACTATTTTTTTAAAATCACATATGTGTGTGAATCTTGTCCATCCAAACATATAGCATCGATCTAACCTATATTTAATGATTCTTATTAGATGTTCGATTTTATCATATTAAATAGATTTATATCATCTCAACTATGCTTACATGGATATTTATAATAAATGTTTATGAGATCGACTATATATACACACACATGTATGTATAGCGTTTATAATTATTATTGTAACCCGGGCAACGAATACCAACATAAATATATGTATATACATGTATATATTGGCCACAAATGAAATGTCCAACTCTATCGTGCATTAATATTTTCCAATCCACACAGTAAAATTTCAATATTTTTACTTAATCTACGAACCTATCCTACTTTTCAACCCTTCCCAAATATGTACAGTAACACCAAACTTATACGAAGCCTTTTTTCCCATTAAAAAAAAAAAACAATTCTTAGAATAAAATGAGAACCAAATCTATGATACAAAATTGATCTCGTTTTTCTCCCGAGTACAAAAAATAACATGACTTATTCAATAAACTTCTAAAAAAAATCATTTTCACTCTTATTCGAAAATGATATATCACTGCAGATCTAATTCATCTTCTACGGCTTCACTCTTATAACATAATAACAAGATAATGTTGGGAGATTACACCGAAGCGACGCCGACCACGATGATAATAGTATCCAAACTTGAGGAATAAAATAATCAACAAGAACACAGAGATTTACGTGGTTCACTCAAAATAGGCTACGTACACGGAGCACTGCAACTTTTATAACTGGAAGAAATATTACAACAAGTGTATACACCAATACACTCAATATTTTTCACTCTCAAACCCCGAGTATACCGAGAAAATAATTTCTCTAACTCACACAAGAGAATTCCCGCACTCAAGAAAAAAATACACTCTTTTTTTCTATGCACTCTCTTTTATCAAAGCTGAAAAGCTTTTGATTTTGATATACAATAATTGAAGGAATTGAGTTCTATTTATAACTAAATCCCTCGTTCATTTTTATAAAGTTTTCGATATGGGATACGTTTTTTATTATTTAATTTAATGTGGGTCCCACCCCATTAAATTCTTACCTAACAATTCTCCCACTCGAAGACTTGATTCCAATCATGTCTTCACACCATCAGTGCAGCAGCTCATACCTCCTTTGTTAGTCCAGGAGACCAACTGAAGTCAAACACAACTTCAGTTTTTCAATGATAGAAGTCTTCATGAGCATATCAGCTGGATTCTTGCTTCCAGGAATCTTCTTAAGCTTCAAGACTCCATTCGCCCGATCTCTAAGGATCCTCATTCCAAGGATTTGTTTTGTAGCACCAAAATCCTTCAAAGCAAATTCCTTTGATAACTCTTTCTCAAGTTTATCAATCTCCTCCAGACAAGCTCATGCTATCAACATATCATCTACATATATCAGTAGTATGATATATGTAAGGACCGTGTATCTTATTATCGTAAATCCTATGTTGATTATCGATAATTCATGAAATTGTGTTGTGATTATGTATATGATGTATATCATGACAATGAAAGTGAGAAAATAGGTGGTGAGGATGAAAGATTATATTAGAAATTGATTTGTATTTGGAACATGTGATGAACCGCAAAAGAAAAGTGACACATGTTACGGTTTTTAGCATAATTAACAGAGAATTGGTCCAAATGACATGAAGCCAATTTCATTGGAAAGATAATACATAATAATAAAATTTTCATGTTTTGAGTTTTGTCCAAATCCATTTGGAAATATGGGCAAAATCATCCCGAAGTGTATCGTGTGCGTTGTAGTTCCTACAATGACACAGTTTGGGAGAATGAGCATAACTCTCGCATCTGATATCCAAATTGAGTGAGGTCAGTGGCAAATGAAAGCCAAGACATAGATCTACAACTTTTCTGTTTACCATTTTTGCTAATTCGAAACCTAAAATAGCGTTTAGGACAGATCAAGGCGCGCACCCGCGCAGAACTGCGCTGCGCGGGCAGAACATGTCGCGCATATGCGCGAGTTAGGTCGCACATCTGCGCGAATACCTCTGTATCACACGATTTAAGGCTGATAAGGATGAGTTTTACGAGAAATTCCTCATCTCTTCCTCTGAAATTCGAGAGAAAAGTTGGAAACTCGAATTCAAACGTACGAAATCACCTCGAAACGTTGTCCAAACGTGGAACAAATTATATATTCGGAATCCTCGCGTCGAGAGCTTCCTTTTGAGGTAATTTTCTTCTAGTTTCAATACCTCTAAATATGAAAGTGCTGAAATAGCATGTATTTGAAGTCGAGATTCCTATATGTGATAGAATAACCGACAAGAAACTCGTATTCGAAGTAGGAATTGAATTATGTTATGATTTTGATTTGATATGAATTTTCAAAGTTTCAAAAGATTTTTGGAACTTATATTATTGATTTTGAATCAGGTTATTGATTGAAATGAGTATGTTATTGATGTAGATAAATTATTATACTGATATCTTCAAGCTACGTCAACTGGAACGAAGAATTGAGGTATGTTGCGACCGGGTAACATACGACAGGTATCTGTATTATATGATATATGTTTGATTGATTTGACTGATTGGATTGAGAATATGTGTCTATATGCCTTAATTGTTGAGTTTATGTGGCATACATGACATTGTGATTTTAATATCGATGTATAAAATAAATGTTTTGTTAACACACATCGTTTGATGCATACATCGATACATGACATGCACGTTGAGCTATGATCCTTGGATACCCTGATATGATTTGATTGGATTCTGGGGTTTGTGAACACAATGTTATGTTTGGTATTACATGACCCTTAAAGACATAGACATTTGTGGCCCCGATGATTGGATATGAGATTTGGGATTTGATGGCGCTTTGTCGACGCTATCATACGAGTATCCCTTATTGAGGCCGGTGTGCCAGCTCGAGCATTGATTTGATAGCGATTCGTTTGATTCTGACATGTGCTCAGTGGATGGGCATTTGACCCGATACCTCCACGACATACATGCATTGCATACCATATATCATTGTTTAGATATCTGTGGTATATATGATGGTTGTTCCATACGGAGCTTTGCTCACCCTCAAGGGGGGCTGTTGTTGTCTTTGTGTGGGGACAATGGCAGGTACTTCCAGGATATCAGTAGACCGGAGAAGGTGCTTCTGGAGGGAGTCACAGTTTGAGTTGAGGTTTATATTTTGTTCCCAGTATATATGTATATATATGTATCTATATACCGGAGCATGTTCCGAGAATATGAGTTGTTTGTATGTGATTGGTTTTGATTACGTGGGAGCATGTTTATGATGTGAGATGGAATACTATTTTTAGTATTCAAATAAAATGATTTGGGCTCATTGTAAAGAAAATTTAAACTCGTTTTCAGCTGTAATTAATTAACCCTAATCAGATTGCATTGTAATAACGATTAGGAGCTAAGGGCCCCACAATATAATAACCATCAAGCTTCACATAACAATAGTGATCAGCCTGATACCTCCGAAAACCATCATTATTCATTACACCATCAAACTTCTTGTACCACTGTCTTGGAGCTTGTTTGAGACCATACAAGCTCTTCAGAAGTTTGCGCACCATTTTTTCTTTCCCTCGTACTTCAAATCCCTGTGATTGATTTATTTCTTCATCTAGCTCACCATGAAGAAACGTCATCTTTACATCTAACTGTTCCAGATGTAAATCTTCTTTTACCATCAATCCAAGTACAGTCCTGATAGTAGTTAACTTTATCCACCAGAGATAAAATATCAGTGTAACCAATGACTTCCTTTTCACCTTTTACAACAAGTATTTATTTGTACCGCTTGCTACCGTCATGTTCTAACCGGTACTCCCACTTCCTATGTAAAACTTTTTTACCTTCAGGAAGTTCTGACAACTCCCATATGTGATTGGATGACAGTGAATCCATCACATCTTCCATGGCTAACTCCCACCGTTTCAAGGTCTCATAAACATCCGATTTATTTTTCACAAAATAAACCCACAATTTCCTGCTCGAATCGTCTACAGTAGTGCCATAATATCTTGAGTGATCTTCAAGGGATGTCACAAGAGATGGTCCACATACATCAGTACCAGCTCCAAATCCGTCGATTTCGGTTCTCTAACCTCATTTGAAAAGCTCACCTTCTTCTGCTTTCCAAAGATACATCTTTCACATAGTTGGTGTTCAACAGTCTTTAATCCTGGTAGCTTTCCTTTTGACACCAACATCTTCATTCACTTCTCACTCATATATCCAAGTCTATAATGTCATAGACTTGAATTGGCTCCAGCATCCACAGCTGCTAATATGTCTCTGCAACCGAAAGTTATATACAGTGTTCCAGTTTTCTTTCCTCGAGCAACAATCATGGCTCCTTTGTATACTTTCCAGGAACCATCACCGAAGATCACATTATGCCCTTCATCATCGAGCTGTCCCACCGAGATCAGATTGCGTGTCAATTTTGGTACATGCCTGACTTTGTTGATTTTTCAGACAGATCCATTTGACATCTTCATCCGTACATCACCCATACCAACAATTTCCAAGGGTTTTCATCAGCCAGGAAAACTTTTCCGTAAGCTCCCGCAATGTAATTATCGAATACATCACGATTAACAGTGAGTGGTATGAAACGAAGCTCTCGAGTCCATAACCCAAGAATCAACCGGGCTTTCCATGGATAGTAATAGAGCATCCTGTACCTCCTCAGTAACAACATTAGCGTCGTTCTTTGTTGATTTGCAATTCTTCTTCAAGTGACCAGCCTCACCACAGCTCCAGCACTTCACATTCTTTTCAAAGTTGCTTTTGTCTTTTCCATTTCTTGATTTGGACCTACCATGCCATTGGTTAAAATTCTTTTCGCCACTCTTGCCCCTTCCTCTGTTCTCGAGATTTAGAGCAGATCTCGATGATGTTCCTTCAACCGAATCCATCATGCGAACTTCTTCAGCAATAATTTGATCTCTAACATCATTGAATTGTAGCTTTCTTTTTCCAACAGAGTTGCTAACCGCTCCCCGCATCGGTTCCCAATTGTCTGGTAAAGACGCCAAAAGAATAAGTGCCCGAATCTCATCATCAAATTTAATTTCAACCGATGTTAGCTGTGAAACAATCGTGTTGAATTCATTGATGTGTTTAGCCACCGATGCATCTTCTCTCATCTTAAAGTTAAATAACTTCTTCATGAGATGTACTTTATTATTTGCCGATGGCTTTTCATACATGTCCAACAAAATGGACATTATCTCCTCCGTTGTTTTTGCCTCCGCCACGTTATGTATCACGTTCTTCGTTAGGGTCAATCGTATCACACCTAATACTTGTCGGTCAAGAAGCTTCCAGTCATCATCCTCCATCTTTTCCGACTGCTTTCCCGATAGAGGTTGATACAACTTCTTGCTATACAGATAATCTCTAATCTGTAACCGCCAGAACGAAAAATCTGTTCCGTCGAACTTGCTGATTCCCGGTCCCGATCCATCATCTCCGGCCATCACTTCTCTAGCCTTAGCAAAAAATCTAAAAAATCTTTTCTGATGTGGAAGATCAGACAAAGCTGCAACCACAGAGCATACTCAGAATTCTTAAGAATTTTCACAACAAGGCTCCTGATACCAGTTGTTGGGAGACTACACCGAAGCGATGTCGACCACGATGATAATAGTATCCAAACTTGCGGAATAAAATAATCAATAAGAACACAAAGATTTACGTGGTTCACCCAAAATAGGCTACGTCCACGGAGTACTGCAACTTTTATAACTGGAAGAAATATTACAACAAGTGTATACACCAATACACTCAATATTTCTCACTTCCAAACCCCGATTATACCGAGAAAATAATTTCTCTAACTCACACAAGAGAATTCCCGCACTCAAGAAAAAATACACTCTTTTTTTCTATGCACTCTCTTTTATCAAAGCTGAAAAGCTTTTAATTTTGGGATACAATAACTGAATGAATTGAGTTCTATTTATAACTAAATCCCTCAGTTCATTTTTGTAATGTTTTCGATGTGAGATACGTTTTTTTATTATTTAATTTAACGTGGATCTCACGCCATTAAATTCTTACCTAACAGATAAATTTCATATTTTCAACTAAAATCATCAATTTTTTTTTAACTGAACTACTCGAGTTTGTAGCTATAGGTCAAAATAGATCATGAGAATTAAAAACCCTACATTATGTAGGGGCAATACCGTAATTCGACCCTGAAATGGGAAATAATCAGAAACCAACAAAAATCAAGTGGACAACAAAATAAATAAATAAATAATAATAATAAAAGAAAAATCCTTAATGGAGACAGAGATGTCCTGTCAAAGACACCGAATCATAGACAAAACAGCCAATCAAATCACTTCTCCCCAAAAAAAGGAAATTTAAAAATCGTGGGTGAATCTGGGCCGTCCAATTTGTTCAATTCTTTGCCCAAAAGTGGGCCACCTGTGGAGGAGGAATTTTTAATAATTATAAAGAAAAAGGTTGAAATGTCCATTCAAAGATTTTTAATTGATTGATGGGAATGGGTTCCCTTTCAAAATCTCACTCACTCGCATTCCTTTTTTAGGGGTTAAAAATCAACATTCTTGGGTTTACTATAACTAGCAACTAAATTACACAATTTTAATCAATAATGTTATTGTTTTGAACATATTTTTTGTGAGACGGTTTCACAAATCTTTATATGTGAGACGGGTCAATCCTATCGATATTCACAATAAAAAATAATATTTTTTCATGGATAACCCAAATAAAATATTCGTCTCACAAAATACGATTTGTGAGACTGTCTCACACAAGTTTTTGTCTTTTGATTTTTGAGTTTTTCTTTTTTACTTTACTTGGTGAGATATTGAATAATTAGATACAAAAAATAATATGAGACTGTCTCATGTGTTAATTTTGTGAGATGAATTTTCAACCCGATCTTATTCATGAAAAATGCTCATATTGAAATGAAAAATAAAAAAAGATTAAAAAAAAAACTCCAATTCTTGGTTTGGAAAACAATGGATTTCACCTTTAATTAAGTAAATAATTAATTTCCTAGGGTTTGGCGTGCTGGGTTCTAGGGTTTTTACGTACACATTAGGGAATCAACTTTTAAAAACGTGAATAAGAATCAAATATATTTCACTCTGTCTATGAAAATAGGAAAAGTTAATTTCTTACATTCTCTTTCGGAGTTAGTAACTCCAACAATCCCTTTTTTTTTAAAAAAAAAAACCAATTATTTCTATATTTTATGTATTTGAAATTATATTCTATTGGCATATTACAATTTTTAAATAATAAAAAATAAATGTCAAATACATAAAATTTAAGATTGGTAAATACAAATAACCCGTAAAACAATAATGTAAATTTTTTTTAAAAAAATTTCTCTCTTCTATCTGCCTGTTATTTTGTTTGGTTCATGAATAAAATTGGAGAATTTTTGGTCTAATTATAGGTTCGATCTCGTACCTCTCATATTGTTAGAAGAGATATTTATATCACTTTATTCAAACGATCGTGGCCACTCTTATTATTTGAATATCATTACAAGATAGCATGCATTGATAAATCATCCAGTTAAATGTTTCGGCCATAGTAAATTAGTTCAAACATTTTTTTTTTTTGGAATAAAATGCATGTACATGGTTTTTAAAATAGATAGGTCTCTTGTGAGACGAGCTCACGAATCTTTATATGTGAGACAGATCAATCCTACCGATATTCACGATAAAAAGTAATACTCTTAGCATAAAAAGTAATACTTTTTTATAGATGTCCCAAATAAGAGATTTGTCTCACAAAATACGACCCGTGAGACCGTCTTACACGAGTTTTTGACTTTAAAATATATTATCTGATCACAAAAGATTTTATAGACTGTTTTGCATGTTAATTTGTGAAATATATTTTCCATCTTACTCGACCAATGAAAAATATCGTTTTTTATTAAATCCGTGTAAAATTTTTTATATATATAAAATAAAATTACAAGAAATTAGTGTATAATAAATAGTGAGCATACATATACGGAGCATCCATTTTGTTATCCGATTGGGTATATGAACGTGGCAGTGTGTAATGAAGATGCGGATAAGGTACGGTCGGCCGGTTCATAGGTCGAGTGGTGCATACGTTTTCACACTCAGAGAGATACACACGCGCCAATAAGCGCGTCTTTTATATACCAGGTAACTCAATGTCCCACAAAAGTAGTATTTATAAATTATAAATTATATTAGCATATTTATTTATTTATTTTAAAGATATTAAATGTGTATGGATGGGTTGATGTTTAAAATCATTTATGTTAGTATTTCGTTGCCCGGGTTACGTATTTGTATTGTATATTTTCTTTAATTTTTTATTTAAATTATCATTAAAAAAATTTGGTGCGAGATATAATGATTATTTTATTTTAGTATAATTTTATACAGGGGTCGTGGCTTGGTCATAATATACTTGATTACTAATTTAATATTAAAGAAAGTGGGACGTATAATATATGCTCGCCAAAAACTTATGTGAGACGGTTCTCACAGATCGTATTTTGTGAGACGAATCTCTTATTTGGATCATCCATTAAAAAGTATTACTTTTTATGTTAAGAGTATTACTTTTTATTGTGAATATCTGTAAGGTTGACCCGTCTCACGGATAAAGATTCGTGATACTGTCTAACAAGAACCTGTGAGATTACTCTATATGCTTTGGTATCTTTGAACGAATTTTCACCATGACTTCTTTTTCATTATTAAAGAAAAAACAAATTTTTAATAACTTTCACTCATCTCGCAAAATGGAAGTTAATTGTGCCAAAATTTTAAAACAACCCACATCTAATCGAAAAATTTATAGAAAAGTATTTTTTTTCTCCTTTCCATAATATGTGGAAGTTTATTATCTCATTTTCTCGTTCTTCCTATTTGCTGGTGTTTTTCCCCTAGCTCGATCTTGAACGACATAAATACACACATTGTGTGTGCAGAGTCACTCGTATTAGACAAAACTAAGCAATATATCGATCAACTATGAATCATATAAATTTTAAGATGTTGGTTCTCCTAAACAACAAGTTGGTTGGGAAAGCAAGCAATGTTTTGTTAAGATTAGGTATTACCAGTTGTAGATACTTCGAAACAATCCTTTTCCCAGGGGCGGAGGTACACTTGCTGTATCCGGGCTTTAGCCCGGATGGTCCAAATTTTTTACAAAATTATATGTAAATTTTTGTATAATTTTGAATAAATTTGATATTAGCCAGGGTAGATCAATTTAAAATATTAAAGGATGTTAGAGTTTAAAATTCTAGCCCGAATAACGTCAGATTCCTAGCTCCGCCCCAGCCTTTCCCCTTCATGGAATTTTCGCATCGATGGGACCAGTCTAGTGATTTAATTAAACGAGAAGTGTATGAAGTAATCTTCAACTTATACCTGATTAGGAAAGAAAATTAATTAATGGGATCGAAATGGCAAGGAAAAAAGATACCATGTTTCTTTAAAAAATCGAAATGGAAAGGAAAAAAGTACCATATTTCTTTAAAAAGCTGATCTTGTAGATAAAGTAGGCTTTTTTTGACAAAGTCTCACGCATATTTATTTGTGAGATATGTCACTATGTCTATATTTACAATAAAAAATAAAATTTTGTCATAAAAATTATTTTTTAATGGATAATTCAAATAGAAGATCATATCATAAAATTGACTCATAAGACAGTTTCACACAAATTTTTACGTGTAAATAAATAACTCACCACAAGAAAAGACACTATGTATTATTTAATGTTATCTTTACCAAGCATCCGATTTCCTATATTTGCAACAAAAGTATATTTGAACATTTTATGTGGTTACGGTTACAAGATTAAACTCAACATGGATGCTGCGGTCTTTAGCGGGTTTCACCGTTTTTAGATGTTCTTTTTAATAAAAATTGAACTCATAGTCGCTATTTTTCGGTATGGTGAATTATTGAGTTAAATAAATAGTCTTAAAATAATACTAGCCTGGTAAATTGAACTTTACAAATCATATACGACACGATCGTCCGAGAAAATGTTAATAAGAGGTATCAACTCTACAAAGACACTCACTTACTTCGTTAACTTAAACACTCAAAACGACAATTTTATGGTGTCTATTTTTGCTTTCACATGAACTTCTTGTCTTCTGGAAAAACCTAGAAAACATATAAATTTTACTAAAATATTATTTAAAACTTGATATTTATATCCACAAACCAAATGAACCAATCCCAGAAATACAAAAAATAAAATAAATGTACCCACCACTTCTGAAGTGGGATGTGTATTAAATAGTTCTATATCATGCAAGTGGGTTTAATTATTGAAAACATTATATATACTTTGATGTGGTTTGTATATTATTATTTTTATTAAAAAAAATAAAGAAAATAATAATAATTAACATGTTGAAAAAGTAGATAAGAAACGAGTGCAGAGGGTTTACTTGTCGGCAGGGGTACGAGGTTTTTATGCTTCGGTCTTCGAAAACGGGGACGTGGCTTCACTTGCTCCTTTCGTGTGAAATGTCCACTTTTTTCCCTCCCTCTGTTTAAGGTACTGTTTTTCCATAGTCCCAAAAATGTCCTTCCTAAGATTCAGTAATTACCGCACTTGCTTCCGGGCTGGGCCGGATTGGGCTTGCCGGTGGTGGTCCAAATTGAAAATGACCTGGACCTCACTGTTGGCAAAAACTGTCCTAATTGATATAATCACGTGTCAATTGCCATATCATATGGTTGATACTCCTTCAGCTTTGCCTTCATCTGCCATGTATTTAATGTATCTGACAAAAAAATTGTATGAGACGATCTCACTGGTCGTATTTTGTGAGACATATATTTTATTTGGGTAATATATGAAAAAATATTACTTTTTATGATAAGAGTATTATTTTTATCGTGAATATCGGTAGGGTTGACCCGTCTCACAGATAAATATTCTTGAGACCGTCTCACAAAAGACCTACTCCTAACACTTATTTCTTTTATCAGCTACAAAAATTATAACATGCAAGAGAAGTGAGTTCTGGATATACTAAGTAAAGGGGAGGCATGTACAAAAAAATCTTAATTTGAATTATATGATGATATTTTTTTTTATTTTTTGAAGTGTGCATATATATTTATGTTCAGGGGAAGGGGGAGAAGAGAAAAGCCCAATTCAATTATCGACTACTTTTCATGTAGTCCAAGTCCAGATGTCTTGCTTGTACAATATGGATCTAACAATATCCCATGTCCCGAATTTTAGTTGATTGATTTTCAGGCATATGTTTAAAATGCTACTACTAATTTTAGTCGTCGTATCATGAGAAACGATCATTGAAGTTTATTTATTTTGTTTACCGTGGATTTAAATTTAAGTTTTTTTCTTCGGGTTCTTGATTACATGAAATTGGGCTTTGATCGATTCGATCGATCAAAAAATAATGCACATTTTTTAGGACTTAAGTTAATAGGATAATATTAGTAGAATTAAGAAAAAATACTAATAAATACAGAAGTTGAAATATATATTTGAATTAATTGAAAAAAGGAAATGAGGTCAATACATAGGATGGATGATAATCTGATGTTTTCACCAGGGGAACACGACGTCGTATCTGTCTTCCGAAACTAGCTGCAGATAAAGGAACCAAAGCCAACTGCTCCACTCTTCTGCTTCTCCTATTCCCATCCATCCCGTCGACAATGGAGGCTACCCTCTTCACCATCCCCTCCTCCAAACCTCCGCCGCTTCAATACCTTTACTCCTATTCCGCCGACGCCTTCTCGTTCAAATCCCACTTCAATAACCCTTTCCTCGCCTCCAGCCACTGGCCCAAATTCTCTTCCAAGCCTTCACCTTTACACAGAATCCGAGCAGCCATCAGCCGCACCAAGAAAGAGGAAACAGTGGAAAAGGTCAAGGAAGAACTCCAGGACTGCTTCCTCGTTGCAGGCATTAGTTACAAGGGATTCACGGTCAAACGGTTCCAAGAATTCAGAAGCCAACTCCCCGAGTCTTCTAAACTTTTGGTAGCCAAGAATACCCTTGTGCTTAAAGCCATTGAAGGCACAAAATGGGAGGCTCTGAAGCCGTGCATGAAGGGTATGAACGCTTGGCTTTTTGTACACACTGAAGAAATCCCGGCTGCGCTGAAGCCGTACAGAGCTTTTCAGAAGGAGAAAAAGTTGGAAGAGAATGACTTTACGGGAGCCGTTTTTGAAGGGAAATACTATGGGACTGAGGAGTTCAAAGCGTTGGAGAATTTGCAGACGAGGGCTGAAATATATTCGCAGATTTTGGGTTCCTTGAAGGGTCCTGCTTCAGCTGTTGTGGGCACTATTCAGGCCCCTGCTAGGAATTTGGTCATGGTGCTCAAGGCATACTGCAAGAAGTTGGAGGAGGAGAATGCTGGCCAATAGTTGTGTTTTGTGTTGGCGAGGCAATGTATGTAAGTTTCTGGTCAATTTGAGTATTTTTTGAATCTACTAAAAATTTCATGTAACTCATTTTTTAACGATGATTGATCATTGAATTCAATAGCTGAAATATCTTTACCGAACATGGTTTGTTGCCCCGGAACTTCTTACGTCTCTTGCTTCACTCATGAAATCAAGTGCTTGTATGTATAAAGTGCCATCGCTTTCAAGTGGTGCAAATTTAGTGCAAGGTTAGCTCTGATTCTTTGCATCAGAATCTTGTGTATTATAGTCTTGTGACTCTTGTCTTTCTGTCTTGCTCGATATTTGGTAAGTTGTATAAGTTGATTTGCTCAAGCATTAATGATACTTTTGTGTGATTAAAAATTTTCATAATGACTTGAGAGGCTTTTAGTGATCTATGGAGAGAGAACTGTTGAAATTGTTAGGCTTAAACAAGTATTATTAAGAACTTTGTAGCTTCGAAGGTAATTTTAACCTACACTGTTTGTTCATTCAAAATACGGTGTCAAATAATTAAATACACTTCTATGTGATTGTTATATTGTTTGGTAGTAGAGCAGTGTAGTGTTACTAGCGGACTAAATAATATTGAATTTCGTGTTTCAGATTTTTTTTACAGTCTTGTAAGCTTGCTGTAAAGTTGGACTTGGAAGGATGACACGATTACATCCATGCTTGCATAACAACTTTAACAATGTATTAAATTTGGTGGTTTAGAATGCTGATGTTTGTTATAATCAATATAATTTGCAAATGACTACATCGATTTAGTTATTGGAACTTTCTTATCTAGAGTTTAGTTTTAACATTTGTTTATTTTGTATACTTGCTGGTCGTGTTCCTAGGCATGAAGAGTGAGCTATCATATGCCCAAACAAAACAATGCATTCATAGATTTGATTGGGAAGGCAAGCCAAATGTTAGAAACATTATTATCGAAATTTTAGGATAAGAAAAACATATGTTCTTTAGTTCGTGTTTGAGAGTGATTAGATATGTTGACACTAAATAGTAGATGAGCAGAACGTTATGTCACATACAAATGCATTTCTTCACACACAACCAAATTAATAGATACATCAACAATATTAACTTCCATATTTGTGCGATTGTATGAAACCCCCTATGGAGTAAGATAAACAGTGAAATGTGTAATTGTCTCGAGACCATCAGTGATGTGCTGATCCTCGTGTGGAAGAGTTTCAATAGTGGCATACCCTTTAGCATTTTCGTACATTCCAGTTCCTCCAATTACCACGATATGTGAAATTGGAGACGCTGTCCTGTGAACTCCAAAGAAACTAATGGTGTCATCAACCTCATGATCATGGCCATGAAACATTGTTGTTAAGGCTAGTGTGTGGCTACTTCCATCAGAAGAACTTGCCAAGTAAAACCCCTGAGCTTTTCCAAGAACTGTGGATCCCAGCTCATGCCCTTCTGTTAACTCATTGTCGACCACTGTTACTGATCCAAACATGAGCTGTTGGAGGGTTACCCCTGCCGGCAGCTGTCCTGCCGTGACAAAGGCCTGGTTGTTTCCGCCATTCACGATGTTGTTGTTGCCGTTATTTTGGAGGAGAGTGTTGGTAGGGGAGCCATTTAGGCCAATGAGGGAAGGAACATTGTTGTTATTGATGACTCCATTGATGGTATTGAGGGGTACTCCGCCGTTGATGGGGAAGATTTGGTTGTTGGGCTTCGAAAATGGGAGGGTGTTGGCATCAGAGTTGGCCACAATGCCAGTCACCACCCGGCCAGACGGGTGTGAACCACCAAGTATGTCATGCATGAAAAAGGACAATGTAGGGTGGTCGGTAGTGGCCGCACCAGCAGTTGTTCCAGTGGCCGCACCTGGTTTGGTGGCGGCTCCACCAGGTGATGCGGTGGTTACAGGTGATGCGGTACTGATTGTTGGCAGTGTGTTGGCAATGCCAGGAACGGGAGCTATGACGGGGGCAGCAGGTTGTGCCTCGATGGAAGGATTTGGTGGCACAACGGTGGCGGGAGGGCTCGGCTGTGTTGTGATGGGCGCCACCACAGGTTCCACGTCAGGGTTGTCAATCTCCGGTAGTGTAGTATCAGATGCAATAGGGGCGTCGTCTGGGAGTGGAATTTGTAGGCTGGCTTCGTCAAGAATTCGTGCAGAGTTGGCCATTGTAGTAGCTAGCAGCAGGAAACAAAAAATTGACTTGATTGTGTTGGATGTAAGCTTGAAAATTTGAACCATTTTGAATGTGTGGAAACTAATATTTTCAGAATGATTTCTTGAGTGGATTCACATTGGATTCTAAGCCTGTTTATATAGTTGGAATTATTTGTATAATTAATTAAACAAGTGGAGTTGATTGCATGGAGTTGGTGGATGGAATACCCTATTAGTTGAGCTAAGCGGAGTCTTGATTGGGGAATTTTTGTCTAAATGGTTTTGTTGAATACATGCAAAATAAGATAATATTAGCAGCCCTTTTTTGGTCGCCACTTTCTTCATCGTCGTTGTCGTTCGATTTTTATATTAGTTTGAAGTGGCATTTGTATGCTTTGTTCCATGACAAAGTTTCATGAATCGAAAGTAGTGAATTGTTGTACTCAAATTCTTGAGTAGGTCTTTTGTGAGACGGTTTCACGAATCTTTATCTGTTAGACGAGTCAACTTACCGATATTCACAATAAAAAATAATACTTTTTTTAGTATAAAAAATAATATTTTTTCATGGATGATCCAAATAAGAAATCCGTCTCACAAAATACGATCCGTCACACAAATTTTTTTACAAATTCTTTGGCTATTTTTTGGGATTAGAACCTATAGTTTAAAAATAATTTTCTATTTAAAAATTTGTTTGAGACAGAATTATTAGGTTATTTTGTTGTATTATTATTATTTTTTTTTTGAACTTCACATCACAAGCATTAATTATTTCTGGATGACAATGTGGCGTATTGGATATGATTTTTTATCCACGATTTTCATTGTCATTTATTATATTCATCTTAATATGTTATTAATTTATAATTGGCATTCTCGTATCATCGGAAGATTGGGTATTCATAGCCTACCTAAATATCATGTTTGTCATCTATAATTATATTTTTCCAAATTTAAATTATTTTGATGAAACTATATAAGTTTATAAGATTCTTAAGATAACAATAAGATAAAATATTTAAAATAAAAATTAACAAACTAATCATCATAAAAAACATAACAAAATGTAATCCAACAAAAATAGCATATTCATATTAATAATAATAATAAAAATTATTTCATCCAACTGCCATCAATCAACAAAATCATATTATAATTAATATTTCTTTATTATATATATATATATATATATATATACACTACACACACAATTTAATTAGATATTCAGGTCAAATTTGTAGTATAGCATGAATCTTTTTTGAAATTTGATTTGATTACAAAATGTTTTATTAAAATGCCAACATCTCTTCTATAGAGATGGTTATAAAATTATCTATAGTTCATTTCACGTTGATAACTAGTTATTTAGATTGAATCTTGTTATGTATAAAATCATCCTACCCGTCTTTTACTTGCAATATGATATATTTTGGTACCGAGATACCAAGTTTAAGATAGATCTCGAAAATTCTAATCATATTTATTCACATATTTTAAATGTACATAATTTTAAATTATACAATTCCTATATTTCGTCAAACACAAAAACTCATGTCAGACAGTCTCACGAGTCAATCGTGTAATACGGATCTCCGATCTGATATATGAAAAATATTATATTTTTATATTCAAAATATTATTTTCCCGGCAAAAGTGTCAGTTTTAAAATTATGTTTTGCAAAAATATTGTGTAATACGCATTGGTTTTAATGAAAAATATTAATTTTTATGTAAAAAATATAATCATGTAATGTACAACTTAATCTGAATAAAAAATTATTTTTTATGTCAAATATATCATTTTTTTTATAATATATTATTTTTCACGGTAGATATATTAACACGAGAAACTTTGCACATAAGTCCTCCTGTTTGTCAAAATATCAAATTTTAAAACGTAGATGCTATATTCTTATGTTTGCGCGACATCCTTTCGCTAACTTTAAAACGATCCATTTTTTTTTTTTATAGAAGAAGAGAATTCTTCGGAAATCCAAAATCCAACATCAGAAATTCGACAACACAGTGTGCAAAGGTGAAGGGCACTCAGTTTTGAAGGAGCTGAGAATTGGGGCAAATTCACTGAAAATGGACGATTACACCAGAGAAATGATGGATTTGAAAACCCTGGTCACTCGCACTCTCGAGAAGAAAGGCGTCCTTGCCAAGATCCGAGTTAGCTTCCCCCGCAGTCGCATTCTATGTTTCTCCTTTTAATTTGATGTCGTCTTTTTGTTTACATTTTCGCTCGGGGTATGAAATTTGAGATTTTAACTGAAGAAGGCTGTAAGGATCGTTTATTTCAAGTCGGTTTGTTGGAACCTTTTTCGAGTTACGAAACGAGGCTTATTTAGGTCGATTTTTGTCAGAAAATGGGCTGCTTGTTGTGATTGATCTTGAAAGTCGAGTGGATGTTGGATTTGTGATTTCACTCTCTGAAATTTGGGTTTTACTTATTCTCATACTGGGATGTTAGCTTCCGAATTGATGGATGAACTCGGGATGAGTTTGAATTATACTTAGCTTCGCAGATTTTATATTTAATTTTTTTGTCGAATATGATTAATATTAACTAAATGCCGGCCTTGTAATGATAGTAAGTTCGTGATATACCTAATATTCTCAGAAGAACTGTGAAGTAGACATGTAGTATTAATAAAAAGGCACCATGAAAATAAATTTGCACTTGCTGAGATGGCAAAAGAGTGTCACTGTGGTTGTTTTCTGGCAAGATTTGAAAGTTTTGCTGTTATTTGTTGTTAGGCTGAGCTGAGAGCTAGTGTGTTCGAAGCAATTGAAGAAGAGGATCGGGTGATAGAGAAAGAAGAAGGTCTACCTCCTGCACTATTGGGTAGCTGCAACGACCGTGCTAAGCAACTGCATAACTCTCCTTCAGGTACATAAGTTTCAACCTTTCCCGTTCTCTTTTTATCCATGATTTGAAGATACCAACTCATTTAGTAGTTTTCATTGTCCTTTGGTACCAATTTTTATTCAATCTCAAATCCCCTAGTTTTGCGGAGAGAACCTCAATCCCACCTGTTCTTTTTAAATAGATTAGATACAATTTGACTTAGGTCAAGATTCCTTGGTAAATCATTTTTCTGTTGCAATCTTCAAGTTCGAGATTCTACACCAGTTCTCCTTCTAACGCGATTAGTCTCTGATGCCAGCCTCCTTTTGCGTAACAAACATAAGAATATAGCATCTATGTGATCTGGCTCTGTGGTTTTCTCCCTCTCTTGGAACTTTTCCATCTCATCCAATATCTTACTATGTAGTAATGGGCATGCACGTATTTAACACCATGGTGTTACTTCATCCGCTGCATCTCGTTCTCTTTCTGCTCTAGCCGTGAATAGAAAATGAATTCCAGGACTTTGGAAACTTTAGTATAGTTTAAGGGTTATTGATGTTGTGTGACTGTGTTGACCAAGTAGGCAAAATTATGAAGTGACCTGAAACTCTGCGGCATTATCTTTTATGCTACTTATTACAAGCTGTATCAGTTTCTGAAACGGGTTCATTTTGAGCTTATAAAAATCAAGAATGATTAATATACTTGAATTTTTTCCCTGTAATTTTGTTTCATTAATTACAGGAAGGCTTTTGACTGCATTGGTATGTGAGTACTTGGAGTGGGCTCAATTAAGTCACACATTAAAAGTCTACTTACCAGAGTGTAATCTGGTACTTCTCCTCACTCTTGTCAGTTTTCTTACCCTTATTATCGCAGTTATGTAATTATGGTTTGTAAATTTCCTATTCATTTTCAGTCAAAAGATTCCTGGAAATCTGAATTAAAGGAATTTAGCAGCAAGAACGGGCATGATCTTAATTGGAATGGAGACAGCGGTCCTCTGATCCTGGATGTTCTTGAAGGGTTCTTAAAATATGAGGTCCAATTAAGTGCTTATTTAGGTTAATATTTGGAAATTGATTATCACTCATATGATGGTGTACTTTAACATGCACGGAAACTACTCTTTCTGCTATCTAAATTCTTTTCTTATTAAAAGAATGTTTTTGTGAATGAAACCTATCAAATGGGTTTTGTCAAGCAGTTAATGTAGTCTGAAAGTTTCTTTGTTCCTTATTGCTGTTGTTTTTAGTTGCTCAATCAACGAGAATTTACTATTAAAGAATCTATGCGACCTAGAATTTTCTTGCTTCATGATGTTTCTTGTTCGCTAGAAATTAAATTGATTCCTGATGTTATTGCAATGCATAATAAAAACTTCAATTTATTTTCTGAATGATTCTAGTCAGATCTTCAATCACAAAGCTCAAATCATGGCATCAAGTTCTATTTCTTAGATAATGTCAGCTTCTCTTGACATTTTGATGTGGCTCATGCAGAATTTATCTCAAGGAAGGGGTAGCAACAGGAGATTAACCCCTTCGGAAGCAGAGTCTCTATCCAACTTGGAGGCACGAAATATTAGGAGACCTTCGCCGCCCTCAGTTGCTGGGGGTTTACCTCCACTGGGAAGGTTTTGTGACCATTATTTATGGCTGTTTTTTTTCTCACACCTGCTTTCCTGTTTAAACTTGTAATTAATGGAATTCTCATTGCAGGCCTCTTCCTGTTTCACAATCATCCGGTAAGTAGTAAAACGGTTTTGATATTGTTCTACGACATCAGTTAGAACTTGGATTATTCCTTTTTATCGTCTTGTTTTGTGTGAGTTTTAGATAGAAGAGCTGGGTCTTCTACTTCTGGCTATAGGAAAGGCGATTACAATTGGAGATATGATAATGATGAACCTTCAGAAGATGTATTACGTGCTTCTGCTGCTTTAGAAAATTTGCAGTTGGATAGAAAAGCTCGTAGTCTAACCACATCTTGGAGGTTTGTTTCTGAACCTTGATGATGTATTCTAGAATTCATTTTATCTTGGTGTAACATCAGTTTAGATGAACTAATAGTTCTATTTGGTGAATTCTTAGACAATGTTAACTCATATCATACAATTATACCGGCATTAATGTTACTCCAGCACCATGATTGTGATTGGTGTATGATTTTAATTTTTTTTTTGGATTTGAAGACATAGTGGTAAGGTCACCGACTAGATGAGAAAAAAATTCATGGGAATGCAGTTAATAGCGTAGTGTAATCTCTAAGCTCACCGGTTCTCAAAGGTCAGCAATTCTTGTGTATTGGTCTTTTAGAGTTTTAAAATTATATGCATTCAGTCTTATGTATGATGAAAGAAGCAGAAAACTTTGCCGCACCGTGACGAAGATGAAATAGCAGGAAAAGAAATGAACTATTTTCAGCCCTCTGATGTAACAATCATTTGATGACATGCTATCTTAATGAATCATTGCAAGAATATCTGTATCTGTTAGATATTATTTAAAAGTTCCCAGAAGTGTTATATCAATAAAAAAACTTGGACATTACATACAAGAGTGGAAGTAAATCTCATCTGAAGAATTTTACATAGCATGTATTTTTTGTCTTTTTAAACACCACTGTTGTTCGATGACTTTTGTGGCAGGCATGCTGGAGATGGAGCTCCGGATGAAGATGGCAGGGTAGATCACATCTAGTCAAACGATCTCGACTTGGTTCTAAGAATTTTATTGATCCAACGATATACGAGATCGTTGTTCCTTCATGTATCTGTGAGTTGTATTTTTATGAGCTTAACCCTCTTCTGTTCTTACTCGCCATTGCACCATTTATCCCCATTTGTGCTCATTTTCCCTTTGTCGTATTGGTCCTTTACCAAGTTGGTCTAGTATGTGGTTCTTGTAGTTGTATGTAGACGATCTTGTGTTAGTTACTGAATTTTAGTTGCTTCTGCTTGTGTATCTTTCTTGAGTATCTTTAGCAAGGCATGTATTTTTATGGTTTGGAATATCTTATCTCGTGTTGTTTTGTTGTTTGCTCATGTTTATTCGGCCAGAAGCCCAGAACATAGAATTATTTTGTTGCAGTTCATGTTTTCGCTACAAAAGGCTTGTGGAAGAGGTTTTTTTAAAAAAAATAAAAAATCAAAGATCAACTTCCAGCGCTCCATACTTCATGAGCATCACTTGCAAAGTCTTTTACTTCCAATCAACAAAATATTTGTCCATAACCGAGTCACCAATGAGATATTAGAAGACTTCCATGTGAAATATAAATCGTGTAAATCTTCCAGGTTTTAAAACTTGATCCAACTGCCCATCAGATTAATGTCTGTGAGTATATTACAGAATTTTATCCCAATGTCCAGATGTGAGGGGTTAATGCCTTGGCATTCTAAGATCTAAGAAATTGCTTTTTTATGATTGAATGAGATAGGATGTTCCTATACTTTATTTTTGTGTTCTGCTCTTGAAAGTTTTACGAATATTTTTGCAATCCATCATGTGTAAAAAAACAGTCGATCGAGAAGTTTCTTCTTGGTTTCAGAATTTTCAAGTGTTCAACATTTTGAAGAGTCTGAGTTCATTTGAACTAAATTCCAAATGATATTTTTAGTGATCAAGGGGGAAAATTAATTATCCATCCGGTTTCTCTTTCAGTGTTTTTTGTTTGTGTTGGAAAGTTGTTCGACTGATGTATTAGAAACTCTTTCTACAATTTCTCATGGTTCACACACAAAAGTCATTGTCGGTAAGGTTTTAATCGGTTGAACGAATCAAATGGCTGTTTCTTTTAATGAATTGATTTTGCCGAGGAACATATACAAATATTTATTGTGGACTTTAAGGTCCATTTTTCTTGCGGCCGAAAGCTGATGAGAAGAATCTCGTTATTTGGGCATAAAGATTGTTTCTATTGTTGGCGGCAATTGATCGAAGAACAGGGGTTTAGAGTGAGGCAAGGTTGTGAGGTTGTGATTGCCAAACCCGGACGTCTTCTTGATTTTCTGGAGAGGTGGTATGCTGTATTGAATCACTGTAACTATGTTGTTCTTGATGAGGCTGACCGAATGATCGATATGGGTTTTGAACGGCAAGTTGCTCGTGTTTTAGATTTCGTGCCTTCAAGTAACGTGAAACCAGAAATTGAGGACGGGGACCTTGATGAGAAAAGGATTTATAGAACTACTTACATGTTCAGTTGAGCGTCTCGTTGATATCGGCACAGCGGGAAAGGCTACCGATCTTATTACTCAGCGTGTTATCATGATGATGGAGAACAATAAAATGTTTAGACTGAAAATTTTCTTGATGAATTGCGGGATAAGACTGCTATTGTATTTTTTAACAAGAGGAAGGTCGCTGATGATGTTGCTAAAGCTTGATATAGAAGGTTATCGTGTGACCACATTGCATGGTGGAATGTCGCAAGAACAAAGAGAAACGAGCCTCGAAGGTTTTAAAACTAAAGAGATACAAGGTGTTGGTTGCTTCCGACGTAGCAGGACAAGTTATTGATATACCAGATGTCGCGCACGTCATGAATCATGACATGCCGGATAAAATTGAGTAAATTTGTCTAAGCTTGCAAACGAGTTCAACTCCCTGAGTATTAACTTATACGGTTTTGGTGCATATACGCAAAAACAAGTTTTAAATGCTTTTTTTTTTCTTTTGAACAATTCTCCTCATATTACAACACGAATAGATAAAATGAATCCTCATATTTTAATGAAAATTGACATGATGTCTGACGATCCAAGGACTAAAATTTCACTCTATCATAGAGGGCAAACATTCCAAGTGTAGCTAAGAAAAATCAGCAATGTAGGTTTCATATCTTCCTAAAACTGACAATTTGTGTCACAAATTTCTTTTGAAAATTACATTATAAAACAACCACTATTTCCAAATCATTTTATATTTTACTTCAAAAGTAAGCAATGCTCGTCCACATACATTATAAACAGAACACCATTTGGAATTTTGGAAACACAACGGAATCAATTTGAAAGTTAGGGTTTCACACAATCATGTGCAGTCTCTACAGTGGGAAGATATGGTGTGGATAATCATATATTTCACTCAAACACATAAGCAACTTGACTAAGGGCAGCCTAAATTATCCTCTCAAAAAAATTCAGTATCCTCATTTTATCACACCATTTATCTTTTTGTTTCATATGCCAGTCGGCTAAAAATTCAAGACAACACAAACTCATCACGTCTTCCTGGCATAATCATTAACATTATCAAAATATGGTGACATCCCAGAAAAAATAAACTCACGCTACATATAAAAATCCTCTAGTTCTAAGAAAATCAGTCTGCAAGTTAATAGAGAAGCTTTACCAAGTATTTCCACCGCCTTTTACTGAGAGAATCGGGCCGTGGGAGGAACTGCGACTGATCAAATGAGAGTCTAAGAAGAGAACTATAACTGTGATGTCATCGTGAAAATGTCTTCTCACTCCTCGGTCAATCTTTTTCAGGTCTGAATATCTCATTTCTCTTTTCTTTGCTGCTTCTTGCAGTGCAGCTTTGACAAGTTTTCGAGCAATACCCTGTAATATAACAAGGAAAGGATCTCTTTGTGAAAAAAAATATTCAAGGAAAATCACAACTTTCACAAGTTTCAATTCCACTTGAAAAGGTAGGCTAGTGCATGCAGTTAGCCATAAATCTATTAAGTTCCACCAAGATCAAGAAAAGGTACTTCTCTGTGTCTCATAAAATACAAGAACTATAAGTTAGAGACAATAAGAGTGGGTGGGAGCTAGCAGAAAACAGGGATAATACTAAGATTTTGATACAGAAAGAGGGCATAAAGATAGAAGGATCTCAACCATAATGCTCCGAAATTACAAAACAAGGCGGGGCAAAATTTATATTTTAGATAAATAATATAAGAAAATTTATATCTATATGCAGATGAAAATAAATGTTTATCCTCAGATAAAGGGCGACTGCCAAATTAAAAACCTAGAAATAAGAACGTTCAAGTGACAGATGTCCTACGCTGCGTGGAGAACTGTTGACAAGGTCGACTGCCTCTTGATTACTAAGGTGCTCCCATAAACCATCTGAAGCAAAAATAAGAAACTGGTCCTCAGGATAAAGTTTTTGGACATGTATTGATGGTTCAGCCAAAAGGATTGGTTTCTCAAACGGTTCTGGCAGTCTGAACTTTGGTAACAATGGCACTCTGTTGAACTCCTGTTTCTTCAAGTACGCATCGCCTATCGATCTTGAAACCTGGAATCAAATTAGCTACGAAAGTCGAGAGTGTAGGTATAAATTTATTTAATTATAAAATAAAAAATTGAGAGTTTTGGGATACAATAATTTCATATTCATAATAAATAAAATGTTTGACAAAATCACTTTCCAGACAATGCATTTTGCACTACAGGAGAAAAAGGGTGAATCGTGACGATCAAGATTAGATGCATCATACAATATTCACATATCTGGGTCCATCTTCACTCACTGATCCCAGAAAGAATTAGAGGGCTTACCTTAAACTTTAACATAATCAAAACAACGGTCAGGATTTGTCAACCATGAAATATATTTGTCAACCATGAAATATCAAGATATGTGAAAATGACACAGTATTTTGATTAATGTGTAGGCATAAATATCAATGCGGTCACGTTTTTCAGGTAAAAAAATTTAGCCGTCCATTTCCAGAATGTCACCTAAGGCAAGAAAAATATGAGGTGGAGCGACCAACTGCCCCATCTATTAAATTGTGCCGAAAAAAATGTTACCTGGATAAGGCCCTTCACACGCCAAACTCCGTGCTTTAAAACAACGATCTGGGGATCATTGGGATGTAATGCATGTAATTCTTCCCGGACAGATTCAAAACTTGCATTGTGCTCAGTTGATAACTGCATGGCTTTAACCTCATTCTTGACCTTTTCTAGTCTTCCCAACACCACCCTAGAATCCCCAGAATTGGCAATGTATAAGAGTCCACTGCATATAATGCCCACCAAACAACATGATCCCACAGAGGCAATTTGAGGTTTAATTTCCCATTGTTTTTTAACCAGAGAAAGAAATTCTTCTTCTGTTGCCAAATATGCATTTTTTATCACATCAGCCGACATTTCTTGATTATCTGTCGTAAATTCTGCATCATGAAGAGCTGTCAAGTGAGTAAACATATGCATCAGCAAACTTAAAAAATGTCCAAAACAAAACTCTATTCGATCACAGACCAAGCAGTTGCATTTTATATCAAAACCTAATATTAAAAACAAATGGTACGTGAAATAATCAAGATAAGATTCGGGGGACCATATATGAGTGCTGACAATTGCAAAGCATGACAGGAAGAATTTTTTTGCAACAAAAACACACTATAATTTCTATAGACCGGATTCTTTATCTAAAGCTGCATACAAAATTAAGACAACTAGCTTTGATTTACTCGAACTGAAAATATTATTGGTGCCTGGTGGCAATCAGTTACAAGTAGTCGAAAACAATATTCTGACCACCAATTGGGAAGAAGGCATCGTAATCCATTCTGGTATTGAGAAAGAATCTTCTCACAATAATTGAAAGTACCATAAATCTTGACTGCATACTTCTCCCTTCTTTCAAAGTTTTATTTGTTCTGTTTTTTTCCGTGAAGACTACGAGAATATATACAGTGTGAGACAGTATATGATAATTATTAAAGCTGAAATTAAGTGTAGAAAACTACAAAAAAAAACAAATGACTCTGGAGGAAGAAAAAGCATACATTCCACTGTTAACAAAAATCATCCAGTTGGACCTACAAACATCTCAACATCAAAATATTTTAAAAATCCACATTAAAAATCTCATAATATGCAAATATGGAAACAAAAATATGTAAAATAATTCAGTGGAAACGACACAAGAGTAAAATATACAGTAAGAACAAGGCGCATACTCTTCATATTCTCAAAAAGATGATCGCTTATAAACCGTGAAGCTTCGGGTCCGGCATGGCCATCATAAATCCCAACAAAAGTCCCATGAGGAGCTGACTCAGATAAGCTCAACGGCCCTGATTCCAGCTGGCTGTAATCTTCCAATATGTTATTGGCTTGAATAACTGCCATAGAGAATTCCCCATTAACATGTCGTCCAGAATCCTTGTACCACCATAAACCATCGACATGACTGCCAATGTCACCACCTCCTCTGCTGCTATTTTCTCCCTCATTCCGAGCCAAAGGCCTCCAACATACAAATTTTCTCCATGTAGTGGTCACCATTGCCTTTTTTACATGTTATGTTTTGCTACAATTGTTTCCAATTCATTCAAATGAATTGCGATACTCTAATCTCACCCTTATTTCGAATTTTCTAAATTCCAACTACGATTTTGATTCCTTTTCTCCTCCAATTTGCAAACCCACATCACAAATCCCAGATTTATGGAGTGATCAAACAATGAATACAGCAGTCAATCTGTAATGCGCAAAAAAGCAAGAAAATCAATGGATTCCTCCAACTCAAAAACAACATTACGACAGATACACCGTACACGCACAAAACAACAAAAAATAATCAATGTCATTGAAAAACGCGTTGAACATAAAACCGAAAAAAAAACCCCACAAACTATCGACACATTCAATTCAAATTTAACAAGAAACCGAAAAGACAATCAAAATCCAGCACCAAGAACCCATCACGATAATGAACAAGAAATTGAAAAGCTCCCCGCAAAGAGAACCAAACGACAAACTTTTTACCTGGGGAAAAACGTTCAAAGGGTTAGATCGAGAGAGAGAGACGAAGACGAGAATGAATATAATAACCCTTTGATGCGAAAAAATAAAAAGACAGTACGCACAAAAATTCAACAGTCTTATACAACCAACTTTCAATGGGCTTTTCACAGCCGATTTTCTTCTTGGGTTTTTACATCTCAGAGATTTGTTCACAAATTTGATTCATTTATAGGAAATTAATTTGGAGGGGGGGTTAGGGGTTCTGATGTTGACCAACAACAAACCACCATTTCAGGCAAATTTTTCTCATCTCTTCCCTTCCTACATATTTATATTTACTAATTATAAAATGGTAAATTCAAAAAAATTCTCGCTTTGATAGCTTTGGGGACACACAATCGATTCACCTTCTCTCTGTAAATCCACGTATCACCGTGTCCACCGAACTGCTTATCACTTCACACGGTTTACACCAATTATCACGAATAGATTATTTAATTATTATTTTTGCACAACGTATATTTAGGCTTCGTTTGGTTTGGTGGATAAAATAAACTAATGATTAGTAAGTAAATGATAAAGAAAATGATTTTTGTAAAAATGTAATATATGGTGTTATGTTTGATATGATTTTTAAGTGTAGGATAATTTTGAATTTTTTGATAAAAGGACAAAATTGTCTTTTTTTCTTTTTTTTTTCTTCTTCCACTCTGGTGACGACGGCGACGACGAAGGCCGGCGGCGGTCCGGCGACGGTCGGTGGTCGGTGGCTGCGGTTGTGGCGGGAAGTGGTGGTGAGTTTGGATATAGGAGAAGGATAAAATTGGAAAATAGAAAGGATTAAGAGTTAGATAAATAATTCTAGGGGGTGATTCATATGAGGTATTGACTTAGTTAAATAATCGCGCGTACCAAACGAGGGATAAGGTGGGTTAAAAAAAATAAACCCACCTTATCCATCAAACCAAACACTCCCTTGGTGTTTAATTAATTAATTAATGAAAAAAATTATTATAAAACAGTTTCATCGCTCAATATTCTAATTGAATCACTCATTAAAAATTATTACTTTTTACGTAAAAAAAAATTATTATTTTTATGTTAAAAGTAATGTTTTTTTTTATCACAAATATGAATTGTATCGACTCGTCTCATATATATAGACATGTGAAACTGTCTCATGTTACGCTTATTCATTATAATTATATTTATTTATTTGCTATTGATACATATATTTTATTCGAGTATATGATTTTATCTTCTATTGGAAAAGATATTATGGACTTTATTTGCTAAGTTGTATATTTCCAGTGGTGTGTTTTGTTTTAGTAGTTAAATAATATAACCAACTCAATTAAAATTGGGTGGTCTACCAAGTTTCAAACATACAAAAGGAACCTTTTTCTTGGTCAACTAGTGTTACATTGAATGATTCTAAATTTTCCCCATTGAGATTTTTGACATGTGAGGCTTATGCTCCACCAAATATAATACATATTATAAAATATTATACTTCCATGAGTGGATCTCACACTTATCTATCTAAAGGTTGCGCTGGATTTAGATTAGGAGCATGTATCTTGTGAGACGGTCTTACGAATATTTATTTGTGAGACGGATCAACCATACCGATATTCACAATAAAAAGTAATTCTCTTAGCATAAAAAATAATATTTTTCATGATGACCCAAATAAGAGATCTGTCTCACAAAATACAATCCGTGAGAACGTGTCACACAAGTTTTTGCCTTAGATTAGATCTCCGAGTGGCAGCATAGTTTCGTCCATTTGACAAAATATGAGTTTGAAATTTGGTCTTAAAATATTTTAATAATCATTATATATACAATTGTAGTTAAGTTTATTATGATAATATTGGGTTATTATGAGCTTAATAAATTTTTAAGCATATAAAATTTTCCTTAAGTCCTAGATTGATGTTACTAGGTTGTTCCTTTTAGATAAGTATATAAAAATTGTTCTTTGTCTCGATTTTTAGATCATTAGCAACGTCTTAACAAAATTTTTTTTTTTGGGTTTCCAGTGAAAATGCCTAGATATTAATTTATATTAAGCAATTTAACGATAAAAATTATGAATGTGTATATATATTACTGGAATTTTTATTTATTTATTTATTTATTTTTTTGAGAATTGGAATGGCAGTTTTGTCATAATTAAGCCAAAACTTGAATTGGGCTTAGAAGTGGAGGCCCAACCCAATCGGGCCTATGAATTGATCCAACACAAAACATGAAGAAACTGGAGCACATCCACCCATAGATGAGCAACAGGTCTTGGTGATGAAGAGTCTCATCAATCAATATCGCAATTTCTCTGTTTATTGACCAAAAAAAAAAAAAAAATCAATCTTTAATCCAACGAGTGTCTAAAAATTTTCGATTATTTTTTTGTTTATAAAAAAACTAAATTTAAAATTTTTTATTTTGATGAAATAGATATTATGGGTGTTTTGACTAAATCACGAAAGATTGCCTACACATCCATCCTCTCTCTCGTTGCTAGTATAATCAATTTCGAGCTCGATTATAGGGTTTGTTTCATCCTACCCGTGCAGGCAGTGCCTGCACGGGCAATGAACGGCCCGGATCACTCCACATGAGTGATCCGGGCCCACCTCCATGTAAAAAAAAAAAAAAAATTGGCTCAAAAAAATACGAGCCGTTGGATCGACCCCTGCAGGCAGTGCCCGCAGGGGTAGGGTCGACCGAACCCGATTATAGCTAGACTACAACATAACCCATTCAACTGCTGCAGGGGTAGGGTCGACCGAACCCGATTATAGCTAGACTACAACATAACCCATTCAACCTCAAATTTGCCAAATTTGAGCGCTTGTACGTATGTTGATGGGATGAATAATGTAATGATTTGGAATATTATTTAATTTATTAACATAAAAACTCATTCAAATTCGATACGATTAATAAAAAAATATTATTTTTTATATTAAAATTATATTTTTTTAAATCGTTGGAAATATGAATGATTTTTATTTTTTTTATATTGAAGAAAATTAAGCGTAACTCGTGGGTGTCCATTTGGTTGACGACGAATGCGTAGGAGTCGCATACCCCACACGTCATTTCAAAGTTTCAACCACAACCATCATCGGCAATATTGCCTGCCACTTTTAATATTATTAATAAATAATATTTATTATGTATATATTAATAATTATAATATAATTGTTGTTTTTTATATGTAAATTCGAGATTAAATTTTACTTACAATTGCATCTAAAATATGATATTTTTAAAAAATTTAAAATATTAATGTTAGATGAAGTACAAATAATCGATGTTTTTATAATAAAGTAAATTATACTTTTGTGCTCTGATTTGAATCTATGTGCATCTTATTTAATTATTTATCGTAGTTTCTATAAAAAAAAATGTTGATAGGTAAAAATGATTTTTGGCTAAAAATTAAAATCAATAGAAATTATTTTTATATCTGAGAAGAATTCAAATGATGTTTTTTTTATTAATTAACAAAATGATTGAAACGGACATCAGCTAATATTTTATGTTGCAGCTGAAAAATTTTTATCTGTAAAATATAATTAAATAAAAATGACTCAGTTAGTGCTATGCACATTAGATATTTATAAAATATATATACAAACTTATTATTTATTTTGCCTAAGAATAAGTAATTCAGTAACAGACAGCACTGTAATAATTTTTTTTTTTTTTATTTTAAAAAATTATCAGCTAACAAGGGAAAAAAAGATGATTCTAAAATGGATTAAAATCGTTCTTCTTTCAATTTTTTTTTCGATAGATCGAAACATTACGTATAGATGATATGAACTGTCCAAACAAAAATTTTTGAACAACGAACAACCAGTTCGAGGAAATGATATATATATATATATATATATATATATATATAGATAGCAGGTATCCGAACGATAAATTGATGCGAGTGAAATAATATTTTTGACAAAAAAATAATTTTTTTAATCGAATAATGTAAAAGATCTGTCTTATAAAATTGATATGTGATACATCAAACTAATCATAGGAGTTTCTGTGTTATATATAAATTAATTATAAAGTTTCTCGCTACCATCTTATATTTTCTAATTCCAATCTTTTGATTTAATTTGTAATTTTTTTCAAGGTAGGAAAATTTAGTTTTTTTTTTTTATCATTAGATAATATAGATCATCGTGACGTATTAATCAATGTCAACGACAAAAAGTAAGAGATAATATTTATATCCTTTGTGAAATTAAATAAATATATATATATTTGATATCCACACAATTTCAATCAATATTTTAACACATAAAATACATTAAAAGTACATCATTAATTATATTTACAAACAACATTATCCATATAGATAACATTTATGTTTTTGATTTTTATATTTTTATTTAAAAATTAAAAAAAAAACAATTTTCAAAAAAACTGATTTCAATAAAATTATTTTAAAAAATGGAACTAATTTAAATATCTGTTTAAGCTAGTAGTAATTTTTAAAACATAACTTTTATCGATAAATAAAAACCTATATATATATATTTTGTGTGGATAATAAATAATACTAAAAAATAAATTATAAAAGGCAAAGCAAAACAAAGAGGGTGTGCAGAAAACTGAATTGTATTGTATATTGTTTTGTTGCCTCTCCCACGTCTCGTTTGCCGAATTCCCTCCTCTTCTTCTTCTTCTTTTTCTTAGTTTTGATCGATCATTTGACCTCGTCTCATTTTGAAGCCTGCAATCTCAGGATATACATAGAAACTCGTTTCTTACTCGATCGCCATAATTTATGTGAGGAGACGGAGAGGAGATTTTTCTTGGCGTGAAGAGATATATTGTTTAGAAATATAAATTTATGGCGTGTGTTGATTTTGAAAAGATTAACAATCATGCGGTTGAAATGCAAGAACCCAGTATCGATACGGATAAATTGAGCTACGAGATTTTCTCCATATTGGAGAGCAAGTTCTTGTTTGGCTGCGATGATGACAAGTTTTGGGTTCCAAAGCAGATGGAAGAGCAGCCGCAAAGCCGGCATGATGCCGTTGTAAATGGTGAAAATGGGGTGCAGTCTATGAAGAACCAGAGGGGGAAGATATGCATTCTCAGCGTTGATGGAGGTGGGATGCACAACATTCTATCGGGCAAAGCGCTGTCGTATTTGGAAACGGCACTGAAGAATCTGTCGGGGGATGCGAACGCCAGAATCGCCGATTATTTCGACGTCGCCGCCGGCAGCGGTGTCGGTGGGATTTTCACCGCCATGCTATTCGCCACCAACGATCAGAAGCGGTCGATTTTCGAAGCCGAAGACACCTGGAGGTTCCTCGCGGCGGAGGGCAACAAATTCTATCGCTCTGCCAAACCGCGCAACTCCAAGGGCAATATCTTCAAGCGGGTTTTCAGCAAAACCGGCGTCGACGGTTCGGCTACCTCCGGTTTGGAGAAGGCGATGAGAGACGCGTTCAAGGATGAAAAAACTGGGCGGAGCTTGACCTTGAAAGACACGCTGAAACCGGTTTTGATCCCATGCTACGATCTCACCAGCACGGCGCCGTTTCTGTTCTCCAGAGCTGATGCTCTCGAAACAGACAGCTTCGATTTCAACCTCTGGGAGGTGTGTATGGCTACGTCAGCCGAACCCGGTTTGTTCGACCCGATTTGTATAAGGTCGGTCGACGGGTCGACCCGTTGCGTGGCCGTGGACGGTGGGCTGACCATGAACAACCCCACGGCGGCGGCTATCACGCACGTGCTGCATAACAAACAGGAGTTCCCTTTCGTGAGGGGGGTTGAGGATATTTTGGTGCTTTCCTTAGGAGCCGGCGAGCAGCTCCTGCCCGGCAGTTTCGACTACGACCAGGTCAAGAAATGGAAGGCGAAGGACTGGGCTCGGCCCCTGGCCCGGATTTCCAGCTCCGGCTCGGCGGAGTTAGTGGACCACGCCGTGGCCATGGCTTTCGGGCAGAGCCGTGTCAGCAATTACGTCCGCGTTCAGGTACGAAATCAACAACATTAAATTTAATACAACAAAAGTCTCGGTTGGTACGATCGGTCTCCGTAGGCTGGCCACCGAATGTCGTTGAATTGGAGCCTTTTATCCTTATTATATACATTTAATAGAAATTCTATTATCTATCTTTACCAGATTTACAACGATTTCATCTATTTTTTCAATGGAGTCAAGAATTTTATCCAGTTAGATGAACTGGAATGTAAAATGATAATAGGGGCAAAGTTTTTGTTTTCATATGTTCATATTGGCCCACATCTTCTTCTATCACCAGGCTCCATCCTTCCATGAGAATTAATCAATCAAACGTTTAGCAACATGGATAATTCTATTAAATATGGGGCCATCAATCTTTCTCTAAGTAGCAGTATTTGAGCTTTCAAATTTACTTATTGGGTACGACAGAATGATAAAAAAACCAAATTTTATTAATGAATTTTCTTAAAAGTTTCTAAGTTTTGGGGTAAGGAGACAGGCTGGGGGATGGGGATGGGGTTTAATGTGATAAGCTGGACATTTTGGGGGCATGCAATTTAATACTCTGTTGTTTTTTTTGGAAGAGAGAATGTGCAGAGTTGAGTACAGCAGGAGGAGGCCAAAGGGTAGTGATGATTTGTATATATTTGTCGCTAGAGACCGATATTTTCATTTAAATGATCAACGAATTTGGTTTACGGTATGGGAACATAATATTCATGTTGACTAAATATGCTATTTTTTTGATAAATTTAATCAATGTCAATATATTGCTGTTGATTTGGCAAATGGTGTTGTCTTCGCCAAATTAATACCAACTCAAGGTGAGTGTTTGTTTTTACGTGGCAAAGGTTTTGCAAGGAATTACGTTCAAATGCTCCTATTGTTACAGTCACAGGGATAATTTTCCAGGCCTTCTCTTAAGTGCAGTTATTTCAGGTCTTGAATGTTTCCTGTTGGCAAATATATCTTTCATCAATTCCTTTGTGGTTGGATATATTTAATACGTTCTGTGTTATTAAATATTGGTTTGAAAAAAGTGTAAAAAAATGCATGGACTTAAAGAGAAAAATACTCGGCGTACAGTAATCCTAATATACTCCAGCATAGAATAATCATAATTTCAGTGACAAAATAAGGAAAGGCAGCTAGCAATCTTGTAAGTTTTTAAAATTTTTCACGTCAATGATTGTGTGGACCACGCATTTAAATGAATGATTCAACATACCTTTAGCAATTTAATGATGGCAAGAAAATGGTATTAAGTTAATATTTTATTTTTTGTCCTCCTGACCTTAATTTATGACTCTCTACAGCAATTGCAGGTTCAGAAGAAATAAATATTTTAACATTAATGTTTACATTTTTTGACGAAAATGTGATCTGAAAATGAATTGTTTCTTGCTTTTCGTTTCCTTTTTTGCCGTACTTATATAGCACCTAAATTTGCTGATGACAGGACTAGAGTGGGGCTTTATTTCCTCATTTTCTTGTATGGTCCTGCCTCAAGATTTTAGCAGTGCAAAATAATTTTCTTGGTCTTATTTGTTAAATCATTATCAGGTGTACAATACTGTGTGCACTTTTAGTGATTGTAATCTTTGTTTAGTTACATTTAATGGTATGGTTTTGAAATTGACTGAAAACAGAAATTATACTGTTGGAGCATATGGCTGCTCAGGGGAGAATCTTATAATTATGATAAGGATTTGATAATTAAATCCCACTTGTTTCCTGGAATATATTATTGAGATGGGAAATTGTGATGAATTATTTGATAAATATCGGAACCAAATGATTTGCAGTCGACTGAGTTGTTTTTCATTAAGTGGCTTCATTTTGTTAGTTGCTAGCCCTTTAAGTACTAATTTAAAGCAACACCCCGCCTTCCCAGATGGAATGGAAACAATTGAGTGGGGCATCACTCATCAGCAGTCGGCACCAATGGCCTTTTTGTTTTAGGTGGTTATTTTACATCAAAATTCTGTACGGGAATTTTTAACATATTTTTTATCGCTTCAAGTCGCAGGGTAATGGATCCGATTCAAACCAATATGGCGCTGCTACCGATTCAGACGCTAGCCTGAGCAAAGTAAAAATGCTAGTAGGAGCAGCTGATGACATGCTGAAGCAGAAAAATGTTGAATCGGTCCTCTTTAATGGGAAGAGGATCGGAGAAGAAAGCAATTTCGAGAAACTGGACTGGTTTGCCGAACAACTTGTGTTAGAGCATCAGAGGAGGAGTTGTAGAATAGCTCCCATTGTTGCATTCAAGCAAGCTACCCCAAAACCTTCTTAGACAACTTTACTATTTTAAAAATGGTGAGTTCACTGCCTTTGACTACTTTATTATTCTTTAGTGCATTATTATTAAATTGTCACATTACATTTTCTTTATTGCTTGCATTATTTTGTCTGCTGATATCAACAAGGCCCCACTCCACTTAAACCATTTAAAGAGTATAATTTAACTTCTTAATTAAAATAGCATTGCAAGAACTTGATGCCTGAGTGGAAATGATAGGAATGATTTTCCAAGAACCCAGTTGGCGATCTTTATGATCCTGCTAAGTAAGACTTGAAAACAATTTTTTTTTATAAGATTAGGATTGTTTGGACTCTGTGGAATCATTCACGGCTAATTGTGTGATTAACTTGAATGTTTTGGTTCTAAAATGTGGTGTGTTTCCTACGGCAGACTCGAATCTTAGTCATGTTTGACAGTAAGGTTTTTGATGACCATTATGGTGGCAATCATTCTAATTTCCTTATGTTTCACATACTCGGTGAAGCATGGACTCATAGTGCTCAAGTCCTCACCATAAAAAATTTCAAAACCGGCCCCATGTATGGGCATCTTAATTGGTACATAATTTGGTTCCTCTAATTTTATTTTCCAATAATTATATCAAGATTCTGTGAATACCTAATGACTTTTTAGATACAGATGTTTTGTTCTAGTAGCTCCCATGGCTTCTGTCTTGTCATTTTCTCTCAGAAACAACAATGCTTGCAACTACCTCTGGTTGTTGGCATAATTTTAATTTTAATGTACTTGGGAAGATGAAAATTATTTATAGCCAAACAAAGCATTATGTGAGGATAGAGAATTTGACCCTTTTGTCTGCTCACCGACACAGTTTCTGGAGGAGAATGAGGGGTATATAAGTCATTTAATCTAATTGGGTTGCCACCGTGCACTGGGGGACCTGTTCCACTTCCATCCATGAATGAGAGGGCCCTTCTATTTTCCACTATGAATCATGCCATGTTTGAATCTTTAATAAAGAGGTCACTCTTTTTCTTACGAATTTATTGGCGATGACACTTGTTTGTAGTACTACATTTTACTTTTGATCCATTAAATATCTGCATATTTTACCCTTTCTTGTTCATTAGAGTGTGAAACTTTAAGATCTCAAAAAATTACATAAATTTTATTAATTTTTATCCGAGGGGAAGGCCACCTCCTGCCCACACTGGATTTGCCCTGATTATATGTTCAAAACATTTACATGTATAAAAACATAGGACTGTTGCACTTTATAAGTTTGACTAGCAAACACCTCTTTATAAGCATATTTTACCCTTTCTTGTGCATTAGATAGAATGTGAAACTTTAAAATCTAAAAAAATTACATAAATTTTATTAATTTTTATGTTCCGAGGGGAAGGCCACCTCCTACCCACACTGGGTTTGCCCTGATTATATGTTCAAAACATTTACATGTATAAAAACATAGGACCGTCGCACTTTATATGTTTGACTAGCAAACACCTCTTTATGACTGAGTTGGAACTTGGATCAGTCACATTTCCTAAAGACAGACATAAATTCTGTCATTACAGAGGCACACATCTTTATCATCTAGGACTAGGATTTTGCCTTTACTATATGATTATTGATTGCACTTTGTTGCCTTTGATCTTCAACCATGAGTAGGTATTTGCATGCGTCCCTATATAATATATATATAGAGAAGAGAGACATGGAGACGCTATCATGGACACTTATAGAGGAAGCTAGTAGTCTTTTGACTTCTCACAGTCTCGCAGATCAACTTCTAACTGGAAACAATGGAGTCAAAAGATGGTCTTTGTATATAAAGAAGAGAAAGTAAAACTAAACTCCAGTTTTGATGAAAGTGTAAAACAGTAACAGTGCAAAGTGCAATAAAATTTACTTGCGCTCACTACATATTAATACCATTATTAAAATTAAATGGGAAGCCGTGATTAGTGCACTATATGTATGTTTCTGTAGTTTTTATTTTAAAGGTTGCGTCCTATATTGTCATATAAAACTTGCCATATTTTTTATTTCTTACACAATGGCGACATGTGTGTTTCATATCTACTAGTTATCATGGAACTACTGGAAAATTCGGAGCTGGAAGACAGATCCAACGGCCCCAATATATTTGGGGCTGTGAGGGCCATGTGTGAATATATACACCCCAAAACCCCAAATATAGTCAGTTTTTGTATGCATGAGTCTAACCTGGAATTACCACCGAAGAAAAAAATCTGGGATCAAATAGTTTTTGTATACATCGGTCTCTCTAGTTGGTCCAACTTTTGAGATGTTTTATCACTGTAAATATTCAATGCAGGTCAATAAAGATGTTCAATCACTGTATGTAGTCAGTGCAGGTAACTGAATGTAGAGTGAACCTGGAAGAAAAAGAGAAACCAAGAAACAAGGATGTAAGAGGAAAGGCAAACATAACAAGCTTTTACTTTTGGCAGGATTGGAGGGTAGTAGGTGAGAGGGACATGGTGATGGAGTGAAGTGAAAAAGGGAGTGTCAATTGTAAAAAAAAAGTGTGGATTTTGGTTAGATTCCTTGCCTACCATATTACAAGGCATGGTGGAACATGAAAATTTGGCCATTGTGAAAAAACCTTCTTATTTCTTTCAATATTTTATTACTATTGTTTAAAATTTTTTTTTGCCTATTTTATATTTTGATTGATTCACCTACGTTGAGTGATGCTTGTGCAGTTATGCGGGCTACCTAGAATTTTGGCTTTTATTTTTAAAATTAAATTTGAATTTGATGAGATTTTATCGGATGTGTGGAATTTTTTAATAATATTTAAAGATGTAAACTTTCCCTCTGTCTTGCCTTAAACATTTGGTCGGCTTCTCTTTCTTTCTGGTTTTTGGCCCCTAACAATAATCAATTTGATGAAATTTGATAGAATTTTATCTTTTTTATGTGCCTATTTTATATTTTGATTCTCGAGTCAATTTGATGAAATTTATTATTATTATTATTGGCCCCATCCAACCATTTGCATATTCTTATTCTCTTTTCTTTGCTACTTACGACGACTTTTTTAGGACATTTGGATAAAATATAATTTTGTTCGTATTTTTTAGTACATATAATATAATAATCGAATCTGCTTTAGCTTTCTCTTTTATTTAGGCAAAACCTTATTCAACATTTATTATAGGCTTTTGGACTTTTATGTTATTCGTTCAAACATGTTTTATACCGCGTTCGCCTCACACATATATAAGGATTTATCTTTACTCTGATAAACTCATACACATTAAACGAGTCAATTTTATATATATTTAGGCATAGTTTGGTACATATGATAAGATAAACATGTGATATATAATATAAAGATAAGTTAAGGATAAATAAGATGTAGGATATTATATTTAATGTTTGGTATGATTTTAATAAGAGTGATTAAATTTATATATTAGATTGCAATGACAAAATTAACTTTATCATAATAAATTTTATAATTTCAAAGTTGTTGCTTGAGTTCATATTTTTTCCTCGCATGATTTATTTATTTTTACCTAATTTTATATATTATATAATATGATAATTGAGCCATTGATTTTGTGAATCAAGTCAAATATCAATTTTTAAGGTCAATCGAGTGATACTAGTAATTTTATTGATATTTATAAAAATTATTTATATAATTATCTCGAATTCATTTATATAATTATCATATTATATAATATATAAAAAATAAATAAAAATATTTATTTGATTTTAATTTCTACCTACTAGCATAGATTTATAAAAATCATTTATAATTTGAGGGCAATTAAGTCATTTATAGTGTATTTTATCATTAAATTAAAATTATCACACCTAATAGAAGATACATTTTATCTTTCTAAGAAAGATTATTTATCAATCCATCTCTTATCCCATGTACCAAACTATGCGTTACAATATAAATAATACATTTGACATAAAAACAAATAATTTTTTATGAGTAATCCAAATAAGATAACTGTCTCACTACGTTGACTCCTAAGACTGTCTAACAAAATTTTTTGTGTACTTTATTTAATTTAATGTCAAAGATGTGTGAATGGTCTAATGATTTGGTGTTAATGATTGGTGATTATGACTTTAGGTGCTTTTTCTTTTATTAACAAAATAAAAAGTATCTCCTTACTCCAATCACGCTAATCTAGTTTACTTTCCGGACAAAATTATGCCTTTAGTATTTTTCGAAATAAGAAATTCATATAATATGAGACTGATAGTACAAATATATTTAAAATTATTATTTGGAGATTAAACTGGTTTGATAATAATGCGTCACCGCGACGACATTTGTTTGGTCAAATTTCACCCATAAATAAACCCAACGTGCACAATGCTCAAATTGCAAATTATAATAATAGGTACAATATCACCACAAAATGGGAATTTTTTTTTTAAAAAAAAAATATTACAACCAAATCTTTAAGCACAACAAATATCGGTTCTAGGCCATAAAAGCATTTCATTCCAGACAAAAACTTGTATGAAACAATCTCACAGGTTGTATTTTGCGAGACGGATCTCTTATTTAGGTTATCCATGAAAAAATATTACTTTTTATACAAAGAGTATTACTTTTTATTATGAACATCGATGGAATTGACCCGTCTCACAGATAAAGATTTGTGAGACCGTGTCATAAAAGACCTACTCCTCTTTCAAGCACAAATCAAATTGAAAACACATATTCCTATTAACACGAAACACATTTGGTCCATTTGATTTAGTAATTTACTAATTTAGTCAACAAATAACACTATCGACTTGCGCTTTTAGCATGAATATCAACTTCATCTTGGGGGGGGGGGGGGGGGGGGGGGGGTGTTTAAAAAATTCGATTTTACCTCTCATTTTACGAATAGTGTTCCCATTCCTACAGACTTCCACTGTATTGTCGAACATTATTTTTTTGTAAAATGAAAAAACTTGGCAAAATTTGTTGGCTTGTGTATCAGCCAGGAGAATTTGGGAGAATGTAGCATGGTTAATTTACAAAAGGAATACCCCGAATTCGACATCCCAAATAGCTGAAACACACAATAATTGCTATATAATCATCTGGAAATCGAAGATTCACTCAATGTAATGCACGAAATGTCAACTAGGCCCTATAAACTAACTCACCAGAGCCAACCCATTCGATACTGGAACTGATTGGCCAAATATTATGTGCTCCAAGGACCCATTATTGTTTAACTTTTCCTCTTCAGCTGAAAAATAAGGGCTTATAATTTTAACGCTACAAAGAAGGATACACTTCGACAAGAAAAATGTCAATAGATGAAAGAGGATACAGTTGCCGCATAACCCGAAGAGGACTTGAGATCCATCAATCGTAGACATAGGAAGAAACTTTGTGTACCTAAAGGGTAATGAGGCACATTACTCGTCGTCTTTATATGGGTATTCCTCGGGAATTTGCTTCAGAAGTTTGACTTGCAACTCAAATACATCATCCCCTCTAAGCATGTCACGTAGCCATGTGACCTCAGTTTTCATAGACACCTAAGACAAGGGAAGAAACATCGAATTGTATGATTTTGAAGTTTTACCATCATGATTGATAGTCACGGAAAGAATACTGATATTGTCGAATACTGATATTGTCGAACATTTTCCAGGCGGACGTGACTCGTTCAATTAACTAGACAACTAACTCCATCATAATATGAAAAAGGGGGACACCTGATGGTTACTGTTAAAGCACATCTCCAAGAAGATGAATTTACCATCTTTAATCTAACAAAATTATGGTTATGCGCCTTCCAATTTTAGCGTTATATTCTTGAACAATTGCCAAGAGGGTGAATTATGTAAGATATGATATGACCATGCCTAGAGGGTTGTCAAAGCAAGGCATTTTCCAAATTGATAATTCTAAATTTAAAATTTTATTCCCACATACACCTGCACACATATTGAAACAAACATAAGAAGATGATAACAGAGGCCGATGTGCTCACCATCTCAAGAGCTCCTCTGATTACTCCACTTAGAATATTGCAATAGTAAAGACCTTGACAGGTATCAGGAAGCTCGACAAAATCTACAAGTGGGTTATCCTCCAAAATTATACTGCAGGTTGTTCCCTCAACATCCCAGTTCGTGACAGATGCAGTGACACCCAGGAACATTTTGAATCCAACCTGTTCATATCAGGTTTTGAATATTGGATTCGATAAAACATTTCAAGCCATCGTTTAAAAGGGGGTATTTACACGTCAACAAATCAAGGGAAGTATGATGAATAAGTCAGTTGATGCACTGGCTTAGATAATAATCTTTCACAAGGAGCAAGTCAACAATAATCTATTCAAAGATAAAAGCTAACCTAGATAGAGTCTATCTAAAATAAAAAGCCAATCATCGGACATTAGATGATTCGAGAAACGATAAAGCTAAAAACGTTGGTGAGTGTAAGAAATTTTATGCAAACTCCCACAAACAATGACGCTACAACACAATCATTTGCCAAATAATATAATAGATGGTGAACAAAATTCACACGTAAACTTTTATAATACTGATGACATTTTCTCTAAAGTCTAGATTCTTTTTATGTAATAATAATACACGTTTTGGGTTGGACATTTTTTTTACACACACACACACACACATATATTACAACTTCACGTATCATGACTTTCATCATTAATTATCTATAGAGAAGATGTGTTACAGAAAATTCTAAAAATATATATATAAAGAATAGATACTATGGAAGGGTATTCTAGAAATAATTAAAAAAAACAGAGGGATACCAAGAGATTAGCATAATCATCATTTCATTATAGGCAAGTCTACCCCGAATCATGTAGTGTTGCAACATATTCTGCTTTAAAAACGTGATTAAGAGAACGTATTGGTTCTAGACTTTTAATGACTTTCATGAAGTTTAAAACTCTTGAGATATTCAATCTAGACTTTTATACACTCTATAAAAGTTTAGTTGTATTTAAGTAAAGTTTTAAAAATTATGTGGTATTCAAACTTGACTGATCATGATCAAGAAAACATTTTGTTCTGGTTACTTTAGGTGAACAAAAAATAAATTTGGGCTCACAAAAGCTTTCTTCGTTTAAAAATGACGTCTCAGAATAGTCTACACTTGAGGGAAATAAGAATAGCCTCAACCTTCCATTTTCCAAAGGCCTACCAGATGTAACTCGCATAATTGCATCGTCAAAATTAATAAGGTTGATGTTCAAACTGCTTAACGCTCATTTCTCTTGACAAAATTTAGCACGATTCCAGTCCAGATCATTCTCAAATTCCTAATCTGTAGAACCAATTACGAATAACAGAAGCTCTTCCAAATTTTTCCGTGTAGTCCATGTTCATGTTTTCCATCTCAATCTTCCCACAACCATCAAGGTATCAACAAGTAGCTATAAGGCAATAATCCCTTACAAAAAACCGCACCTCTGAGGAGTAGAGTTGTAATATTTCTTATGTTCCAAACATTGCTGAATGACATCAAGAGCGTAAAAAAATAGGAAACTTGTATGGAACACAACAATTTGTCTATGAAAGTAGAAAACTAGAGATCCAAACACTCTAGAGAACCATAAGAATTCAGGGACATCCAACTATTAAGTCACCTAACCCTCGGGTTTTTTAAAGACCCGGGACAGCCAATGGGCACAGCCTTTTCAAAAGCTGTGTGCTTTCTGGGGGGCAAGGCGCACTTCTTCGTGTTATAATAATAATAACCCAATGGCCCAGTCCAACTGAATCCATGCCCGACATCACCTAAAAACGCTCGATTGCATAAACCAAGAACACTTCAATTCCATGCCTCCTCCATTCATTAAACTAGTTTCCACAACGTAAAACACTACAATCCCAATTCCAAAATCATTCCAAACACTCCTCCCTCTGCTTTCTCTTGCCATTAAAAATTCATGAACTTGAGAAACTCTTTTGCAAATTCATAAATCACGGACTTGGACTTAACTCCACCTCAAAAACGAGCTCAAGGGGGGAGGATTGTCCAACTCCATATATAGAGCTCCCAATAACTTAATTCAGACAATGTGGCACATTTGACGCACCCTCTCACATCCAAGAATGGACAACTGAAACGTGAAGTTTACAAGGCATTAACGGGTGACTCATGACCATAAGGGCGTCTAACACATAATGGTGGTAAAAACTGTGATATCATGTTAAGTTCATGGACTTGAGTCTATCTCTGACATAAAAGCTAGCTCAAAGGGGAAGAGCCGATGTCTCTAGAATTGTCTAACACAAATTGCTAAAAATCTAAGTATCTCATTACAAGACGTATACATCATTCAAGACTTTCACTTTAACTGAAACATTGGTTTGCACCTTGCTGTGCCAAGGCTTTGAATCATACTTAGTCATGACAACTGCCATGATTCAGGCTATGACGATATTCCTGTAAGAACTAGGATGTTAGATAATAACTCCGCAAAAGATTGGAAGAAAAATGAAACAACATCATTAACACTGTAATGAGCAACCAACCAATACCAAATGCTATCTAGATCTCACTCAGCCAACAGTTGATTGATTAAAAACAAAGCTTTAAATAGTTATAACTGTTCCAATATTGAAGTAAACAAAATAAAAAACCAGCAGAGAACAGGAAAAAGAGAAGAAGTGGTGCTAAGCAGTAAAGACTCGACCTTTGCAATGACTTCCGCGGTTTCCTTAAAATCCACACATCTAGAAACATTTGATTTCGCAAGAAATTCATCAACGAGACGGATTCCAATATTATAGCCCCTGCAACGGTTAAAACGGAAAAAATAACAAAAACATGCATTCTAAAGTCGAACTAAATTTCAGAAAAATAAAATAGCAATTATCAACAGGGTAAACTGGAGAATCGATCAAATGAAGAATATGAACACAGGAGGGATTCATTTACAAACATTTGATCGAGCTGCTTGTTAACCTCCTCAACCTCTTCCAGATCGGTGATCAGTTGGCGCACCATAGCACCGTATGTCAGAGTGAAAAGCTCCGCATTCTGAGAACGTTACACAAAAATTAACACAGATACGAGTTACAGAACAAGAATTGAATAGTAAAAACATGTATAACTAGGATCCGAAAACAAAGGCAACCACAACTGTTAGGGCTTGTTAAAATTTTCCCTTCGCGATCGCTAAACCTACCACGCGTTCAACGCTAGCGAAAATGGCGTCGCCAGATTTAGGAGCTAAGGGAGCCATGGAAAGAGCTTCGGATCTCAAGGTTTTTGGAACGGTGAAGCTCTTAACGATCACACAAGTAATCAAAATGAGTTGCAGGTTGCTTCAAAGGGCAAAAAAAGGAAGTGGATTTTAAAAATATTATTTATTTATTTATTATATGAGTTAGATTTCTATTTATTTATTTATTTTCACAGTCAAATTATACCAAAATAAAATTAATATAATATCTCTCGACAAAATAAAATTTCACCATTATATTTTATAATATAAATCAAACTAATTACAAAAAATTATTAAAATTCAAAGAAATTTTTTTTAAAAATAAAATATTATACAAGTACACAACATAACAAAATCAGTTTTAAAAATTCGAGAAAAAAAAAACACACACAGACATGCCATGATTTGCATTCAATTACTAAAAATATACTTACAAACAAGAGTAGGTCTCTTGTGAAACGATCTCACGAATCTTTATCTGTGAGATGATTCAATCCTACCGATATTCACAATAAAAAGTAATATTTTTAGCATAAAAAATAATATTTTTTTATGAATAACACAAATAAGAGATCCGTCTCACAAAATACGACCTGTGAGACCGTCTCACACAAGTTTTTGCCTACAAACAAAGAAAATGTTAGTCACATGAATGGTAAATAATCTCACTTTGGTCATAAACATTTGGATGAATGGAAATAAGATTTATATTAAAATTTCATATATTAATATAATTAAAATGAAGGAAGAAATGCTTAATTTTGTGGTGAAACTATTCTAATATATTTTAGTTTCAGAACCGACGTTAAGGTGAAACTTTGCTTATGCCCAACCAAGTAGTCTTGTGTTAGAGACAGGAATGAATACTAATGAGTACAGTTGACATTTCAAAGGAAATGAACCAAATCCTTCAAAACACACCATCTCAGCAACTCTTGATCAAGCTTTTTAGCTTGCTTATCAAAATCAATGCTAGATTCTACACTGCAAATAATATAAATCAGCAAGACAGGGGCGATCGACGGCTGAATTCACACTTCCACCCCTTATGCTGAGAAAGAATAATGCCCCATGGAATGTGACTTCTTATTCTCTAGAATACACCTTTGCAAACTAAATGAGACTCCAAATAAAGACTATATTTGTTTGGTTTGAATGAATTGATATGCTTGATCTAGAATTCAACTGGAGAAGTATTAGAGGTTGATCTCTGATAATCGATCACAGAATTGGTTGGTGCTTTGGTTTTCAATATCATTTCTTCGTACTCGTCCATGGGATTCGAAAGAGCTGTAATGGCACCGCCAGCTCCAATGGAAGCCTCGCCTTTGTGTAAGACTACAGTTCTGATGACAATATTGAGATCAAAGGTCTGGTTATAAGAGAAATACCCGATGCATCCAGAATAAATGCCTCTGGAACAACTTTCAAGAGAGTCGAGAATTTCCATTGATCTTAACTTTGGTGCACCTGTCATTGAGCCGCCAGGAAAAGCAGCTCTAACACAGTCGACAGCACTGACATTCGATTGTTTCTTGCCTCGTACTGTGCTTACCATAGTGTGAACAGTAGAATATGACTCGACGTCCATAAGACGAGGCACGTGAACCGAACCTGGCTCACAGATGCGTCCAAGGTCATTCCTTAGAAGGTCGACAATCATCAAATTTTCGGCTTGATCTTTTTCACTGTAGACACAGATAAGTTGTGAGAAAAGGGGGATGCTCACAAAAAAAGAAGAAGAAAAGAAATGCTTATTTATTTATCCCTTGTATACACTAAATCAAAGAAATAAATATCAACACAAAGGACCGTTTCACCCTTCATAAAATTCGCATGTCACGCTAGACTTCTTTCCAACCATTTTTTGGCTGGAAAATGGGATCATGTACAAACATTGTGTAGGAACTACTGAGGAACACTTCTTAGTTTGGAACAAAAGTGACACAAACAATGAACTTTAGAAACCGTAATAGTCATTTATCCAAAAATATTATGTCCAGCAATAAAAATATGAAGGCATTTTCTAAATAAATCACCCCATTTCAGTACCTGTACTGCAATTTTAATCTGTTCCACTCGTCTTCCTCCTTTGATGGGCCACGAGCTATGGTACCTTTAATCGGTTTCGCTTCTAAAACACCATTTCTATCCAACCTTAGGAACCTCTCAGGTGATGAACAGCATACACACAAATTTTCTTTTGGAAAATTGAGCCAGGCAGAATATGGGGCAGGATTTTTTTCTCGAAGATTGAGGTAAAGTTCCAGAGAATTTATTTCCCCCACTTTCCTAGTCATCTGTGTAGTAAGACATAACTCATAGCTTTCTCCATTTCTAATAAGTTTCTGGCATTTCTCTATGTCTTCCATGTATTGCTCCCTTGATTTCTCGGCTGAAAAAGTCTCTCCAAACGAGGCATTAGTAGAAACTGGAGATAAAAATGATGACGACTTTCTTAATAGACGAACTTTCATATCGAGAAGCTTCCGTTCGACCTCATCAAGCCATAGGGTTTTGGTAGTGTCGTTGTCAAGTATGGATGTGATATAAATATCATCATGCAGGTGATCCACCACCACAAGATTATCCGCGAAAAAAAGGCAGGCATCAGGGGCACTTGACTTATGACGATTAGATGAAACACCGCATTCAACTTTAAGATCATACCTGCATTCAAGGGTATCAGAAGAACAAGGTTTAACCTATTCTTTCACATCTTGAGAGATCATTGGCTGTTTGTTTCCATTTCTGGAGAACATTCTCATTTTCCGTATAACAATACCATCTAATTTCGAAATTTAAAGCACTACATATTATTCAAAACATAATAATTCAATACAATGTTATATCACATGATATCAACAATAAAAAATTTAACAACCGACTCAATATCTGGAATTCATTTTTCAGTCCAGCTAGATAGTTAATCTTTTTATGGAGGTTCCAGAAACAAACTATCTTGAGCACCCACAAAGTATCTAATTCAACATTAAATTTGGAAAAAAATTGAACAATAACTAATTAAATCTAGGGTCCTTTCTTTTAACAGAATTAAATTATAGCAAACGCAACTAAAAGCAGACCCGCATTGGGGAAATCATGATATTACAAATCTAAATGGTTTCAATGGCGAAAACAGGGAAGGATGACCACAGCATAGTGGCCAAGAAAGTCAATGTATGTAAAATTGTTTGGAAAATGTATCATAATAAAACAATCTGTGGCACCTTAACTTTTGACAAAGCAAAATAATTTAAACTGACTTCTGATCCCAATATATTAACTTCATTTTATCTACATTTTCGCTTCACGAATCCTGTTTCATATAGAAACAACCAACATATTTCATGCCTACTTCCCAATCTCAATGATAAAAATTCGACACCTTAAATCAGATGACAGAAAGAAAGATGTAAACAACAATGGGATACCAAACATGAGAGAGCTATAATGTACCCAATGTAACCAACATAACCGCCATAAAAATCAAAAGGTAATCCTTCATAATCTGATGCATCATAGCAGAATGACCGGAGCTCCTGAAGCATGGGCATGAAAATGCATTAGTAATTTTCTAAAAAATATCTCTAATAATCATCCTACCAGAAAAAGAAAGAGGAGGATCACGGAAGGAAGAACTAGGCGTATAAGACTGATATATTTATACATTACTAGGAATGATCACGTGCGATGCACGTGGTGATTAATAATGAAAAATATAATAACGAGATTTAGATAATTTTTAAAATCGTTTGAATAACATCTTGTTTATGAGTCTTTATTAATCTAAATATATCAAAACACAATAAATAAAAATACATCATGACGATAAATAAAATATATTCACTTATTTATATAACATTTTTCAATTTGCTATGATTATAACATAATGACAGCTCTCTCAAATTAACAAAGATATTTTTCATCCAAATATCATTCACAATGAAAAACAATATAAATAAAATGAGAATAGTAAATTTTACTAAAACCAAAATCACAATGTATTTAAATGGAGTGCATATAGTGATTGTCAAATAAAATTCTCTTAATTAACTAAATTATCATAATGATGTTAAAATAAAACTCCTAAACTTGTTATTAAATTAAATATCAATTATGTTTTTGCTAACTTTTAACTCATTACGAATTTTGTTTAACTTTTTCCTTTTATAGAATAGATATTACACATCAACTCAAATATTTTAAACGGTATAGTAGCTCAATCGTCATGATTCGATCGATGTCTCCAACAAGGACAATTATTGCACTCCAACAATATCAATAATTACACTAATTGCAATCTATGAGAATCGATCTCATGACTTTGACTCTTACATATATCAATTGTAAGATCATGCATTTGCCGATTTACCGAAAGTTATAACCGGGGTAACGATGCAACATTAACTAAAATCTTTTAAATCGTAAAATAACTCAAACGTCACATTTGGATTGTTATACCTTACATAAACAATTATTGCACCTAACAAATATGATATATTTGTTATTTTACATTTTAGAAATCATTTTTCTAAATCAAATTTATTCTTACTAATCAAATAATTTCATCGAACACAAAGTAGTTTTAATTACTAATAATAATTTAAACACAAATATTAATTGTTAGGGTGACCACTCTATGTCATCACATATGCTTCATTAAGTTGCAAGCATAGTAATAATGCACAATGAATTGGTAAACATAACTTAGTTAATTTAGTAAGTGAGTAATGTTAAATAACAATTTTGTTATTTTGAAATGTGAAAAATAGTTTATATATATATAAATTCATCATATATAATGATAAATTAATTATATGCAGAAAAGAGAAAAAATTGTTTTTTATGTATGTAATTTCATCATATACAATTAGAAATTAGTTAATAGGTTGAACAAACAAGATAACAAATCAATATATTATATACGATGATTTCGTAATAGAATAACGCTAATATAACCATACTTTGTATTATGTTTAGAACGCAATTGAAAATTGATAACAAAATATATAATAATATGAACTTTAATTTTAAAAACATTATTATCTAAACTATTATCATAATACATAATGAATCATAAATGAAATCATTAAATTATTGAGTAATTATTTATTTAATTATTACTTAAATCAATTTATAAAATAAAAGAAAAGATAAGATATAAATATTAAATATTCATTAGCAACCATGAAGAAATACACTAATTTTAGTCAACAACAAAGAAAAATTATGGGTAAATTTAACATGCATTAATATCCAAAGGCATTTAAGATAGACAATAAATTATAAAAGAACCCATCAAAAAAATTATTGATTTAATTTGCTACATTAAATGAATAAGGGTATATTGGAAAATTCACAATTAGAAGTCATATATTTATATGTATGTTAGATTATTATTATTATAGCCATCTTCTGGGCCATGTTGATACATTTTAACATTATAATTATAATTAGTTACGATCATACTTCCATACATTAACTTACAGCCATCTTCTGGGCCAAGTTGATACATTTTAACATGATAATAGGTTATGATCATATTTCCATACATTACCTTATTCAAAAAGTCAAAAAATCCATCTTCCAGAAAGGTAGTTGAAGTACAGCCCTCAGCATCTTCAATTAACAGGCTGCCTCCACCTTTACACGAAGCATCGCTGAAAGTGGTAGTCACATGCATAGTTTCATGTGAAGGAACACATCATTAATATGATTCATTCGGACTATAAAATAAAGTCTCTAAGAATCATTGATGCTAACTGCATGTTTATGTTCTAACCTCTTGCTCAATAACTTAAATGTCACTTGTCTCCAAAGGGGCCCGCCTTTACCCCCCATAAACGAAAAGCGAGCCCTGCTCTATAAATACGAGGGTTCTTCATAAGATAATAATATAGTGAGGCAAAACAGCATGTAAACTATATCCAAAACAAATGGTAAAATATGGATTATTTCGATCCATGTAAGCAATATGCATTAAGGAACTAGAAATGAGGGAATAACTTCAAATCACCAAAAATATCTTTATTCTCTCTATCTCAATGAATAAAAGTAAATGAGAAAAAAGTAAACACCTTAGAGAGAAGTGGAAATCATACAAAAGAATAAAGGGAGAAAAAGGTAAAATTCCAAACGACATCCTTAACTGTATCTCCAAAAACACAGCAGTAGAAATATAAATGGTCCAAACGAAAGAGCATTCAACGAGGATCCAGCAGGCAACCAAAAGTAAAATGGAAAATAAAAAATATTTAGAAGAAAACCATTTCTGTTGAGGAACTATCCAGCCAAAAGGTATTTCCAGCCTCGCGATCACCAAACAGCTCACAGAACATGTTTTTGTCTCCACCGACTTGGCTCACAGGGCATTCAAGTTTTCTCCATTTCAATTTCAAATACTTTACAGTTTTTGGAGAATGCGATAGGTTTATCATGTTATGCATGCTTGCAGGTTTCTCATTACTGAATCCATTCACCGAATGCTTGCTTCTCGAAACATCTTGGAAAAATTGAGTCTCGTTAGGTACCTGCATGCATGCTAAGTAAAGTTCACCGCTCAGAGTGACTGAAAGACCATGCTACTAAAACGCATGTATGAACAGGTGTGAGAAATTCCAAATCATATCTATTCAGATGAGAAAAAATTAAAACTAATCTAAAAATAAAAGTCAAAAGTTAACAATAATCTTATTTTGAAGTAAATTACCAGCATATTTAACATTCCTTATGCTATTTGGGGATGATTTCAATCTAAACCAATAGTCCTTGGTGATTGCGGTAAAATTTTTGAATATTTGCCGCCCATGACAAGTAGCGATGCTCTCTGGATGAAACTGGAGAGGGACGACACAAAACTAAATATTAACCAAAAGTAATACAACTTTATTTCACTTGCATTCGGGGCAAATGCCAACCTGTAAGCCATAATGAGGCCTGTGTAAGTGCATGATGCCCATGAGTATCTTTCTACTCTGTAACTCCTCGGGGCTCGATGAATGCCATTGCAATCTTTTCTCCGATCTTGTCAAAAAAAACTTAGTGGAAACTTTGGAGTCCTCCGGTCCATCAAAATCCTCGGAGTTCTGAATTCCGAGAAATGGAATTGTGTCAGAGGACGAGGCCCAGGCAATAGGTATGAGTTCTTTTGGAAGTGATCTTTGGTCGACAACAAGGGAGTGATACCGAACCACCTGCATCCAGTCAGCACAGAAAGCATTCAAATGAAATCTCCTTTGTTCTTTATAGATGGCAGCAACGATAAAAATATCAAAAACACATCTCTAGTTACAGATAAGAGTTAAAAGGATATATTTTGGAGTAGACTTCATAATATCCTCTATTCAGTATTCATGGATTATCCAAGCAGAATTCCCTCTGAAATTCATATAATGGATACCAAACCATTTCATTGCAAAAATGATGGCCATTAAATATGGCCGTCATTTTTAAAGTGAAAAATAAAAATTCACTTAACATACATATTAACTCTCCCCAAAAGCCAACACCTATACAAAGGCTTCAGCTTTTGGAGGAATAAATGGTCACTCGAGCTCTGTGTGCTTTGAGAGATACAAAAATTTTAAAAAAACGAATACACAAAAGAAATGAAAATATACATTGAAAAATACAGTTAAGATGAGAAAAACACGAGAAGACGAGGATAGGAGGCACAAAGAAAGAGAGCTGGAAAAGCATCTGGAACAGGACAAGGCTTCAGCTCCTATTGTCTTTCTAAATGGCCAAGCACACAAGTAAACCAATCTCAAGTTTTTTCCCTCGGCGTTCCTAATGCACTCAATTAGCAAGGCCTAGTCAACCGTAGGAAATATCAACCATAGGAAATAACTCAAAGTGAGTTAGAATTAGGGGTGTAAGGCGACTCAATTGGCTTACGAGGATGATGAGCAGGCTCAATTTGAACTCGATCGAGCTTGAGTTCGAGCTCAAAAGTTGTTATTCATGAGCTTGCGAGCCGGATCAAAAACTTTTAAAAAAAATTAAATTTAATAATAGTAAGCATTACTTTTTAATATATTTAAAGCTCAAGTTCATGGGCTCGAGCCCATGAGCCAAACTCATGATCTCAGCTTGCAACAGTTCATGAACAAATATTTACACACCAATCCGAGCTTGTGAGCTGGCTCAAAACCAAGCTCCTTCTTTTGAGCTATATTTTTTTAGTCAACTTCGACTCGGTAACAAACCTGTCTACAACTAGATATATCATGCAATACAAACAAAGTGCGGCTACCACAGCTCAAGTAATCTGGTGACCTTGTTATTTCGGAGCACGCTCTTTTATGATTTGAAAGAAACAATTTGAAGAAGCAATCATGCATATATATGAGGGTATGATAATCCAATCTCAAGTGCAGTGATGCCAACCTTGAATCCAGAATTTCGGCCAGAAGGAATCCCATGGAACAATTGACAACCATTGTGTTCAATATCACTGTAAGGGTGTGAAAAAATCAAATAAAAAAGAGGTAAATTTAAGACTAACCAACTGAAACAAATCCCAAGAAAGATGAGGACGTATAATATGGATCAGCTCTGTGAGTTGGAAGGGGAAAAACAATTTTGATCCATAGATATTTTTGCTTGTATCACCTCATATTATATAACAATGTCTATGAAGAGAGGAATCCACGGCAAAACTCCTTAACAATCCAAATACAGCTATATAGATAGAAAATATATCCACAAAAGAAGAAACTAGGATATCTAACCTCAACCGTCCATGAATAGGTTCAGGAGCATGGACGACCTCAGCACCATGCACGAAACCTAAAGCCTGTAATATGTACTTCGGTCGAACAACAAAACATGGGATAACAAAAAAAATGCATAAAGCGAATTCATCACGACAAAGAACATCCCAAGGCATTGGTTATTCAAAAAGTAGAATAAAAGGTCACAGATAAAAATGCAGCAAACTTCAAAACCATAAAACAGAACTTTAAAAAAAACTAGATAAATCATTTAATTCAGCTAAAAATTGCAGGACTTTCCAGAATCCTGCTTATCTTTTAATATAATTTTCCAGCTGTTATGTTTCCATTTCGCTCCCAAGTTTTACTATGCTTCCAAACCCTCAAATAATATATTATTCATGTAATTATACTAATCAAGGTACACCTTTTCGCAGCTCTTTCGTCCTTTAATGTTTGAGGGACCTAATATATGTCAAATTGACCGAAGTAAAATTTGAAGGAAAGAAAGGACAATCGTTCACAAGGAAACATAAGTTGTGTGAAACAAAGAATCTGGTAATAACTAACACGCAAAGGAGTGGTGAACAGTGTAAACATACCTGATGGCCTAGGCAAACACCTAAGATGGGGATGTCACTGCATTCAAGTAGGAGCCTTAGGCATATCCCTGAAATATTACGATAGCATGACCCACTTGAATAACAAACAAATTGTGGCATGTTTTAGTTACATAATAGAAGGCAAAATGTTAACGGTAAACTATTAACAGTTTGTTCAACTGTACAAGGTGAAATTATTGAAAGCAAGAAACAGCCTCTTTCCTTTTTGGACCTGATGTTGCACCAATAAATTTCCTTCTCATTCTCAACAAGGAAAGAGGTTTAAGTCAGCTGGACACAGTTTTCATAAACCTAACTTTAGCACCAAAATAAAATTCTTATTCATAAGCTTTTAAGCATAAAAGTACCACCATAAATCTCGTTAGAAAAGAAACAGAATAGTTAAATTTTTTACTTCGGCAAATGAGTTCTATCAGTGAATCTCTGAGTTTTTCTAAATCTCAGCCTCACTTTGCTATCACGAAACCATGGCTTCCATGTGCATTTAGCCTCCTTCATTCTGCAACAGTGCTCGGGTAATACTATCTAACAGCATGTGTCTGGGAAGAGGTGTGTCCAGAAAAATGTACATACATGCTCAGGATTGTTCAAGTTCCACTTCACCAAAGGACACATTTTGGAAGATAATCATATTGAACATAATGTAAAGCCAAGTAGTATTCTAAAAGTGAGTAAAATGGTCGCATAATTTTTTTTATCTAACCTATATCAGCAGCACATGTGGGAGAACCAGGACCAGGAGATATCACAATATTGTCAAATGCCATTTTTTCATATAGAAAATGATGAAGCTCTTCCCAAGACCATTCATCATTATGAATCACCATTGGAGATACTGGTACAGTTTCAAGACAAAAATTATAGTTAAAAACATTGTTTCCCAATAGAAAGGCATCCATCAATGAAATGGATACAAACAAGAACATGGGTATATTATCCAACATTTTCTTTTCTGATTCAAATTGATCAAAAAGAGAACCTGGACCACTAACAGAAACCGGGAGGAAAGCCTAACAATTAATGAAAGCTTTATCTGAAAATTTTGACAATGATAAGAGAAATAAAAGATGGAACCAACAAGAATTGGATGGTTACCCAGAAATATGAATGCCACGAATGGGGCAGTTTATATAATGACTTATTTGTTATACATATATCAATGCTTGAAGATTGAAACCGAGTATTGTTTCTGATAAAGAAAGTTCACAACGTGGTGTTTCTGGAAGTTGAAATAAGTCCATGATAGTTGCTTTGCCATTGAGATTATACAGGGGAAAAACCCTAAATTAATATTGTACAAATACAGAAACAAAGCTCAGATCAACTTTGTTCCGAATAAATTGTGAAAAATAACGTCTTCACAAAGTAAAATTAGAGGCTGCCAGCAAACAGGAACAACAATACTATATGAGCAAAAGACTAGAAAATTACTGAAATCGACTATAATTATCCAACTTTCAGTCTCTTTTTTCACATCTCTTGCAAGGACAAGGCAGGAGCATTCTCCACGTAAAATTTAACTTTATTATGCCCAACAAATTATACACACAGATGCCCATAATCAACACCAAAGAGCGGGAAATTAGATATCAATCCTCAACAATCACCAAATTTGAGGTAACACCACTATAAATTGATTCCCATTGTTTCCAAGTCATAGTTACCGATCCACTCATAAATATGTAATAAAAATATCAACGAGCCTTCAATGAAGAAGATTTTCCACAGAATTCGCTATAATTAAGAAATTTGTCATTCATCATAAATTACCTACGAAAACAAGTTCTTGCTTCCAATTAACAACTTAATTATATATTCACTGTGCCAATAAAGCAACAAACGTTAATTAGCAATATTACAATTGAAATTCAATTGTTCAACTTCACCCCACTCCCTTATCTTCATCTCTACATCCGCACCTTCAATCTGTCACACATCTCACGTGGGTTCATTGGCGAATTCCTTTGTCTCCTTCCCAGAATGTGCGAGAAATGCCTCTATAACTAATAGATGCTACCAGACAACTAAAAACATTCCAAAAACTGCATGACAAAGAAAACTAAGTAAAGCTTACATCCATTGATGATGGAGAGCTCCTGGAAAATATTATAGGTGTAACTGTCATAATTATCAATCAACAAGGTTCTTATCAAATTTAACTTCGAAGACCGTTCGCGCAGCCGCTTCCTTGCTAAATACGATTCTTCCAAGCGCCCAGGAATTAAATGGCTCGAAACTATGGCTTTTTTCAGAACTCCCTTATGTATTTGAAAATTGCCATTCTGATCCAAATCACCAACTCTATTAAAAGCACTAGGAAGAAAAGAATTCAAATTCTTGTTTCGGGAAATGTTCTCACAACAAGATAATGAGATCTCAGATGAAGGTGAACACAAAGTGAAACTCATATTTATGTTTCAAAAAATAAATACAAAATCTCCAAATACTATCAACTTCCAACGTCACTTTATTCCCCTGCAAAACACGAACCAAAAAACTGCATCACAACCTCTTTTTTTCTATAAAAAAAATCTCATTTTTGACAAATGGGCAGCTACATAAATATAATCATAACAACAAACTGAGTAACATGAATCGGGTCTGACAAAATATGGAGATGCCTAAGCAGATCTCTGAATCTCGCAGAGATTAATTGAGAAAAGAACAAATCCTCAACCTTCGGCAAAAAAATTTATACCTGGCGAGAGGAAATGAAGAAAAAGGTGATGCTTTCTTTTCCTTTTCTTTTAGTTTCTCCCTCAATTATTTAGCCTTTCATTCTTTTTCCTGTTAATGAAAGATGAGGCGTATGGTTGCAACCACTGTTTTCGAACGAAAAGAGGCGGCGGGTATTTCTTTGTCTGCTACCAAATTTCGTTATTACAAGCAAAAATCTAGGAAAAACTCGAGGCCACGTGGCCAAACGTAGACAATGTTTCCACTTCCGGGCACACCGAAGCATTCCTGATTGGATCTTGTCCAAACATCCTTTTTTTTTTCTTTTTATTACTGCCAATTACCAAAACTTTCTCAAGTCAACAAAACAGCCCTTTCATATAGATCGTTTCCTCAACAAAGTTGGTTTGTCCGTCGAGTTTTGACAAGTATACACGTGATATGATCGAGTTCAAGCAACTCTATGGACGATTTCAGTTGAGAATTATAACAAATGGACTAAGTCAAATGATAAAAGAAGTGAAGATCGTGTATGATTTACTAACTAAGACGAACTACATTATTCTAAAGTAAACAATGTAATTTTATAAGCAAAAGTGATAAAATAAAATTTAATTTAAGCGATTCAAATTTCAACAAAATTACAGGGAACATACAGCATGATAAAATAAAATTTAATTTAAAAGATTCAAATTTCAACAAAATTACGGGAAACATACAGCATGATAAAATAAAATTTAATTTAAGAGATTTAAATTTCAACAAAATTACGGGGAACATACAGCATTACAAAACTATCAATTATCGTCATGTATTGAATTTGATCAAGTAAAATTATTCTCATTCACTATGAAATTTTCTATATTAATTATTGACTTATTTCTAGAATTAACGATCTTGTTTTTATATTTAAGAGTTCAATTATTTATAATTGAATTTGATTTTTTAAAAAAGCATTTAACAGCCAAATAATTCCAGCTTTTGTCTAAAATAGCATATTGAAACAGAATATTATTTCTTGTCGATTTAATCATGTGTTAATCAATATTTGTTAAGCTAATTTTAATCTATTCTTTTTTTAGTCAAATTAAACAACATGCATTCAAATAATTTCAGATTAAATGTAATAAATTTAAGTGAATATCAATCAATAACGTGAAAGAAATCAAAACACCAGTTAAATCAATATGCAAACAATGATCAATAGTTCGACTCTATCGTGACCTTATTCATCATTAAATTAAGATTTAAGAACATATCACAGCCATGAGCTACAAAAACTAAATCAACACGATTAACTTTATGAGTAAAACTCGATTGAAATGCAACGAGAAAAATTTAATAAAGTTCAATCACGAGAAACCAAACTCTTTCAATCAGTGTCATATATGACATTTTGTGGGTTTGAATCGAGTTTAAAAAATCGATCCTCAGATTATGTGTCAGTTTTTTTTCCTCTATTGATTATATCTCCATTTGGTAATAACATTTTGTAATGTAATATATCAAAATGTCTATCGAATTTGTCTTTGAAAAACACAATAGTATTATCACTATTTGGACCTCGTTCAACCAAATACCCCTTAGATCATCATTATTCGAAAGAATCAAATTCCTTTAATTGATTCATATTTTCAATTAAAATATTTTTGAGAAGATCAACATTGTCCGATTCATTCGATAATCATCACAATAAGATCTCGAATTGGTTTTCATTGTCCCTGTCATCCATAGATTGATCGAGCTCTTCTATTCTTTATTTTGGTTTTCTCGTTTCCCGTCGGCCAAAGTTCCGACTATTTCTTCTCTCATTATCTTATTGCGACCTTTATTAATATCTTCAAACTTGCTCTGAATCATTGCTTTTCCACTTTGTTTTTTTTTTTCCCCCTTTTTTGATATCTCGATAACTATTTTGGACTATTTTTTATCGACTATATCTAATAAAAAAAATTAAATATAATCTTTTTCAACTCGTAAAATAACGGGACAATACTAATCTTTTTTCTAAAACCCACACATCACCCACATGATCAAACCTATTCAGATATCAAGAAAGACTTGGTAGTTTTCTAGAAAATTAAATTAAATAATAGACAAGAAAACTATTGGGATTAGCCATTAGTGTTGTTTACTTTTAATCCCAAAAAAAACCGAAAAACAGAACCGGCAATATTATTTTTAAATATAAGGTTTTTATGTATAATGGGCCATATTATTGGTAAGTATAAGACTTTTTATGTATAATGGACCTATTAAGATTTAGGAACTTAGTATCACTAACCCTCAATTTTTCAATCCGATCGTTTCTCTTTTTTCTTACCACTCATCACTCGACGTTTTCTCTTTTTTTTTGTATATATTTCTTTAATATTTTCGTAAGATTATTTGTGTTCCATTCGAGCTGGTTGACACCTTGTTATCATTCTTATTACTGAATATTCCGTTGGATTCATGCATTTTCCGTGTTTACATGGTTAATTGATTATATATTGTTATTACATATATATATATATATATATATATATATATATATACAAAAGATTAAGTTTCACAAATTAAATATTTGAAAAATACTATGATTTAGATTTTAAAGGCATAAAGTGAAATATAATTTTATTTCTCAACAAATTTTAGCCAATCGTATATAACCGACCGTATAAATCGAACTGTATTACAAAAAAATCGAACCGAACCGTAATAAAATGGTTTGGTTTTGGACTAGAGATATTCAAAACCGAAAACAGAAAAATCGAACCGTTGTAGAGTAAAACCGGACCAAACCGATCGTTGCCCACCCCTACATATTAACAATAAAAAGTAATACTCTTAGCGTAAAAACTAATACTTTTCATGGATGACCCAAATAAGATATTCGTCTCACAAATACGATCCGTGAGACCGTCTCACACAAGTTTTTGCCAATATTTATAGTCTATATTGTAATCTTAATTGACAAATATTGAACCGAGGTCATCTTTCAAATTTAATATCACAACTAGGCTACTAGTATAATTTTGATTACTCAAACGATTGAGTGTCGATTGATCACGTAAAATAGTAATAAATAAAATTAAATATTCTAAAAAAATTTAAATAAAAAACATGTGTCTTCCACCATGTATGGTACGGAGCTATCAATCCAATTTGCATTTCATCAAATTCTCTCCTTTCATTTCAAAAACTATAAATTTCATTTTAAAATAATAAAAAACTTGCTTGGTTCTTTATTTTTCCATGCATTGCGCGTGCCACAACCCGCCAGAATATATATATATATATATATATAATTATTTAGTTACTTGTTTTCTACAAAAGGCCAAGAAAAAAATTAAAATATTCTGCAGTGAGCTAGAAATACGAATTTCTGCTGCTAGACTTTATTTGAAAAAAAAGAAAAAGAAAAGCAAAAAAGACACCCATTCGAAAATGTTACAAGATCGAAATCACATGCAGCAAAAAGGTGACCAAGATTCTTATGAAATCATTAATATAGGTTGTATTATATTATATATCTTTTTAAACACGGAATATAGTAAACATATTATATACAATTCAAATTAACAATAATATGTAACAACAACACATTATTACTAATTCATGTTATGTTTCTTTTGGTATGTAGATACATTTTATTCTCTACTACGATTTTTATTCGTGATCGACTTAATTGAACGATTCATCGTTACGCAATATGCGAAAACGTCGAAATTATAAATTTTTGTTTTTCGAAATCATTTTTCGAGTTTCATCCCCTTTTAAAATTTTGATTCCATTTTATCAAAATTTTATTTTTAAGGGAACTGCGAAGCCACCCGCACTGCAAGTTTCCTGTGTGGCCCAGTTGAGTAGCCCAATGGGTCAAGTGTACGGATAAAGTGTCCCATTAAAATCGCCAAGCAAATCGGACCACAGCCACACGTCTCAACCGAAAACGTATAAATCCCCAATTCCATGCGTATCTCTAATCTTTGCCGCTCTACTCACCTAATTTCACAAACGAGATATGATCCAATAATCTTCCCCATCATGACAATTTTGTTTTGAATCACCTAATTTTTGGTTTAATTTCCCAGTGTACGGAAATGGCTTCAGTATCAACGATGTTTCCTGTCGCTTGTTCGACATCAGCCAGTCCGAGAGTAAGGAAGAAGCATCACTCGCACAAAAGCAGTAAAGAGGTCGATTTTAACAACCAAAATTTGGGTAAAAATGGTGGGGCGCTGGGGAATGTCGTGGAAGTGGTTCGAACCGATGTGAGTTTTATTTGTAAAGGGTTGAGCAGAGGCTTGCAATGGGCGAATAAATCGTTTCGGATTCCGGAGATTTCGAAATCAGTGGAGGATTTAATATGGCTGCGGAATGTAGAGGATCCACGTGCGTCATCATTACGTTTTCCCTCTCGGCCTCAGCCTTATTATCCTGGTATTCAACAAGCGTTGTACATTGCATTTCAATTATAATTATGGTGACTATCTTTTCCTGTTTTATGTATTTGAAATGACATTGTTTTGAATGGTGATAGACTTGTATATAAGGGTTTTGAAATGTAAAAACTTTAGGTTTTTTACAGTCTACCACCACCTAAACTAATATCCACTTTTCAAATAGTTAAACACTTGGATGTTTAGTATTTTCACTTGAACTGGTGGAATGGAGGATCATGTTAGTTATTGTAACACGTGCTTATAGTTCTATATGCATACATATACATGACTCTTATATGTCTCGAATTTTGATAAAGAGTGAACTTATTATGTAGTGGCAGTGTAAATAGTGTGTACAGGACTCTTATATGTCTTCAATTTTGATAAAGAGTGAACTTATTATGTAGTGGCAGTGTAAATAATGTGTTTTTCGTTTGAATAGTGGTTTAGAGTTCATTTTGCTACTCAGGGGGTTATTCATACAAAGGCTGATAGGATTTACATACTTCAAGCAGCATAATGATTTCATTAAACAAGTTGTGTCAATGTTACCAAACCATTCAATTTGTGGAAGTTGATGATGTCATCTTTATAGCAGTTGCAATACTGGGTGGCTTGTATAATGCTGTCATATGCTATGGCAGCTGAGTTACTTTTATGCATATCTCACTCTGTTTTTGGAAAAAGATAGCACATTACGTAAAACATACTCTTTAGCCAGAACCTTGTAGCTGAACTTAGCCGTATCTGAATTCAGTCTAAGATCACTGTGCATATGATGATAGTGTTAACATACTTCATGTATGCTGGTCAGGAATGTTTTGAGATTCTGCCATGTTGTACAGATTAAATATCTACCCTCTCATTTCTTGTTTGGACAGAACTCTTGGGTATTGATTTGTTTCTGGCTGATCTTAAAGCTCTCGAGGTATATGCTATCTATATTTACTATCTCTCCAAGATGTGGACAAAACCACTTCCGGAGACCTATGATCTGCAAGAAGTTACTGATTATTTCACTATGCGGCCACATATAGTGGTTCTCCGACTTCTCGAGGTATTCTATTCTAAAATGTTTGACATAATTCACATTTCATCTTTGCCTATTATTGTTCATTTCCAGCAAATATTTCCAAAGAAAGTACGTCTGCTTCTTAATTTTTATCTATTTTTGGACAAAGGCACTGTGTTTTTTAAAGTTTTAACAGTACTTTACTTCGCTAGCTCCAGGCAAACACATTCTTTTCTTTAAGCAATGACCCTGCTGCAAATTCATCCTCGATCTAATTCTTATACTCAATGAGCTGTTATTCATATAACTTTATTCTTACCCAGTCGTATCTTGTGGAAGGTCTTTACTGCCTTTGTTTCCGCTGCAATCAAATCCAGGATCTCAGGGATCAATTCAGCTAGCAACAAGGATGCTGGTGAAAATATTTCCAAATACAACTTTGGGATAATATTAAAAGAAACAATGCTAAATTTGGGTCCCACTTTTATAAAAGGTGATATGGAATCTCCTGCGTATGGGATAGAACGCGTGGCTTTTTTTTTCTGTTCACAGTTGTTTTGGGGTGTTTCATGTCAAGTATTTCCAATTTTTCTTATGGGAGCCTGTGCTTTTGTGCAGCTGGTCAGTCCCTTTCTACAAGGCCAGATATGATCGGTTCTGAAATATCAAAGGTGTGATGCCTGGCATATGTATAGTTACTTTTGTTTTGGGAAACAACTGTGCATGTGAAATTATGGCATAGGGTATCACTGACCAACCAGAAATAAATTGGGAAAAGTTCAGCTATCTTGTTGAACAACATGTTTTATGGTTGAATATCGAGGCATATGCAGTTCCTTGTCACTTATAATATTTCATCTGAAATTTTGTCATCTCAACCTTTGACATTGGTGGGATGTTCCTTATGTCAAGACCCTTCCCCATTCTTAACCAAAGTGTATAATTTTGTAGAGACAAGAGAGAGAACAGACTATGGATTGTCATGAGTTGTTAGCTCCGTGGCAATCCTATTTGAATCTCTCTTCCCAATGTGGTATATTACAACAAAAAGGCAGAAAGTATCATAAAATGGGCAGTTAGCAAGAACAACCCTGTTATCACTTTTACAACGATTTCATTGTGGTGGAGTTCAAATTTGTGGTACTCTTTCATGATCTTCTTTGACTAGTTAATTTTATTTGTCAAGTAAAATTCATTCATAATTATGTGCGGTCAAACAATCAGAATTTTATGTATAATATGCGCTGCATGTACTCACTGGATAGAAAAGCATGTTTCGAAAAGAGAATGCAATTAAATTGTAACAATATTGAAAGCTCAAGTAAGATATTGACTGAAGCAGTCACATTAACATGATCACTGACCTCTAAAATACAGTTGAATTTTCTTTGTATCTCAAACTAGGTTTTAGAATGTTTTCTCATTTCTGGTTTTAGTTATGACCACAGGCATTATCAGAACTACATGATCAAATCCCACCTTTCCCCAGGGCTGAAGCCATGAAGATTGTTGAGGAAGATTTAGGTTCTCCTGTTGATGCATTCTTCAGCTATTTCTCCAAAGAGCCGGTAGCTGCAGCTTCATTTGGGCAGGTATAGAATGTTAACATCACATGTTATCAATAAATAAAGAGTACCAAAAAAAGAACTAGATATTGATGATTTTTTTCATGAGCCACATCACCATTCACGCTTGTTTTTATATCTCTTGACATTTTATAGGTTTACGAGGCAAGTACTCTTGATGGGTTTCGAGTTGCTGTGAAAGTTCAGCGTCCTAACTTACGCCATGTGGTTGTTCGAGATATATACATTCTTCGCTTAGGGGTTTGCTTCAATCCCTTGTATTTGTATTATTCCTGCCATTTGCACATAGCGCCGTTATTTTATTTTTTAAAAGCTATTTCAGCTGGGACTACTTCAGAAGATAGCCAAAAGAAAAAGTGACCCTCGATTGTATGCTGATGAACTTGGAAAAGGGTTGCTTGGGGAGTTAGATTACAACTTGGAGGCTGCAAATGCTTTAGAATTCATGGTAATTCTTAGTTCTAGATATAATGTAGTTACTTTTGACGCAACACCACTCCCCAAATTTCTGAAAAATCATGGACAAACTTTTAGAGAGAAAACGGGGAAACTTCTTCTTTGTTTACATTGAACCAGGGAACAGCATACTAGTTCAGGTTAGATTTATATGAACCGACTTCAAGGTTGACAGTATAACATTGCATTCGATGATTGGTAGTGGTAAGACTCTGTTTTCAATCCACCTAATCTGTGGACATGATTATTTTCACTAAACAAAGAGGCATCCCTATGAACTGTAACTATATTATTGCATTTGATCTTGGCTGTCGATATTATGTCTTTTTATGTCATTAGTATATTATTGTGATCGCAGTGACAGCAGTCTTGTCATGATAAAATCAAATGCAAGAAGGTGTTTTATGGTCATCCAGAGTGAACAAAATCCTAGTCCTTTTCATAGTTTGATGGGAAAAATAGTCAGTGATATATTTTCGTATCATCGTGCCCTTTTGAACAAAATGCTAATGAAAGAAACATCATGTATCTATTTATTCTTTAACTTTTATCCTTGTGATTTTCACTTTTCTATCGGATTAGCTAAATGGAACTTGTTGACATAAGCTTGAGTTTATCTGAATTTCTCAAATATATGTTAACTTCAGCAAATTGAATTAGGCTGTTAGCGAGACAGGTTGTTTTGCTTGATAGAGGTAAATGATTGGTTAATTCTGGAGTCTAGAGCTACTACATGAAACATATATTTTTTTCCAGTCCATTTTTATTTTGAATTAGCTTTTACCTCAGTTTGGTATTTTCCTCTGCAGGAAGTTCATTCTCGCTTTCCGTTTATTTGTGTGCCTAAAGTAGTTCAGCATTTGACCACAAAAAGAGTTCTAACTATGGAATGGATGGCTGGGGACAGTCCGAGCGAGTTGATACATGTATCTTCAAAAGAATCCAAGGAAAAGCTTCTGGATTTGGTATGTAGATTTCATTAGGCTCTTTATGGATTGCAAAGCTATATAAAAGGAGCATGCATTTAACTAGAAAGCTATTACACCTTATGAGCTTCTATAGTATGTCATACTACTTTAATCTTGGATATAGTACATGTGTATCCACAACTGAGTTTTTTTGTTGGGCTTCACACACTAATTGATGGAATTGCATACTTAGAAAATTAAACTCACAGGTAAAACATTCCTAGTTGCAAAAGTAGTAGAGCTATGGAAGGAAATTTAATCAGTATAACATAATAGTTGTCCATATACTGTACTAGCCGGAGACTTAGTGCTTGAACCAAAGCTGTATTTGAAAGTTTTTAAAAATAAACATGCCTACCAGAATAATGCGTGACTTATTAATACCAATTCCCCTAAGTAACACTTTGGTGATAAGATAAACTCCTAAGACCATAAATCTTGTTGCAAATTTCCATAAATCTATGAGGAAAAATCTATTCTTGCTAAAACTAAAAGTTTTGTGATGTAAGTTTTTGTCAATGCTTTGCTAGGGAAAGAACAATTATGGCATTAGAAGATCAAATTCAGAGTTGCGACTTGGACGACGAAGCCGCCAGAGTTTAATCATTTGTTTATTTCAGATTTAGTTAGGGAATGGAAATTTTTATGCTGCTGACACTAGTGTAGTAGTGGTTTTTGCTAATTCCTTTATTAGGTTTTGCTTCTATGTAATCCCTTCTATTATTATAATAAAGTTTAGTTTCAAATAAATAAAAAAACACGTCTTAATTTAATCTAACGCTGGAAAAGTAGTCAACTCTCATGTGCTAGTCTAGTCTATCAGTTCTGTTTGTGAATTATGCTCATTGATTCTTCTGCCTCGAACACTCTAGGTCAACAAAGGAGTAGAGGCATCACTGATTCAGCTTCTTGAGACTGGCTTGTTGCATGCGGACCCACATCCTGGAAATTTACGTTACTTATCATCCGGGAAAATTGGGTAAATTCACCTATTGTTAACTAGTGATATGATGTTTTGTACATGTCTCGTTGCACTTCAACACCTTCTGGTTGAGATGGATAAGATTTTTGACGTCTGATATTTTTCTTACTTCTTCTTATTCACCTTAATATTGTGACAGATTCCTTGATTTTGGCTTGGTTTGTCGGATGGAGAAGAGACATCAATTTGCTATGCTTGCTTCCATTGTGCACATAGTGAATGGTGATTGGGCATCCCTCGTGTATGATTTGACTGAAATGGATGTTATAAGACCGGGAACTAATATACAACTTTTCACCATGGTAGTATCCATATCTGAAGTTATTTGGTCTGTTCATGCATATGTTCTGTGTTTCTCCTTGCATTTCAGATGACTGTCTTCTGAGTATAGGTGTTCTTTTGATAGCTGGCACTTCAAATTGTTATATTCTGATGGGTCATTGGTTATATTTAAAGATATTTATTGGCATAATTGACATTCTTTCAAATCATTCAGGACTTGGAGAATGCCCTAGGGAAGTTGGAATTTAACGGTGGAGTTCCTAGTGTTAAGTTTAGTCTGGTAAGAAAATCTTTTAATGCTATTCTAGACAGTTAAAAGAGTTGCAGAGTTATGTTTAATCATGTTTTGACAAAAGAATTTGGAATCCATACATTAATCATCACATGGAACTTGTATGATCCCGAACAATCTAGTTTGTCAGTTTATATAGCTCGTGTAACTTTCCTTGATGATCAATGTAGATTTAGAAGGATTACTGAAGCTTCAATTTGAGGTCCTGTCATGTAACAAAATGACGATTGTTGTTTCGGAAACTGGTTGAATAATATTTAGATTTCCCAGTTGGAGTGGGTCAGTTCTGCGTGTACCGTGCTGGTCAACATTTCAATGTACCGGTGAAATTTTCAAGGAATGTTGAAGGGTCTCAATTATGTGGATCTTTTATTTCATTTCAAATACTGTCCTCATTACACATGACACTGGGTTTGGGGTCATAGAATCGGAGGCCTTTGCTCAGTAATCAATAGAAATCTCTCTGCTGCTTCATTTTCGGTCTAAAGTCTTTGATGCGAAAATGTGAATCTATGTCTTGAATTTCCCATATGCATGAAATTAACAGCTGCTTTGATTTTTTTCATTCATTGAGATGAATCAATCTGAGAGTTTTATGCATCTTTATAGTGTATTGATCATCTCATTTTCTGATGATTATATATTTTTATTTTATACTTGATTCTTTCAGGGCATATATGTTTTATCATGTTTGAAAACACTTTAATTTACTTGAAGATTTCAGTAATTTCCCTTCAGTTAAATATCACGATGTTTTCGTATTGATTAGTTTTGTGACTACTTGCTTGATTGCTTGTTCTAAAGGTTCTGGGAAAAATATGGTCTATAGCATTGAAGTATCATTGCCGCATGCCACCATACTTCATACTTGTCCTGCGTTCTCTTGCTTCTCTAGAAGGTAAGTCCTCTAAAGAGCTGGCACAAAAAATCTGCAACGGTGTAGACTGTAGATGTCATGCACATACATCAGCTCAAACGTTACTTTTCTTTTGCTATTTATTTTGTTGAAAACAAAGAATTTAGGAGAACCATAGTGTTAGATAATATATTAGCTCCAACAAATTGATATTTTCTTTTTTAGAAGAGTTCTGTGGATATGATTAATTACATCCCTAGCTATTAAAATCAGTATGCTTTATTCGCATAGTTTTCTGGTTGACGACTTGGTCAATTTGGTGTTAGTGGGAATGTCAGCCTCACTAATAAAATGAACCATTTAAAATTAATCAAACTCACATCCTTCAAACTACCTGAATAACTAAATGCTTAAATGTCGCTGTTGTACTTTCTCTACACCTTAGCAATGGACTTATTATTAAAGTAGAGTTGGTGTTTGGAAAAATATGATTTAGCCCGGTTCTAGTTGCAAAAAGCTCTTCTTTAAGGACGTGTTGCAGCTATGTATAACCCTTACCGTTTCATGTTTGAACAAGTAGTAGTTGTTCTTTCATTTACAGTTATCATAAAGAAGTGAACCCCAGCTGGTCTGAATAAATAGATAGTTGCAATTATCTCTGAATAAATAGACAGTTGCAATTATCTACATTTCTGCAGGAGAATTGGGTCAATGACCCTAACAAATTTGAATTTTAAAAAATATCTCCATATGTTAAAATATCAGTTTGCAGTGGGTTGTATCATGTGTTTTTGGTTGAAAGTCATTTTTTAAGTAGATTGAAGGGAAGGGCATAAACTTAAACAACCCTTTTTCTGCCATGTTCATGACCAAGTTCATCTGTAATCAGGCTCCAGTTTTAACAAACTACCATTATGTCTTAAACTGATTTGGATAACAAATCTTAGAAGCATGTCAGGCCTACCTATCAGATAATTATTGTCATACAGAAGAGAGCAAGATGTGGTGGCTTAATTCTTGTCTTTAAAGTAAGAGCATTGTAAAGCCGTGTAACTTGTTGGGGGGTTTTGTATTCCCTTATTTACTTGATCAGATTGCTGGATGGTTTACGTCTACTGCTTCTTCTCTAATACAGTTAAAACGGACAAAGGAGTTTGCTCTTTTCTGTCTACATTATCTATGTGTGCATTTTTTGGGTTGTGAGTTGTAATGTAGAGTGATTTAGATATTTTATATTAATTTTTCCCTCTTGGGCCTTTTCTACGTGAACCGATGCAATTGAATAGTGCGTAACAATTTTATCTGGGGTTTGTTCATCTGTCCTGCAGGATTGGCAACTGCTGCAGATCCAACATTCAAGACATTTGAAGCCGCATGCCCTTTTGTTGTCCAAAAACTTCTTGTTGATGATTCTCCTCCTGCCAGGAGAGTTTTACATTCGGTACTTTGTTGAAGTCGTCACTGTATTATCCTTAGTTATTTGGCGATTGACTTTGATTTGGACTTCTGTGACTGTTGCAATGTGACACCGATTGTTTACTTTGTAGCTTATCAGGTTGAGCATATTAATGCAGAAGATTTTAATAACTGAGTTATTATACGACCTTGTTTCTTGGCTGATATATCTTTCCTTTTATGATTCTTTTTGGTCTTTTTTTAGGTCAAGACAATAGCTCTGGTGTATACTTTGAAAAATATATAAATTTTATTGCCATAAAATCAAATGCAAAATATGATGTGAATAACAACGCGATGTATAGGAATATACTGTTATAGTTCATGCAGCTTTTTGTTTGTTAGTTTACTTAAACTTTCATTTCAGGTAGTATTTAACAGAAGGAGAGAATTTCAATGGAATAGGCTTGCACTTTTCTTAAGAGTTGGAGCAACCAGGTATAACTTCCTCTTCTTGTTGTTGATATGTTCTGGGCTTTTTTTTCGTTTTCTGTAATTAATAGCTTTTAATTATTTAATATAATATTTTTTTTATATGAAACTAAACTTTATTAAAATAATAAACCGAATCTCAAATGGGATTGTCCGTTCATTATTTTTGTATATCCAATGAGATTACAGTGTCAGTTCTCATATGAGATTGTCTGTTGATTATTTCTGTAAACGTAACTTCTGTTTTGATTGATTAATTATCAGTTTTAGCCTAGTGCTTTCTTCTAGAATTTACTCTTCCATTTGATGTCCAGGAACCGGTTGCTCTCGTTGCTGCCATCAACTACTAGAGCTTCTCTTGGTCATCCAGTGCAAGTTGCCCCTGAAGTTGATATGGCAAATCTGGTTTTCAGACTTCTGCCGTCTAAAAATGGTTTTGTTCTGAGACGACTTTTAATGAGTGCAGTGAGTACCTATTCATTGCTTGGGCCAGTTTTTCCTAATAGATTCTTGCTGGTGATAAGGGTGGGAATGACATTAGTATTCATTCTGGTTAGCTCAAGATTATCTTAGTATGAGTTAGGGATATTTGGTTTCTACTTCTCTTTTTGCTGGATTTATTTCATCTTTGAATGTTTGCTAGAGCCTGATAAGTCGAAACTTTTGCCCATGAATCAATGTCCATCTGAAAGTGATTGTATTACACTTCCATATCGAATTTGTGATATAATAGCTGGTTAGTGTAAAGAGTAGACTGATGTTATTACGATGATATTTTGAGCTTAATGAAGTAACATATTTATCAACAGGATGGAACTTCATTGATACGGGCAGCAGTTTCGAAGGAGGCGAGTCCTTTCCATCGACAATTTTGCATGGCCCTTGCTGATACAATATACAAATGGATGTGTCAAGCGCTAGTAAAGCGTTTCAATCTTTCCAGATTAAGCTCCATACTGATGGTGGCAAGTGAAGCCAAGTACAGAAGTATAGGTTCTACCAGACTAACTTCTCCAAGTGAGTATGAATCCATCCTTCGAGATAGAAGACTAAGAGTTATTTTCTCAAAGGCAACATATTCTGCTCGAAAAGACCGGATATTAATGCTGAAATTCTGTTGGTCTTCATTTGTAATGTTCTTTGTGGCATCAGCCTTGGCTTGCCATCGTGTATTTGTCTCTCTCAGTGAAGCTTACATGGGTTCATCCTATCCTTCCAAGCAAATTGCAATGGTGGTATAGCATACAACCAGACCTTATCGCTTTGCTTCGAACATGTCATGATGATCATCCGTTGGAGGTATGCAACGTGTATATGCGTGATTTTTAGAGTTGTAAAATGATTATCTTATGTTATCGGGTTGAAACATATAGGTACATTTTCAGCATAGGACTTAGATTCCACAGAGATTGGCAAAAACACACCGTCACTTTTTGTACATGTGATGTAGTCATAACACTGTAAACGCTTTTTTGCATATAATTTCTTTGTTTGTCCCTTTTTTTCGTCATAAATTTACAATCTTGTTGCAAGTTGATTTCTGTATTTTGCGTATTTGTTTTAGCGGGCACACCAACGAGTAAGCAAGACAATTAATTTTAAAATCTATAACTGGTTACTTTTTCTTATGAAAAATTTAAGTTATATCTCCATTTATCTAAAGAAATAGTTTTGCTAAAGTTATTTTTAGATTTCGTGTCTACATTTTTTTTAATAGATAATCCATGTTGCAGTGGGTGGAGTTGTTAATATTGATGTGATTGAAAATTAAATGCCTGCACGTGTGGTTGAAAATCTCAGAATTAGGGCAATACACTTCCCATGATGTTCATAAAATCAACCAAAAATTGAAACTCCAAACCCAATAAGTATCAATATCAAACTAAGATATCAAGGACTGATAATTGTTTGATACATTTAATAGCTGCTACATCCATAAACTCCTCAAGCATGACCAGATTTGCCGCCTAAATCAAAGTATTTTCTTTCAACATTTGCTCCAATCGTTCTCACACTGGGTTGAGGCTGTAGGCCATCTGCCAAATCCAATTCTTCCTCTAAATCTAAATCTCATTTTGTAAGCATCCAAACATACTGAAAATGTTAAAAAATGCCAGTTAGCTCAAGGGTAATTACAATATGAATGCCTGCTTCAACGCACGGGACATTGCCAAAACGGCGCCTCCGAACTTCCCCATGAGGTTGAGTAATGTGAGATGCATCCCCTGATTTAATAATGATATTGTTTCCAAACAAAAGATTGAAACATATCAAAAGTGCAAAAATTGGATAAGTGTGTGTATAACCTGACATTTCATAATCACGTACTTCAGCATATATTTTAGCTACTCGCTTCTTTGCATGCTCCAGGTCCTTATCGTTAAACATGTTTGAATAACAGGAACACATTAATTCGTTTGAACCAGAAGAGAAAAGAACACAAGAAGCATTATACATATTCCAGGCTTTTACCAACCCAATGAAACATAATTACCCTATGTTTCCTTGCACTGTTTTGACATTTGGTCAATCAGTTCATAAACATTAATGACAGTATGACACAATCAAAAGAAACATGAGATTATAATTTAAAGCAACTCTGCTCCTAAACCTCCTCGGTTGACAACTTTGGAAGAAAACTATGGAGAGGGATCGTAGAGACATTCTTTTTTACAGAGTGTACAATAGCTTCCCTCACATTTTAAGGAGAATAGACTTTATTGACATAATTGTAACATCACTCACATCCAAAACCAGGATGCCAGAACCTTCTCCTATACTGTTTTTCAACAGTCTATCAGAGTGATGCATCTAATATCAAGCAATTTAGAATTGAATGCTATTCAACTCCCAGATACTTAACAACACTACCATTTACACAAATCCATCACGAGCACAATCAAAAGGCCTCGAAGATTCTTCGGGAGAATTATTGTATTTGGTTGATAACGCCCTTGACCTGTATATAGTATCATTTCAGACAAAATTATTGTTATAGTGCACAAAATATGAACTGGAAGAAATGATTTTTGTATTTGCACTGCAACTTTACAATGAACAAGTGAGTTGCTATTTATAGTAGTTGGCAAACTAAGAAACGTAGAGTAGCTAAAACACGCTTATGAAGAGAACCATATACACTAGCTAACACACCCCCCTCAAGCTTGGTACAAATTGCAAAGACCAAGCTTGGTCAGTAAAAAGGAACGTTGTTCTTTGCTCAAACTTTTTGTGAAAACATCAGCGAGTTGGTGAGCAGTAGAAATATGAGCTGTTTGAATGATCCCCAACTTGAGCTTTTCTCGGATCAAATGGCAATCAATTTCAATATGTTTAGTTCGTTCATGATACATGAGATTTGCGGCAATGTGAAGTGCAGCTTGATTATCACAAAACAGGCTTGCTGGACTAGTTAAGGTAAGATCCATGTCACTGAGAATACCACGAATCCACACAATCTCACATGTTGTAGCAGTCATGGCGCGATATTCGGCTTCTGCCGATGAGCGTGAGACAGTATTCTGTTTTTTTGTGCGCCAAGAGATCAATGAAGTACCAAGTTGAATGCAAAAACCAGTCAAAGAACGTCGAGACATGGGACATGAAGCCCGATCATAATCACAATAAGCAGAGATTGTCAAGGAGTTCTGGGAAGACAACAATATACCCAATCCAGGGAAATTCTTCAAATACTTCACCACGCGAATAGCAGCATCCACGTGGGATTTCTTTGGGGAATGCATGAATTTACTTAGGTGCTGCACAACATAACAAATATCGGGGCGTGTAATGGTAAGGTATATCAAGCGTCCAACTAACCGTTGATGGGCATCTCGATCTGGAAGGATCGGATCATCAGTCGGCATAGTGGAAGAAGTAGTGATGAGGGAGTCTAATTCCACGGTGGTCAATTTTTTGTGTTGCTCCATCGGAGTATCAAAAGGCTTGCTTCCAGAAACGCCAACGTTCTCAATAAGTTCTAATGCATACTTGCGTTGGTTAAGAAATATACCAGCAGGAGAATGAGCAACATCAATGCCCAAAAAAAATTTCAATCTCCCAAGATCACGGATTTGTAACTGAGAATGTAAAAAACGCTTCAAAGCAGCTATCATATCCTCACTATTTCCTGTAATCACAATGTCATCCACATAGACTACAAGGATCACAATATGGGTGGAATCTTTTTTAACAAATAAAGAATGATCATGTTGTGATTGTATATATCCTGCCTATGCATGATGCCAGCAAATTTGAGATTCCATTGTCGAGACGCTTGCTTAAGTCCATATAACGATTTGCGCAAGCGACAGACCTTATGCTTATTTTGAATGTGATAACCAAGTGACAAGGTCATGAAAATCTCTTCATCCAGATCACCTTGAATAAACGCATTGGCCACATCCATCTGAAAAAGAGGCCACTGATAAGCTGCCGCTAAGCTCAACAAGCACCGAATGGTGACTATCTTGGCCGTAGGCGAAAATGTATCATGAAAGTCTACTCCCGGTTGCTGCGTGTAACCCTTCGCAACTAGACGTGCTTTGAACTTATCCACGGACCCGTTAGGTATGTGCTTCACTTTGTAAACCCAATGACATCCAATGGGTTTAGCATTCAGTGGAAGATCGATGACATCCCAAGTGTGATTAGATTCCAAAGCAGCAAGTTCCAAATCCATGGCTGATTTCCATCTAGAATCCTGAATTGCCTCATGATAAGAATGAGGTTCACGGGTAGAGGAAATGGCAGCCACAAAATGTTGGTACGGAGAGGAAAAGTTGGAATATGAAAGATGATTGGATAAAGGATACACACACTGGGAAGAATGACTCTGAGGAAGGGTAGAACAAGAAAAATCTTTGGTCCAGCGAGATGCAACCCGTGTCCTAGAGAAACGGCGTAGTGGTGGAAAAATACTAGGATCATGCAGCTGTAATGGGGAAGGATCAGATATAGAGGATGGACTGTCAAGAGAATCGGAATTAGGATAATGACGTGGAAAAGGAGGAACAATAGAAGTTTGTATAGCAAAAAGAAATATGGCTTCATGAAAAACATCTCGGGAAGTAGTAAACTTCCGACTCTCAAGACTCATGACCCTATATCCTTTTTGTACGTTTGATTAACCGAGGAAAATACATGATGTTGCACGGGCGGAAAATTTATGATGAAGGTGAGAGGATGTAACATAACAAAGACAGCCAATTGTTCGCAAATGATTGTAAGAAGGGGCTTTATGAAATAATGACTCAAAAGGAGTTTTATTGGACAATAATGGGCTTGTTGTTCTGTTGATAAGATAAACAACAGACAAAACACAATCTCCCCAAAATCTAAGGGGAAGAGAAGCTTGAAACCTCAAGGCTCGTGCAATTTCAAGAATGTGTCTGTGCTTGCGTTCAACCATCCCATTTTGTTGAGGTGTATATGGGCAAGAGCTGAAATGAATCACACCAAGAGAAGAAAAGAAGTCTCGGCATTTAGTTCTGAAAAAATCTACAGCATTATCACTTTGGATCGATTGAACTTGAGCTAAAAATTGGCGGGTTACTAAAGCAAAAAACTGCTTGAGTAAACGAAAGACATCGAGTTTAGAGTGCATAAGAAATGCCCAAGTACCCCGGGAAAAATCATCAACAATAGTTAAGAAATATCTCTCCCCATTATATGTAGGTGTGTGGAAAGGACCCCAAATATCTACATGTATGAGCTGAAAAGGATGCAATGATTTAGAAACACTCATTTTGGGAAATACCAATCTTGTTTGTTTTGATTGTGGGCAAAATGTACAATGAGTTAAAGATAAATCTTTGGAGAAAAATGGCAACAATGACATTCGAGAAATAGACATATGGCCTAAGCGCTTATGCCAAACATCGCAGTCAATAGAACTCTTAGGAACAACAAGATTACTCTGAAAATGTAAGGTATTACAACGAGAATCAAAAGGTGAAGGTAGAAGTTCAGTGCTGGCTGGACATGTTTGCTGGAACAGGTGGTTGGTGAGATGATACAACCCATTTCTCTCTTTATCAATCCCAATTATCTTCCCATTCTTTAGGTCCAGAAATAGGCAAAAACGTGGAAAGAATATGACAAATCAATTATGAGTCTTGGTGAATTTAGAGACGAACAAAAGATTGAATTGAAAATGAGGAATGCAAAGCACATTAGACAGGGTAAGAGATGGTGACAGTCTCACTGAACCAATGTGACTAATGACGAGTTTACTACCATTTGGCAATCGAACAGAACTAGAGGAGTCTGCCATGGACCTGGCACATTGCAAAATAGATGAACAACCTGTCATGTGTTCATTGGCACCGGTGTCTATGATCCAATCATCAGAAAACTTCAGCATATTACCTGCCATGTTAGCAACTGGATCCGCAGGAGTGTGAATGGTATTAGCCCCCAACAACTTCATGATTTCCGCATACTGAGCTGAAGTGAATACTGGAATAGTAGGCTTGATACTGGTGGATTCTTCAACATTAGAATGATGATCCTCTGCTAAATTTGCAGCCACCGGTGGTTTCCTAGGTTGTCCATATCCTCTGAAATTTTTCTTATTGTCAAAACGAGGGTGCTGCCCATAAAGACGATGCCCTGGAGGATAGCCAACTAATTTATAGCATGTGGCCTTAGTATGCCCTGTCCATTTGCAATACTCGCAATAATTGGAATTAGAATGCTGAGTCTGATGCTTCTTAGGTTCCTTGGACTTGTATTGTGAAGAATAGAATACAGAGGCTGGTTGTGTATCCATTGGAACCAAAGAGCGATGTGTTTCTCTTGTGATAAAATAGAAAAGGCTTGTCCAACATTTGGAAGAGGATCCATCATGAGGATTTGACTGCGAATTGACATATAGCTATCATTCAATCCTATGAGAAATTGCAATAACCTTTGCTGGTGTTCATGCTTCAAATATTGCTTGGCAGTGTCGCATTCACAAAAAGGAAGAGTGACTAAAGAAGCGTACTCATCCCAAAGATGCTTTAATTTCGAGTAATAAACAGAGATAGTGTTATTTTCTTGAACCAATCGACTAATATCACGGTGAATAGAGAAGATTCGTGAGCCGTTTACCTTATCAAATTGCTCTTTCAAATCAGACCACACTACTGAAGCATCAGTGGAATAAACAATTCCTCCAAAAATATCTTTAGAAACCTTATTCATGATCCATGAAAGAACCAGAGCATTACAGTGCTCCCACTGATTCAAGGTCGCATGTCCAGATTCCGATCACGGATATGATCCATCGATGAAACTGATTTTGTTCTTAGCTCTTAACGCAATAAGCATAGCTCTACTCCAGATGCCATAATTCTCAACTCCCAGCAGCTGATCATTCACAAAATTCATCCTTGGCATGTCCGAAGGATGCATGATTAATGGATCATTGAAAGCGTTTGTGGTTGCCATTACGGAATTAGGAGAATTAACCAATTGCAATCAGCAACAACTCTCAGATCGCAATCTAGCACTGAATTAGAAAAAAAAAACAATCGCGATTTTGATTTTAAAAAAAGAATTGCTGCGAACACTTCATGAATCTCCGCAAGCTGAGCTAGATATCTTCTGGATTGAAATCAATAATCCGCAATCCATCATCAGAATTGATCGATCAATGCTTTGATACCATGTTAGAGTGCACAAAATATGAACTGGAAGAAATGATTTTTGTATTTGCACTGCAACTTTACAATGAACAAGTGAGTTGCTATTTATAGTAGTTGGCAAACTAAGAAACGTAGAGTAGCTAAAACACACTTATGAAGAGAACAATATACACTAGCTAACAATTATCACCCTTTGTATTAAACTGAACAGTGAAATATTTATTTCTTATATAGCATTGCATTGTGTTAGACACTGACAGTTTTAATCGTGATATCCTCCCAAATTTTATCGGGAAAAATTCAAATAACTAAGTTGAATCAATTACTGATCTCACAAGACAAATTATAGCCACTAATACTCAGCATCCTGAATTCCCATCTTTGTGAATCAATGTATAGAGATGATTGTGCTCATACATCCAAGAAAGCAAATGCAACGACCTTGAATTTTCTTTCAAGGAGATTTTGATCTCTTGGCTTTTTGTCGCGAATTTTGAAAACTAAGCTTATGAAGTATTTGGAGCCTTCTTGACAAACTAGAGCTTCAAAAAATATTTCGTCGTGGAGTAATACAAAACTTGAATATCTGTCATGAATGGACATCCATGATCCATACACAGAATCCCCTGCCATTAGCCTGCAGTGAACACGATATCTGTTTGCCAAGAGGACTAGAAGTAAAGTAATTTCTTTATTCTGAATTGTTATTTAGGCAGCTGATATATGGAGAAATTCAATACATTAACTTTGTAGAAAAGTTGATAGATATATGGCAAATAATAGAAAGATTTGATTGGATCTTTTTATTTATGTTATGGTTTAGGTATATCAATTAACAGATTATGTTAGGCCCAACATTAGGAGAATATTATGCCCTACTTAGTCCATATATAGATAGTTCTGTAATGCGTAATAGAGAAAAAAATAATAAGAAATCCTTCTTAGTTGTTCTCATTCATGGCTACTGTACCTATTCTTTCAAACTGTAATTTTTTTCACTTGCTGTGCCTGATCTAATAGAAAAGGTGTCGGAGATTGATACTTATTTCTAAAATTCACCCTTTGTATATTTTTTTTAGATGTTCAGTAAATTTTTGGAGACGAATACGTCTATCATTCGCTTTGTTCATGCTTTTCAAGGTTCTAACAGAAGACACCATTTGCATCAAAATTAACTAATCAGCTAACATTATTGTCTTTGTTGAAATTTTGAGTTCTGTTGATTGGTCATGGCCAATGGGATTTATGGATCCAGTTTTTTGTTTTGGAATTTTAGATGCTCTGACTTTTGTACTTTCCACTCTTCTAAGCATGAAATGACCATCACTTTGTTACCAATCAAAGGTTTTCAAGCAAAAATATGTTTCTGTTTGGGGAGGGACACCTATGGTATTTTCATGTAGTCAAAGGATTCAAGGTACTTCTCAATCGATCAATTGATAAACAACCTACAAAATCCTGCTATGGACAAAGCATCGATGCTCGATTCTGTTCCCTCCAGCAACCATGACACTAACATCTCAGATTGAATCATCCTTGCACCATCTCCAATGGCAGCACCAGCCATCACTGCAGCATGGTTTTGTCCTTGGATTCAAAATATATACTAAATAAATGATAACATCATCATCTTTATTTCCCATGATTCTCCATGCATCCAACAACATAATGTCCTCTTATGCCTTCCCCATGGTTTCAAAATGATACCTGGAATCCATATTTCATGCTCACATAACGAGCAGCCATATTGATTAGTATCCTTGGGATACAAATGGACTGAGTGGCCGTAGTTGCTGCAACCCAAGAATGCGAGATTCAGACTATTGGGTTATGATGGGAAAGTTTGCACGAATTTAAGGAATAATTTCAATCCTGATTTAAAGTTATCAGGGGATTGTGGAACAGACATGGAATAATAGAGTGTCACCCAACAATCCATCAGAAACAAATTTTGTAGTTCACCAGGACCTTAACAACCATTATGCTAACCAACTTGGTCTTAGGATAAATCAATCGATGGTACGAAATTAATACCTTTTAGCCTCACAAAATTAACTCGTATGACAATATTGTAAGAGTTTTTGTATAAAAATAATTTTATCACAATGTATTAAAATCGTGTGATTATAGAGGGTGGTTTGTGCAACTTCAAAATTACACATTGACTCTATATAGTTATTATATGATTGTTATTATAATATATATACTACTAGATTAACGATCATAATTTTTAGTTTATTAATTTAATATGTTTAGAAATTAATAATAATTTTATCAATAATCAATTTTTTTTTTAAATCTATACTATTTTATTAAGTTTGAAACACTTAGAGTAACTAACTTTGGTGTCATGGTCTGTTTTAATAATTATGTATATTAATAAAATGTTAAAATTTTAATATAATTTATACGTAGTTTAGCAGATAGAGTTATTGTTTCTTGAGGTCTAGATTTTAGTTTCAATTCTTATTGAGATCATTTTTATTTTTTTATTTTTTAATTTATATATCAAAATTACAGTATAGTCCCTCGTTATTTTTTATAATTATATTTTGATCATCATTTAAATATAAATCAAATAAATTATATAAAATACTGTATAAATACGTAATGCTTGTATGGATATATTAATAAATAATAATTAAAAGGGACCTTGGTCCTCGGCCCCTGGGAAGATTTTTTTGGGGATGTTTTGTTAAATTTTAATATTTAAATAATAATAAAAATGTCTTCGCCTCAACGAACCAGTTCGTGTTTTAGGCTCAGGTTCTTCAGATTTGATTGCGAATTCAACAATTCGATATCAACAGCCAACTTTAGAATCCGACCAAACCCTAATTCAAACCCATTTTTTCCCCAAGATGAGCTCTGCACAGCTCTCGGGAGTAAGTACCACATGATCAGATCGGAATTCAGCAATGCACAATCAACAGATCTGCGTGTGTTAACCTGTGAAAATAATAACTTATTCAATTTTATTTTTTTCAGGGCACGATGTTCTCTGGATTTACAAGGCTCTGCAAAGGGATGGCGGCAGTGCTGATCGGCGGTCACATTGTTGTTCAGTTTTTGCCCTCTGCTGTTTCTTATCTTGCTCTTATTCCAGCCAAGTAATATCCTTTTCTTTTCATCTCTCTCTGTGTATTTGTGTGTTTTTTATGCGCCCGGGTTGTTTTGGTAGCTTAATGGGGACGTGGGAGAGTTACTTTAGCCTGATATATGTTGGTTTATTTATTTGTTTGTTTGGATTTTGGATGAATCGCTAAGTAGATTATGATTCTCCGTTTATCGAGTATTATTAAAAATGTACTCTTACTTACATAGCTGGGGTGGTAAGATATTTGGGTTGCATTAAGCCTTTGGATTTAGAACCAAAATCTCATGTGTGTTTCACTAAAAGAGTGGTCAGTTGGTGCAAAAAAGAATTTGCCTATTGGTGCATTCACTTCAAACAGTATGGAATCATATAGTTGGATGATAAGAGAAGTGAGTTCCAGGGAGCGGGGGTTGGAGTTTGTGAAAGATTCATTAAATGTTGATACCAGCATGTTGACCTGACTTGTAAACAACAAGGTGAGTGTCTGCAGATCCACTCACCCCCCTCCCCACATTGAAAACACAGAGAGTTGAGTGCATTACTGCACGTGATCCATTAATTGAATGTGATTACTGTCCTTTTCTTCTTTTCAACCATGAGTAATGAAAAAGGTCATAAATTCTAGCACATGACCATTATTAGTTTAACTTTGGAGTGGAGGCTATAGCAAGCTTTACCAATGACTGACATTTCCATCAGCTAAAACCCTCAGTCGGGGGCTAGTTTCAGGCATTATTGTTTTTTTTTGCATAACCTTTCACTTAGATTTAGATTCCAGGAATCATGACACCGCCGTTTATTTGTGGATCTACTGTAGGACCATTCCTTTTGCTTGGAACCTCATTACAGCTGGTTACATTGAGCAATCAATATATGGAGTATGTAGTTTTTTTAAAAAAGATTCATTTGCAGTCCACTACATTCACCTTTTATTGGTTCTCCTTGGGTTTCAAATATTATCATTGTTTTGCAGGTAGTCATCAGCACCATTGGTCTTCTTTTCCTCGGAAAGCTACTTGAACCTATATGGGGTTCTAGAGAATTTTTGAAGTTCATTTTTGCTGTTAACTTTCTGACATCAGTCTGTGTTTTCATCACAGCTATTTCCTTGTACTACATTACAAGGGAGGAAAGTTACCTGTAAGTAATGCAAGAGCAACATTTTATGCAGGAAATGTATTTATGAGTGCTCTTTTTCCTGCTCCATTCCTTTCCTGTTAATGTTTTTTATTCATGCTTGTTAACTGGAATCAACTGTAATTTCGTAAAAAATCTAAGTGAAATATCATGTTCCGTATTCAATCTAATTTGAACCATTCAAAACAAGAGACCTGTCTTTAAAACTTTGACCCTTCAGGCTAGCTGTTATTACCATCATCTATATGTTGCTACCCTGATTATCGAAAAATGAGTATAAGAAAATTATAGTTTCGTAATTGTTGTTATTTTGCAGCTATGTGCCTATTTCTGGTTTCCAAGGGGTTCTTTCAGGGTTATTAGTTGGCATCAAGCAAATAACACCTGATCAAGAGCTATCTTGGTTGAAGTTAAAAGCAAAAGTATGGACATTTGCTTTTTATGTTTTTGTTTTATAACAAAAAGTTTTAAATTTATCTCAAAACACTAAAACACTAAGCAATATTTTCTTTTTATTCTTTTAAGTGTCTCTTATTCTACTTTTTTGCAGTGGTTGCCTTCTCTAGCATTGTTGGTGGCTGTGGTTGTAAGTTTTTTTAATGTGGAGTCTGCCTCATCTCTTCCTACCTTAATATTTGGCACCTACATAGGTTGGATTTACCTCAGATACTGGCAGCATAATACAGAGATGAAACGAAGAGGCGACTCAAGTGATGATTTCGCATTTTCTACCTTCTTTCCTGATTTTTTAAGGTATTTGGCGATACCTCTGGTCTTATTTGTGATTGAGACTTTCTCTTCATTTCCTTTTATTTCATGTGCCTGCATCTCAATACTTACTATGAATGATGATCTGCAGACCTGTCATTAATCCGGTTGCTGCAATTTTTGAACGGATGCTTTGTGGAAGAAGATCTGAAACCTCTGAAGAGTCCAGGGTCTACACTTTAGGGGGTTCCTCGTTTCCTGGTTCAGATCCCATCGAAGCATCTAGGAGGAGGTAATCTTTTGTGCTACTTTTGACTAAACGTTCATGGACTTAATTAACTGGTGGGGGCAGATTGCTTGACTTGCCTATGAATTGCATGATTTGCTGTCAATTGGGGATAACTTCGTGTTTATCTTTATGATGCATGTTTTTTTCTAATTGTTTTAACGTACTACCACTGAGCTAATTTGTTTGCACATATCAAATTAACGGACAGTTTGTCATGATTTATGAGTTATTGGTTTGGTGGTCGATGAGAATTTCTGAATGTTGGAGTGATTGAGCTATAATGCTCATTGAACATCGATATAATACTGCAGTGCGACCTTTTTTAGTTATGTGATATGTTGAAGAATTTGTTAGTTTTGTGGGAATGGTGCTTCAACATTAGGAAAAAGTGAATTGAGATGTTTTGGACACCTATTACTTGGAAAAGATTGCATGATCTTTCAAGTAAAGATTGCATGATCTTTCATTCTGTTGCTTGTTGATACCATTTGAATGTCTGGTCGGGACGAAATTAACTCTGCTGAAATGTTTCTTTTAAAACTGAAGGCAGAGAGGTGCGCGTGCGCTGGAAGAACGATTGGGATCAGAGAGACTGGCTGCCGCAGGAACGACAGAGGAGAAACGGAACGAAGATGCGACCGAAAATGTTTAAAAGCTCGGAAAATTCAACCTCATTTGCTCAATTGCGGGATTGGATTGGTTTTGTACAGTATGTATTTCTTATTTAATACTTTCGGATGCAAGAGGAATTTTTGCATGTTTTGATTATTGATCCTCGTCATTTCTTTTCCTAAAATAGCAAAATTTATGTAAAATTTGATCTATATTCACATGTCACTGCCCATAGGTCCAAAATAGCTTGGGAAAATGAATTTGATCAATCAACAGCACGTGACGAGCACGTGGTTCCACCCCCTGAATTGATGTTCCCTCCCGACGGGAGAGCATTTTGGGATTTCCCTTTAAAAAAAATTGGAGGAAAAATATTGTGGGAAAAAATATATTTAGCAATTGAAAAAAGTAAGTGTCTTGAAAATAAGAGTTGAAATTATTGAATGTTGAAAATAAAGATTGAAATTATTGAAAATTAATGTGTGAAGATGTATTTTTATAGAATCATCATGTCAAATTTTGCAAAGCTCGACTTTGTTGCGCTCGACATTATGGAAAAAATTTTATGTCATGGACTTTCGATGTAAAAATGCATTTTGAGTCATTTGGTCTAAATGAGGTCATTAAACAAAATGGTATCTCATCAATACAAGAAAAGCAAAAGCTATGATATTTTTGCGTCGCATCTTGATGAAAGATTAAAATGTGAATATCTCATTGAAAAAGATCTAATGACTTTATGGAAATGATTAAAAGAAAGATTTGAACATATAAAGGAAGTTATAATTCCGACCGCCTGTGATGAATGAAATACTTTACGATTCCAAGATTTTAAGAAATTAGTGATTAAAATTCGGCGATGTATCGAATAATCTCGCAATTAAAATTTTGTGGACATAAGGTTACGGAATTCAAAATGCTTGAAAAAACATTTTTCATGTTTCATGCATCAAATATAACTCTACAACAACAATATAGAGTGCGTGAATTTGCGAGATATTATAAACTTATCGCATATCTTCTTGTGGCGAAAACGAACAACGAGCTGCATGCAGATGAGAAATTATTAGTCCCGACCCACTGGATCGATAGCATTTTCATAAGTAAATGTTGTAAGTAAAAATGAATTTAAACCTGGAAACCAAAATCAAATTCAAAGACAATGTTTCGATCGAGGTTGAAATCAAGGTCGTGGACGTGAAAGTAGTCGTAGTCGTGGTCGCGGCCGTGGTATTGAAAACAATCGAGATAGCTACTTCTATAATTCATCTCAAAAGGGCGTCACGAACCACCCACTAAAAAGACATCATGAAAAAATGAGTACTGATGAAAATCACTTAAAACGATTTGAAAGTTCTTGTTTTAGATGCAGCACTCCAAGACATTGGTCTCGTATTGTCGAGCCCCCGAGCACCTTTGTAAGCTCTATAAAAAATCAATAAAGGGGAAAGAAAAAGAGACCAACTTCACTGAACACAGTGACCATTTGAGTGATTCAACTCATTTTGATATTGCAGATTTTCTGAATGATTTATCTGAAAATGATCAATATATTGGTGGAATAAAAATGTAGGATATTTTATTTTTCATGTGCTTATGTGCTAATGTTTTATTGTATAGTTACGATATGCATTTTATTACATATGTATTGTAAGTAATTTTTTTTCATTGCATATTTTTTTTTTGAAGCTCAAATATGAAAAATGATGTGAACAAAGCTAAACAAAGGACTAATCCCTTGGAAGTTTGCATACCTGATAGTGGTACAACGCACACTATTCTCCGAGATAAAAGATATTTCTTGTAACTAAAACCAACAAAAATAATGGTGAATACAATATCAGATCTCGTAGACTTGATAAAAGGTTGTGGTAAAGAACATTTTTTGTTATCTAATGGTATAAATTTTTTTATAAATGATACTTTGTATTCAGCACAATCGAAAAGAAATTTGTTGAGTTTTAATGACATATATTCCCATGGGTATGATACTCAGACAATAAATGAAGAAAATGATAAATATGTATGTCTTACCACATATAAATCAGGAACGAAATATGTAGTTGAAAAACTACCAATGCTCTCTACTGGATTGCATTATACACATATAAGCCCAATTGAATCAAACATGGTAGTTTATAATTCTTCAATACTGATTAATTGGCATGATCGATTAGGACATCCTGATTCAACAATGGTGGGAAGAATTATAGAAAATACACATGGTCATCCACTGAAAGACCAGAAGATCTTTCAAAATAATAAGTTTCAATGTAAATCATGTTCTCTTGGAAAACTTATTATAAGGCCATCACCAGCTAAAATCCAAGCCGAATCACCCATGTTTCTTGAACGTATTCAGGGTGATATTTGTGGACCAATTCATCCACCATGTGGACCATTTATATATTTTATGGTATTGATCGATGCCTCCAGCAGATGATCACATGTATATTTATTATCAACCCGTAATGTGGCATTTGCAAAATTACTTGCTCAAATAATAAAATCGCGGAATCAATTTCCTAATCATACAATCAATAAAATTAGACTTGATAATACTGGTGAATTTAATTCCCAGACTTTTAATGATTATTGTATATCAATAGGAATAACTGTTGAGCATCATGTTGCTCATGTACATACACAAAATGGATTGGCTGAATTATTAATTAAATGTCTACAACTAATTGCTAGACCAATAATTATGAAAACAAAACTTCGTGTTTCTATATGGGACATGAAATTTTACATGTTGTTGCATTAATTCGCATCAAAATAATTGCATATCATAAATACTTCTCATTGGAGCTTGCTTTTGGTAAAGAACCAAACATTTCTCATCTGAGGATTTTTGGATGTATGTTATATGTGCCTATTGCACCGCCTCAACGAACAAAAATGGGACCTCGAAGAGAGATCGAAATTTATATCGGTTATGGTAGCCCATCAATCATTCGATATCTCGAGCCTCAGACAGACGACATGTTTATATCTCGTTTTGCTGATTGTCATTTTAGTGAGGAAATCTTCTCAATGTTAGGGGGAGAAAAGAAACACATCAAAAAGAAAATTACATGGTATACATCATCATTGTTACATCTGGATCCAAGAACTAAACAATGTGAAAAAGATGTACAACAAAGTGTGTACTTGCAAAAAGTTGCAAATCAAATACCAGATGCATTTCCAGACACAAAAGGGGTCACTAAATCATATATACATGATGTAAATGCCCCTACTCAAATTGAAATTCCAAAGAATTGAAGACACTCATGATGTCATAAAACGATTGAAGCGTGGAAGACCAATCAGTTCCAAGGATAAAAAATCTCGAAAAAGAAAAAACATAGAGAAACACGAGATTACAAATAGAGAATGATATTCCGTCATAAATACATGATGATGAAAATGTTCTGTTAGAACCACAAAATGATTAGAATCGTGAAATATCTATCAATTGTATTAACACTTGAAAAATATGGAGGCGAAAAGATATAAAAGAAATTGATGAGATATTTTCTTACAATGTGGTATTTGACATCATAAAGGACAATGAAGATCATAAACCAAAATATTTTGGTGAATGTAAAAATCGATAGGACTGGATAAAATGAAAAGATGTCATCCATGTTGAATTGGATTGGCTAAATAAACGTAACGTTTTTGGACTTATAGTCCTAACACTTGAAGGTGTAAAACCTGTTGGGTACACATGGGTTTTTATTCGAAAGCGAAATGAGAAAAATGAAATAGTAAGATATAAAGCTCGACTTGTTGCACAAGGTTTTTCTCTATATATATATATATATATATGAAAATCCCTGAAGGATTTAAGATGTCTGAAGCACAAAGTTCAAAACCCAGATAATGTTATTATGTGAAATTGCAAGATCATTATAAAAGTTAAAGCAATCCAACCGAATATAGTATAATCGGTTAAGTGACCACTTAATGAAAAAGAGATATGTTAACAATTCAATATGCCCTTGGGTTTTCATTAAGAAAACAATATCTAGATGCATAATTATTTCTGTATGTGTTGATGATTTAAACATCATTGGAACGAATAAGGAAGTTCAAGAAGTTGTGTTGTACTTGAAGGAAGAATTTGAAATGAAGGACTCTGGAAAAATAAAGTATTGTCTGGGTTTGTAAATTGAACAAAAAGAGTGTGGAATATTTGTTCACCAGTCAAATTATACAGAAAAGATCCTTAAACGTTTTAATATGGATAAATCAAATCTTTTAAGTATTCCAATGGTTGTTAGATCATTGAATATAGAAAATGATCAATTCCGTCCATGTGAAGATGATGAAGTTATTCTTGGTCCAGAAGTACAATTTCTAAGTGCTATTGGTGCCCTTTTATATTTTGCAAATCGTACAAGATCTGATATATCTTTTGCTGTAAATTTATTGGCAAGATTTAGCTCATATCCAACAAAAAGACAATTTAATGGAATTAAACATATATTCCATTATATATGAGGAACGACATACTTATGACTTTTGTATTCAAAAGATATCAGTTAAAGCATAATTGGTTATGCTGATGCTGTGTATTTATCTGATCCACACAAGGCACGTTCCCAAATCGGATATGTATTTACTCGTGGAGGCACTGCATATTCTTGACGTTCACAGAAACAAACACTCGTAACAACTTCATCAAATCACGCCGAGATTATTGCACTACATGAAGCAATCCGTGAATGTGTGTGGCTAAAATCAATGACCGAACATATCCAAATCTTATGTGGATTATTATTCGACAAGAAGTTTGTGACACTATATGAAGATAATGGTGCGAGTGTTACTCAAATGAAAGAAGGATACATAAAAAACGACAGAACTAAACATATTCATCCTAAGTTCTTCACATTCACCCAAGAGTTTAAGAAGAATAAAGATATTGATATTCATTACATTCAATCAAGTGAAAACTCATCAGATCTATTCACAAAGACACTTTATACGACAATATTCAGAAAACATATATATATAACATTGAGATGCGTAATCTACGAAATTTGTAAAGAACCGTTCGTGTTAATATGAGCGGGAGTTTACATGACTGCACCATTTTTCCCTTACTTTGGTTTTTATCCTAATGAGTTTTTCCTATTAAAGTTTTTTCACGAGACAATATAAAAACATGTAATGAAGACAATCATTGTATCTTGATTATCATCACAAGGGGGAGTGTTGAAAATAAGGGTTCAAATTATTGAATGTTGAAAATAAGAATTGTAAATTTTGAAAATAGTGTGTAATGATATTTATTTTTGAATTATTTCCAAAGAAATTCTTTAAATAGTTCTCTCGATTTGTGAAGAAAAATATAATTGAGTAGAGAAAATTTTATAAAATATGTATTTTAATATATTTTGAAAGAGTGAGATTTTTATTTTTTCCGATAAATTTTTATTTTTAACAAAGTTGACGACAGAGGAAATTGAATTTCTTGTTGATATTTTTCGTTGAGATCCGCGAGCACCACACGAGGAAACACACACGTGTGTGGGGCCAAGATCTGCTGCGCCATGTTCTTCTTGCAACTGCTTCCAATGGTTTGTACTCAAAAAAAGCATAGAAATTTTGTAAAGTCAAACTATTGTTTTATTTTATCAATCTTTGAATTCTAATTGGTTATCTAACTCTTTGTTGGTGTAATTTAGATTTTTTTAAAAGAAATCTAAAAGTTGAAATAATCAATGTCCGGTTGGATTGTGGATGTCAAATGATGGCAGAAAGAAACATTTTAAAAAGCGACAAAAATCATTCGATACAAACAAATAGATGAAAATAATCAAATAATATGTAAAGAGACAAATAAATAAACCATGTTTTAAAAAACATACTATTAGAATATGAGATATTTAAGAGAATGAAAAAAATGTCGATTTAACTATATGAAAATCTTTGCAAGCTCATACATGAGACAATATCAGTCGTTTACATATCATCCAACTATATTTATTATTTTATATTTTCTTCATAAATCAATTTTCATCCAAATCTAATGAATATCTCGACACGTCAAATTATAAGTGCTTGGAATTCACTATGATTAGTTAGCTACAAAATTAATGTGATAACGACAATTTTATTGTATTGTAGTGTGTGTTATTATTGTAGTGTATGTTATTCTCACGCATATCAAATAATTTTCAACAATAAAAGACACATCGATGTCAAAAAATTGTCTGTTATCTCATTATTTTTCACAGCTAAAAGACATCGATATCCACAATTGAAAACACAAACCTGTATTTCACGCGTAACATTACAATATCATTTCAGCCACCTGCATCGTTCGTTATATATATTGGTACGAGGATCGAAATTAATAAAAAACTAACATGAACCGTCTATATATATATATATCAATGTTAAAATTAAAATTATTCAAGATGGTCAATCTCAAACTAAAGTCACTTGACTAAGTGAGAAGGATGAGACCTCAAGACCAGATTCAAATTCTATTGGCTGCTTTGGTATATATAGGACAACTCGGCAAGATTCTCTTATTCAATATCATCCAAAACGTACAACCCCGCATATAGAATCGGCGCGCACGCGGTAGAAACCCTAATCGAACACCAGCCTGCATGTCTCACATCATCGCTGCTCTCTCACAAAACAAAAAAAATAATATAATATAATCGAGATTCAGAGCGCCCAAGAAAATCCCCCTTCGATTATCAATTGCCCTCTTCCACCCTTTGTCCCTTATCGCGGCGCATTCTCACTTTCAATTGTCCCAGAAAATGGGAAATCTAAATTAAGTTGTTTTATCGATTGTGATTTATTGCTTCTTTTTTGATTTTTTTTTTACCTTGGACCCTGGAGTTCAAATTAGATTGGCATTCTTTTCTTGGCGTACGAGGCTTTGAATGAGGTTACAAGGTACAGAAAAAGCCATAATTTGTTAAGTAGTAGTTTAGGATTTGATGCCGGCGGAGCCTTTTCCATGGGATCGGAGAGACTTCCGGAAGCACGATAGATCCGGGTCGGACCCTCGTTTTGTCGGTGGGTACGGAGGCGGTTGGCCTCCCAGATGGAGAGACCAACACCACCCCGACGCACCGCCGCCCCACCCTCCGCCTTATCGCCGCCAACACTATCAGCAACAACTTCCGCGTTGGTACTCTGATTTCCGTTCTGGCCCTCTTCCTCCAGGTCAGTATTCAATTGGATATCGAATTTCGTAATTTCTTTTACGTATTATTTTATTCCGGGTAATAGAGTCTGAACAGTGCGGTTACCCTTCAGTTTTGTCAAATTGAGCTATACAGAATTTATTTTTGGTTAATTGAAATTGGTCGATTTTTTCGAGTAATCAATGGAAAGTTGAGCTCTTTAGCCCTTAAATTATGGGAAAAGTTTTTCCATACTTCATTCTAAGTAATTTGTGAAAGAAGAAAAAGGGCCCTGGTATGTGGCCATAATTTTCACGTATGAATTATGTGATTGGTTTTTGGTGGATAAGGTTGGAGTAGATCTGATATGTAAAAAAACTGAAGCATTGAAAAGGTGATGATGTCTATGGTGTTAAATTCGTCTGTGCTCTATTTTGTTTTTGATCATGTATGCTCTATTCTTTTGATTGATTTAACAAGTGCTGAAATCTTGCTTAGGCGTGATTTTTTTTTGGGCATCCTTTACCTGGTTATTTTCCCTTTCTGTGCTCTACAAGTTTACAGCCTCCCATTTTTGGGTTTTACAAATTCATTTTCCTCGTTATATCCCCTTAAGGTCATGGAAAGCAAGCTGGTTGGCACATGCATCCTGAGTATGTTGGTCAGGGATTTCTTCCCAACGGGTCTCGATTCAGTGACAGGAATTTAGATGAAGAGAATTTTCGGCCTTACGGTCTGGGCAGTGATGGAGTTAGGCATCTCAGAAATTTCAAAGATAATAGGGGGTTCTTTTGCCAAAAATACTGGAGAGCAACCTATCGGGAACCTTCTGCATCATCGGACGGTCCTGGAAGAAGCGTTGAGATTAATGAACAGAGGTCTATAGAGAATGCTGAAGCTCGCAATAATGACGGTGAGAACAACAGAAACGAGAACAACTTTTCTCATCCCAATCCTGATGAACTCAAATCAGAAAAACCTGATTCTATTGCAAAAGAACAGCCAGATAAGGATGATGGCAATGCGGATGAGTTGGTGAATACAGGGAAATATGAGAAAGAAACACGCATGGCATCAATAAATTGGAAGCCTCTGAAATGGTCAAGGTCAAGGAGCTTATCATCAAGGGGCTCTAGCCTCAGCCATTCAAGTAGCTCAAAGAGTGTGGGAGTGGACTCTATCGAGATGGCTGCTGAGGTGCAGCAAAAGAAAGTGACTCCTGTGCAGTCTCCTACTGCTGATGTTGGTGCTTCTGGTTTGATGACATTTGCTGCAGCATCTTCAGAGGAGCCTATTTCCAGGAAGAAGCAACGTCTTGGCTGGGGAGAGGGACTGGCAAAGTATGAGAAAAAGAAAGTTGATGGCCATGAAGATGATGCGATAAATAATTCCATGGTCATCAGATTCGATAATATAGAAGAAACTGTACAAGCTCACACCATGAACATGCTTGAAAAGAGTCAAAGAGTTGCAGATTTGAAAGATTGTACCTCATCAGCAACTCCGTCTTTGGCTGCTTGTAGTTCTTCACCAGGTAATATGTGGTTCATTGTCACATGATGTACCTTTCTTTTATAGCTTCATTAGCCTTTTATGGAATTACTAATTTACTACCCACAAAAATTTAGGTGGGTTAGTAATGGCATGGGAGTATGTACACCTGCAAGGAAGTAGAATGCAGAGCGTAGATGCGATTTGTTATTGGTGGACATATTTGAGTATTTTCATGACTGCTTTTAAGTGAATTTCAGATAAGCTTTTCATCATTGAATGATTTGTTGCTTTATGATGCGAGATTGTTCTTCATGGTAGAGGTAGGCCTGGGATTTATTTTCATCCAACCGTTTATACTTGTCTAGGCATGCAACTAATGTTGTAACCAGTTTACAAAATCGGATCTTGAAGGCAATGCCAAGTATGTAATTTTGAAGTTGTCTAGTAATTTTCCTCTAACTTTGTATTGACAGAAGAAGCTATTTTTCATCGCTAGAGAACTTCTGATTGTATTGTTTTGCCGTTTTTTTAATGATGAAGTTAGCTACATTACATTGCTGATGAACTCCTGGTTGTGATTTTTAATATTATATTTTTGACCGTATAATTGAGATTGATGACTGTTTATATTATATAATTTGTTCAGTAGGTTTCTTCTTCTTCCTTAATACTTATTTCGTTTTTGTTTAAATGTTACAGGGAGTGAAGAGAAAGAAACAGTCAATTGTGCTAAAGTTGACCACGGAGCATCTAATTTCACGTGTTCACCCAGTACCGTGTCCCAGACTCCCTTTGATGGACCGGTGCTTAAGTCAGAAAGCCTGGAACTTTCATCACTCTCTAGCATGAGTTCTTTGGTTAGTGAATTGTTACAATCCGGGGATCAAAGTTCTGGGAATACTTATTATTTGGGAGCCAGCAAGTTGTTGTTCTTGTGGAAGAGTGACGTGTCCAAAGCACTTGAAATGACAGAATCTGAGATAGATTCGCTGGAAACTGAACTCAAGTCATTGATATCAGAACGTAGTAGTTGCCGCTCTCTTCCAGATGTTCCCAGCTTGCAACCAGAAGAGACCCACTTAAAACATTTTGAGGAGCAAGTTACTGATTCCAATTTTGCTTTCAGGCATGCTCCTTTGCACCTTGTTTCATCTGAATGTACAATTGTTGAAAATGCACCTGTCGCAATCAAAGCCGAGGACGTGAGGTTGAAAGTAGAGAATACTGATTACACAGGATGTGCTTCCTCAAAATGTGTTGAAGTGTCTTCTTCTGTGGAGGACTTTTGTCCTCAGACTGTTAGTTTGGTGAATTTGGCTGACAACAATTCTAGTAACTTGGTCGAAAAATGTCTAGATAATGGTCTGTATGATGGGAAGAATGCTGGCCATGCTGATTATGATGAGCTGACTGTAACCAAAAGTTGTCCAGATCTTGCTGAGATCTGTGATATGCATTATGATATTCCGGATATTTATGACTCAATATTGGCTTCCAATAAAGATTCTGCAAATGTGGCTTCTGAGGCTTTAAATAAGTTAGTACCTTCCGAAAACAATATCTTCAAATTTGGAATGTGCCACAATGTCTCTTGCTTGCAAGGCGATCTCACAGTTATCAAAAAGAACTTTCTAAGGAGGAAGCGATTTCTAAGGTTCAAGGAGAAGGTTCTTACTCTTAAATACAAGTTATTTCAGCATTTCTGGTTGCAAGGTCGATTAGTTTCTGTGAGGAAACTTCGAGCGTCGGCTCACAAGAAACCAGATCTAATTGGGCATAAAAAGCGCCGTTTCAGTTGTGCTCGGATTTCTGCAGCTGGTAATAAACATCCATCACTTCGTAATTACGTCAATTTTATGTTCTCATCAAGTGCTTTATATTTTGACACAATTGCAACACCTAATCAATACTCAGAAGGAGGTGTATTTTGGTGTAATACACTAATACTGTAAAGTTCTAATATGTGGTGAAAATTTCATATATTCATCCAGTACTTACACGTTAGAGAATGAATGACTTACTTTGTATTATCCACCTGAGCCTTAAATTCATTTAAGACACCCTTTAGAGGCATCTTGAGCCTTTGAGTGCACCAAGACTTGTTCTTTATCGCCTAGGTTGTCTCTAGACACAAGCTATATCCGCCATCTTCATTGGGCCTTGAACTTAGGCGCTTACCCATGACTAGAACTGGGTATTGTTTTGGAATTAATGACACATGGTGAAGCTCTTTAATTCTACTTTGTTTTAACTTTAACGTTTGTTGACTATGATGCATTTTTATGTCAGAATTGTGAGTCATTTTTGGTAGGAAGTTTTCTGGCCTGCCCTTGGTTTCGTAAGATATACGACTGTGATTGGCATTTGTTTTCATGCATTCAGTTGGTTTTTCTTCACAGAAAACTTAATGCTGATACTAGGATAGAGATCACAGGAGTGTTTGGAGGTCAATTTCATTTGTCTTCAAATATGAAGAGCTGAGTTTTGGCAATTCTTTGAAGAATACTGAATGCTGATAATAGGAACAAAGATCATATTGTAAATCAATTTCATTTGGCCCTTTGGCTGAAAGATGAGTTTGTGCTACAGATATTTGATGCTAGTTTGGGGTCATCCTAGGCGCAGCGATTCACTAAGGCGAGCCCAGACACTCGCCTGGACTAGCCTTGAAAGTTCACCCAGGAAGCGTGCGGGGGTGAGTTTTTGTTAATTACTTGTTTAAAACCCAAACCCAAACCCAAACCCAAACCCAAACCCAACGCCCCAACACAGGAATCTGAAGAAGAGAGCTCTGAACAGAAAAACGAGGTGAGGGCATTTACATCCAAAACAACTAGAAAATGACCGATTTCACATTTTTTGGACGAAGAAAAAGAATAAATTGTTGTTGATCAAGAAAATGATGAATTCAAAGAATACAAGTCTGAAAGTTCTAGAGACTTTGATGATTCTATGGAAGAAGATAAACTTGATTTGGATGATTACTTATTAATTATTTTTTGTCTTGTGTGACAATGACTTGATTATTTTATATTTTAATATATTTATTTTAAGATAAATAATTTAAAAATGTGTGTGCGCCTCAGACACCATGGCACTTGCGTGCCTCGGTGCGGCTTTCGCCCTAGACAACTATGGCCGCAAGGGAGATGGACGTATGCGTGCATATTGCTGGGCTTTTTAACATTAAATAGGGATTGTTTAATAAATTTGGTTAATAAAACATTCTTTTAGTCTAATTGCTTCTGTATCAAAACTGGACTGGACTAAAAATCTTAGATGCCTATGTGTGGCAACTGAAATAAACTTGTGATTTTATAGTGTCATACATCTTCCTTCGCCTGTCTGCATGCTGCATGAAAATGGGGAGCTAACTATGATCTTCTCATCACTTTATTGCTTTGTTGTAAATAATCATATACGAGAAAAGTAGTTCTTGGCTAATTGATTAGTTGGTTTGATTTGTGATAGTCTGTAATGTTTGAAGTGTCCGCATTAACGATTGATGAGATATGTACCAGTGTTTGCTTTAAAAATGAGCCGGTTTGTGGTTTGGAGTGGTTCCTTGTTATGAGCTTGTGATGAGGATCTAGTTATTGGAGAATGGATAGGTCGATCTTTGAGCTCCGAGATAGGTTTGTGGGTTATTATGTCATTTTTATCTATCTTGAATAATTTTTAAGGGCTCGTTCCTTGAGAGAACCCCTCGATCTCTTTAGTATAGTAATTATTTGGAATTCAAGATATCCTTTTATTCATTAGTTGAGTAGTTTAAATACAAAAGAAGAGTAATCGCTTATTTAAGAAGGGCATGGCTTAATGCATTCTTATATCCCGAAAGTATGCCATTTATGGCAAAAATGGAAAGTAACTAAAGATTGTATCAATACTTGCAGATTTTCATACTTTTTATTCTTGAATCTTCCATGACTGAAATGTTGGTAAATTATGTCCTTGGGCTTTGCATCTTGATCCGTTTGCATACTGGGCTGGTCTGACGTGTTTGGGTCCATGACATTCCTTTCTGTAGTTTTTTGCAAATATTACCTGATTGTCCTTTTGTGTTTCCTTGTATATTTCATTCATAGCTGGAACATATTTAGATGCCAAATTGGTTTTGCATCAGAAAATTCCTCCGGACTTTTCATTAATTCTCCTTGACTATGTTTGCAGCTGGAAACTCTGAAACAGTCTTGGCAGAAGATGTGATTGATTTTGTTAGCGAGCTGCTTTCAGTGTCCTCGTTTAAACCATATAGAAATACTTTGAAGATGCCTGCTTTAATTTTGGACAAGAAGGAGATACAGATTTCTAGGTTTATTTCAGATAATGGTCTTGTGGAAGATCCTCACACCCTTGAAACAGAAAGGTCTACGATCAATACCTGGACACCTGAAGAGAGGGATATCTTCATAGATAAGCTTGCTACTTTTGGGAAAGATTTCAGGAAGATTGCATCCTTTCTAGATCATAAAACAACAGCAGAGTGTGTTGAGTTTTACTACAAGAACCACAAATCGGACTGCTTTGAGAAAGCTAGAAAGAAGCCTGACATTTTTAAATGTGGTAATTCCCAATCGACTACATACCTTGTTGCATCAGGTAAAAGATGGGGCCGTGGGGCGGCTGCTGCTTCCCTTGATATTCTGGGCGCAGCATCAGCAATTGTGGCTAATGCCAATATGGGTGCAGAGGTTCACCAGAAATGCACGCCTAGGTTTTCTTTTGGTGCATCTACTGGTCACAAAGCACCAAGGTCGTATGATAGTCCTTTTCAGAGGTTAAACGGTCCAGATCTGTACGACAATGAGAGAGAAGCCGTAGCTGCTGATGTGTTGGCTGGTATTTGTGGTTCCATATCGTCCGAGGCTGTGAGTTCTTGCATCACGAGTTCAGTTGATCCTGTGGACGGATATCAGGATTGGAGGTGCCAGAAAGTTCGGTTTTCTATGAAGTGTCCTTCAACCCCTGAAGTTACATTGAGTGTTGATGATGAGTGTTCAGATGAGAGCTGTGGGGAGCTGGATTATACTGATTGGAGTGATATGGAGAAATCAATCTTTATTCAGTCCCTGTCATCTTATGGCAGAGATTTTGAGAGGATCTCACAATGTGTCAGAACAAGATCGAAGGATCAATGTAAGGTTTTCTTTAGCAAAGCTAGGAAGTGTCTTGAGTTGGATCTGATTCAACCTGGACAAGGTAATGCGGTCTCTGGTCATGGTAATGGAGGTGGTAGTGACATGGAAGATGCTAGTGCTGTGGAAACTGGGTCTGTTGTTTTCAATGAGGGGTCGGATTGCAAGATGGAAGATCTTCTGTCATCTGACATGAAATCAAGGCATGAATATGATATAATTGAATGTAAACGGCATGTGAAGCTTGATTCAAAGAGATGTGAGTTGATGGGTGATTGTCAAATGGACTTCAATGTGGATATCATTAGACGGAATAGTGCAAATGGCGCGTGTGTATATGTGCAGGAACTCGGTACCATGGAAGTATCCTCTGATGAGGAAACTGTACAAAAGGTTGAAGAGACGGCTGAGCATCGCTTGCGTAAGGAATCAAGTGAAGGCGAGGACATGGTTTTGGTTGAGGTTTCGGATGGGAATCTTGGGAAAGATTGCCGAGGACCAGAACTTGTGTTCGCTAATAAGAAAGTTGAAGATACTGATGTTAATTCTGCCAATATCAGTGGCATAAATTGCACGGTTCTTGGGATGAAGTGTGATTTGCAGCTGACTGAGAATTCCTCTCCCCCTCTTCTGGATGTACATTCTGCTACACAAGCTGATTATGTTTCTTTCCAAAAGAAGGCTGTGCTTGAAAACTATAATGAAAAATCTTGTGTCGATCCATGGGAGAAGAGTAGTCATATAACATCCTTGAGGTCCTCAACATTGTTCTCTGTTCCAATTAGATATCAGAAACTTTCAAATCATAATGCTTTATCAGCTGTTGGTGTTAATTGGGTTGATGATGAGCATTCTCAGAGCATTGTTAGTACAGGTGATTGTCAGCAGCATTTATCTGGTCACACATGTTCAGATCCTCGTCAGTTCCTAAGAGGGTCCTCGGTTCCCAGGCCAATAGTGAACAAGGAGATAAAAGGATTTGTTAGTTGCAAAAAACCAGTTCCGCTTCAAAATTCCTCTCATGGAAATTTGTATTCTACCCATCGTGCAGGGTTCTCTCTTCAGAAGTGTAGGAGCTCAAGATATCATTCCCATGAAATCAAGGCTTTGCATCCATTGCAACGACACAGCGTTGGTCAATCTAGAACCCAATCCAGCTGCTCATCTAATGTGGAAAAACCTTTTAGGAATGGTGATGTAAAATTGTTTGGTAAAATCTTAACATCCTCTGAGCAGAAATCAAATTGTAGCGGGCAACCAACTGATGACAATGGTGGTCAGCATCATATATCCAATGGCCCGATTCGGAACGTGAAATTCAATGGTGATCAGAAGGTCAGCGAAGATTCAGCAGTGTCAAAATTTGATTGTGACCACCACCTCGGCTCCGGAAATATTCCTGTTACGAATTTCGGTTTTGGGGATAGGAACAGGATGCAGACTGACCTCCCTCCTGTGGCCGACTCTTCCCTCTTGTTGGCCAAGTATCCCTCAGCATTTAGTAATTATTCTATGCCTGCAGCAAAAGTCGAGCAGCTACCACTTCAGAGAATAGTGAATAGAAGTGACCGCTCTTTCAACTGTGTTTCAGTTTGTCATAGTAGAGATCTATGCAACAGCAATGGGTTGACAGACCATCTAAAGAGTCTAGAGGCGCGACCTTTTACCACAGATACGAAGAACCCACAAGATATATTTATCACTGACATGCAAAGAAGGAACATACTGAATGTCGTCTCAGGAATTAAACAGCAATCAAGAGGGATTGTTGGAGTTAATGTTGGAAGAGTACTCGCTGGAGGCCAGTGTTCTGTTGTCTCAGATCCAGTTGCTGCCATCAAAATGCACTATGCAGTCGGGGAACATGATGAAAGAGGACATCACGTGGAGAAGTAAAGGGGACATAGGCAGGTAGTAGCAACCCTTTTGCGGTAAAATGTTTTATTTTTCCGCAATGTAAAATAGATTTTTAGGACCGATTCAGAATCCATCCGTTTGATGTTAGAATTCTAGATGTTTTGACGTCTCAGAAACTTTGTATTTACTGTATTTGGTTAATGGAAATACAGAAATAATCTGTCACAAACTTGGGGAGGAAGATATCTCTGGGCATGCTTGTCATTTGTGCGTCAACTTTGTTTTGACGTAAATTGTTCCTACCTTTTTAAGGCAAACATTAAATGGGAGAGTTGATGTTTCCCCAAGGACCAAATAGCGTTGCCAATTTCACCGAATGCAAAAAACATAATTTTTCCCAAATTTCTAACCACGACGGTACGAGAAATCGAATCCCGCCTATATTTCACAACTAGACAAGTGAAAGGAATTGTTGTATTCACCCCTATTTGAGAGATGAGGCCGAGGTTGAAGATTCATGGAAAAGCAGTCTCTGCCACAGTAGTTGTATCATCAAACATAGAGAGGATGCTAAAACTTCATTCGGTAATCTCTATCATCGAAATCGGCAGAAAACTACATACGGCCACTATAAGTATTTCTTTTCTTACAATAATAAATTTACATTTGAAATGATAGGTAAAATACTACTAAAAATCTAGAGTGCTGATCAAAATAATATGCACAATTTTGTAATAAACTCGCCGTAAACGATGACAATAAAGAGTAGGAGAACATAGTACTATTGCTATTCAGCAAATAGGAAACGTGAGAAAACTTGTGAATATATTATGGACAGCAGTACTACTGCTATTCATAATCGTGGACACAGCTGAAAGTAGGCATGAAGACACCCAGTTATGCCGACAAATTTTTTTGAACTTTATTTGGCAGTACCTCGACTCCGACCAAAGTATACTATTATACAATCACTGCACCAAAGTACAAACTGTTATACAAGTGATTGTATAACAGACAGTAGATACTTCAATGGTGTGATTTAATCTGGTATTGAGTCCAAGCTATTGCTTCCTAGTTCATTTGCTTTCCTCTCTGCCTGAAGTGAGCGGCATATGGACTCAAGTTTTTCCTTTTGATTTCTTGTTTTTTCGAGCTGTTTCTTCAAACGTACCCACTGTAATGTTAATGTTTCCTACGTAAGTTGAAGACAGCAGTCCTGATGAATGCTAATGTCAAAAAGCATGAAAAATTGTTATATCTAATGCCGGATATCAAACCACCACATTCTTAGCGAAAATAAAATGCAACTTGTTTGCAATTGCTTGCAAGGTATAAATGACATATACTGTTATGATTCTATTAGACTGAAGAAGTACTATCTTCATATTACCAACGATTTCATCGGAAGTTGGGCCTTGAATGGATCTCTTTTACAGACATGGGAATTTGCTAGGTTATTTTCCAAGTACTTGTATTAAATGGCAACACTATGTTCCTACAACAATTATATGAAGAAAGACATGATAAGGGAATAAGGCATGGAATTGACAAAGGTCCATTGCAAGGAGACTTTAAAATCAAACATACATATCTGCAAGTTCTATAAGAGTAACGTCTGATTTTTCGCATTCGCTCTTCAAAAAGGTGTTTTCCTTCTTAAGCTCCTTCATCGATTTCGCCATCTTGGTTCAAGAATAGAAACATCAAGGATGACAACAATTTGCTTTACAAAGAAAAAGAAATATCCGTAATGCTGTGATATATCTTTGACATTTAAGCATGGAACGCTTTTGTACCCTCTCAATTTCTTGCTTAAAACTTTCAAAACCTCGTTGCTTTTCAGTGCTTCCTGGGAAACAATTAAAGAATAAATTGGCTGTGTCAGACAAAGAAAAAATTGAAATGAAAGAAGAAAAACAAGACTAGGACATAATCTGGAATTCATCCTCTATCAACATTTAACTTTTTTTAAAAATAATTTCAATTAGTTACACATAGGTGATTCTAGCATATCCTCTGGAATGTCCTGGAGCTAGTTTATGGACAACATTACGCTGCCAAATCATTGCAGGAAATCCAAATAGTAAGTCTGTTATTTTGCGCTTGAGAGATAGACTAATCATATTAAAGTCTTCTTCCAAGGAAACCTGGTGTGTGCATAAATTCTACTTGGTCCATGTCTGCCAGCACAGCATCTGTTTGAAGAAAAATGGAGAACTTTTCGAGGTGATTTCAGTTCTATCTCAGATCATTAGGGATTCAGGCAGATAAATAGGTCCATGCTTATTATCATTATCTTTCAACAATAAAATAAAATATAATTCTGGAAAGTCAACTCAGTACATCAAGAACAAAGGGAAAATGATTGTTATCGTCTATCTCAATCAAACCTAGAAAGTCATAAAATAACTTCGACTTTAATGATCGTTAACATTATGTAAAGATAATTGGGAAACTTTAATGTGTGTCTATAAAAGAAAATACTACCGATTTATCATTAAAAGAATCACCCTGTAAGGTGTTGCGTGAAAGAAACATCGTCCTACCTGGAATTGTTGGAACTTTCCACCGTCAGCAGTAAACTGCAACCTCAAATTCTTTTCAGTTTCTAGCAATTGTGCAACTTGTTCTGCATAGAGTTTCATCTGGGACTGCTCCTGTTTCAATTTCTCTTCTTGTTGCTGATGTTTCAAATCGGCAAGCTGAAGTTCGAGTGTTTTTTGTTTCAACTGGCAAAGCCAAGTTATGTGAAACGTTCAACTTTTGGATAAAACTAGTAAATACACAAGAAAAAAAATCTTATTACTAGAAATAAAACACATGGCAGTGTAATCTGTGCATGTTGCTGCTCAGAAAGAGCATATTGATCGACAAATTGTTTTAACTTGGTCTTTAACCTGAAGTGGGAGAATTTCGCAAACCATTTTAAACAATTGAAAATTTCAAGAAAAAAAGCACACAGAAAGACAGGAAAATCATCAACAGTTCTCAGTAATTTATTATTTTAAAATAATAACAAGCAGAGTACATTAAATAATAAACATCTATTTATTTCTTTTCCGGGCAGTGACCATAAAAAACGATTATAACATGATCAGGACAAAAATGCAAGAAACTCGAAATTGAATCCAGACAGATGGTCCCTGAAACTCGATAATGGAACCGATCTCTCCAACATAATTCCCGATCCACAATGAAACCTAAATTTTTAAATTTATTGCACATAGCAGGAACTCAGGAACAAGATGGTTACGGACATCAAGACAAATGGAAAACCAGAGATAGTTGAAGTAATGGCTTTAATCATTTGGCTCTATATCTTGACCAAGGTGGTTCCACAAAGAAAGGCTGACTTAGTAATTATGAAAATAAGATTGAAATGACTTATTGATTCAGTCAATTTTAGATATTAACAAACATGGAATCATCAAAAGCATGGATAATGTGCACTTGGATGAAACTGGAAAGGCGGTAAGTTCCAATCAAAGTAAGAATGTCAAGCAATTGAACTCTAACCGTCTTTTCATCTAGTTACACACAACACTTCAAATAGTTATATGTCACCTAACATCTTTTCTGCTGACAATGTACCCAACAGGAATCAACACATCAAACATCCTATTTTGACATAATTTCATGAGCATGACAACACTTCATAGAACAAGTATATGCTCATTTATGAAAGGTCTTAAAAGGATAAGATGAAGCAGGCATATTTACAACTTCTTTTTATCCATCATATCCATGACCTTCAATCTTACATCTCGTTCTCTTTCAGTTGAGAAAGGCGTTCATCTTTTTGCTCCTCCAGTTTACTACTTACTTCCTGAGATAGAGTGGAGAAAGATGAATATGAAAGAAAAGTAAAATGAACAATAATCCAGTGTGAGCCCTTTGTGCATGAAGAGATAAAGTTCCAGAGAGAAGTATCGGGCTGTTAGATGCTAAAAGGGTAAGATTGCAAGCTTACGCAAGACAGTCAGATCAACATTCAAGAAAACATGCTTGAAGAAAATTTTTGATGCAGCCTGAAATAGGTTTGGAGTAGCGTCCTAGATTCATCACAAGGAAATCCAATCTGGTGAGTAGCTAATAATGATGATGTGGAAAGAGCTATCACCAAATAAGAGGACGAACCATGATGCCAACTAAATATGAGAGCTATAAAAACACGGAATAACCCAAAATCTGGAAAACCAAAAATTACACACAAAAAAAAAGAGGGAAATATAGGGAGTGCGAGTAAGGGAGGGCAAGAAACAAACAAATTAAAAAATTCTACAAAAAGTTGACAGTCTAGTTAAATAAATGAGTCGTTCACAATGGACAACGACCACCAACATGCTACCTAATTAACATGTTGGTAAAAAAAAACCAATTCTTTTAGTTCAAATCATATCAAACTCTAAAGGCTGACATGGAAAAGGGGTTAATTTACATAATGAAAGGTATGAGAGATTGGGCTGCATCTGATCCTAACCCCTAGATAAAACCAAAAACAGAAATAGCTTTACAGTATATTAGAAAGAGTTTGTGTATACCTTAATTGCATCTGGAAACTTGTTTGACCGATCTACTCTTAGATTTTGACCATCTGAGGACACTCGTTTGCATTCATCCTGAAAAAGTAGAGCATTCCCTCATTGTTTCAAGCCAATACTATCAATTACGAGGCAGAGAAGATCAATATAACCACACCATGTTAAATGAAGAAACAATAAGTGGAAATCAAGTAACTGCAATGGTGTTTCTGAAACACTCACAAAATGATACGTTGAGCATTAAACCTCAAGATTGTGACACATCTTCAACCACAATATCTCTTACTATTTAACAAAGAAAGAGGGCCTTACAAAACCGAATTTGGTATATTTAAGTGGTATTCCAAAACAAGCCTTCAAGGTAATAAAGATGAAAGATTAAATAACTAAAATCGGTTATATTGTAATTTTCTACATATTTTTAAACTTCCTACGACTTCTCATAACCTCCATCCCACTAATCCATTAGATAATCTTAATTGCCATTACCTTTTTTTTACAAATCACTAAAATTTTATTATAAAAGTAATTTTAACAAGTAAATACATTACATATACGCAACACACGCATTGTTCAGACTAGTTTACTCAGTGACAAGTACAATACAGAGAGCTCATGATAAGAAAAGAAAAACTTAAAGAGATGCAATCAGCATACAACATATAATGACAAGCATTCCTTCACATCCAAATTGGATCACAGCACACACGTAAACAAAGAGAGTAAGAGGCTTTTAAATGAAATTGGGATTCTAAAGTGGGTATAGATGAAACCAACAAGCCTGGAAAAGCATGGGCTGGAGCAGACATTTTATGCAAGACAAGGCAATTCCATTAGCATTTTATTTTGCTGTTGCAGCTCCCGGCACAATGACTCAAGTTTATTTCTAACAGCAATTGCTGCAGAAGAGAGATAGCAAATAACAGGAAAGACTCTGAGAGTCACGGCGATATAAAGCAGTCCATGTCAGTTAAATATGCGAGGTTATGATAGTCAAAAGAATCAAGTAAATACATTGAGATCCTCTGGCATGCACTCATAACGAGATTACACAGTAAATAGGCATCACATCAAAGCATCTAAGACGAACTCAATAACATAAATATACCAAATTTTTAAGGAAAAAAACAACTAGGAAAAAATGGAAGTCAAAAGCATGGATCTACAAATCCTTCAGAAAACATCGATGAGAATATTAACATGAGGGGATTGTTTGTCAAAAAGATAATCGAGTACCAGAATCTCTTTCAACAATGACTTGTTGATACTTCAAAGTGAATTTCAAAAACTCTTTCTCTGATATAACGGAACACTTTACATTCTTACGCTTCAGTTCGGAGACTTCCTGGCATAAAATAAAGGTGCAAGAGTAATAACTAATACTGAAACCAAAAGGGTATTGCATAAAATATTTAATGTTAATCTTTTCAATCTATAGATGACTTTCCAATAATGAAGTGCACAGAGAGCGCATAAAGATTATTTCGCTCCCTGTGAAAAATTATATGAACTGTATAAACTTTTGAAAACTTAGCAGGGCAAAAGGAGGCAATTTATATATCAATAACAAATCAATTAATATTTTTAAGACACTGCCACTGGCATTACTGAATACCTTTTTGTTGTCCTCAGCACTTCCTCTCAAAGAAATATCTTCCAAACGAATTGCCTGAATAGCCATATCTTTGTCAAAAGCTGCAAAATCAAGTGTTGTGAATTGTTAGTAACTCAGAGAATCAAAATAACATTAAAAAATAAACTATTCTAAATTCCATGTCACATAGTTCTGAAAATTAATGGCAGGAGTGGTAGCAGATAATTGACCATTTGGATGACGATAGCCCGTTAACATCTGTAGTGCTTTAAGGATTTTGCAGATCAAACCAAATGATCGGAACTAAAACATTATTTCAAAGTGTACACTAACACCAATGAAGCTAATCATGGTCATAAGCAACTTGAAACGAATGAATCAAATGAGTTGAAAGGTAGTAACACTCATATAAAACATGAATTCTAACAAAATACAGCAACAAAATTAAAGCTATATTTTAGAACTTTTTGGCAAATGCAACATTTATATGTTACCAAGAAGTGCTAAAAAATTGTAAGTGTTGACATCAAGAATGCCTAATTTGTCAGCTGAATTAGGAGTTGATGCGATCCGGGTGAATTGGGTGAGCGGGGTTGGGGCAATCCATCGAATCTGATAAGAGTTGTGTTAAGGAAAATGAGCAAGGGCTATGGCTTCAAACTTAACCTGGAAAAAAGGAAATGAACTCGTGAATGGGCGCCGGAGGGTGTCCGACGTGGCCACTCCGATGCTTAAGTCAGCAGGTGAAGATAATGAAGATAACCAGTGTAGCTTAGTAGAAAAATAAAATGCTACCGGTGTGAATATATGTGGTTGAATGTGTTTAATGCAAGAAGAACCTATTTATTTATAAGAAGGAAGATGATGACTTTTCCTTATTTTCAGTGTCTACTTATCATTTGTAGACTTGGATGTTGACTTTCTGTCATGCCGTCCTACTTTTCCATCGTGTCACATCAGTATGATTCTGTCAGGTATATTTATCAAGGTTAGATTTTAACAGTTCTCGCACTCGAGTGCGGCACTACTATAGACACTTCCCAGGTAGTGAATCATCAGCCGGGAATTTGTCCGAGAGCTCGGGCCTCTGGTTGTTCGGGTGGACGATTTCCCGGGTACTTATTTGCTTTGCAACTCATGAGCCCTTTCCGCCATCCTACCATGATTCGGGCTTGCCATTTAATGTCCCGGGCTCTTCCAAGAGTATCACCACTCCCTCCTTAAATAGTCGGGCTAGAGTCATACTAGCTCCCCCACTCAGTCATGCTTGGACTTCAACAGAAAGATTATCAATTTGTCTATAAAAGCATTGGGGGCTTCATGTCTCCCACAGATGGGATGAAGTGCCGGGACCTCATGTCTCCCAGGCTTAAATAGAATGCCGGGGCCTCATGCCTCCCGGGTTTTACTGGATAACTAGGGACAGAGCCACGGGCCAAGGTACGGATCCCTAGACTTAATGAATGGTCAATGTGCAGAGCACCGAGCCAAGGTACGGAACCCTGGACTTACTGAATGGTCGAGGTGTGGAGCCCCGAGCTAGGGTACGGATTCCTGGACTTATAGAATGGTCAAGGTGCGGAGCCCCGAGCCAGGGTACGCATCCCTGGACTTACAGAATGGTCGAGGTGCATAGCCCTGAGCCAGGGTACGGATCTTTGGACTTACAGAATGGTCGAGGTGCGGAGCCCCGAGCTCCGAGACAGGGCACGGACCCTGAACTTACAGAATGGTCGAGGTGCGGAGCCACGAGCGAGGGCACGGATCCCTGGACTTACAGAATGGTCGAGGTGTGGCAGCCACGAGCCAGGGTACGGATCCCTGGACTTACAGAATGGTCAAGGTGCGGAGCTCCGAGCCAGGCTACGGATCCCTGGACTTGCAGAATGGCCAGGGCCTCATATCTCCCATACTTTAAATATGGTGTTGAGGCCTCATATCTCCCGGACTTTAAATATGATTCCGGGGCCTCATATCTCCTGGACTTATATGGTGTCGGGGCCTCATATCTCCCGGACTTTAAATATGGTGCCGGGACCTCATATCTCCCAAACTTTAAATACGGTTTCGGGGTCTCATATCTCCCGGACTTTAAATATGGTGTCGGGCCCTCATATCTCCCAAACTTTAAACTTTTCTGCTTCCCTGCTATATTAGTTTTATTAAAAACCAAATCACTAACCTGGAAATACTGAATCCGAATTCATTTTCAGTAGAGTGAAACTTCTCTAGTTGAGCTAAATTAGGTGACTAATTTAGTTGTATGCTACTGAGTGCATATCAAATATTTTTCCACGCCAATCCGGAATAGCTGCCGAAGTTCGAGCCCATATGAAAATCCACTGATAAAATTTGAGTACCGAGTTGGTCGGACTTATTTTTGAATGGAAATCATATCTACGTCTTGAGCTCAATTTCCCGCGGACGACGCCAATGAAACCGGATTGCATCAGGAGTAATTCTATCCCTGAGCTAAAAGCAAGCTCTAGGGTTGGTTACATGCATCTATTTACCCCAGGTCAAGGCATTATGAAGTTTGAAAGTTAAAGGGTTATAGCATTTCGATAATGTGATGGGGTATTTGTATTGGGTATATTGAATGTCGTCTTAACACATGAGTAGTCTCCAGCTACTTTTACCAACGGTGAATCGGTCAAATGGAATCGACCCATGAAAGAATTAAAGGAAATTGGGAACATGAAAGAAAAATTTGCGGTCAACAAATGGGGCATAGTTCTATTAATAAAGTTTATTCATCAACAAACAGGTCTTTGATCATCTATAATTTTTCTTTCCACCAAGCAATTGATGGAAATGTTGAATCGGGAAAATTGCATCCGTTCATCATGTTTTCTGGTTCCATGATCCAATTATCATGCATCGACAGGTAAAACAACACGTACTAATGTCAATTTGGATAAAGAAATACCTGACATAAGGTTTCGAAGCCTTATTAATGAAAAAATAAAAAACTTTATTTTGGATAAAAGAACGAAAGTGATTTTTCAAAAAGCTTTGTCTACTGAATGAGAAGCTGATGTGGAAGCCTGTAAGCCTGAATGTCTACTTCGGGTCTTTCTTGAGTGCTTTTGTACCAACCAAACACCATTTTTTATAGTTCTCTCTATATAAACACACTCTAAAGCTTATGATCAAGAAACCCATTTTACAACAATACTAGTGATTTTACTCGGTTCTATTCCTTATCAAACTATTTGACCAAAAAAATCAACCACACCACTTAAATCTGCATGATAAAAACTAAATCCTCATGATAATGTAAAAACAATCACATTTCTCCCTATCATGGTTTTCATTTCCAGGAGCTGCCTCGGCTGCCAATGGATCTGCCACACTAATTACTTTATCTCTTTGATCCCCTAAATTGTCATCAAATTCACCGAAAGATGTGCCACCGCTATCAGTTTACCACTACATCTGACCGAGAATCAAGCTGCAATAATTGTTCCTCTTTATAATCAGTCACTTCCTGCTCCAGATGTTCTGGAGACGAGGATTCAACAAATCCATCAGTTAATGAGTCAGCTTCAGGAAGCTGATTCACTTCTGAGTTCACTTTGTTTTCCATTGTACCTACACAGTTCCATAATAGAAAAATAGTCATCAGATTCTTGAAAATCGTATATTTATTCTATCATTACCTCAAATTTGAACTGGATAAAGTCATGAATCATAAAACCTACCCACTTACAAGTACTTGATTATCCACGTACAGTTCCACCATCAAAACACCCACCTAAAGACCCTTTGCCTCCCCACCCCACCCCCAGTTTTAAATATAAAAAAAGAAACATAGATCCAAGCTAGTAAATGCCATTGGTGAAACGGAAGTTTCAAAACATTTTGAGTTACGTAATTGACAACATAATAACACATGGAAAAGAGCCGGAACACTGTAGCACTTCGCCACACGACACACACAGGCACCTTTTATCACACAATTATGAGTTGATTCATCACTAAACACGAAGAATTCACGAACCTGGAAGGTTTGGATGGTTGAATTCCGATCGAAATGCAGAGAACTGCAACGACACCTTCAAGGAAAAAGTGTCGTCAATTTTTTTTTGAGAAGTCGCTTTGACATCACTATACATATTTTTTTTTTTCTTTTGGTTTTATTTTTAAATATTTCAAATTAGTTTATCATTAATTTTAAAAATTATAAGCACAAAACACGCGCAAATATGCATTAATATATAGATTTTTTTTGCTGCACAAAGAAACTCGGGATTTATTTCCCTTGTAAAAAGATTTTGTTTAACAACTTTCTTTTTTGATAAATTGATAATAGAAATTGGGACAAATAAATTTTTAAATGATTTAATTATTACAGCCATGTAAAAATTTTACTTTCACATATTATAAAAATAATTAAGGTTCAAAATACTAAATCATTTTCTTGTCATATTTACTTACATAGGTATTATCTTCACATGATATAGATACTACATTTTTGTTTTTTATTTTGTTTTATTTTTTATTTCAATATTTCAAATTAGGCAAAAAATTGTGTGAGACGGTCTCACGGGTCGTATTTTGTGAGACAAATATCTTATTTGGGTAATCGAAGAATAATAATTAGTTTTTATGCTAAAATTATTACTTTTTATTTTGAATATCGGTAGGATTGACTCGTCTCACAGATAAAAATTCGTGAGACCGTATCACAAGAGACCTACTCTTCAAATTGTATATTAGCCTTTTTATAATTTTCAAAATTATGACATGACTATCATGTAAATATAATCAATTCAAATGACAGTACGAGCTTTTCAGTATTTTTTACAATAATAATATTATCTATATTTGAACATAAATTTGTCTCAAAAAAAATATTTGAACATAAATTAAATTGATGATAAAAATGATAGTACAAAAACGGATTGGTAGTGGTTCTTATATATTTTCATAATATTTTTATTTTTGTAAAAAAATTAGATAATTATTATTTTTATCAAATACAAAAATTAAGAAAAATTATATCTATTACACAGTTTGAATTATTATGGTTTAAAATGGGTAAGGACATCGAGTGGGTATAATTAATGGAAAAGTAAAACCCTAAATATTGCAACATTTTGGGGTTTTAGTTTTGTGAGGTGAAGAAAAATGGCGAGAGGTGCTCTCCTTCATTTGGCGCGATCTCAAGCAAGAACATTGACTTCAGGTTATCTCATGCATTTCTGTTGTGAGCTTCATTTAAACATTTTCGTTTTCTGATTATTTTCATATATTGGCGATCTATACAGAGTGGCGTTTGCGGAGGATTTGATATCTTCATGCGTGCTTATTTTATTGGTTGATCATGAGATAAATCTAATAATTCAGTGTAGCATATCTTGGGTGGGCAAGTTATTTCTATTATGTCTGACTTTATGATTCTACTTCCGTTAAAAACTGAAGCAATTACTGCGTCCGGTCGTGCACTTTGTGATATAATGGTCTCGCTTTGAATTTTGGTAATTGGTTATACGTACAATCATAATTTTTTTAAATTTCTACTGATTCAATTTTTTTAAATTTCTACTGACTCTAAATAGCTTCCCTTTGAAAGATTTGGTCAGCAAATAGTGACAAATTATCATGTGATGAACTTGTGTTGCAACAAATATTGGTTTGAGCTCAATAATCACATTGGCAGTTTATTTGTAATTACCAGAAACTAATATTGGCTGTTACATTTTGATTGAGACTAATATCTATTTTCATGTAGTTGCTAGGTTTAGTCCATGCCCACAAACATTTGCTTCGAAAATTGACACCACCCCTGTCTTGAAGTTTGTCCAAGTTTACAAGCGAATGTTATCTCGAGCTTCAACATCTGAAGACACCAGCAAGATTAGTATTGGACCTCAGAACAGGAAAGAAGAGGAAAATAAAGAAATGGACACAGGTGTAGTCTATTATGGTCCCATATCAAACACTATCAAGAAAGTGAAGCTCCTCTCCCTTTCCACATGCTGCCTCTCTGTTTCATTAGGACCCGTCATCACTTTCATGACATCACCTGACATGAATGTTATTCTAAAGGGGGCAGTGGCATCTACTGTTATATTCCTTAGTGCTTCTACTACTGCTGCCCTTCACTGGTTTGTGAGCCCTTACATCCACAAACTGAGATGGCAACCTGGTTCGGACAGCTTTGAGGTAGAGATGCTATCATGGCTAGCAACACATTTACCAAGAACCATCAAGTTTGCAGATATTCGACCTGCAGAGACAAAAAGGCCTTTTGTGACGTTCAAGGCTAATGGTAGTCTCTATTTTGTTGATGTGGAGCACTGCCACAATAAGGCATTATTGGCAAAACTGACCCCTCAAAAGCAAGCTCATGGGTCTGCCTTCAAGAACTTGTGATGTGCACCATATTTGTAGAACATTCAAATGACTCTATGTAGAAATTTCCTGTTTTCTTATGTTATTCTGTGTCTTGCCTTTGAGGGCATTGAAGGAATTAATTATACATTTGAGTCAAACTTCGGCGCTAAACAACGTGCATCAAAGGTCAACATTGTTCTATTTGTGTTTGAGTCAAACTTTTGCGCTAAATAATGTGCATCAAAGATCAACTTTGTTCTATTTGTGTTGCTCGGGATCATGGATATATGATATATAACCAGTTATTGTTTTATCTATATTACTGTTGCTTTCTGGGACTTCTCTCTCTGAATTCCATGCCTTCAACTGGAGTACTATTAACCACAAGATTGACAAGTGATGATCGAGCATTTGTTCTATACTTGTACATCATTTGGCATATCCCTGAGGGCTGAGGGTATTAGATTGTCATATTCTCCAGATTTTAATTTATAGTTTAATAAGTCTTGATATCGTTGACTCCGGAAGAGCAATTACCACAGTAATCCTACATTTGATATTATGTGCTACAACAAAATATTGTTCTTATATCTACAATTTAGAATCAGGATCATTCCCAGTTTGGGATCAATTGCATGAAATTATGTATTATTTTATATTCTTTTACCAATTTAGCCAATCATTAAACACATTAATTGATATTTTAACGTTCAAACAATTGAACGTCCAAGATGATGTGGCACTGACATTGTGATTTAGTTGAATTAAGCGAAGTTGTAGGTATTATTGCAGGCCCCAGACCTCCCAGATTCTACAAGTGAATCGAAAGAGTTTTATATTTAGTCAAATACTATAAAGAAGCTTTTTCTTAAAAGAGTTCTATATTAGTTGAAGTTGACCGTGGACATTGTTTGTGTGAATTCTCCAATAAACCATTCACGGGATCTATAATCTGAAAATAGCAATGCTCAAAATAAATGTTAGCAAATTTTAAGTCGAGACAACATAGATTTATTTCTCTTTGGAAAGAATTTGCCCAGCACTTGGTGCTCACGGGATATGACAATCATCTCTAAAAATACAAATATGTTATAGTAAAACTACAAATCACAAGTTATGTAACCATAAAATGATATAAACTCGTCTAGAAGAAAGAAGAAGACATTCAATATAAATGCAAATATTTTTGCAGAATTATCCTCCAAATATTATATTTAAAAGATTTGAGCATCTTTATTTAATGTTGTTATTCTGAAGGGACATGTTTTTCTTCCGTTCATGCGGGTGTCTCTTGGTCCATAAGATATGAATGGGGGGCGTTTGAAAAACTTGAAACTGAACATCCATGTTTGTGAACATGTATGCCGGGAGCTGGGCCTGCCAAAAGCGCACACCTTTCTGCCTAGAAATTTCCAGGCAGACTTACTGGTGGGGGGGCCGCACGTTCTGAGCTCGATTTTCTCTCCGATGCTATCGTTTCGAGTTTTCCTTCGTTTTCTTACTTAATTTCCATTCATAAAGACAACCTTTCCAACATGTTGCTGATTTTCTTCCAATAAATGACCTTCTTCATATAAGGTAGGATTTAGTTCTCATTTTTTAGTACTTAATCTTACATTGGAAGTAAAAAACAAAAAAAAAATCATGGTGAAAGTTCTATACCTTTGACTCTCCTATGGCCGTTGTGTAGTGAATGAGAACCCAAGAAAATCTGAAACTTGTGTGGTTTGGCCGTGAAGAACTATATCCACAACATAAAGTCTTGGAGTGTCAAAACACTGTTTTTAGATTACCCTCATCTCATCTTTTAATGGTTAAAAATATATTGGGATGGATATGGTAGGAAATCTTTCGTGCAAACTAAATCAAAATAAAATAATGTTATAAAAATACATTATAATTACAGTAATCTCAGTTTAATTCGAGAACCTAATCTTTGAATTATATCACTGATAAATCCGATTATTGGTCAGAATGAGATATGATGTCATTGTGTATAGACAAGGTATTGCATACATATCCAAACGTTGCTGTTCGAGAAAGCTACCGTAGACAGGAAATAGCAAAAAGGCTAGTAGCTAAAGCAGAGGCCAAAGCCAGAAGTTGGGGATGTCCTGCAAACTGTGACGTACAAAACATTGGAGTAAAAAATTTATATGCAAGTCTAGGCTTCAAATGTATTTAAAGTGCCTGAAAATGCAACTTGGCCTCAGCCAAAAACCTCACCTGACATGCACTTCAACTTCATGACGAAACTTATTTAAAGATACTAATAATACGCATCTAAACCGTAAAACAGAAAGTAGCGTAAATATTTGTGTACATGGACATTTGACAAGTTGCAGGTTGTGAAATGTATTTCTTCTAGGTCTACTCATAATTCTGTGGTCTTTGAGCCCAATGATAGAACGTCGGTTTTACTGGCGATCCGGGAGCCAAGGTTATGGTTTTGATTGTGACGAGGGCAAGCAATTGCCACAGAAGAGATCACCGGTGTAGGTATAATGTCGATTACCCTTTTTACGGATGTCAAAGACACATGGACTGATCCAGGACCAAAAGAATTGAATTGTACAGTTCATGTAAATTAAACTTTGTTGTTACCATTGTTACAGGGAGACAGCCATTTAGTTCCAATTGTTTGGGATCTCAGGGTTTTTTTTTTAATTAAAAAAAAAAGTTTTATTTAAGGATGTTAGGTTTTCTGATACATGAAAAATTAAGATCTTTTGAGTCAGTTCTCAAATTACAGATCCTTCAAGTCTTAATCTAATACGTAAAATATATAGACAAAGTCATGATTATTCGGAACAACTTTTTCAAGTTTGTGAAGATCAAACCAAAGTCATGTACATACATGTATATATGTAATGTATAACATTGAACAACCTGCATGTCTCACATATCAGATCAACCAAAATTGCAGTAAAATTTATTCATGTTCCTCGACGTAACGTTTAATATTTGTAGTCATAGATTTGTATGCCACAGATTTTACATGACATTATAACACATCATGCAAAACTTCACGGATTTGAATCACTTGACGTCTGTCTTTTACCGCATTTTTTTATACATGCAGAGAATGTGTAGCAAAACAAAAGCCACTAAGGAATCTGTCGATCATACTTGGACAAATTTGTCTAAAGTGGAAGTATCAAGTGCAGGAAACTCTCTCAGAGCAGAAAGAACAGCAAGACCAAGTTTAACGGCATCTTCATCACTTGTTGCCTGCAAGAATTACTATTATCAGTATGGTCACAGGCATTTTAAGCAAACCATGTAGCTTCTTTATGGAATGGTGCAGTCACCTCAATATTTAGAGGCAAGACGGGGTCATGAAGTGAGAGCCTCAAAAGAAACCATCCACCATAGCCCGAAACTCGTACCTGTTTTTCATAGAAAGTGGAAACTACATATTGTTAAAGGAATATACCAAAACACAAACCCCAATTCCACATAGATCATATATACACAAATATTGTAAAATGAAAAAAACAAACAAACAAACAAAACAAAATTTTGAGTTGTTTAATTGTGCAAGCATTACCAAACACGGCATTGCCAAGGTTTTCAGTTGAAAATGTAAGCACGGTTCTTTGCAATCAAGCCAATGCGATATAGTAGGGATCAACATATTCTATGATCAAATTACGTGATCTCACTATTTTGTTCCATGACGACTACATTTAGAGGATAAATTACAGCAAGATTGTGATTCAATTATGAGATCATTTTTGTAGCTAAAGTGTAATCGCAATGCACTAAAGTGAAACAAACATAACTTAATAGAACTGTCAAGAGTTGACTTAGAATTGATATTCCTTTCTAGTAACAACACATAAGCTGAGATATTAAAGAACCAATAGTTTCAACTACTTACTCCTTCGTAGTTAACAGGGGCTTTCTGAAGGTTTGGGTCTGAATCAGTGATGTTTGACAAGTGATGTAGCACTGACTCTCCATATTCGTGGAACGATCTGCAATGCATCAATATCAATGTTTAATGAATCACAGGAGAAAAGTTTCACAGTAAGGTGTAGCGAAGCTCACCCTCCTCTAAGATCTTCATGATTCTGATTGATTTTGAGTCTAAGTTCAACAGCAACACCAGGTTCCTCTAGACCATCCACCAAATCTGTCAAAACCTTGCTGCCACCACCAACTCCAGAAGCTTTAGCTGATGCAAGTTTGTTTAAAATTTTGACCTACAACCGATAAAGTACAAAACAAAAAGGAATGCTTCATATCGAGATTGAAGGAACTATTGAGCTATAAATTTTCGTGGAAACAAAGAATTAGCGGTTGCCTTTGTTCATAGCAGGTTAGAAGGCAAATATGGGATGGACCTTCGATGACTAAAAATCAATAACAGGGATGACAAGAACCTACCATGAGGTATGCACCGTCGTCGAGCCAATTATTCTCCTTAAGAGCTCCATGACCACTCGTTTCAATAGCCAAATGTGACTCCTCTCCAACAGAGTTCTGCCACAATTTAACCAGCAGCATTAGTCCTTTAAGTCCTTTAAGCTTATATAAACATATTTGAAATATCAAAACAGTTGGATGACCCTGTATGAAAGTCATGACAGTCGGCTGTGTTTGAATTTCATATTTCCATAATTATGCACCACGAAAGTCTTTAAAAGCCCCAGCCCCAACACTCGATCCCCCTCGCTCTCTCTCTCTCTCACTCAAAAATAAAAAAAAGGACACCAGAGATGGCCAAATCAACCACTCGCATAAAACCTGACACGAGAAACTAATTTAAGTATATGGATATTGGATAGAAATGGAAAAATGAGGAACGAAATAATATCCCTGAATTAAATACTTAACTATTACAAAAATTACTATCAGACATTGAAATTGCGATCATATGGTTCAAACTCCCATCTTAATTATTGAATCGAGTCGGGATACGTGATAGCTCATGTGTTGTGCCTCATGGAGGATAATAATGGTGTGTTATAAACTAAGACATCGCTTGCCTCATGTGATGAGATGATAATAACGTATGATATTAGGATAAATAAATTAAAGACATAGATAACTTAACTTTGTTTAACTCTGACTGGTGCTGGATGAGGCGAGGAAACAAAATCTTATCTTTCGCACTAAACGATGCCTAAGTTGAAAATGTGTCCCATTTCACAATAAGAAAATTAAGAGAATGGTGAATCTGTATCAGTTAACAAGTGAGCATGTTTCTTTAACCAACACATACAATATTCTTTCCCCCAGCCATTTTCTCTAAGATAAACTAGTCAATCAGGTTGATGACTCTCTATACACTTGTATCAATATCTTTTGACGTTTTTGCTGCATTGAAATCAGAACCTGTGATATGGAGGTGAGGGGTGTATATAGAAAAGGGATATATTCAAAAATAATAATTAGTTTTAGAACTAAGATATTCAGAAACAAGCACAAAAGTAATGTTCAAGGTGATAGTGACCAAATAGCCCCAGAATTGCAAATAGAGACAGCAGGTCCAGACTCATATTAATATATTATTCTTTACTTACCAAACGAATAGCTTCATCAATTACATTTTTGTAGCCTCTTTTGAACCTATGGTGTCTTCCACCTGAGAAGATTAATTAGTGTAAGCTTCATGATAACCAAAAAAATTATCATTCTGAAACTATTTATCCTACCCAGTTTCTTTTCGATAAATGCAGTCAATCCATCTGACGTGACACTATCAGTGACAATTGTTGTCCCTGGATGCTGTTACACAAAAATACAAAAAAATTAGGAAAAGCTTTCTTTGAGAAACCAAGAAACACCGAACACGTCATTGAGAAAAACATACTTGTTCTAAAACAATAGCAGAGATTAGGGCAATCAATCGGTTCCGATTGAACTCACGGCCGCTGGAGTCTACAGCAGCAGATCTGAACAAAAGATCTAACATCATGTTTCATCAGAAAATTCAGCAGGTGTTTCCAAGGAACACAAGAGACCAGCAACCCGTACCTGTCAACGTCCGTATCAAAGATGATTCCCAAGTCTGCTTTGTTCTCAAGGACAGCCCGTGTGATAGCTTTCATAGCTTCTTTATCCTCCGGGTTAGGAATATGATTCGGAAATAATCCTGGTATAGGTATAAATATAACATCAGCTCCCAAAAACATTTCGTGCACATGACACATTTACATAAATGACAACTTTCAAATTTAGAGTTACCATCTGGCTCTAGGAACTGACTTCCAGAAGTAACAGCTCCAAGAGGCTCAAGAACCTTGCCCTGATACGCCGGAGACAACAACTATTAAGGGAGCTACATGGAGATTCTTTAACAAAAGAGCGACATCATTTTTGGCACAAGTTTACAACAAAAAGATTGCAAATATCCTAGAGGACTCATTCGTTATTAGTTAATCTACTTCAGGAAACGCTATTAAAGATTCCATGATCCTCCACTCACTCCTATTTTATTACTCATGCTTCATAATATCTAACACCTTTGGAGAATGTGTGTAGAAAACAGGCAAGAAATAATTAAAATTAATAAAAAAAATAAAACAGTCCATACTTACGGCAAAGAATCCTCCAGCCCCATTTCCAGCATCCACAACTATATGGAGTCCCTCAAGGGGCTTCTCTGAAAGTGAGATAAAATAATTAATAACGATGAACAAGATCTACGTGCCTTTTAAATCATGAAGTGGATTTCAACACGGTAATTACTGACACACGTAAGGTCAATAGGAATGCTCCATTATTAAACAGTCGGGGGGTTGGGGGAAGAGGGGCGACAGACTCCAATAATAGGAACATAATAACATCATTCGGAGGGGCGGATCCAAGATTTTATGTTTGAAAGAGCCGCATTGTGCGGCGTTGTCGGAGCTACCAATTTTCAGCGGGGCTCATCGATTTCCCTCTTCAGAGTTGTGGTATGTGCTTTATCCAATATATATATATATATATATATATATATATATATACACACACTAGGAAAAAATGTTTTTTATATAGCAATATGGTTTTAAAAATTTTCGGGGGTCACGGAGATCTATCACTACTAGCGAAATCAAATTTTAACTCAATAAGAACTTTCATTTCTTTTTTCATTCTCTTTATTTTGGTGTAATTTTACAACTTAATTTTAAAATTTAATGTAAAGTTCAGAAATATCTTTTAACAAATTTTTAAATCATTTTCAATACAAAAAAAATGAGTGACAATAAAATTAAAAAAGTCAGGTTTTGATTTCATAGGAGATGCCCACATTTAACGCCAATATATCATAAAGACAAAAATTCAGTCACCTAAACAAATGTTCAATTTGAGTTCAATAATAGATATTGAAATTGGTTTAATTGAAAAAATGAACAAGAACAAATAAATTTAAAAAGTTTTAAAAAACGAAAATGGAAATGAGGACTATCAAATAATCAAACCAATTACTTCTAGCACAAGTTTTAAAACAAACTTGAAAATGGAAATCACTCAAAATATTTTATTAATATATATATATACTAATTAAAAGAATTTGGGGTGATGTAGATCTGCCTCTGCTCATCCGTATAAAGAGAAGCACCGCTTACTGCTGGAATGTGAGTGCTAATCTAAAGTTGCTTATTTTTTCCTAAAAAAATGCAGTGTCTTACGATCTACATACCAAGGATTATGTCCGATATTATACCTATATTCCCTGCAGAATCACGAACTGCTGCTACCAGATTAGATGAATAAATAGTCATGTAGTCCACCTTTTTCACAGCTTGTTTCGCTTTCCTTTCTGCATCCCTCAAATCTTCATCTGTGATGTTTTTATATATCTCAGCAGCACGCTCCAATATAACTTTGATATCGGGTTTCCCAAGTCCGCCAGCATTGGTAAAGAACTTGAATCCATTCCGGTTGTAGGGAAGATGACTAGCTGTTCCAGACAAAAACAGAATCACAACTATTCCAGCTTGAAACGCCGATATATAACTAAAATTCTAAAGCAGGTACAACATGCCTTTTTAACTGCAACATTTGAAATTGTAATCGAGCTTCTTTGAGCAAAACAGATTGTTCAACAGTCTGCGTAAGTCTAGCCTACAACTGGCTATCCCAGGTCTATTTAAGTTGTTATAATATTAAGTTTGTTATAGGTTAGATCAAAAGAAGCATATAATTAATCGGCTGACCCGTAATCATTATAGATCCATCAACTGGGCATTGAACGTCTTCATTACTGGTGAGAGTGCTATTGAACATTGCTGGTGTGGATGCTAATCTGCAAAAGCAGAAATGTTATAAATATTATATCATGCTGCTGTAGTGATGGCTCAACCAAAGAGTGCTTACATGGAAGGTAACACGAAGAAGAAAGTCTTTTTTCTAAACCACACACACAAAAGCATGGCCACCTAGGTTTGCACTTACATAATTCCTGAAAAACTAAATGCCTAGACAGTGGTTGACCAGAAAGAACAGAGAACTGAAGTTCACGAAGCACAACAGCATCTCCATTCATAAAATCATGAGTTGATTATATCAACAAGTGATGGATCAGGACGAACAGAGAACTGAAGTTCACAAAGCACAACAGCATCTCCATTCATAAAATCATGAGTTGATTATATCACCAAGTGATGGATAATATACAATGCAAAGCATGTGATTCTGTGTCCTTTGCTATGGCAGTGCAATGTGGATGATTGAATTTATATTACATCTTACAGTAGAGGCAAATCTTCCAATTATAAGATTGCATTGTTTTTGGGAAGATAGATATATGTGAAACAACCATGCTTTTAAATTCAATGTGTCTAAGAAGAATTTTTCTCCACTGCTGAAGTTGTTGATCAAGTAAAAAGTAAATTTTTGCATCTGTCTCAGATTTGAACTAGCACATATAGGAAGCATCACATACCCATATTGAATAACATGAAAATCAGCCCCAGCTAGACCTCGAGATACAGCATCCTGAAATTGCATTAAGATTCTGTATTAGGAATTAAATAAATTATTCTCGACCTTTAAACCCACATAAGTTAAATTGACAGGGAAAAAAATGATAAAGATCAAATATTTGAACGGAATAAAACTATGTAACCCCCTCCGCTTAAAAGAGAGAAATCTAAATTGTAAACAAATTATTACAAAAAACAAAAAGGTATATCATAGTTTCAGAAGACCAATGGTCATCTATTTGTTTAATTCTTAGAAGAAAAAACGCTGAAAAAAGTGATATAGCCTCCTGCAGTTTTAAAGTTATAACGAAGTGATCTGTCAATAAAATGATGACCCAGGACGCGTAGAATGGTGAAATGATTGTAATCCACAAGCTCAGTAAAAGGTTATCATTACAAGCATTTCCAGAGCTGAGTTTAAGATATCACTTGTTCCCATCTCCAGTGGATCTACACACAAAATTTTTAGGTAGTTCAACTTACCGAACATGCATTTTGCATTTGACTGCAGAGTTGCGTTTCAGCACCCCAGTAAAACTTAAAAGATGGACGCCAGACTGCTTCTTGTATGCAGAATTGCAGATTTTAATCAAATGCATAGGTTTGATTCCAATAACTTTCACTTACGATCCTCAGCTATCAAACTGTCTAGCTGGAAAAGGGTTTCTTCTAATTCATTTGACATTCTTTTTTCTAAGAGGAATACTGATACAGGTGCGGAACAAATGAGTCCAGGATAAGAGGATTCGAAGGCTAAACAAGTTAGTCTAGTTTCATGTGATTGTAAAAGAAATAATGGAAAGAATGATTATTATAGTTATTGTAGTACCAAAGGATAAAAATAGGATAAAGACTCTCATTTGTTATCAACATATATGCCAATACAAATTTCTTGCATCTTGAGGTCTTCTCTCAATTCTCAACCCTTTCTTAGGAGCAAAGACAACTTGGTGAAGAGGCAAATCGTTCACTGGAACTACTTCACAAGGAGGTTGTTTCTCAAAAGCTTGCAAGTCAGGATGCCGCTGAATCAATAGCAAAGATGCTATCAGAAAACAATATGATTTTTCACGGTCGTCAAAGATACTAAATTGTTATTACTAATTTGTGTATTATTTGTAACAATCTTCTCCATGCAATTTACGTTTGCTACGGTGTATTTTATTAATATTAACAATCAATTTAGTTTGTCATATCAAATTATAAAATTTTATAGGAATCATTTGACAAATATTTTATTATCTATCTGTTATCATCTCAGTTCTAGGTATTTTGGGTTCCTTTTTGTCATCCATTTTTTTTAATTAAACTAAAATTGTCATATCATACGGTTTAATTTCATACGTCTTAGTAATACAAGATATACAGTATATATTATCTAATTTAATTTCAATATCATAAAAAATTATTAATTTGTATGTTTTTTTTTTTTATTAAGGATTAGTTTCAGTTCATTAATTCAAACACTCTAGAACTTGTATTGTAGCATTTGATTTGGTACGAGTATATTTTTCTCAGTTTTTTAATTTGTTTTCATTTTTTTTTTGGGAATATATGAATGATCAACCAAGTTTGTTTGTTTTGTTTGACTATTTAGCTTTAATCGGCTTGTAGTTCATATAGGCTCGTCATTAATAGTCCTATTTGGACACGTTGAGGTGGTGCTTTCCTTCCGATAATAAATGGAGCATAACGTCCTCAAAGACAACCAGGATCACAAATGCTCATTGAGATCGAAAAGCTTTTCCTGATGATGAACCATAAAATTATCCCTAATGGTAACCATGAGTCATTAAAGTTTTTTATTCAACTATTTTCACAAAGTTAAAGCTGCAAAATAAACGTAAAAAATCAATGGCCTATTACAAGAAGTCTCTACAAGAGTTGAGTTCCAATCATTATCTATATATCTATTTACATAGTAGAACCTCAGAGACAACATCATGTGGACGACAGCTGAATACAAGGACAAGACTAAAACAGAGAAGCCAAAAAGAAATGGAAAAGAGAAAAAGCGAGCCAGAACGGACTATGTACTCGTTAGTGGTACAAGGGCCGGAAAGATCGAAGATATTTAAGTTACAAACCATACCGCAGAACAGAGGGTGGCTCTAACTTGGAAATTTTTTATCCAAAGAATACCGAGCAGAAACATTATGTTTCTCCTTGTCACGTTGATTTCCCCAGAATTATAGCATCACCTCTCAAAAAATTGGCCTAGAGCCTATTGCTTTAGAGTTATGGTGGCGGAACTCCTCAATGGCACAGTGCTTCGCCATTCATTACCCAATGCACAAAAATGTCTGAAAATCCCTCGACAACTTCAGTTTTACGATCTTCACCATAGCGCAAATAAGATCCAGTGTGCTCTCTTCCCTGCATATACAGAGCATGGTATCAAGAATTGGCACGGAATAGTTATCAAAGAATCCACACTAAGAATTGTACCACCAAAATAAATTCTAAAATATGCTTGGGACTATAATGAGAATAAAAAGGCACGAGGAAAGGATAATATCTTGTTTATTTCCATACATTCTAATTTATGCCTTAATTTTTGGAATAAAAATGGCACCGTTGGTATCTCACTTTCTTTCAAGGACTAAAAGATGGATAGTAACATATACTAACCATTGTGCTATATCCACATTCACTGGCGGACGAAGTTGTTTCTCTAGCCATTTCATCGATAACATTGTCTGACGACAGTACAGCAGTTGGAGAGGCTGATAGCATTGACCTACGAATCAAAAAGTAAACAAGCTTAGCCTCAGCAAACAAAAACATTAAAATCTTCCCCAAGGAATCCCAAAATATACCGTTATCAACAACTTTATTGTCATTCATTCAATGTCCTTGCGTGTGTGCAAGGGAAAGTCTGTGACTCTGAATAGAAGTAAAAAGTAAGAAACGCAAGATTAAATACAAAGAACCCTAGTGACTACATAGAGTTCATTCATGAGTAACCAATAAGTCCCACTGCACATCTGAAGAAAAGAATCTGGAGACTGTTTGTCTGAACAACAAAACCCAGGTGCTCAGCTTGTGAAAGGTAACTGAATTCTGTAACTCATCCTCTAAGATAATAATGCAAAATAATCAACTTGGAAATATTACCTTTCCAACAACTCCTCTTCACACGAATTTGCAGATGACGAGAGCCAGTCCAAGTCAACAAAGTTTGACCAGTCAATTGCTTCCCCATTTTCATGTTCAATGTATTTACTTCTGTGCCTTGCAGTAAACAGCACTCTTGTAGGAATTGGAGGAGTATCCCTGCAAACACAAATATCGAGAATGATAAGGGTAAGGAATTAATTTCCAAATAAACGCTTTATAAGCCAAGTCACAAGACTCATTCAGATGATATAACAAATTGCCAAACAAACTAACCGGTAAGCGATAAATACCTTAATACATAAAGCACAGATAAGCAGTCAAATATTAAAAAAGATAGAAAAGTAGTACTTGATACTAGAATAACCAGTGTCTACAAGCAAGCAATATGAATTTTCTCTCAAGGTATTTAGCTGAACCCATAACCTTGTCAGACATGGTTGGAGACCATCCAAAAAGCACAAAATAATCAAGGGGCTCGTGCTTCTTAACTAAATATCCAAGGGTCTCATTCATCCTCCATTATCCAGATCAGGATGAATGTCGCAAGTTGACCTACTCTAAGCCATTGACCACTCACCAGCATCTCCAATCAGGAATCAAGTCAGTCACATTGAAAATGCTTCCCAATCAGAAATCACATTTTCTCGCATCTGTAGCCTACTGCCCTCATCAAATCCACAATTAAATCAAAAAATTTTATTGTGAGCTCAACTCACATATTAATTTTGTGATACATATATCAAACCGATCTAATTCATGAAAATTATGATTTTTATTCTAATAGAATTACTTTTCACTTTAAGGCTACGTTTGATTGGAGTATAAAATTATGAAATGATTAAGAGAGAAATGATAAAAAGAATGATTGAAGTAGAAATATAATATATAATGATAAAATAATATTATGTTTGATATGATTGTTAAGAATAAGATAATTAAGAATCTTTTGATGAATTGACAAAATTGCTCATCCACTTCGGCGGCAACGGTGGTGTGGTGGCCGGCGGTCGGTCGGTGGACAGTCGGTGGCGAGAAGTGGTGTTGAGTTTGTATGTAGGAAAAAGGTAAAATTGGAAAAATATGATGAATTAAGAGTTGGATAAATAATCTTAGGGGGTGAAGAGTGATTATTTTATCCCAATTAATATAACATAATCATTTATAGGAGAGATTGACCTGATTAAATAAAAATCCTACCAAACATATGATTAGGTGGGTTAAAAAACTATAAACCCACCTAATCGCTCGTACCAAACGTAGCTTAAGTATTAACCGGTTTGACTCGTCTCATGGGAAAAGATTTGTATAAATGAATACATTATTTATACAATATGTTGCCACTTTTGACTTTTGCATGGCGTTAAAAAATTAATTGATTCGTAATCGTCTCTTGGTCTCGGGCATGTAACATGTTACATGCTTTACATGCGTGTGTGTGTGTAAAGATTATACTTTTTTGTATGATTTTTCTTGGAAGTCCATCACAAGCTTTAGAAGTATTATTGGAATCTTTCACTTTGGAATTAAATGAGCATCGGAGACCATGTGTTTTATTCGTTTGGCAAATGGGTTGTGAATAAATCAAATAGGAAATGACAAAAAGCTAATTATCATATTCACGCAGCAGCAAGTCCATAATCAAGAAAATGCAAGATTGACTTTTATGCATGTGTTGAATTATTCAAACCAAGTTCAAATTCGAGTCAAGAACTAATATGCTAAATCGTACAAGTGATTGTTGTGTATTATTGTTCAAAATTTACGAGCTAGTTCCATTTAAGAACAGCTTATCTTTATGAAAATCGTAATTTCAGAAAATGTATATCGCGTTCTTTATTTTATCGAACTTAGACCTATTTCCTATTGGGAGAAGTTTATATCACCGAACCACTTACAGAATGGTCGAGGTGCGGAGCCACGAGCGAGGGCACGGATCCCTGGACTTACAGAATGGTCGAGGTGTGGAGCCACGAGCCAGGGTACGGATCCCTGGACTTACAGAATGGTCAAGGTGCGGAGCTCCGAGCCAGGCTACGGATCCCTGGACTTGCAGAATGGCCAGGGCCTCATATCTCCCATACTTTAAATATGGTGTTGAGGCCTCATATCTCCCGGACTTTAAATATGATTCCGGGGCCTCATATCTCCTGGACTTATATGGTGTCGGGGCCTCATATCTCCCGGACTTTAAATATGGTGCCGGGACCTCATATCTCCCAAACTTTAAATACGGTTTCGGGGTCTCATATCTCCCGGACTTTAAATATGGTGTCGGGCCCTCATATCTCCCAAACTTTAACTTTTCTGCTTCCCTGCTATATTAGTTTTATTAAAAACCAAATCACTAACCTGGAAATACTGAATCCGAATTCATTTTCAGTAGAGTGAAACTTCTCTAGTTGAGCTAAATTAGGTGACTAATTTAGTTGTATGCTACTGAGTGCATATCAAATATTTTTCCACGCCAATCCGGAATAGCTGCCGAAGTTCGAGCCCATATGAAAATCCACTGATAAAATTTGAGTACCGAGTTGGTCGGACTTATTTTTGAATGGAAATCATATCTACGTCTTGAGCTCAATTTCCCGCGGACGACGCCAATGAAACCGGATTGCATCAGGAGTAATTCTATCCCTGAGCTAAAAGCAAGCTCTAGGGTTGGTTACATGCATCTATTTACCCCAGGTCAAGGCATTATGAAGTTTGAAAGTTAAAGGGTTATAGCATTTCGATAATGTGATGGGGTATTGTATTGGGTATATTGAATGTCGTCTTAACACATGAGTAGTCTCCAGCTACTTTTACCAACGGTGAATCGGTCAAATGGAATCGACCCATGAAAGAATTAAAGGAAATTGGGAACATGAAAGAAAAATTTGCGGTCAACAAATGGGGCATAGTTCTATTAATAAAGTTTATTCATCAACAAACAGGTCTTTGATCATCTATAATTTTTCTTTCCACCAAGCAATTGATGGAAATGTTGAATCGGGAAAATTGCATCCGTTCATCATGTTTTCTGGTTCCATGATCCAATTATCATGCATCGACAGGTAAAACAACACGTACTAATGTCAATTTGGATAAAGAAATACCTGACATAAGGTTTCGAAGCCTTATTAATGAAAAAATAAAAAACTTTATTTTGGATAAAAGAACGAAAGTGATTTTTCAAAAAGCTTTGTCTACTGAATGAGAAGCTGATGTGGAAGCCTGTAAGCCTGAATGTCTACTTCGGGTCTTTCTTGAGTGCTTTTGTACCAACCAAACACATTTTTTATAGTTCTCTCTATATAAACACACTCTAAAGCTTATGATCAAGAAACCCATTTTACAACAATACTAGTGATTTTACTCGGTTCTATTCCTTATCAAACTATTTGACCAAAAAAATCAACCACACCACTTAAATCTGCATGATAAAAACTAAATCCTCATGATAATGTAAAAACAATCACATTTCTCCCTATCATGGTTTTCATTTCCAGGAGCTGCCTCGGCTGCCAATGGATCTGCCACACTAATTACTTTATCTCTTTGATCCCCTAATTGTCATCAAATTCACCGAAAGATGTGCCACCGCTATCAGTTTACCACTACATCTGACCGAGAATCAAGCTGCAATAATTGTTCCTCTTTATAATCAGTCACTTCCTGCTCCAGATGTTCTGGAGACGAGGATTCAACAAATCCATCAGTTAATGAGTCAGCTTCAGGAAGCTGATTCACTTCTGAGTTCACTTTGTTTTCCATTGTACCTACACAGTTCCATAATAGAAAAATAGTCATCAGATTCTTGAAAATCGTATATTTATTCTATCATTACCTCAAATTTTGAACTGGATAAAGTCATGAATCATAAAACCTACCCACTTACAAGTACTTGATTATCCACGTACAGTTCCACCATCAAAACACCCACCTAAAGACCCTTTGCCTCCCCACCCCACCCCCAGTTTTAAATATAAAAAAAGAAACATAGATCCAAGCTAGTAAATGCCATTGGTGAAACGGAAGTTTCAAAACATTTGAGTTACGTAATTGACAACATAATAACACATGGAAAAGAGCCGGAACACTGTAGCACTTCGCCACACGACACACACAGGCACCTTTTATCACACAATTATGAGTTGATTCATCACTAAACACGAAGAATTCACGAACCTGGAAGGTTTGGATGGTTGAATTCCGATCGAAATGCAGAGAACTGCAACGACACCTTCAAGGAAAAAGTGTCGTCAATTTTTTTTGAGAAGTCGCTTTGACAATCACTATACATATTTTTTTTTTTCTTTTGGTTTTATTTTAAATATTTCAAATTAGTTTATCATTAATTTTAAAAATTATAAGCACAAAACACGCGCAAATATGCATTAATATATAGATTTTTTTTGCTGCACAAAGAAACTCGGGATTTATTTCCCTTGTAAAAAGATTTTGTTTAACAACTTTCTTTTTTGATAAATTGATAATAGAAATTGGGACAAATAAATTTTAAATGATTTAATTATTACAGCCATGTAAAATTTTACTTTCACATATTATAAAAATAATTAAGGTTCAAAATACTAAATCATTTTCTTGTCATATTTACTTACATAGGTATTATCTTCACATGATATAGATACTACATTTTTGTTTTTTATTTTGTTTTATTTTTATTTCAATATTTCAAATTAGGCAAAAAATTGTGTGAGACGGTCTCACGGGTCGTATTTTGTGAGACAAATATCTTATTTGGGTCATCGAAGAATAATAATTATTTTTTATGATAAAATTATTACTTTTTATTTTGAATATCGGTAGGATTGACTCGTCTCACAGATAAAATTCGTGAGACCGTATCACAAGAGACCTACTCTTCAAATTGTATATTAGCCTTTTTATAATTTCAAAATTATGACATGACTATCATGTAAATATAATCAATTCAAATGACAGTACGAGCTTTTCAGTATTTTTTACAATAATAATATTATCTATATTTGAACATAAATTTGTCTCAAAAAAAATATTTGAACATAAATTAAATTGATGATAAAAATGATAGTACAAAAACGGATTGGTAGTGGTTCTTATATATTTTCATAATATTTTATTTTTGTAAAAAAATTAGATAATTATTATTTTATCAAATACAAAAATTAAGAAAAATTATATCTATTACACAGTTTGAATTATTATGGTTTAAAATGGGTAAGGACATCGAGTGGGTATAATTAATGGAAAAGTAAAACCCTAAATATTGCAACATTTTGGGGTTTTAGTTTTGTGAGGTGAAGAAAAATGGCGAGAGGTGCTCTCCTTCATTTGGCGCGATCTCAAGCAAGAACATTGACTTCAGGTTATCTCATGCATTTCTGTTGTGAGCTTCATTTAAACATTTTCGTTTCTGATTATTTTCATATATTGGCGATCTATACAGAGTGGCGTTTGCGGAGGATTGATATCTTCATGCGTGCTTATTTTATTGGTTGATCATGAGATAAATCTAATAATTCAGTGTAGCATATCTTGGGTGGGCAAGTTATTTCTATTATGTCTGACTTTATGATTCTACTTCCGTTAAAAACTGAAGCAATTACTGCGTCCGGTCGTGCACTTTGTGATATAATGGTCTCGCTTTGAATTTTGGTAATTGGTTATACGTACAATCATAATTTTTTTAAATTTCTACTGATTCAATTTTTTTAAATTTCTACTGACTCTAAATAGCTTCCCTTTGAAAGATTTGGTCAGCAAATAGTGACAAATTATCATGTGATGAACTTGTGTTGCAACAAATATTGGTTTGAGCTCAATAATCACATTGGCAGTTTATTTGTAATTACCAGAAACTAATATTGGCTGTTACATTTTGATTGAGACTAATATCTATTTTCATGTAGTTGCTAGGTTTAGTCCATGCCCACAAACATTTGCTTCGAAAATTGACACCACCCCTGTCTTGAAGTTTGTCCAAGTTTACAAGCGAATGTTTATCTCGAGCTTCAACATCTGAAGACACCAGCAAGATTAGTATTGGACCTCAGAACAGGGAAAGAAGAGGAAAATAAAGAAATGGACACAGGTGTAGTCTATTATGGTCCCATATCAAACACTATCAAGAAAGTGAAGCTCCTCTCCCTTTCCACATGCTGCCTCTCTGTTTCATTAGGACCCGTCATCACTTTCATGACATCACCTGACATGAATGTTATTCTAAAGGGGGCAGTGGCATCTACTGTTATATTCCTTAGTGCTTCTACTACTGCTGCCCTTCACTGGTTTGTGAGCCCTTACATCCACAAACTGAGATGGCAACCTGGTTCGGACAGCTTTGAGGTAGAGATGCTATCATGGCTAGCAACACATTTACCAAGAACCATCAAGTTTGCAGATATTCGACCTGCAGAGACAAAAAGGCCTTTTGTGACGTTCAAGGCTAATGGTAGTCTCTATTTTGTTGATGTGGAGCACTGCCACAATAAGGCATTATTGGCAAAACTGACCCCTCAAAAGCAAGCTCATGGTCTGCCTTCAAGAACTTGTGATGTGCACCATATTTGTAGAACATTCAAATGACTCTATGTAGAAATTTCCTGTTTTCTTATGTTATTCTGTGTCTTGCCTTTGAGGGCATTGAAGGAATTAATTATACATTTGAGTCAAACTTCGGCGCTAAACAACGTGCATCAAAGGTCAACATTGTTCTATTTGTGTTTGAGTCAAACTTTTGCGCTAAATAATGTGCATCAAAGATCAACTTTGTTCTATTTGTGTTGCTCGGGATCATGGATATATGATATATAACCAGTTATTGTTTTATCTATATTACTGTTGCTTTCTGGGACTTCTCTCTCTGAATTCCATGCCTTCAACTGGAGTACTATTAACCACAAGATTGACAAGTGATGATCGAGCATTTGTTCTATACTTGTACATCATTTGGCATATCCCTGAGGGCTGAGGGTATTAGATTGTCATATTCTCCAGATTTTAATTTATAGTTTAATAAGTCTTGATATCGTTGACTCCGGAAGAGCAATTACCACAGTAATCCTACATTTGATATTATGTGCTACAACAAAATATTGTTCTTATATCTACAATTTAGAATCAGGATCATTCCCAGTTTGGGATCAATTGCATGAAATTATGTATTATTTATATTCTTTTACCAATTTAGCCAATCATTAAACACATTAATTGATATTTTAACGTTCAAACAATTGAACGTCCAAGATGATGTGGCACTGACATTGTGATTTAGTTGAATTAAGCGAAGTTGTAGGTATTATTGCAGGCCCCAGACCTCCCAGATTCTACAAGTGAATCGAAAGAGTTTTATATTTAGTCAAATACTATAAAGAAGCTTTTTCTTAAAAGAGTTCTATATTAGTTGAAGTTGACCGTGGACATTGTTTGTGTGAATTCTCCAATAAACCATTCACGGGATCTATAATCTGAAAATAGCAATGCTCAAAATAAATGTTAGCAAATTTTAAGTCGAGACAACATAGATTTATTTCTCTTTGGAAAGAATTTGCCCAGCACTTGGTGCTCACGGGATATGACAATCATCTCTAAAAATACAAATATGTTATAGTAAAACTACAAATCACAAGTTATGTAACCATAAAATGATATAAACTCGTCTAGAAGAAAGAAGAAGACATTCAATATAAATGCAAATATTTTTGCAGAATTATCCTCCAAATATTATATTTAAAAGATTTGAGCATCTTTATTTAATGTTGTTATTCTGAAGGGACATGTTTTTCTTCCGTTCATGCGGGTGTCTCTTGGTCCATAAGATATGAATGGGGGGCGTTTGAAAAACTTGAAACTGAACATCCATGTTTGTGAACATGTATGCCGGGAGCTGGGCCTGCCAAAAGCGCACACCTTTCTGCCTAGAAATTTCCAGGCAGACTTACTGGTGGGGGGGCCGCACGTTCTGAGCTCGATTTTCTCTCCGATGCTATCGTTTCGAGTTTTCCTTCGTTTTCTTACTTAATTTCCATTCATAAAGACAACCTTTCCAACATGTTGCTGATTTTCTTCCAATAAATGACCTTCTTCATATAAGGTAGGATTTAGTTCTCATTTTTTAGTACTTAATCTTACATTGGAAGTAAAAAACAAAAAAAAAATCATGGTGAAAGTTCTATACCTTTGACTCTCCTATGGCCGTTGTGTAGTGAATGAGAACCCAAGAAAATCTGAAACTTGTGTGGTTTGGCCGTGAAGAACTATATCCACAACATAAAGTCTTGGAGTGTCAAAACACTGTTTTTAGATTACCCTCATCTCATCTTTTAATGGTTAAAAATATATTGGGATGGATATGGTAGGAAATCTTTCGTGCAAACTAAATCAAAATAAAATAATGTTATAAAAATACATTATAATTACAGTAATCTCAGTTTAATTCGAGAACCTAATCTTTGAATTATATCACTGATAAATCCGATTATTGGTCAGAATGAGATATGATGTCATTGTGTATAGACAAGGTATTGCATACATATCCAAACGTTGCTGTTCGAGAAAGCTACCGTAGACAGGAAATAGCAAAAAGGCTAGTAGCTAAAGCAGAGGCCAAAGCCAGAAGTTGGGGATGTCCTGCAAACTGTGACGTACAAAACATTGGAGTAAAAAATTTATATGCAAGTCTAGGCTTCAAATGTATTTAAAGTGCCTGAAAATGCAACTTGGCCTCAGCCAAAAACCTCACCTGACATGCACTTCAACTTCATGACGAAACTTATTTAAAGATACTAATAATACGCATCTAAACCGTAAAACAGAAAGTAGCGTAAATATTTGTGTACATGGACATTTGACAAGTTGCAGGTTGTGAAATGTATTTCTTCTAGGTCTACTCATAATTCTGTGGTCTTTGAGCCCAATGATAGAACGTCGGTTTTACTGGCGATCCGGGAGCCAAGGTTATGGTTTTGATTGTGACGAGGGCAAGCAATTGCCACAGAAGAGATCACCGGTGTAGGTATAATGTCGATTACCCTTTTTACGGATGTCAAAGACACATGGACTGATCCAGGACCAAAAGAATTGAATTGTACAGTTCATGTAAATTAAACTTTGTTGTTACCATTGTTACAGGGAGACAGCCATTTAGTTCCAATTGTTTGGGATCTCAGGGTTTTTTTTTTAATTAAAAAAAAGTTTTATTTAAGGATGTTAGGTTTTCTGATACATGAAAATTAAGATCTTTTGAGTCAGTTCTCAAATTACAGATCCTTCAAGTCTTAATCTAATACGTAAAATATATAGACAAAGTCATGATTATTCGGAACAACTTTTTCAAGTTTGTGAAGATCAAACCAAAGTCATGTGCATACATGTATATATGTAATGTATAACATTGAACAACCTGCATGTCTCACATATCAGATCAACCAAAATTGCAGTAAAATTTATTCATGTTCCTCGACGTAACGTTTAATATTTGTAGTCATAGATTTGTATGCCACAGATTTTACATGACATTATAACACATCATGCAAAACTTCACGGATTTGAATCACTTGACGTCTGTCTTTTACCGCATTTTTTTATACATGCAGAGAATGTGTAGCAAAACAAAAGCCACTAAGGAATCTGTCGATCATACTTGGACAAATTTGTCTAAAGTGGAAGTATCAAGTGCAGGAAACTCTCTCAGAGCAGAAAGAACAGCAAGACCAAGTTTAACGGCATCTTCATCACTTGTTGCCTGCAAGAATTACTATTATCAGTATGGTCACAGGCATTTTAAGCAAACCATGTAGCTTCTTTATGGAATGGTGCAGTCACCTCAATATTTAGAGGCAAGACGGGGTCATGAAGTGAGAGCCTCAAAAGAAACCATCCACCATAGCCCGAAACTCGTACCTGTTTTTCATAGAAAGTGGAAACTACATATTGTTAAAGGAATATACCAAAACACAAACCCCAATTCCACATAGATCATATATACACAAATATTGTAAAATGAAAAAAACAAACAAACAAACAAAACAAAATTTTGAGTTGTTTAATTGTGCAAGCATTACCAAACACGGCATTGCCAAGGTTTTCAGTTGAAAATGTAAGCACGGTTCTTTGCAATCAAGCCAATGCGATATAGTAGGGATCAACATATTCTATGATCAAATTACGTGATCTCACTATTTTGTTCCATGACGACTACATTTAGAGGATAAATTACAGCAAGATTGTGATTCAATTATGAGATCATTTTTGTAGCTAAAGTGTAATCGCAATGCACTAAAGTGAAACAAACATAACTTAATAGAACTGTCAAGAGTTGACTTAGAATTGATATTCCTTTCTAGTAACAACACATAAGCTGAGATATTAAAGAACCAATAGTTTCAACTACTTACTCCTTCGTAGTTAACAGGGGCTTTCTGAAGGTTTGGGTCTGAATCAGTGATGTTTGACAAGTGATGTAGCACTGACTCTCCATATTCGTGGAACGATCTGCAATGCATCAATATCAATGTTTAATGAATCACAGGAGAAAAGTTTCACAGTAAGGTGTAGCGAAGCTCACCCTCCTCTAAGATCTTCATGATTCTGATTGATTTTGAGTCTAAGTTCAACAGCAACACCAGGTTCCTCTAGACCATCCACCAAATCTGTCAAAACCTTGCTGCCACCACCAACTCCAGAAGCTTTAGCTGATGCAAGTTTGTTTAAAATTTTGACCTACAACCGATAAAGTACAAAACAAAAAGGAATGCTTCATATCGAGATTGAAGGAACTATTGAGCTATAAATTTTCGTGGAAACAAAGAATTAGCGGTTGCCTTTGTTCATAGCAGGTTAGAAGGCAAATATGGGATGGACCTTCGATGACTAAAAATCAATAACAGGGATGACAAGAACCTACCATGAGGTATGCACCGTCGTCGAGCCAATTATTCTCCTTAAGAGCTCCATGACCACTCGTTTCAATAGCCAAATGTGACTCCTCTCCAACAGAGTTCTGCCACAATTTAACCAGCAGCATTAGTCCTTTAAGTCCTTTAAGCTTATATAAACATATTTGAAATATCAAAACAGTTGGATGACCCTGTATGAAAGTCATGACAGTCGGCTGTGTTTGAATTTCATATTTCCATAATTATGCACCACGAAAGTCTTTAAAAGCCCCAGCCCCAACACTCGATCCCCCTCGCTCTCTCTCTCTCACTCAAAAATAAAAAAAAGGACACCAGAGATGGCCAAATCAACCACTCGCATAAAACCTGACACGAGAAACTAATTTAAGTATATGGATATTGGATAGAAATGGAAAAATGAGGAACGAAATAATATCCCTGAATTAAATACTTAACTATTACAAAAATTACTATCAGACATTGAAATTGCGATCATATGGTTCAAACTCCCATCTTAATTATTGAATCGAGTCGGGATACGTGATAGCTCATGTGTTGTGCCTCATGGAGGATAATAATGGTGTGTTATAAACTAAGACATCGCTTGCCTCATGTGATGAGATGATAATAACGTATGATATTAGGATAAATAAATTAAAGACATAGATAACTTAACTTTGTTTAACTCTGACTGGTGCTGGATGAGGCGAGGAAACAAAATCTTATCTTTCGCACTAAACGATGCCTAAGTTGAAAATGTGTCCCATTTCACAATAAGAAAATTAAGAGAATGGTGAATCTGTATCAGTTAACAAGTGAGCATGTTTCTTTAACCAACACATACAATATTCTTTCCCCCAGCCATTTTCTCTAAGATAAACTAGTCAATCAGGTTGATGACTCTCTATACACTTGTATCAATATCTTTTGACGTTTTTGCTGCATTGAAATCAGAACCTGTGATATGGAGGTGAGGGGTGTATATAGAAAAGGGATATATTCAAAAATAATAATTAGTTTTAGAACTAAGATATTCAGAAACAAGCACAAAAGTAATGTTCAAGGTGATAGTGACCAAATAGCCCCAGAATTGCAAATAGAGACAGCAGGTCCAGACTCATATTAATATATTATTCTTTACTTACCAAACGAATAGCTTCATCAATTACATTTTTGTAGCCTCTTTTGAACCTATGGTGTCTTCCACCTGAGAAGATTAATTAGTGTAAGCTTCATGATAACCAAAAAAATTATCATTCTGAAACTATTTATCCTACCCAGTTTCTTTTCGATAAATGCAGTCAATCCATCTGACGTGACACTATCAGTGACAATTGTTGTCCCTGGATGCTGTTACACAAAAATACAAAAAAATTAGGAAAAGCTTTCTTTGAGAAACCAAGAAACACCGAACACGTCATTGAGAAAAACATACTTGTTCTAAAACAATAGCAGAGATTAGGGCAATCAATCGGTTCCGATTGAACTCACGGCCGCTGGAGTCTACAGCAGCAGATCTGAACAAAAGATCTAACATCATGTTTCATCAGAAAATTCAGCAGGTGTTTCCAAGGAACACAAGAGACCAGCAACCCGTACCTGTCAACGTCCGTATCAAAGATGATTCCCAAGTCTGCTTTGTTCTCAAGGACAGCCCGTGTGATAGCTTTCATAGCTTCTTTATCCTCCGGGTTAGGAATATGATTCGGAAATAATCCTGGTATAGGTATAAATATAACATCAGCTCCCAAAAACATTTCGTGCACATGACACATTTACATAAATGACAACTTTCAAATTTAGAGTTACCATCTGGCTCTAGGAACTGACTTCCAGAAGTAACAGCTCCAAGAGGCTCAAGAACCTTGCCCTGATACGCCGGAGACAACAACTATTAAGGGAGCTACATGGAGATTCTTTAACAAAAGAGCGACATCATTTTTGGCACAAGTTTACAACAAAAAGATTGCAAATATCCTAGAGGACTCATTCGTTATTAGTTAATCTACTTCAGGAAACGCTATTAAAGATTCCATGATCCTCCACTCACTCCTATTTTATTACTCATGCTTCATAATATCTAACACCTTTGGAGAATGTGTGTAGAAAACAGGCAAGAAATAATTAAAATTAATAAAAAAAATAAAACAGTCCATACTTACGGCAAAGAATCCTCCAGCCCCATTTCCAGCATCCACAACTATATGGAGTCCCTCAAGGGGCTTCTCTGAAAGTGAGATAAAATAATTAATAACGATGAACAAGATCTACGTGCCTTTTAAATCATGAAGTGGATTTCAACACGGTAATTACTGACACACGTAAGGTCAATAGGAATGCTCCATTATTAAACAGTCGGGGGGTTGGGGGAAGAGGGGCGACAGACTCCAATAATAGGAACATAATAACATCATTCGGAGGGGCGGATCCAAGATTTTATGTTTGAAAGAGCCGCATTGTGCGGCGTTGTCGGAGCTACCAATTTTCAGCGGGGCTCATCGATTTCCCTCTTCAGAGTTGTGGTATGTGCTTTATCCAATATATATATATATATATATATATATATATATATACACACACTAGGAAAAAATGTTTTTTATATAGCAATATGGTTTTAAAAATTTTCGGGGGTCACGGAGATCTATCACTACTAGCGAAATCAAATTTTAACTCAATAAGAACTTTCATTTCTTTTTTTCATTCTCTTTATTTTGGTGTAATTTTACAACTTAATTTTAAAATTTAATGTAAAGTTCAGAAATATCTTTTAACAAATTTTTAAATCATTTTCAATACAAAAAAAATGAGTGACAATAAAATTAAAAAAGTCAGGTTTTGATTTCATAGGAGATGCCCACATTTAACGCCAATATATCATAAAGACAAAAATTCAGTCACCTAAACAAATGTTCAATTTGAGTTCAATAATAGATATTGAAATTGGTTTAATTGAAAAAATGAACAAGAACAAATAAATTTAAAAAGTTTTAAAAAACGAAAATGGAAATGAGGACTATCAAATAATCAAACCAATTACTTCTAGCACAAGTTTTAAAACAAACTTGAAAATGGAAATCACTCAAAATATTTTATTAATATATATATATACTAATTAAAAGAATTTGGGGTGATGTAGATCTGCCTCTGCTCATCCGTATAAAGAGAAGCACCGCTTACTGCTGGAATGTGAGTGCTAATCTAAAGTTGCTTATTTTTTCCTAAAAAAATGCAGTGTCTTACGATCTACATACCAAGGATTATGTCCGATATTATACCTATATTCCCTGCAGAATCACGAACTGCTGCTACCAGATTAGATGAATAAATAGTCATGTAGTCCACCTTTTTCACAGCTTGTTTCGCTTTCCTTTCTGCATCCCTCAAATCTTCATCTGTGATGTTTTTATATATCTCAGCAGCACGCTCCAATATAACTTTGATATCGGGTTTCCCAAGTCCGCCAGCATTGGTAAAGAACTTGAATCCATTCCGGTTGTAGGGAAGATGACTAGCTGTTCCAGACAAAAACAGAATCACAACTATTCCAGCTTGAAACGCCGATATATAACTAAAATTCTAAAGCAGGTACAACATGCCTTTTTAACTGCAACATTTGAAATTGTAATCGAGCTTCTTTGAGCAAAACAGATTGTTCAACAGTCTGCGTAAGTCTAGCCTACAACTGGCTATCCCAGGTCTATTTAAGTTGTTATAATATTAAGTTTGTTATAGGTTAGATCAAAAGAAGCATATAATTAATCGGCTGACCCGTAATCATTATAGATCCATCAACTGGGCATTGAACGTCTTCATTACTGGTGAGAGTGCTATTGAACATTGCTGGTGTGGATGCTAATCTGCAAAAGCAGAAATGTTATAAATATTATATCATGCTGCTGTAGTGATGGCTCAACCAAAGAGTGCTTACATGGAAGGTAACACGAAGAAGAAAGTCTTTTTTCTAAACCACACACACAAAAGCATGGCCACCTAGGTTTGCACTTACATAATTCCTGAAAAACTAAATGCCTAGACAGTGGTTGACCAGAAAGAACAGAGAACTGAAGTTCACGAAGCACAACAGCATCTCCATTCATAAAATCATGAGTTGATTATATCAACAAGTGATGGATCAGGACGAACAGAGAACTGAAGTTCACAAAGCACAACAGCATCTCCATTCATAAAATCATGAGTTGATTATATCACCAAGTGATGGATAATATACAATGCAAAGCATGTGATTCTGTGTCCTTTGCTATGGCAGTGCAATGTGGATGATTGAATTTATATTACATCTTACAGTAGAGGCAAATCTTCCAATTATAAGATTGCATTGTTTTTGGGAAGATAGATATATGTGAAACAACCATGCTTTTAAATTCAATGTGTCTAAGAAGAATTTTTCTCCACTGCTGAAGTTGTTGATCAAGTAAAAAGTAAATTTTTGCATCTGTCTCAGATTTGAACTAGCACATATAGGAAGCATCACATACCCATATTGAATAACATGAAAATCAGCCCCAGCTAGACCTCGAGATACAGCATCCTGAAATTGCATTAAGATTCTGTATTAGGAATTAAATAAATTATTCTCGACCTTTAAACCCACATAAGTTAAATTGACAGGGAAAAAAATGATAAAGATCAAATATTTGAACGGAATAAAACTATGTAACCCCCTCCGCTTAAAAGAGAGAAATCTAAATTGTAAACAAATTATTACAAAAAACAAAAAGGTATATCATAGTTTCAGAAGACCAATGGTCATCTATTTGTTTAATTCTTAGAAGAAAAACGCTGAAAAAAGTGATATAGCCTCCTGCAGTTTTAAAGTTATAACGAAGTGATCTGTCAATAAAATGATGACCCAGGACGCGTAGAATGGTGAAATGATTGTAATCCACAAGCTCAGTAAAAGGTTATCATTACAAGCATTTCCAGAGCTGAGTTTAAGATATCACTTGTTCCCATCTCCAGTGGATCTACACACAAAATTTTTAGGTAGTTCAACTTACCGAACATGCATTTTGCATTTGACTGCAGAGTTGCGTTTCAGCACCCCAGTAAAACTTAAAAGATGGACGCCAGACTGCTTCTTGTATGCAGAATTGCAGATTTTAATCAAATGCATAGGTTTGATTCCAATAACTTTCACTTACGATCCTCAGCTATCAAACTGTCTAGCTGGAAAAGGGTTTCTTCTAATTCATTTGACATTCTTTTTTCTAAGAGGAATACTGATACAGGTGCGGAACAAATGAGTCCAGGATAAGAGGATTCGAAGGCTAAACAAGTTAGTCTAGTTTCATGTGATTGTAAAAGAAATAATGGAAAGAATGATTATTATAGTTATTGTAGTACCAAAGGATAAAAATAGGATAAAGACTCTCATTTGTTATCAACATATATGCCAATACAAATTTCTTGCATCTTGAGGTCTTCTCTCAATTCTCAACCCTTTCTTAGGAGCAAAGACAACTTGGTGAAGAGGCAAATCGTTCACTGGAACTACTTCACAAGGAGGTTGTTTCTCAAAAGCTTGCAAGTCAGGATGCCGCTGAATCAATAGCAAAGATGCTATCAGAAAACAATATGATTTTTCACGGTCGTCAAAGATACTAAATTGTTATTACTAATTTGTGTATTATTTGTAACAATCTTCTCCATGCAATTTACGTTTGCTACGGTGTATTTTATTAATATTAACAATCAATTTAGTTTGTCATATCAAATTATAAAATTTTATAGGAATCATTTGACAAATATTTTATTATCTATCTGTTATCATCTCAGTTCTAGGTATTTTGGGTTCCTTTTTGTCATCCATTTTTTTTAATTAAACTAAAATTGTCATATCATACGGTTTAATTTCATACGTCTTAGTAATACAAGATATACAGTATATATTATCTAATTTAATTTCAATATCATAAAAAATTATTAATTTGTATGTTTTTTTTTTTATTAAGGATTAGTTTCAGTTCATTAATTCAAACACTCTAGAACTTGTATTGTAGCATTTGATTTGGTACGAGTATATTTTTCTCAGTTTTTTAATTTGTTTTCATTTTTTTTTTGGGAATATATGAATGATCAACCAAGTTTGTTTGTTTTGTTTGACTATTTAGCTTTAATCGGCTTGTAGTTCATATAGGCTCGTCATTAATAGTCCTATTTGGACACGTTGAGGTGGTGCTTTCCTTCCGATAATAAATGGAGCATAACGTCCTCAAAGACAACCAGGATCACAAATGCTCATTGAGATCGAAAAGCTTTTCCTGATGATGAACCATAAAATTATCCCTAATGGTAACCATGAGTCATTAAAGTTTTTTATTCAACTATTTTCACAAAGTTAAAGCTGCAAAATAAACGTAAAAAATCAATGGCCTATTACAAGAAGTCTCTACAAGAGTTGAGTTCCAATCATTATCTATATATCTATTTACATAGTAGAACCTCAGAGACAACATCATGTGGACGACAGCTGAATACAAGGACAAGACTAAAACAGAGAAGCCAAAAAGAAATGGAAAAGAGAAAAAGCGAGCCAGAACGGACTATGTACTCGTTAGTGGTACAAGGGCCGGAAAGATCGAAGATATTTAAGTTACAAACCATACCGCAGAACAGAGGGTGGCTCTAACTTGGAAATTTTTTATCCAAAGAATACCGAGCAGAAACATTATGTTTCTCCTTGTCACGTTGATTTCCCCAGAATTATAGCATCACCTCTCAAAAAATTGGCCTAGAGCCTATTGCTTTAGAGTTATGGTGGCGGAACTCCTCAATGGCACAGTGCTTCGCCATTCATTACCCAATGCACAAAAATGTCTGAAAATCCCTCGACAACTTCAGTTTTACGATCTTCACCATAGCGCAAATAAGATCCAGTGTGCTCTCTTCCCTGCATATACAGAGCATGGTATCAAGAATTGGCACGGAATAGTTATCAAAGAATCCACACTAAGAATTGTACCACCAAAATAAATTCTAAAATATGCTTGGGACTATAATGAGAATAAAAAGGCACGAGGAAAGGATAATATCTTGTTTATTTCCATACATTCTAATTTATGCCTTAATTTTTGGAATAAAAATGGCACCGTTGGTATCTCACTTTCTTTCAAGGACTAAAAGATGGATAGTAACATATACTAACCATTGTGCTATATCCACATTCACTGGCGGACGAAGTTGTTTCTCTAGCCATTTCATCGATAACATTGTCTGACGACAGTACAGCAGTTGGAGAGGCTGATAGCATTGACCTACGAATCAAAAAGTAAACAAGCTTAGCCTCAGCAAACAAAAACATTAAAATCTTCCCCAAGGAATCCCAAAATATACCGTTATCAACAACTTTATTGTCATTCATTCAATGTCCTTGCGTGTGTGCAAGGGAAAGTCTGTGACTCTGAATAGAAGTAAAAAGTAAGAAACGCAAGATTAAATACAAAGAACCCTAGTGACTACATAGAGTTCATTCATGAGTAACCAATAAGTCCCACTGCACATCTGAAGAAAAGAATCTGGAGACTGTTTGTCTGAACAACAAAACCCAGGTGCTCAGCTTGTGAAAGGTAACTGAATTCTGTAACTCATCCTCTAAGATAATAATGCAAAATAATCAACTTGGAAATATTACCTTTCCAACAACTCCTCTTCACACGAATTTGCAGATGACGAGAGCCAGTCCAAGTCAACAAAGTTTGACCAGTCAATTGCTTCCCCATTTTCATGTTCAATGTATTTACTTCTGTGCCTTGCAGTAAACAGCACTCTTGTAGGAATTGGAGGAGTATCCCTGCAAACACAAATATCGAGAATGATAAGGGTAAGGAATTAATTTCCAAATAAACGCTTTATAAGCCAAGTCACAAGACTCATTCAGATGATATAACAAATTGCCAAACAAACTAACCGGTAAGCGATAAATACCTTAATACATAAAGCACAGATAAGCAGTCAAATATTAAAAAAGATAGAAAAGTAGTACTTGATACTAGAATAACCAGTGTCTACAAGCAAGCAATATGAATTTTCTCTCAAGGTATTTAGCTGAACCATAACCTTGTCAGACATGGTTGGAGACCATCCAAAAAGCACAAAATAATCAAGGGGCTCGTGCTTCTTAACTAAATATCCAAGGGTCTCATTCATCCTCCATTATCCAGATCAGGATGAATGTCGCAAGTTGACCTACTCTAAGCCATTGACCACTCACCAGCATCTCCAATCAGGAATCAAGTCAGTCACATTGAAAATGCTTCCCAATCAGAAATCACATTTTCTCGCATCTGTAGCCTACTGCCCTCATCAAATCCACAATTAAATCAAAAAATTTTTATTGTGAGCTCAACTCACATATTAATTTTGTGATACATATATCAAAACCGATCTAATTCATGAAAATTATGATTTTTATTCTAATAGAATTACTTTTCACTTTAAGGCTACGTTTGATTGGAGTATAAAATTATGAAATGATTAAGAGAGAAATGATAAAAAGAATGATTGAAGTAGAAATATAATATATAATGATAAAATAATATTATGTTTGATATGATTGTTAAGAATAAGATAATTAAGAATCTTTTGATGAATTGACAAAATTGCTCATCCACTTCGGCGGCAACGGTGGTGTGGTGGCCGGCGGTCGGTCGGTGGACAGTCGGTGGCGAGAAGTGGTGTTGAGTTTGTATGTAGGAAAAAGGTAAAATTGGAAAAATATGATGAATTAAGAGTTGGATAAATAATCTTAGGGGGTGAAGAGTGATTATTTTATCCCAATTAATATAACATAATCATTTATAGGAGAGATTGACCTGATTAAATAAAAATCCTACCAAACATATGATTAGGTGGGTTAAAAAACTATAAACCCACCTAATCGCTCGTACCAAACGTAGCTTAAGTATTAACCGGTTTGACTCGTCTCATGGGAAAAGATTTGTATAAATGAATACATTATTATACAATATGTTGCCACTTTTGACTTTTGCATGGCGTTAAAAAATTAATTGATTCGTAATCGTCTCTTGGTCTCGGGCATGTAACATGTTACATGCTTTACATGCGTGTGTGTGTGTAAAGATTATACTTTTTTGTATGATTTTTCTTGGAAGTCCATCACAAGCTTTAGAAGTATTATTGGAATCTTTCACTTTGGAATTAAATGAGCATCGGAGACCATGTGTTTTATTCGTTTGGCAAATGGGTTGTGAATAAATCAAATAGGAAATGACAAAAAGCTAATTATCATATTCACGCAGCAGCAAGTCCATAATCAAGAAAATGCAAGATTGACTTTTATGCATGTGTTGAATTATTCAAACCAAGTTCAAATTCGAGTCAAGAACTAATATGCTAAATCGTACAAGTGATTGTTTGTGTATTATTGTTCAAAATTTACGAGCTAGTTCCATTTAAGAACAGCTTATCTTTATGAAAATCGTAATTTCAGAAAATGTATATCGCGTTCTTTATTTTATCGAACTTAGACCTATTTCCTATTGGGAGAAGTTTATATCACCGAACCACTTACAGAATGGTCGAGGTGCGGAGCCACGAGCGAGGGCACGGATCCCTGGACTTACAGAATGGTCGAGGTGTGGAGCCACGAGCCAGGGTACGGATCCCTGGACTTACAGAATGGTCAAGGTGCGGAGCTCCGAGCCAGGCTACGGATCCCTGGACTTGCAGAATGGCCAGGGCCTCATATCTCCCATACTTTAAATATGGTGTTGAGGCCTCATATCTCCCGGACTTTAAATATGATTCCGGGGCCTCATATCTCCTGGACTTATATGGTGTCGGGGCCTCATATCTCCCGGACTTTAAATATGGTGCCGGGACCTCATATCTCCCAAACTTTAAATACGGTTTCGGGGTCTCATATCTCCCGGACTTTAAATATGGTGTCGGGCCCTCATATCTCCCAAACTTTAAACTTTTCTGCTTCCCTGCTATATTAGTTTTATTAAAAACCAAATCACTAACCTGGAAATACTGAATCCGAATTCATTTTCAGTAGAGTGAAACTTCTCTAGTTGAGCTAAATTAGGTGACTAATTTAGTTGTATGCTACTGAGTGCATATCAAATATTTTTCCACGCCAATCCGGAATAGCTGCCGAAGTTCGAGCCCATATGAAAATCCACTGATAAAATTTGAGTACCGAGTTGGTCGGACTTATTTTTGAATGGAAATCATATCTACGTCTTGAGCTCAATTTCCCGCGGACGACGCCAATGAAACCGGATTGCATCAGGAGTAATTCTATCCCTGAGCTAAAAGCAAGCTCTAGGGTTGGTTACATGCATCTATTTACCCCAGGTCAAGGCATTATGAAGTTTGAAAGTTAAAGGGTTATAGCATTTCGATAATGTGATGGGGTATTTGTATTGGGTATATTGAATGTCGTCTTAACACATGAGTAGTCTCCAGCTACTTTTACCAACGGTGAATCGGTCAAATGGAATCGACCCATGAAAGAATTAAAGGAAATTGGGAACATGAAAGAAAAATTTGCGGTCAACAAATGGGGCATAGTTCTATTAATAAAGTTTATTCATCAACAAACAGGTCTTTGATCATCTATAATTTTTCTTTCCACCAAGCAATTGATGGAAATGTTGAATCGGGAAAATTGCATCCGTTCATCATGTTTTCTGGTTCCATGATCCAATTATCATGCATCGACAGGTAAAACAACACGTACTAATGTCAATTTGGATAAAGAAATACCTGACATAAGGTTTCGAAGCCTTATTAATGAAAAAATAAAAAACTTTATTTTGGATAAAAGAACGAAAGTGATTTTTCAAAAAGCTTTGTCTACTGAATGAGAAGCTGATGTGGAAGCCTGTAAGCCTGAATGTCTACTTCGGGTCTTTCTTGAGTGCTTTTGTACCAACCAAACACCATTTTTTATAGTTCTCTCTATATAAACACACTCTAAAGCTTATGATCAAGAAACCCATTTTACAACAATACTAGTGATTTTACTCGGTTCTATTCCTTATCAAACTATTTGACCAAAAAAATCAACCACACCACTTAAATCTGCATGATAAAAACTAAATCCTCATGATAATGTAAAAACAATCACATTTCTCCCTATCATGGTTTTCATTTCCAGGAGCTGCCTCGGCTGCCAATGGATCTGCCACACTAATTACTTTATCTCTTTGATCCCCTAAATTGTCATCAAATTCACCGAAAGATGTGCCACCGCTATCAGTTTACCACTACATCTGACCGAGAATCAAGCTGCAATAATTGTTCCTCTTTATAATCAGTCACTTCCTGCTCCAGATGTTCTGGAGACGAGGATTCAACAAATCCATCAGTTAATGAGTCAGCTTCAGGAAGCTGATTCACTTCTGAGTTCACTTTGTTTTCCATTGTACCTACACAGTTCCATAATAGAAAAATAGTCATCAGATTCTTGAAAATCGTATATTTATTCTATCATTACCTCAAATTTGAACTGGATAAAGTCATGAATCATAAAACCTACCCACTTACAAGTACTTGATTATCCACGTACAGTTCCACCATCAAAACACCCACCTAAAGACCCTTTGCCTCCCCACCCCACCCCCAGTTTTAAATATAAAAAAAGAAACATAGATCCAAGCTAGTAAATGCCATTGGTGAAACGGAAGTTTCAAAACATTTTGAGTTACGTAATTGACAACATAATAACACATGGAAAAGAGCCGGAACACTGTAGCACTTCGCCACACGACACACACAGGCACCTTTTATCACACAATTATGAGTTGATTCATCACTAAACACGAAGAATTCACGAACCTGGAAGGTTTGGATGGTTGAATTCCGATCGAAATGCAGAGAACTGCAACGACACCTTCAAGGAAAAAGTGTCGTCAATTTTTTTTTGAGAAGTCGCTTTGACATCACTATACATATTTTTTTTTTTCTTTTGGTTTTATTTTTAAATATTTCAAATTAGTTTATCATTAATTTTAAAAATTATAAGCACAAAACACGCGCAAATATGCATTAATATATAGATTTTTTTTGCTGCACAAAGAAACTCGGGATTTATTTCCCTTGTAAAAAGATTTTGTTTAACAACTTTCTTTTTTGATAAATTGATAATAGAAATTGGGACAAATAAATTTTTAAATGATTTAATTATTACAGCCATGTAAAAATTTTACTTTCACATATTATAAAAATAATTAAGGTTCAAAATACTAAATCATTTTCTTGTCATATTTACTTACATAGGTATTATCTTCACATGATATAGATACTACATTTTTGTTTTTTATTTTGTTTTATTTTTTATTTCAATATTTCAAATTAGGCAAAAAATTGTGTGAGACGGTCTCACGGGTCGTATTTTGTGAGACAAATATCTTATTTGGGTCATCGAAGAATAATAATTATTTTTTATGATAAAATTATTACTTTTTATTTTGAATATCGGTAGGATTGACTCGTCTCACAGATAAAAATTCGTGAGACCGTATCACAAGAGACCTACTCTTCAAATTGTATATTAGCCTTTTTATAATTTTCAAAATTATGACATGACTATCATGTAAATATAATCAATTCAAATGACAGTACGAGCTTTTCAGTATTTTTTACAATAATAATATTATCTATATTTGAACATAAATTTGTCTCAAAAAAAATATTTGAACATAAATTAAATTGATGATAAAAATGATAGTACAAAAACGGATTGGTAGTGGTTCTTATATATTTTCATAATATTTTTATTTTTGTAAAAAAATTAGATAATTATTATTTTTATCAAATACAAAAATTAAGAAAAATTATATCTATTACACAGTTTGAATTATTATGGTTTAAAATGGGTAAGGACATCGAGTGGGTATAATTAATGGAAAAGTAAAACCCTAAATATTGCAACATTTTGGGGTTTTAGTTTTGTGAGGTGAAGAAAAATGGCGAGAGGTGCTCTCCTTCATTTGGCGCGATCTCAAGCAAGAACATTGACTTCAGGTTATCTCATGCATTTCTGTTGTGAGCTTCATTTAAACATTTTCGTTTTCTGATTATTTTCATATATTGGCGATCTATACAGAGTGGCGTTTGCGGAGGATTTGATATCTTCATGCGTGCTTATTTTATTGGTTGATCATGAGATAAATCTAATAATTCAGTGTAGCATATCTTGGGTGGGCAAGTTATTTCTATTATGTCTGACTTTATGATTCTACTTCCGTTAAAAACTGAAGCAATTACTGCGTCCGGTCGTGCACTTTGTGATATAATGGTCTCGCTTTGAATTTTGGTAATTGGTTATACGTACAATCATAATTTTTTTAAATTTCTACTGATTCAATTTTTTTAAATTTCTACTGACTCTAAATAGCTTCCCTTTGAAAGATTTGGTCAGCAAATAGTGACAAATTATCATGTGATGAACTTGTGTTGCAACAAATATTGGTTTGAGCTCAATAATCACATTGGCAGTTTATTTGTAATTACCAGAAACTAATATTGGCTGTTACATTTTGATTGAGACTAATATCTATTTTCATGTAGTTGCTAGGTTTAGTCCATGCCCACAAACATTTGCTTCGAAAATTGACACCACCCCTGTCTTGAAGTTTGTCCAAGTTTACAAGCGAATGTTATCTCGAGCTTCAACATCTGAAGACACCAGCAAGATTAGTATTGGACCTCAGAACAGGAAAGAAGAGGAAAATAAAGAAATGGACACAGGTGTAGTCTATTATGGTCCCATATCAAACACTATCAAGAAAGTGAAGCTCCTCTCCCTTTCCACATGCTGCCTCTCTGTTTCATTAGGACCCGTCATCACTTTCATGACATCACCTGACATGAATGTTATTCTAAAGGGGGCAGTGGCATCTACTGTTATATTCCTTAGTGCTTCTACTACTGCTGCCCTTCACTGGTTTGTGAGCCCTTACATCCACAAACTGAGATGGCAACCTGGTTCGGACAGCTTTGAGGTAGAGATGCTATCATGGCTAGCAACACATTTACCAAGAACCATCAAGTTTGCAGATATTCGACCTGCAGAGACAAAAAGGCCTTTTGTGACGTTCAAGGCTAATGGTAGTCTCTATTTTGTTGATGTGGAGCACTGCCACAATAAGGCATTATTGGCAAAACTGACCCCTCAAAAGCAAGCTCATGGGTCTGCCTTCAAGAACTTGTGATGTGCACCATATTTGTAGAACATTCAAATGACTCTATGTAGAAATTTCCTGTTTTCTTATGTTATTCTGTGTCTTGCCTTTGAGGGCATTGAAGGAATTAATTATACATTTGAGTCAAACTTCGGCGCTAAACAACGTGCATCAAAGGTCAACATTGTTCTATTTGTGTTTGAGTCAAACTTTTGCGCTAAATAATGTGCATCAAAGATCAACTTTGTTCTATTTGTGTTGCTCGGGATCATGGATATATGATATATAACCAGTTATTGTTTTATCTATATTACTGTTGCTTTCTGGGACTTCTCTCTCTGAATTCCATGCCTTCAACTGGAGTACTATTAACCACAAGATTGACAAGTGATGATCGAGCATTTGTTCTATACTTGTACATCATTTGGCATATCCCTGAGGGCTGAGGGTATTAGATTGTCATATTCTCCAGATTTTAATTTATAGTTTAATAAGTCTTGATATCGTTGACTCCGGAAGAGCAATTACCACAGTAATCCTACATTTGATATTATGTGCTACAACAAAATATTGTTCTTATATCTACAATTTAGAATCAGGATCATTCCCAGTTTGGGATCAATTGCATGAAATTATGTATTATTTTATATTCTTTTACCAATTTAGCCAATCATTAAACACATTAATTGATATTTTAACGTTCAAACAATTGAACGTCCAAGATGATGTGGCACTGACATTGTGATTTAGTTGAATTAAGCGAAGTTGTAGGTATTATTGCAGGCCCCAGACCTCCCAGATTCTACAAGTGAATCGAAAGAGTTTTATATTTAGTCAAATACTATAAAGAAGCTTTTTCTTAAAAGAGTTCTATATTAGTTGAAGTTGACCGTGGACATTGTTTGTGTGAATTCTCCAATAAACCATTCACGGGATCTATAATCTGAAAATAGCAATGCTCAAAATAAATGTTAGCAAATTTTAAGTCGAGACAACATAGATTTATTTCTCTTTGGAAAGAATTTGCCCAGCACTTGGTGCTCACGGGATATGACAATCATCTCTAAAAATACAAATATGTTATAGTAAAACTACAAATCACAAGTTATGTAACCATAAAATGATATAAACTCGTCTAGAAGAAAGAAGAAGACATTCAATATAAATGCAAATATTTTTGCAGAATTATCCTCCAAATATTATATTTAAAAGATTTGAGCATCTTTATTTAATGTTGTTATTCTGAAGGGACATGTTTTTCTTCCGTTCATGCGGGTGTCTCTTGGTCCATAAGATATGAATGGGGGGCGTTTGAAAAACTTGAAACTGAACATCCATGTTTGTGAACATGTATGCCGGGAGCTGGGCCTGCCAAAAGCGCACACCTTTCTGCCTAGAAATTTCCAGGCAGACTTACTGGTGGGGGGGCCGCACGTTCTGAGCTCGATTTTCTCTCCGATGCTATCGTTTCGAGTTTTCCTTCGTTTTCTTACTTAATTTCCATTCATAAAGACAACCTTTCCAACATGTTGCTGATTTTCTTCCAATAAATGACCTTCTTCATATAAGGTAGGATTTAGTTCTCATTTTTTAGTACTTAATCTTACATTGGAAGTAAAAAACAAAAAAAAAATCATGGTGAAAGTTCTATACCTTTGACTCTCCTATGGCCGTTGTGTAGTGAATGAGAACCCAAGAAAATCTGAAACTTGTGTGGTTTGGCCGTGAAGAACTATATCCACAACATAAAGTCTTGGAGTGTCAAAACACTGTTTTTAGATTACCCTCATCTCATCTTTTAATGGTTAAAAATATATTGGGATGGATATGGTAGGAAATCTTTCGTGCAAACTAAATCAAAATAAAATAATGTTATAAAAATACATTATAATTACAGTAATCTCAGTTTAATTCGAGAACCTAATCTTTGAATTATATCACTGATAAATCCGATTATTGGTCAGAATGAGATATGATGTCATTGTGTATAGACAAGGTATTGCATACATATCCAAACGTTGCTGTTCGAGAAAGCTACCGTAGACAGGAAATAGCAAAAAGGCTAGTAGCTAAAGCAGAGGCCAAAGCCAGAAGTTGGGGATGTCCTGCAAACTGTGACGTACAAAACATTGGAGTAAAAAATTTATATGCAAGTCTAGGCTTCAAATGTATTTAAAGTGCCTGAAAATGCAACTTGGCCTCAGCCAAAAACCTCACCTGACATGCACTTCAACTTCATGACGAAACTTATTTAAAGATACTAATAATACGCATCTAAACCGTAAAACAGAAAGTAGCGTAAATATTTGTGTACATGGACATTTGACAAGTTGCAGGTTGTGAAATGTATTTCTTCTAGGTCTACTCATAATTCTGTGGTCTTTGAGCCCAATGATAGAACGTCGGTTTTACTGGCGATCCGGGAGCCAAGGTTATGGTTTTGATTGTGACGAGGGCAAGCAATTGCCACAGAAGAGATCACCGGTGTAGGTATAATGTCGATTACCCTTTTTACGGATGTCAAAGACACATGGACTGATCCAGGACCAAAAGAATTGAATTGTACAGTTCATGTAAATTAAACTTTGTTGTTACCATTGTTACAGGGAGACAGCCATTTAGTTCCACTTGTTTGGGATCTCAGGGTTTTTTTTTTAATTAAAAAAAAAGTTTTATTTAAGGATGTTAGGTTTTCTGATACATGAAAAATTAAGATCTTTTGAGTCAGTTCTCAAATTACAGATCCTTCAAGTCTTAATCTAATACGTAAAATATATAGACAAAGTCATGATTATTCGGAACAACTTTTTCAAGTTTGTGAAGATCAAACCAAAGTCATGTGCATACATGTATATATGTAATGTATAACATTGAACAACCTGCATGTCTCACATATCAGATCAACCAAAATTGCAGTAAAATTTATTCATGTTCCTCGACGTAACGTTTAATATTTGTAGTCATAGATTTGTATGCCACAGATTTTACATGACATTATAACACATCATGCAAAACTTCACGGATTTGAATCACTTGACGTCTGTCTTTTACCGCATTTTTTTATACATGCAGAGAATGTGTAGCAAAACAAAAGCCACTAAGGAATCTGTCGATCATACTTGGACAAATTTGTCTAAAGTGGAAGTATCAAGTGCAGGAAACTCTCTCAGAGCAGAAAGAACAGCAAGACCAAGTTTAACGGCATCTTCATCACTTGTTGCCTGCAAGAATTACTATTATCAGTATGGTCACAGGCATTTTAAGCAAACCATGTAGCTTCTTTATGGAATGGTGCAGTCACCTCAATATTTAGAGGCAAGACGGGGTCATGAAGTGAGAGCCTCAAAAGAAACCATCCACCATAGCCCGAAACTCGTACCTGTTTTTCATAGAAAGTGGAAACTACATATTGTTAAAGGAATATACCAAAACACAAACCCCAATTCCACATAGATCATATATACACAAATATTGTAAAATGAAAAAAACAAACAAACAAACAAAACAAAATTTTGAGTTGTTTAATTGTGCAAGCATTACCAAACACGGCATTGCCAAGGTTTTCAGTTGAAAATGTAAGCACGGTTCTTTGCAATCAAGCCAATGCGATATAGTAGGGATCAACATATTCTATGATCAAATTACGTGATCTCACTATTTTGTTCCATGACGACTACATTTAGAGGATAAATTACAGCAAGATTGTGATTCAATTATGAGATCATTTTTGTAGCTAAAGTGTAATCGCAATGCACTAAAGTGAAACAAACATAACTTAATAGAACTGTCAAGAGTTGACTTAGAATTGATATTCCTTTCTAGTAACAACACATAAGCTGAGATATTAAAGAACCAATAGTTTCAACTACTTACTCCTTCGTAGTTAACAGGGGCTTTCTGAAGGTTTGGGTCTGAATCAGTGATGTTTGACAAGTGATGTAGCACTGACTCTCCATATTCGTGGAACGATCTGCAATGCATCAATATCAATGTTTAATGAATCACAGGAGAAAAGTTTCACAGTAAGGTGTAGCGAAGCTCACCCTCCTCTAAGATCTTCATGATTCTGATTGATTTTGAGTCTAAGTTCAACAGCAACACCAGGTTCCTCTAGACCATCCACCAAATCTGTCAAAACCTTGCTGCCACCACCAACTCCAGAAGCTTTAGCTGATGCAAGTTTGTTTAAAATTTTGACCTACAACCGATAAAGTACAAAACAAAAAGGAATGCTTCATATCGAGATTGAAGGAACTATTGAGCTATAAATTTTCGTGGAAACAAAGAATTAGCGGTTGCCTTTGTTCATAGCAGGTTAGAAGGCAAATATGGGATGGACCTTCGATGACTAAAAATCAATAACAGGGATGACAAGAACCTACCATGAGGTATGCACCGTCGTCGAGCCAATTATTCTCCTTAAGAGCTCCATGACCACTCGTTTCAATAGCCAAATGTGACTCCTCTCCAACAGAGTTCTGCCACAATTTAACCAGCAGCATTAGTCCTTTAAGTCCTTTAAGCTTATATAAACATATTTGAAATATCAAAACAGTTGGATGACCCTGTATGAAAGTCATGACAGTCGGCTGTGTTTGAATTTCATATTTCCATAATTATGCACCACGAAAGTCTTTAAAAGCCCCAGCCCCAACACTCGATCCCCCTCGCTCTCTCTCTCTCACTCAAAAATAAAAAAAAGGACACCAGAGATGGCCAAATCAACCACTCGCATAAAACCTGACACGAGAAACTAATTTAAGTATATGGATATTGGATAGAAATGGAAAAATGAGGAACGAAATAATATCCCTGAATTAAATACTTAACTATTACAAAAATTACTATCAGACATTGAAATTGCGATCATATGGTTCAAACTCCCATCTTAATTATTGAATCGAGTCGGGATACGTGATAGCTCATGTGTTGTGCCTCATGGAGGATAATAATGGTGTGTTATAAACTAAGACATCGCTTGCCTCATGTGATGAGATGATAATAACGTATGATATTAGGATAAATAAATTAAAGACATAGATAACTTAACTTTGTTTAACTCTGACTGGTGCTGGATGAGGCGAGGAAACAAAATCTTATCTTTCGCACTAAACGATGCCTAAGTTGAAAATGTGTCCCATTTCACAATAAGAAAATTAAGAGAATGGTGAATCTGTATCAGTTAACAAGTGAGCATGTTTCTTTAACCAACACATACAATATTCTTTCCCCCAGCCATTTTCTCTAAGATAAACTAGTCAATCAGGTTGATGACTCTCTATACACTTGTATCAATATCTTTTGACGTTTTTGCTGCATTGAAATCAGAACCTGTGATATGGAGGTGAGGGGTGTATATAGAAAAGGGATATATTCAAAAATAATAATTAGTTTTAGAACTAAGATATTCAGAAACAAGCACAAAAGTAATGTTCAAGGTGATAGTGACCAAATAGCCCCAGAATTGCAAATAGAGACAGCAGGTCCAGACTCATATTAATATATTATTCTTTACTTACCAAACGAATAGCTTCATCAATTACATTTTTGTAGCCTCTTTTGAACCTATGGTGTCTTCCACCTGAGAAGATTAATTAGTGTAAGCTTCATGATAACCAAAAAAATTATCATTCTGAAACTATTTATCCTACCCAGTTTCTTTTCGATAAATGCAGTCAATCCATCTGACGTGACACTATCAGTGACAATTGTTGTCCCTGGATGCTGTTACACAAAAATACAAAAAAATTAGGAAAAGCTTTCTTTGAGAAACCAAGAAACACCGAACACGTCATTGAGAAAAACATACTTGTTCTAAAACAATAGCAGAGATTAGGGCAATCAATCGGTTCCGATTGAACTCACGGCCGCTGGAGTCTACAGCAGCAGATCTGAACAAAAGATCTAACATCATGTTTCATCAGAAAATTCAGCAGGTGTTTCCAAGGAACACAAGAGACCAGCAACCCGTACCTGTCAACGTCCGTATCAAAGATGATTCCCAAGTCTGCTTTGTTCTCAAGGACAGCCCGTGTGATAGCTTTCATAGCTTCTTTATCCTCCGGGTTAGGAATATGATTCGGAAATAATCCTGGTATAGGTATAAATATAACATCAGCTCCCAAAAACATTTCGTGCACATGACACATTTACATAAATGACAACTTTCAAATTTAGAGTTACCATCTGGCTCTAGGAACTGACTTCCAGAAGTAACAGCTCCAAGAGGCTCAAGAACCTTGCCCTGATACGCCGGAGACAACAACTATTAAGGGAGCTACATGGAGATTCTTTAACAAAAGAGCGACATCATTTTTGGCACAAGTTTACAACAAAAAGATTGCAAATATCCTAGAGGACTCATTCGTTATTAGTTAATCTACTTCAGGAAACGCTATTAAAGATTCCATGATCCTCCACTCACTCCTATTTTATTACTCATGCTTCATAATATCTAACACCTTTGGAGAATGTGTGTAGAAAACAGGCAAGAAATAATTAAAATTAATAAAAAAAATAAAACAGTCCATACTTACGGCAAAGAATCCTCCAGCCCCATTTCCAGCATCCACAACTATATGGAGTCCCTCAAGGGGCTTCTCTGAAAGTGAGATAAAATAATTAATAACGATGAACAAGATCTACGTGCCTTTTAAATCATGAAGTGGATTTCAACACGGTAATTACTGACACACGTAAGGTCAATAGGAATGCTCCATTATTAAACAGTCGGGGGGTTGGGGGAAGAGGGGCGACAGACTCCAATAATAGGAACATAATAACATCATTCGGAGGGGCGGATCCAAGATTTTATGTTTGAAAGAGCCGCATTGTGCGGCGTTGTCGGAGCTACCAATTTTCAGCGGGGCTCATCGATTTCCCTCTTCAGAGTTGTGGTATGTGCTTTATCCAATATATATATATATATATATATATATATATACACACACTAGGAAAAAATGTTTTTTATATAGCAATATGGTTTTAAAAATTTTCGGGGGTCACGGAGATCTATCACTACTAGCGAAATCAAATTTTAACTCAATAAGAACTTTCATTTCTTTTTTTCATTCTCTTTATTTTGGTGTAATTTTACAACTTAATTTTAAAATTTAATGTAAAGTTCAGAAATATCTTTTAACAAATTTTTAAATCATTTTCAATACAAAAAAAATGAGTGACAATAAAATTAAAAAAGTCAGGTTTTGATTTCATAGGAGATGCCCACATTTAACGCCAATATATCATAAAGACAAAAATTCAGTCACCTAAACAAATGTTCAATTTGAGTTCAATTAATAGATATTGAAATTGGTTTAATTGAAAAAATGAACAAGAACAAATAAATTTAAAAAGTTTTAAAAAACGAAAATGGAAATGAGGACTATCAAATAATCAAACCAATTACTTCTAGCACAAGTTTTAAAACAAACTTGAAAATGGAAATCACTCAAAATATTTTATTAATATATATATATATATACTAGACAAAAATATTTGTGTATAGTAATAAAAAAATTAAAAGAATTTGGGGTGATGTAGATCTGCCTCTGCTCATCCGTATAAAGAGAAGCACCGCTTACTGCTGGAATGTGAGTGCTAATCTAAAGTTGCTTATTTTTTCCTAAAAAAATGCAGTGTCTTACGATCTACATACCAAGGATTATGTCCGATATTATACCTATATTCCCTGCAGAATCACGAACTGCTGCTACCAGATTAGATGAATAAATAGTCATGTAGTCCACCTTTTTCACAGCTTGTTTCGCTTTCCTTTCTGCATCCCTCAAATCTTCATCTGTGATGTTTTTATATATCTCAGCAGCACGCTCCAATATAACTTTGATATCGGGTTTCCCAAGTCCGCCAGCATTGGTAAAGAACTTGAATCCATTCCGGTTGTAGGGAAGATGACTAGCTGTTCCAGACAAAAACAGAATCACAACTATTCCAGCTTGAAACGCCGATATATAACTAAAATTCTAAAGCAGGTACAACATGCCTTTTTAACTGCAACATTTGAAATTGTAATCGAGCTTCTTTGAGCAAAACAGATTGTTCAACAGTCTGCGTAAGTCTAGCCTACAACTGGCTATCCCAGGTCTATTTAAGTTGTTATAATATTAAGTTTGTTATAGGTTAGATCAAAAGAAGCATATAATTAATCGGCTGACCCGTAATCATTATAGATCCATCAACTGGGCATTGAACGTCTTCATTACTGGTGAGAGTGCTATTGAACATTGCTGGTGTGGATGCTAATCTGCAAAAGCAGAAATGTTATAAATATTATATCATGCTGCTGTAGTGATGGCTCAACCAAAGAGTGCTTACATGGAAGGTAACACGAAGAAGAAAGTCTGTTTTCTAAACCACACACACAAAAGCATGGCCACCGAGGTTTGCACTTACATAATTCCTGAAAAACTAAATGCCTAGACAGTGGTTGACCAGAAAGAACAGAGAACTGAAGTTCACGAAGCACAACAGCATCTCCATTCATAAAATCATGAGTTGATTATATCAACAAGTGATGGATCAGGACGAACAGAGAACTGAAGTTCACAAAGCACAACAGCATCTCCATTCATAAAATCATGAGTTGATTATATCACCAAGTGATGGATAATATACAATGCAAAGCATGTGATTCTGTGTCCTTTGCTATGGCAGTGCAATGTGGATGATTGAATTTATATTACATCTTACAGTAGAGGCAAATCTTCCAATTATAAGATTGCATTGTTTTTGGGAAGATAGATATATGTGAAACAACCATGCTTTTAAATTCAATGTGTCTAAGAAGAATTTTTCTCCACTGCTGAAGTTGTTGATCAAGTAAAAAGTAAATTTTTGCATCTGTCTCAGATTTGAACTAGCACATATAGGAAGCATCACATACCCATATTGAATAACATGAAAATCAGCCCCAGCTAGACCTCGAGATACAGCATCCTGAAATTGCATTAAGATTCTGTATTAGGAATTAAATAAATTATTCTCGACCTTTAAACCCACATAAGTTAAATTGACAGGGAAAAAAATGATAAAGATCAAATATTTGAACGGAATAAAACTATGTAACCCCCTCCGCTTAAAAGAGAGAAATCTAAATTGTAAACAAATTATTACAAAAAACAAAAAGGTATATCATAGTTTCAGAAGACCAATGGTCATCTATTTGTTTAATTCTTAGAAGAAAAACGCTGAAAAAAGTGATATAGCCTCCTGCAGTTTTAAAGTTATAACGAAGTGATCTGTCAATAAAATGATGACCCAGGACGCGTAGAATGGTGAAATGATTGTAATCCACAAGCTCAGTAAAAGGTTATCATTACAAGCATTTCCAGAGCTGAGTTTAAGATATCACTTGTTCCCATCTCCAGTGGATCTACACACAAAATTTTTAGGTAGTTCAACTTACCGAACATGCATTTTGCATTTGACTGCAGAGTTGCGTTTCAGCACCCCAGTTACTTAAAAGATGGACGCCAGACTGCTTCTTGTATGCAGAATTGCAGATTTTAATCAAATGCATAGGTTTGATTCCAATAACTTTCACTTACGATCCTCAGCTATCAAACTGTCTAGCTGGAAAAGGGTTTCTTCTAATTCATTTGACATTCTTTTTTCTAAGAGGAATACTGATACAGGTGCGGAACAAATGAGTCCAGGATAAGAGGATTCGAAGGCTAAACAAGTTAGTCTAGTTTCATGTGATTGTAAAAGAAATAATGGAAAGAATGATTATTATAGTTATTGTAGTACCAAAGGATAAAAATAGGATAAAGACTCTCATTTGTTATCAACATATATGCCAATACAAATTTCTTGCATCTTGAGGTCTTCTCTCAATTCTCAACCCTTTCTTAGGAGCCCGACTAACTCGAACTAACCACCCTAACATTTTGTGCTCTCGTTGCACTGATAGACTCCTCGATCATGGCAGAAGAAATGTGCGAAACCCAATTAGAGGAAATTTTATCAAAAGTTGCTGCATTACAAGAAAACCATGAGATCCAGATCGAGAAGCAAATCTAAATGCAAATTTGGAGCGGCACATTCGCAGAATTCCACATAATCCTTCGGCACAGCAACCGCCTTCATCGACGAGCATTAATCTTCAAAAGTCGCATTAGTCATCAAAAGTCATGGCAACTTATGGTTCCCGATTCCACCAATCAACTAAAATCTGTACGACCCGATGTCCCACGAATTCTGACGAAAATTCGTCGGCTTGGATTGCTCGCATTCAGAGGTATTTCGATTTCTATAGTATTGCAGATTTGCGACGCTTAGAGATTGCTTATTTTCATTTGGACGGTGTTGTTTTGGATTGGTATGATTTGATGAGTCGAAATCAATTAATTACCATTGGAAGAAATTCTTAATTGCATTGGAAAAACGATATTTGGTCTATGTGAGTTTGAGGTTTTTTATCACAATTCAAGCAACATTTCTGAAGATGACAGATAGGTGGATACAGCATAGAAGCAAACAGAATATCTTAGTTATGGCTGAAGAGGAGTAAAAGAAATCAATTGGAAAAAGGAAATAAGCCCTTGTCGACAGGAAGATTTGACCAACCCCACCTATTCGATCAATGACCAACCCCACCAATTCGATCAATTGTCCCAAAGGAATATTGGTGATCCCGAGCCTACAAGTGGGAGTTCAAGTTTCAATATGGATTCCAAAACCCTCCCAAGAGGGAAAGACCGACCCAATGTTGTAAATAACGGGAGGCGGTGGCGAGGCAGTCAGTGACAGCCTACCGCCTCAGCCGCCTAGGCGGTTGATTTTTTTAGCAATTTTCTATAGGTACTTATATATAATCATGCAATGTAATTACAAATAATCATCATTTTTTTATGTAATATATGCAATTGAATAATGTTTATGCATAAAAAAGCTTCATAAAATATAATACAATCTAGACAAAGTGCAAATAAATATATAAATGCAAACTAACAAGATAATTAAGGTGGTGGCCGATGCCGACGATGGCTGGATGCGGTTTGAGGCGGGTGGAGGACACTTGAAATCCAAAATAAATACAAAAGAGAGTAAGATGTGTTTTTATTATATCTAAGTTTTTTAAATTATTTGACTAATTTTTAAATTAATTGACTTTGACGGTTGACTAAAATTTTTAAATCATTGACTGTCTCGGCCAACTCCATCGTCTCCTCCGCTTGCCAGACCATCTCGTCCGCCGGATAGCCTCAGACCACCTATAGAGACTGTCTTAGACAAATGCGGGGCAATCGAGGACTGCCTACCGCATAGGCGACCGTCTCAACCGTCGTTTAGAACACTGATCCAACCATAGTGAAGCAGAAACTAACGCGGGCGAAATTAAGAATGAGACGTCACTCGATAACAGAGATGGCTTGATATCACATAAATTGGGACTGCGTGTGGGAAGTATTGTGCATCATAGCCTAGACATGATTGCTTACTTGTGTGAGCTTGCAAACAAAATGTGGCATACAGTTGATGGGAAGACAAAGTTGATGAACATCTCCATGAAATTAGTGGCTGAAAGTATGGTAGCCTTGATGCATAATACGGATGACAAATACAGCTACAAGGTGCGAGAGGATAATTACATAAGAAAAATCAGTGGCCGATTTCATACGCTCTAACCTACTACAATTCTCGCCAATAACTTCTGGGAATCGGGTTACAAAGCAAGTCAAAATTATATTTCCGACTGCTGAGAGTTTTCAAAATATTGTTGTGAACTTAACTCATCAGGTTGTGAGTGTTCTGCCCACTTCACCCATGAAGATCTTGTTGGAAGCAATGGTGCCGAAGGGGTGTGAAGCACGATTACTAAGCCAAGGAACTTTCAAAAATTTTATTGTTTCAGCTGATATTGCTAAATTTAAATGTCAAAAACAAGTTATAATATTCTCCTTGTCAGCGGCTCCACTTGCAAATCAAACCATGTTCACTTTTTTCTCCATTTTTATCTTTCGACTAATACACACAAGGGATGGCGGTTGATCACTCAAATACTGATGCAAGCCAGACAGGTTGCCGGTGGAAGAAAATTCTTGGGATGCGATTGCAACTTTTGGAGCACATACTCCGACTTCCACCTTGGGGACAAGGTGTTTATGAGGGGGAAGGTAATGATACAAGTGCGGCACATATGAGTCAAGAATAAGAGGATTCGAAGGCTAAACAAGTTAGTCTAGTTTCATGTGATTGTAAAAGAAAAAATGAAAAAAATGGTTTATCATAGTTATTGTAGTACCAAAAGATATAAATAGGACAAATACACCCATTGGTAATCATTCGACATATATGCCGATACAAAAATTTTGTATCTTGAATTCTTCTCTCTCAATTCTTACCCCTTTCTTAGGAGTCTGGGCTGTCTGTGTAAGGACCGTGTATCGTATTATCGTAAATCCTATGCTGATTATCGATAATTCATGAAATTAGTCATGTGATTATGTATATGATGTATATCATGACAATGAAAGTGAGAAAATAAGTGGTGAGGATGAAAGATTATATTAGAAATTGATTTGTATTTGGAACATGTGATGAACCGCAACAGAAAGTGACACATGTTACGGTTTTTAGCATAATTAACAGAGTATTGGTCCAAATGACATGAAGCCAATTTCATTAGAAAGATAATACATAATACTAAAACTTTCATGTTTTGAGTTTTGTCCAAATCCATTTGGAAATATGGGCAAAATCATCCCGAAGTGTATCGTGTGCGTTGTAGTTCCTACAATGACACAGTTTGGGAGAATGAGCATAACTCTCGCATCCTATATCCAAATTGAGTGAGGTCAGTGGCAAATGAAAGCCAAGACATAGATCTACAACTTTTCTGTTTACCATTTTTGCTAATTCGGAACCTAAAATAGCGTTTTGGACAGAACAAGACGCGAACCTGCACAGGCCCGCGCGCGGGGGCAGAACATATCACGCATATGCGCGATTTCTGGCGCGCATATGCGCACGCCGCTTCAGCTGTATGGTATTTAAGATTGCTATGGACGGTTTTGGTGAGAATTATCTTCATTTCTCTTCTCCCTCTTCGAAGAAACATAAGAAAATCGAATTCAAGCGTATGAAATCACCTCGAAACGTTATCCAAACTTAAAACAAATTATATATTCGGAATCCTAGCGTCGAGAGCTTCCTTTTGAGGTAATTTTCTTCTAGTTTCAGTACCTCTAAATATGAAAGTGCTGAAATAGCATGTATTTGAAGTCGAGATTCCTATATGTGATAGAATAACCGACAAGAAACTCGTATTCGAAGTCGGAATTGAATTATGATATGATTTGGATTTGATATAAATTTTTTAAGTTTCAAATGATATTTGAAACTCATATTAATGATTTTGGAGTATGTTATTGATTGAAATGAGTATGTTATTGATGTAGATAAAGTGTAATATCAATATCTTCAGGCTACATCAATTGGAAACGAAGAATTGAGGTATGTTGCGACCGGGTAACATACGACATGTATCTGTATTATATGATATATGTTGGATTGATTTGATTGATTGGAATGAGAATACATGTCTATATGCCTTATTTGTTGATTTATGTGGCATACATGACATTGAGATTGAGATATCGATGTATAAAATAAATATTTTGTTAACACACATCGTTTGATGCATACATCGATACATGACATGCACGTTGAGCTATGATCCTTGGATACCCTGATATGATTTGATTGGATTCTGGGGTTTGTGAACACAATGCTATGTTTGGTATTACATGACCCTTAAAACATAGACATTTGTGGCCCCGACGATTGATATGAGATTTGGGATTTGATGGCGCTTCGTCGACGCTATCATACGAGTATCCCTTATTGAGACCGGTGTGCCAGCTCGAGCATTGATTTGATAGCGATTCGTTTGATTCTGACATGTGCTCAGTGGATGGGCATATTACCCGATACCTCCACGACATACATGCATTGCATACCATATATCATTGTTTAGATACTTGTGGTATATATGATGGTTGTTCCATACGGAGCTTTGCTCACCCCCAAGGGGGGCTGTTGTTGTCTTTGTGTGTGGACAATGGCAGGTACTCCAGGATATCAGGAGACCGGAGAGGGTACTTCTGGAGGGAGCCACAGCTTGGGCTGAGGTTTTATGTTTATGTCTTGTTCCAAGTATATATGTATATGTATCTATATACCGGGGCATGTCCCGAGGATATGAGATGTTTGTATATGATTGGTTTTGATTACGTGTGGGCATGTTTATGATGTGAGATGAAATACTATTTTTAGTATTTAAATTATAGAAGAAATATTTTGGGCTCATTGTAAAGGAAATTTTAAACTCGTTTTCCGCTCGTAATTAGTTAACCCTAATCAGAGTGCATTGTAATAACGATTAGGAGCTAAGGGCCCCACAGTCTGGCTAACTCGAACCATACCACCCTAACAAATACTAATTTCAACAGTTCATTATACCTACCCGTTCGTAAAGGAAGGACAAATATAACCACTTTTATTGCAGTAATAAAGATTGAAAACCACCAACCGTGTGTAAGTAACAGAGTTTTATTCAATATCAGAATCAAGGAAACAAACTATTTAGTTGTTTATCTTCCTAGCTAAAAATGTCTAAATGGAAAGTATGTTGAATTTTCCAGTATGCTTTCAAATGATTATTGATGCAAAGTATCACGAGGTATATGCATAACACTCACATTAATTCCTGTGCATGTCATGCTTCTCTTCTAGTTTAAGACATTAATAATGTTATGCATATTAATCAACAAATTAATCTTCTAACTATTTTTGGTGAATGTAGTTCTTTGAATACCAGTCACATAGCCGCTATAAAAAAAATTCAATATAGGACCTCTCAAATCCTCTTCCGAGCAAGCAAAATAATGAAGATGTAGTTTACAGGAAAAAAATAAACTTTTGTGATGACATCACTATAAGGACCCCTTTTTTGGCATGAGTTTGAACTGATACCTGTAATTTCTGTGCAGATATCCGTGAATCATGGCCAATGGAAACTCTCAACCGTTTAGATACATCGGGTTTTTTCTTTTCCAGTAACCATGAGGCAAAAGAAGCTGCAATTGCTTGTGCAACCGATTCAGTAAGGCTAATAGGTTCTCCCTCAACACCATCAATAGCAACACCACGAATATCACTGTTAATTTCCAAAAGATAAAACAAATAGTCAAGAAGATGTCAAATGTATCTGCAGGATCACATCACACAAGTAACTTAAATGATCCTCACTTCCTGAACGCACATCATGAGACACTCTGAAACAGAAAATTATTTCCAGGTTTCAAAACTGAAAACAACAATTCATATAATGCTATGAAAGTTCAAAAACACGTGTAAGGATGTATTTCCTCAGGAAGTTAGGAACACAATGGAAAAATAAATAATTTCTTAGGTTAATCAGAGAATAAAATAAAACAACTGCAGAAGGCTATCAGAATTTTCTACAAGCCAACCTATTATATTTTGTAATGTGGGGGGTCATTGTCAGAGGACGTAACCCGACAAACAACAAGCCCCTAATTAAACAAAATTACTCGAGAAACAAGGATTGCAAGTTGAACAGCATATATGGTACCACATAAAAAGTGAACATACCCAGAAGGGCACAGAAAACAAATGCTAATAGATATCATTCCATACCTTCCGTTTTGAAGCTTAAGAAAAGCACTTTTGTCTGTAGATGGTATGACTGTGGTGGGTGAAGCAGCTGCGGTAAAGAAGAAAGGTTCAGTTACAAACACAAGTGATTTGTGGTTGGCTACATCATCATTCATCACAGTGATATGGTAGATCCTCACTTTGAAAAAGAACATATAAATGCTTGCCAACAGAAATCCACATTCAACTTTTAAATTACTAAACCATTCTCCAAAGGTTGTGGTTGGGAATGGCAAGACTAAAACCAAATATCAAACTGAATAATGAGATTCTAGAACAGACCATTGCAATAAACATTTCCACGGTTAAAGTTCGAGAGCGTGCGTAATTGATTGGCAGGGATGCCTGTCCATGCCAATTTCCCTCTTATGAGGGGAAGAGGCTCAAGCCTATAAAGGGTACAACAGTCCTTGCGATTTTGGGTGCTTAAATGCCTATCCTGCTGGCAGCAATGTGCTACCAGAACATGTTGGACAAACTTCCCTGACATTGCTGCATGAAAATTGAAAATTTACATCACTATTAGGGTTGTTACTGACAAGAGCTTAACAAAAAATAGGACATTTATCATTAAGCTCCAAGGATATAATTTAGTTTCTCAAAGGGACCATCGTATTTCTCCAAAACTCCCTCCCCTGATGCCGTTCCTGGGATTGGGAATGGGGTAATGTATATTTTTGCACTGCTTGTATAAGGCTTGAGAAACAAACTCTTCTAATTTATAAGTTGAACAATCAGAATACATGTAAAACAACATAACATAAACAGTCACGTTCCCTAAATTTGGTGGTGACAAACAATTTCCTCAATCATTCAACATCAACAAGAAATTAAAAAAAAGGATATAAACAACTTTTAGAAAGTAAATTAAATGCAACCAGCGGGATGAAAAAACTAGAAACATAAGCAAGAAAGAAAAGGTGGAGAACAGTATGAATGGGGGATAGTTCCTCTTCTCTATATATTGAAATAAAGCACGGATGAATAAAAGTTATGATGCTAATAATTTCGAAGAACAATAAAACTTGATTAATTTAGCATCTCGATTAAGATAGAAACAAAAAAAAAATCTTCAAAGAACAGTCGAGAAATAAGTTTCATAAAGCCCAACACCAGATGGAAAAACAGCTTGACGGTACTGAATTTTCAATCTCCTCGTGATCACATCAATTGAACAATATGAGCACATTTTCCTTCAATTTCTTCACATGAGCTATTTCAAACCACATAATTCAGTCAGTTAGAACCTACTGAACTTCTGCAGCGTACATCTCCGCATTTCAAAATCAACTCAAAGTTCTAAAACGAATAAAAAGATCTTACTTATGAATTCACTTATGAATTCGTTAACGCGGTCAACGATCAATTGTGAAATAGATCGTGCTGAACAAACAAAGAGAAAAATCTCATGTCTGCTACCAACTACGCAATTCAATCTTATTCTGCTTTAGTTACCATCAGCGAATACACCATAACAAAAACAACAAAACTAGAACTACATGAATATAAAGGAATGCTATAGGACGATTAAACCAGTAAACAACATGCGATTGTACCTGCCATTTTCCAAACAAATTAAAAAAAAAATCCTTGCGATTTGATGGAGTAGAAGCGGTGGCGGAGAAAGAGAGGACTTGAGCTGCAGCGGTGGCGTGGAACGGTAGGAGGATTTCAGCGTCCGACGTGGTTGGTAAGATTTTCTGGCACCCCAAAAGTGTAACACGATTTCGAAATCACAACACTACAGTGAGTGATGTCAAAACCGTCGTATAAAAAAATGGATTTGCCAACCCGCTAAAACGACGGACCGGCGGTCTAATGAGGCCTACTCGGCTACTCCCATTGATTTTGGCCTTACAGAAATCAAACTTTGTCCAAAATGGTAAAATGACTGTGAAGAATATAAAATATGAAAATGAAAAACATATGGGCCAAATCAATATGGGCAGCTGTTGGAAACAATTGGGCCATTTGGGATTGGGCCGTTTGGGCTTAAACGATCTCAGTGTACGTATACTTAGTTTATATTAGATATTTTGTGACCGCTGTACGTCCTTGTACTCGATTTTTTATATAAAAAAAATAAAAAATCACTATTAAATTTATTTAAGATTCATGGTTTTTAATTAAGTTTTTTAAAATAGAATTCAAAAAAATTTAAATATACTAAATGTGTAAGACGAACAAATTTTTTATTTTGGGGTAAAAAATTAGGATCATTGTCTTACGCCATGGAGTAAATCTACGAGCTCACGAATCTTTATCTGTGAGACGGGTCAATTGTACCGATATTTACAATAAAAAATAATACTTTTTTCATGGATAACCCAAATAAGATATCACTCTCACTAAATACGATTCGTGAGACCGTCTCATACAATTTTTTGTCTAGTTATATTTATATGAAAAATATTAACATAAAAAATTGAAAATTTATATTAAAATTGATATGCAATGAAAGTACGATAAGTGAATTAAAAAAAATTCGAAGGTTAACAAATTAAATTTCGTATTGCCAATTTGATATTAATTACTTTTTTATTATTATTTAGTGGTTGTTGCTTTTGAAAATTTACTCAAAAAGCAACGTGTGTTTAGCGTAAATTAGAAAATCAAATAAAAAAATATAGCTTGGTTAGATATGTGACTACAATAATTATTGCAAATTTGACATGAATATGCCTTAAGGTCTCCGAATTAGTTGTATAGCTGAATTTTTAACCTTAATCAAGAGTTCGATTCTCTCAATCAACATTTTTTTAGACGAGCTTGTCTCGTAAAGCTTGCGTGATGTGATTTATTTGACTAACATACTTTGCAGACTAACGCGTTAGTTCGGAGTTTACCCAACATGTTCCTGGTTCATAAAAAATGTGTGGGAAATTAAAAAAAAAATTGTTATTTTATTTATATTGATGTGATTTACTTGATTAACATACTTTGCAGACTAATACGTTAGTTCGGAATTTACCCAGCGTATTCTTGATTCATAAAAAATATGAGGGATATTTTATTTATATTGTCAACCCCGATAGCCATGAAATTTTGCACTAATTTCTCACATTGAACGCTTTCTCTTGGATCACATTTTTCCATCCACTTAATTCTAGGCAGTGTTATTATAAATTCACGCACCATGCATCTCAATAACATTCCGGTTTGAAGATTTGTTTTTTAAAAAAAATTATTTGGTTGACTGAGAATCTTCCTATTATCTTTCAGATATATACATGATAAACTGTCAAACATAACGATGTAACTTATACAAGTCGGGTAAATTATACTAGACAAATCATGTATGACATATTGGATCGAAAAAATATTGATAAAAAACATCTAATCATTTGGTTCGACGCTCACCAATACTAAACATGTGTTTTGCTCGATTATCAAAATATAAGTTAATATTTTGAAAATATGATAATTGCATGCACACGAACGCGCCTGCCGATTAAGTAATCAATATTTGACTATGAATCACAGATATTATGTATTCTTATCCAGCTCACTCTAGGATTATTTGTCGTGGATCTACATATTTATTAAAAAATATGCTAAAGGATTTATTTTATTTTTAATTTTATTCTAAAAAAAGAAGAAAAAATCAATTAAATCTGTGATCGAGACAGTGTGCACGGTTGGAAAATTGACTTTATGTCAAGTTGTATTAATTATGGCATTATGACAAATAATAAAAATAATAATTCATGGGATTATTTATCAATAATTTAATTATTGATATTATTATTATATTATATACGAATTGAGAAAGGCCCAAGCATCGACACGGCGCGAGCGTTGTTTCTGGGCCTCGAGGGTTGACCTCTCGAGGCCGCCTCACGTGAGCCCAGTTTTCATTTTATTAATTGTCTAATTAACAATTTAGTTTAACAACCATGAGTCTATTATGGAATAAAATTATTTACTTTTATATATAATCCAACATTTCCCGTTTTATCAAACCGTGAAACTCTAATTTTTTTTAAACTGTTTAACAGTTCCAAGCACGGACATAGAAGTTGTATGAAAGATCAAATCTTACATGGTATCTTTAGGTATGAAAAACTAATTAGCTACATCGATATGAAAAAACCTTTTTTTCTCGATTTAAACAAACAATGTCAAAAAAGAAATGATACCTTAAAAGTTTGAGCAGAGAAAGAAATGTTGTTCAAGAAGAAAATATCAAAATATATGTTGACTTCAATTAGATAAAATATTGGAACTTAATTTGATTTATGAGATGAAAATATATATATAATCCTAAAAGCCATCAATGTACCTTTGAATGAACATGGTAAAGGGGTTATATTTTATACTGAATTGATTCCATAAATCTTTGCTCGTTGGTGTTGTTTGACCGACAAAGTATTAAACATTATACTTGGGATTAGGTCCATGTCCACCCTTCTTAATCCTTAATTTCAGCCCCTAAATATACTATTATTTTGCTCAAATCCCAATTGATTTCCCCCCACTCTTGCGCCACCATAACTGGTTTTTAATGGTTTCTCGATCTGCACTTGGTATTTGAGTTTAAAGTCAAATTACTTGCGCGTTTCTTTAATTTACGACTACGTTGCTTATTAAATTCAGTGCATTATATATATATATATATATATATATATATATATATATATATATAAAGATAAATATGAGACTGAGCGTACAACTCCAATAACTTAAACTGTAAAAACAACTCAAACTTCACGCTTCGATTGCTCTATTAGTAACTAGAAACAAAAACCTCTTTTTCAAATACATTAAACAAATCGAGCATTCACGATTGTCCTAGTTTTACCTTTTTATATATATTTAAAAATGTATTCAAGGACATACAATTATGAAATACACATGTTAAGTAGTTTGAGAAAGGTTGTTCATTGATGTTTGCAATTACTATGTAAGAGTTGAGACTATTTATTTAGTTACATTAATTAGATCCACTTAATCTGTTGTTCAACATCACATGTACAATTTGCTCTCTAGTTATTGAATAAATACTACACAACTAATATCACTTAATGTTATGTGGTATACCAACTAATTAATTAAATGAACTTAGATTAAACCAATTCATGCAATCAATAATAACCCGACAAAAACTTGTGTGAGACGGTCTCACGGATCATATTTTGTGAGATGGATCTCTTATTTGGGTCATCCATGAAAAAATATTACTTTTTATGCTAATATTATTACTTTTTATTGGGAATATCGGTAGGGTTGACCCGTCTTACAGATAACGATTCGTGAGATCGTCTCACAAAAGACATACTCTAATAACCCTTGATTTAAAAGTGTGTGTCCGTGAGATTTTTTTTAAAAAAAATTTATGGGATTTTTAGAAATTATCTAAATTAGTACATATTGGACCACAATAAGCACATATGCATACAATAAATCTCGAGAAAAGTACATAAAATTTCTGTACAGAGTGCAATTATGTCGGAACAATTGTTTTCCTTCAACTTTTTTATTTTATTATAACGTTCATTTATTTTACTTCTCTATTATTTATTTACATTTACACTGCATATTCTGTATATTAAGAAATTGAATGAATATAAGTAGTTACTTTAATATGACAAATATGCGTGGGTAAAAATATGCTATCTTTATTTCAAAGTGTGGCCACCACAAGTTAATTGTTAAAAGAAAAAAGTTGGATCATTGAAATTCCTTAAATCTTGTTTGCATATGAATAATTTGTGATGGATGCAAGAATGTGACTGGAAAGAAATCACAATTGATTGCCAAAAGATTCAATGATTTGCAGAAAGAAATGTAACTTCTTCACAAGAAGAAACAGATAGCGGTTGTGCTCAAGTTTGAGCATATATTTCTCGGAAAGTTAAATTGGAACTGTACAATGAAAATATCAAAACAAAGTGTTCTTGTTTAATTTCAAAGATTGTCACTGCTTGAATCCATCAAGATTGTTAGCCTTCTCGCTTTCTTCGTAAAATCGCTGCAGAAATGATGGCAACAAAGATCTGTCAAATACAGATATGGTTAAATGAAGGAAAAAATGGAAGTGATTGATAGTCTGAGTTACCTAAAGGGTTCGTCTCCCATGTGTTTAGTCGTGCCGGTTACATCACTATAAACTACATTGGTCAGCATTTCGGATTGTTCCATGTTGAACATGAAGGCGAGTTTCTTGTACAGTTCTTCGTACGAACCAAGTAGTGAGAGGTCAAGGGTCCGGCCAACATCCTCAGATTCAACAAACACCTGGCAATGTCCAGTGACACCGAACCCAATCTCGAGTTTCTGGTCTTTCCACAATGGGAACTCTCCATCTGACGAGGCTTCTGGTGGGAAATTCTGAATGACAGCTGATCCTGATCCGTTCGAATTGTTGGCCATGTTTTCTTGGTTTCTGTCTGTTGAATCATTTTGAGAGAGCTGCTGCTCGGTGAGAATTGGCTGTCCAAACAAAACAAACACAGGTTTCTTCGCCTCATTCTTTTTATTAAAATCTTGAGAAGAGCTTCCCGTTTTCAACGTGCATTGCAATGCATCAAATTTTGTTCGTGCCGAGGGGCAGTTCCCGGTGGGAATTTTGGGCAGCGGACTAGCATAATCGAGATGCTTGAAATCCATCGATTGCAGTCCCATCTGCAGTTTCTTGAAGTGGAGATCTGATGAAGATAATCCAAAATCAGTATGCCTGGCTCCCTGTATGCCTGCAGAAATGTGTTCGTGTAAAAAACCCAAGGGGCTGCTTGGACTGAGGGGGTTGCCGAGTAGAGGTGGCATCGGAAGATGCACAAAAGGGAATTCTGAATGTTGTGGAAACCTTGGCCTCTTTCTTGGTGGTGAGAAACGAGAGAGATTGATAGCTGGTATATTAGATACCAATTCAACCAACCATGGATTGACTCGCTTCACGTTTTGTAGTAAATCAGGCTCATCCCATACCACCTTCAAACGATTTCATCAAAACAATGTCAAAAACAATCAAGATTCTAACTTCATGTACACACACTAGTTACGTTTCTAATGAGTATTTCGCAGGGACCAAGGAATTCACTCTACTTGGGGGGTTAAGCTTATAATTGTGAATCTATCCAGTCTTTCAAGGCACAATAGAACTAAGAATTCAATAGATGAAATTTACAAAATAGATGAAATGGAGTAGTGCTCAGATACCTGAAGAAGGCGCCAAGGCGAATTAGGCCAACGAACAGGGTCTTCAACATGTACAGACGAAATGGTTCCCATGAACCAACTAATTCGAGATGAATCTTCCGTCTCGAAAGCCATCTTAAACCTCATTCCAGAACACCATTGCAATCTCATGGCAGCATTCACTGCAGAAGCTCTCACAACAAACTCTGGTGTGCTTGCCCGAGGAAAATAGAAAACTTCAAACGACCTGCCATTCACAGCAAGATTTGCTGCTTCAACAACGGATTCAGCCCTTAGAGTACCCTTTTCCTTCAATCCCATTTCACCATTTTCACCACCTTTCTTGGCGTTTCCAGCGCCAAAATTCCCATTTTCGCTCAAGAAACCAGAGAAGCCTCGGTATAAAGAATCTGCACAGTTTGCAGCACCAGTATTCCATCCAGATGACACAACATCAACTCCCCCACCAATCCCTTTTTTGGCCCTTCGTATCCCGACACAAAGATCGCCGTTCTCCGCCCTTAAAAACACAATTGAATCCCCCGCCACAAGCTTCTTCTGGTTAACAAAATTACTCCAACCCGTTGTCAACAGGTGGCGCCGCGGAGTCCCTCGATAAATATGCCTAAATTTCCATATCTCACCATGGACATCCTTAACCAAGATTGTCTGAACAGGAGGTTCAGCCGAGTAATCCAATCTAGGAAATATGGTCTCGGCACAGTATCTCGGCACAGAAAACCCCCCTCCATTGTTAGCATCAGACTGTGTCAAAGTCTTAGCAAAGGAATTGGATTTCTCCTTTTCCTCATCTTTTTCAAATCCCAACAGTTTGCCCTCATCAGCAACATCACATTCATTCCCTCTCAAAGGGAATAGTCTAATTTTAGCATAAACTTCATCAGTCTCAATATCAGCCAAGTATTTTATGGCTGATACACTACAAGGTATAAGAGGTGGGATTCTTGAAAATCCACCAAAATCCACGGTTTTATTAGCATATTCAGCGTGACCTTGAGGAAAATAATAGACCCTGGAGTTGATAGGTGGAATTTGAGCCATCCCACCAGCGCAGGCATGCCATAGCTGAGGATCCAAGATTTTTTCCACTTGATTCATGGGTTTGTTCAAGGACTGGATAACATTAGTCATCTGTGAAAAATTCTGACAAAAAAAAAACATAAAAAGAGAATCAGGAATAAAAGAACTAAATCCAGTACCCCTTTAGGCAACCAAATCATGACCAGAAATTGCAACTTCTCAACACAAATCCAAAGTGGTAAAATTTTGAAATCAAGAAACACCATACCCACCAAAAGATTCGAGCTTTTTTCCCTCTCCTGTGAATCCCCTTTCTTGAGACCCTTTATCGTATCAAATCAACGGAAAAAAAAAACAGATCATTCCACTCCAGCTGATAGAAATAAAACCAAATGGGCGTGTGATGTTGGGTCTGTGTACACCTTTTGCACTACACAAACTGCCAGTGATCTATGAGGTGTATTTAAGCAGGAGGAGATTTGATGGGAGATGGGGACAGCCAGAGACAAGAGACAAATAAAACACACAGAGAACACACATTGGAGGGTGGGGGATTGAGGAGACACCTGAAGTTGAAGCTTCGTTTGCCGACCAGAGGGTGGCAGAGGGAATTGATTTTGACAAATGACACACAAAAGTCCAATTTATGTTGTGCTGTGTTGAGTGTTGCTTATTTACTGTTTTAAAAATAAATAAAATTATATATAATTTTGATATATCACGCACCCACACAGTAAAATTATGTGAGTATTGACGAGTGTCGCTCACTTATTTAATTTAATGAAAAATATCAAAATTATACCTTCAATAAATGAGTGTCACATCATCGATTTTCATATAAATATGTACGATTAAGTATAAGTTTACCGTCCTTGTTTTGGTTGTCCAAATAATATAATCTAATTCTTATATTTAATAATTTTTTATTATGTTTTATTAATAAATTCTTATTAAAGTCTAGAAATGTATGACCGTTTTTTAATAAATTAAATCAGAAAAAATAAGAAGATTATTTGTAAATTTTATTTTTTCGATGAATATTTTAATATGTGTGAAAAGCAGACAAGTCTATATATTTGATATGAAGAGAATTTATATTATAAAATACATTTTTTTTTAAATTCTAAGATGAAGTCCTGAATTCGAAACTCAATTACAATAAATATTTCATATGTTCAAAACAATAAATATACATTTTTTCCGCATTCTTAACTCTCCAAACTTCTTGTTTCATATGTCCTCATCTTCAAAAAAAAAAAAAAAACTTCGAACAATAATATGAAATATTAATTGATATCGATTTGTCTAAAATATATATTATTTTAAAAAAAAATTAATGGTTTTATATGATTTATGTGGTGTTTCTTCCATTCTAAGTAAGTAAAATGAGATATATACCTATTATTTGAGTATGAACATATTAAACCTTGAGATAAATATCATATTTGTATAATTTAACATAAATTAAGTGAATTATAAAATTTTAAACTTCATGAAAATTATATTTTAATTAAGATATCAAAATTAAGACACGGAGAATGTACAATTCACCCTACAATGTCAGTAAGTTGTACTCTTCCAAAGCAAAAACTAGAAAATGGATCGATCTTTTAATTTATTTATTTTTTTATTTAGAAACCTATATTATTTTATAGATGAACGAAAATTGATAAACCAATCAAAATAATTTATTTTTATTATTATTAAAAAGTCGACCCCTGTGATTTGTATGTCCAATATATTGTAAATTGTATATGCTATCGATTAAATCAAATATAAATCCATATATATTAGTAACACTCGCTTTAGATTATATATAACATCCAATTTTCATCGGTTGCAAAATTATACATATATTAAAATGAGATAGTTAAACCCATAAATTATTAACTAATACAACGATCAATAAATGATATTTATCAATTGTTATATAGTTCAAAATATTCGAATTGTATCGTCAATATCATGAAGTTCGATAAAATAGTATTCGTGCGAACTTTACTTGTTGATTTCTCCCTTGCGAATTCGCTAGCAAAGTATCTTTGTATTATGTAACTTCATAGTAAAAACAAATTCAATGCATCACACCCACATACTTTGCACGATACTTTGGAATTAATAATTGAAAGTTGACTTAGCAAGAAGAAGTTGTTTGAGAGAGAGGATACTTAGGTTGAGGGGAAACAATATTAAATTAGTTTTGAACCTAATTATATTAGTTAACGACCCATCAATAGGGCCATCAGGAAGGAATTTAAGATAAGTCGAAAGTAATCGGCATTCGATTAACTTAATCTAAGGACCAATTCATTTTAATTGTAATTTTCAAGCTAGAAAATCTTAGTGATATAATTGATTTAATATAATACAACGATTAAGTAAATCGTTGCCGTATAACGGACACATTAAATAAAGTTTAAGGTCGTTATTAACATTGTTGATCACAATTTGTTTCTTTGCAATTAGATTTGAGTTTATGGACAAGATTCATAGTACTTGCTCAACACTTTTTTGAGCAAAAACCAATGCTTTATATATGTAATTATCAAAAGGCCGTGTCTAATACTAGTAAGTTATGTTAGTTTAAAGTCCAAAATTGTGGAAGTAATTAAGTTTAAAAGAAGCCCTTAAATTATATGTGTGTGCTTTTTGTGTCACACAATTAATGCAACAACTATATAACTAGTTGGTCTAATTTTGGCTCTAGGTGATATCTCTAGTTAACCGGTTTTCATAAATGGGACTGAACATGAAGCAGTGATAGTTGTTACAGGAGTTCATTATGCAATCGCGTTTGGTCTCGAGAATGAATCTGTCACTGTATAAAAATGATATTTTGTTCATGAAATTATTTTTATTCCACACTTTAAAGATAACAATAAAATAATAATCGTGGTGGAAAAAAGAAATGGGTTGTCAAAATTGATCGAACATTATAAGAATTTTTACAAACTTTTAGGAGAAAAAAATTGGACAGGGACATTATAGCTATACTTGTTGTGTTGGAACATTGTAAGGATTAAGACATGGTAGGCCCATCTATCTTCAAACTCCTCCAACAACCAAAGCAAGCGCTTTATTTCTTACTGGGCCCTCCATTAAAACTTGGGCCCATCTAAAAAATTTCTGTTTGAGATGTACTGATTAGTGATTAATAATATTTTTTTCCTTTTAAAAACAAAATCATATTAATTTTTTAAATGGCATTATAGGTCATTTTTTCCTTAAAAAAAATCATATTGATTTTTGAAATGGCCTTATAGGTCAAAGTCGTCTCCAATTTAGGACGAGATATCGAATTCAAATACGATAATTATCAATCCCTGCTTAAATTTACATCAAATTTTTATAAATTAATTGATAAGTTTTATCGGGTTCATCATTTTTATAATTGATAATCAAGCTAGCTAAAATATAAAATCAAATCATCGTATCGAACCATTTATGTCCGTGATTGAATCTTTTGTTCGAGCAACGCTACTATTGCAAAAAATCATTTTTACAAATTTACGACGTCGACATAGTATTCACAAAATAATGCAAAACATGTGTGAGCCTTTTCTAATGGAAAAATACAAATATTCTATCCTAATTTGGAATATATTATTTATATTATTATTAATGTTATTTTTATTAATTCTAAGATTATAAAAAGGCTATATAGCTCCAAAATTTATGAATCTTATCCTAGCACAATAAGAGCAAGTCTAATTTTGGGGGCTCATAGGTACCAAACCTTGCACATGCACAAAGTTTAAATATGAAATATCAAATGTCACACTCGATATGTCACTTTTGACAAGTATGTTATGTCTTATGCATTAAATATGTAATAGTACCAAAACTTACATAGAGTGTGATGTGCTACCAAACACACGTGGTCGAGAATTTATGACCTCACTTGCACACTAACTGCATTTATATAGTTTTTTTTTGTTGGAGTAAGTTTATTGTGAGACGATGTCATGAATCTTTATCTGTGAGACGAGTCAATCTTACTGATATTCATAATAAAAAGTAATACTCTTAGCATAAAAAGTAATAATTTTTCATTGATGACTCAAATAAGATATTTGTCTAACAAAATATGACCCGTGAGACCGTCTCAAACAAGTTTTTGCTTTTTTTGTTTTCACTTTTATTTGTCATGTGTCTTCACAAATTTTATATGATGGGCAGATTTAATTGAATCGCATATTGTTGTTTGAGATTGAGTCGAGAAATCGAGATCATACTTGAGTTTATCCGAGTCTCAATTAAATCCGAGCCTGCTACCGATTGAAATCGTGCACAAAAACTCCAACGAGATCGTCTCACATGTTAATTTTTATGAGACGTAGCTCTGACCCAAACCACGAAAACAATTATTTTTCAGTCGCTCGTACATATTTCAATAGAGAAAATTATATTTATGACACATGTAACTTGTATATATTTAATTTTTGTAATATTGTCTCTCAATTTACGTCTCAGATATCATGTCAGTATTTCAATGTAAAACAAGTAAAATTGGGGAAAAAAATACATGATTGAGTATGTTATAGACGACACCAAGAAATTCAAATCTAGATAATAAATCACAAATTTTTTCCCTGAATTAAGGATCATCAGAATTATAATTTTTTTTTAGCGACTGGATAGGATAAAATGCAATAAGGTCCAATTAAAAGACAAAAATTATACTATTCAATTTTTGTATATTTTTTTGGAGGAACGATACATAGAAGATAATATTAGGTCGTGTTTGAATGGAAAAATTTAATAACGACTTATTTTTATTTAAATGAACATTTTGATGTTTCACTATGCGCGATGTCTATTAAGCTAGAAATATTGGGCCTAAAGTTTGGGCCATATCATGCTTGGATGGCCCATAATCGTGACAACAAATTCTGGATTTGATCCGGTACTGGAACGAATGACCAGCACGTAAATATATTAAAATTTATGTACTAACTTTTAGTTATTTATATAAAAAATCTCAATTTTATAACAAGTTCGATAACCTTATTTTTTAAAACGAATACGTAGACAATATCACTAATTTATATTTATAAGATAAGTTAATTCGATCCATAATTATCATGAAAATAATACTTTTGACATAAAATTTAATCATTTTTAATATATTAGTGAAGTCGGATATCTTTGTAACAAAATTGACACGTGAGACGATCTCTTAAGAGTTTTTGTGCTTAAAGTTTTCTATATGTCCCACACATCTTAAAATTTAAAAATAGCTACTGCTATATCCGACACAAATTATCCCATAAAAATACAACATACCTCAGTTGTTTCGATGACGGAGCTATAGTTCTCGGAATAGAAATTCAAGTAAAAAATAACATAATATAAAGCACTGTTTGGAATAACTCTGGGAATTCTTGTCTCATATCTGATTCAGTCTCCCAAGTAGCTTCTTCAATGTCATGACGAGTCCACTGAACTTTCACAAGAGGAATAATTTTCGTTCTGAGCTTTATTCAATTTTGGATTTTAGTCGATTAAGTTTTCAAAATTTTATTTTCATAACTAACTTTTAATTTAAATTATTTTGATCAAATTGATGATGTGACATCGAAAAATTTTCGACGTGACATCGAAAATTGTTGACTTATCAGTCAATAATTGGACTAGAATAACCGAAAACTAAAGATGAGTGTACCAAAACCAAATTTCGAAAAACTGGACTAAAACCCAAACTCGGAAAAGAAAGTATGTCAAGAAAAATCATTTTCCCGTCTCTCCAATATCATATATTATAAAATCTAAGCATCAAACAAATGAAATGAGCAGACTCATACTCATCACCATTCAAGAATCCCTACAAGTAGCATCGACTGCAAAGACAAGCTGACCCGAGCAGAGAAGAACTGCAATTATAAACTTCATAACTACTCCTAACCTTGGCCTATAAAACCCCAACTGCCTACACTCTTTCTAACGTCTAAACGACACTCAAATATCCATTACATTACTGAACAAATCACTAATAGTCCAAGAAATCGATCGAAACGAGCATGAAGAACTGACTGAACCTAGGCATACTATGCCAAACAATCAGGAACAAGCTCGCGTTTTCGAGCAACAAGATTAGTAGCAGTTTTTGTAGTTGCTATGTGTTATGGGACGACGTTGCATCTCATCTCCATCACTTTTTTGTGGGAATTTGAGTGGAGAGATGGAAGGAATGTGGGGCTAGCAGCCGGTCGGTACTCGGGGAAGAGACGACCCGACTGGTAGCGAACACCACAAGCATTGCAAAGCGTTTTCGGACCCATGGGACCAGCTCTCCATTGAGGAGTCTTGGCGATTTCACAATGCAAGCATTTCTTAACTGGTACTGCAGGTGGAGGGAACTGCTGATGTGCATCTGTTGGTTTCTGTTTTCGGTTCGGTTCCAATCTAACAGGTTTCAAGACCCTTTTCATCGGTGTCAACTCGGTGGAGGAGGATGCAGGGGAGATGAGTCGAATGGCGGCCCTTGTATTGGAAGTCACAGGCCGAGGGAGTTTGGTTCGAGCTCGTTGTGTACCACGGTGATTTGTGTCGGGAGGTGTAGTTTCCTCCCCAGAAAAAGAGCTGCAGCTATCCTGAATAGAAACAGGGCTAGGGGATTGGAAATGGTTATGCGGCGGCCCGGTGTTGATGCACGAGACCTCTTTTCCCATGGTCGACCCGCCTCCACCAGAAAACGACTCCTCCACAAACGTTGAAAGCCACTCAAGTTGCACAATGTCTTCGTACTGAGAAATCAGAGTAGATTCAAGAAAAAACATCCTGTCCATGTAATAATGCATAAACACCTTACAAGCTAAAAGGTGGCGAAAACTAAAAATAGTCAATCCATTTTATCTTCACTAAGAAGCTATACTCACTTTGTTCAGCTTCTATTCGTTCTAAACCATTGTCACAAAATTCAAATACAATACCTGTAATAAACATTCACCACACAAAATGTAATCTTGCTGTATTAAGTGGATCAGCTAATCTAAACTACAAATTTGAAACTTTTATACATGGTTGTACGTGTATTTGTTTATCTTCAAACTTAACACACACACGTCCCACCATTTAACAAGGTCAGAGATAAAGTACATAAAATGGTGAGATTTCAGCTTGATGTTGCATCCTGACAAAGACAATTTGCCAAAAAAAATTGTCGTTGGATTTATGTAAAATCAACATGGTAATAATACAAGTTCGCTTCATTAACACATATCACACATGATTGGACTAGAATGTCCCAGAATGCCATTTCAAGATCCATTAAAAATCATGTAATAAGGTCTATGCTCACCGGAACAAAGAGCTCCGCGGAGAGGTCAGGTGGGGCGGTGCAACGATCGGTTTTCTCCGGCAAAGCGCTGTTCCAGATGCTTGGGATATCCTTGGAATCACAAGAAGTTTCGAAATTCACACCACCGGACTCATTTTCAGGTGGGAATTCGATCAATTCATCAACTTGTTCAAAGAAGGTTGTGCAGTCAATCTCATCCATGAAATTTGATTCCATCACTCTACTCTGACAGAACTTTTCTGGAAAAAAAAGGAATGAAGATGAGAAGAAGTTGGGATACAGCTTATACAAGAATATACACGCTGTGTAATATAATATATTCTAAGCCAAGTAAATGCATGGAATGATCACGAAAATTTAGGGATGGGGCTCGATGCTAGTGTGCGCATGATGTGGATTAGAGGGGCCATGAAGGGGACTTTGCTGGTGTGATGACGCTACGAGCTAGCCAAATCATACTTGCCAGCTTTATGGGGAGATTGGGTCCCAGGCGCATATTAGCAGAAAGGATAAGCTTTAGGCGTAAAGCAATTTTGGATTCTGGTCCATAATAACAAAAAACACAACTGAGGACAATTGAAATAATATGCAAAATAAACATGAAAAGTTGGAAAATGAGATTAAATACATACAGTTCATCTGACGTAAATGTGAATACAGGGATTGCATAGACGGCGCCATGCTAAAAAAATGTTATTTTTCAGCAAAAACCAAACAAGATAGAGAAATTAATGCCAAAATGCAGAATTATGGAACAAATCTTGAGATATTACTATTATATACCCTTATTCATTTAATGTAGCAAATTAAATCAATAATTTTTTTGATGGGTTCTTTTATAATTTATTGTCTATCTTAAATGCCTTTGGATATTAATGCATATTGAATTTACCCATAATTTTTCTTTGTTGTTAACTAAAATTAGTGTATTTCTTCATGGTTGCTAATGAATATTTAATATTTATATCTTATCTTTTTTTTTATTTTATAAATTGATTTAACTAATAATTAAATAAATAATTACTCAATAATTTAGTGATTTTTAGATAATAATGTTTTTAAAATTAAAGTTCATATTATTATATATTTTGTTATCAATTTTCAATTGCGTTCTAAACATAATACAAAGTATTGTTATATTAGCGTTATTCTATTACGAAATCATCGTATATAATATATTGATTTGTTATCTTGTTTGTTCAACCTATTAACTAATTTCTAATTGTATATGATGAAATTACATACATAAAAAACAATTTTTTCTCTTTTCTGCATATAATTAATTTATCATTATATATGATGAATTTATATATATATAAACTATTTTTCACATTTCAAAATAACAAAATTATTATTTAACATTACTCACTTACTAAATTAACTAAGTTATGTTTACCAATTCATTGTGCATTATTACTATGCTTGCAACTTAATGAAGCATAGGTGATGACATAGAGTGGTCACCCTAACAATTAATATTTGTGTTTAAATTATTATTAGTAATTAAAACTACTTTGTGTTCGATGAAATTATTTGATTAGTAAGAATAAATTTGATTTAGAAAAATGATTTCTAAAATGTAAAATAACAACTATATCATATTTGTTAGGTGCAATAATTGTTTATGTAAGGTATAACAATCCAAATGTGACGTTTGAGTTATTTTACGATTTTAAAAGATTTTAGTTAATGTTGCATCGTTACCCCGGTTATAGCTTTCGGTAAATCGGCAAATGCATGATCTTACAATTGGTATATGTAAGAGTCAAAGTCATGATATCGATTCTCATAGATTGCAATTAGTGTAATTATTGATATTGTTGGAGTGCAATAATTGTCCTTGTTGGAGACATCGATCGAATCATGACGATTGAGCTACTATACCGTTTAAAATATTTGAGTTGATGCGTAATATCTATTCTATAAAAAGAAAAAGTTAAACAAAATTCGTAATGAGTTAAAAGTTAGCAAAAACACAATTGATATTTAATTTAATAACAAGTTTAGGGGTTTTATTTTAACATCATTATGATAATTTAGTTAATTAAGAGAATTTTATTTGACAATCACCATATACACTCCATTTAAATACATTGTGATTTTGGTTTTAGTAAAATTTACTATTCTCATTTTATTTATATTGTTTTTCATTGTGAATGATATTTGGATGAAAAATATCTTTGTTAATTTGAGAGAGCTGTCATTATGTTATAATCATGCAAATTGAAAAATGTTATATAAATAAGTGAATATATTTTATTTATCGTCATGATGTATTTTTATTTATTGTGTTTTGATATATTTAGATTAATAAAGACTCGTAAACAAGATGTTATTCAAACTATTTTAAAAATTATCTAAATCTTGTTATTATATTTTTCATTATTAATCAACCACGTGCATCGCACGTGATCATTCCTAGTTTAAGAATATAATAGACTAATTTGCTGCTAGAGAATGGGATGGAGATGGTAAGTTAATAACACAGGAACAATGGACTGAGCCAGGAAAATTTTAAAGTAATTAATTCTCAAAATGGTAAATTAGAGCAAAATTCAAGTGATAATTAAGCTAAATATGACAATTATCAAGAAAGGTAACTCGCAGGAAAGAAACTGCAAAAAAAGATGAGTAGTTTGAATCGACTCATTTCGAAAATAACTTGCGATAATAAAGATTCAAAGTTCAAACTTTAAACAATTCCTTGAGAAAAGAGCAAAAAGATCCACACATTCACCAATTTCTCAACGTTCTTCTACTCTGCCAGCAAAAGGGTGGCCAACGAAAACCCAAAAGTGGAAGAGAGGACACAAAAATTGACAATTTTGGTCATAAAAAGCCAATCATATCCCAAATTTCAGAGCGTTACAGTTTGGTAATAAACTTTGTCACTGCACCTAGATTAAAAAAAATAGAGACAAATACAGGGCCGAACCTGTGCTCAAACCCCACAAAATGCCCAAGAAAATGTGCAGAATCCTTTGTCAACTCCACAATTCCCAAGAAAGCCAAAAGGGCAGGTCTGAAACAAGAAACGCAGCACTCCAAAATGCAGAAAAGGTTAAAAAAGAAAAGAAAAAAAAGAACCGAAGTCCAAAACCTCTATGCTACTATTCCTCCATCACTACTTTCTCTGAAACTCTACAGTTACATGTATGATGTAGGGTGTATGTATGTGCACAATGTGTCTACCTGTGATTCTGTTTATTGAGTTACTGTACACAGAGAGGATAAATTTGAAAATGGGAAGTGATTAATGAGAGAGGTTCCATGGTTGGTGGGTTAAAATTCTTGCTTCATTGCTATTTGCAATGGAATTTGTTTACCGTCACCCTTTTCACTGTAGTCAGTAGTAATGTTCAAGTCTCCTTGGATAAGAGCTTTGAAATATTCACTGGTCTGAGGACGTTTATGTGATGAAATGGATAAGGGATATTTTTATTTTATGATTGTGAGGGTGAGATGATATCGTTGAAATATTAATTTTTTTATTTTATTAAACATATAAATATTTAAACACAAAATAAAATTGTAAATAAGTGAAACAATTTAAAATTACACATAATTAAAATTTAAAAATTTACACATATTTTAAAAACGCTGTTAAAAAAATAACACCCATAATTTAAAAATAACATATATAAATATAAAAACACACATAATTAAGAGAAAATATATAATTAATTATTCATCATCACGTAAACTCTAAATATATTCGATCAAGTTCTTTTTATATAAAAGAACTCTTGTACACTATTTGAAACAAATTGTGCGTGAAATTTTTTAATCGTATGAAAAAAAAATTTTGAATTGATTTTAGAATGAAAGTTCTAGAAGTTTGATTTTTGAAGCTGTTGTGAAGTGAATTTATAGGAGATCGAAGAATATAGCCATTACTATCCATTGAAGATTTTTATGCAATTTTTTTTTTATTTTTAAATTTTTTGTAATGATTTTTCTATTTTTTTAAATTTTTAAAAGCTAAGATGATCTTGACCATTGATCAACAACAGTCAAATCAACTTATTCACTCTTTTATTTTTTTTAAAAAAATATTTTATTATTAATTTAATTTAATTTTTTTAAAAAAATTGTTATTAATTATCGTTTGATTTGGTCATATTTTTTTAAAAATAAAATAACAATTTTTTTTAAAAATAAATATTACAGGAGGACTCCACGGCGCAAGGCTCGCCTGCATTATCAAACGAGGAGGAATCGATTAGCTCGTACCTTTTATTTTAGATAGAAGATAATATAAAAAAAAATTTATTTTTTCAACTCTATGATCAATTGAAAATATACCCATCAAAATTCTTTAAAAAAATTTAAAAATCAAAACTTAGGAATATATTACTATCTACATTCTTTTTAAGAGTATGTCTCTTATAAGACGGTCTCACAAATCTTTATCTCTGATACGGATCAACCCTACCGATATTCACAATAAAATGTAATACAAAAGTAATATTTTTCATGGATGACCAAATAAAAGATCCGTCTCACAAAATACGATCCGTGAGACCGTCTCACAGAAGTTCTTGCCTCTTTTTAATAAGATAACGAGTATCAATGAATAATATATGAATAGAAACTGATAAAATAAGATGATTCATATTAACATTCATACGTAGATACAATAAAATATTATTTTTGTTAATTACAATATCTTATTTTATTTAAATAAAGAATCAATAGTTTTTTCCTAGTTACAATAAGAATTAATATGAAATCTTCATGAATCATTTTCTCACTACAAAATATAGCCCCCCGCCTATGACTCCAATGCCTCAAACTAATGAGACTAAATTAGAATACGTTGGTCTATATGAATCAGTTTGAGGTTCTCTCTTCCTTCATCCACCTTCATAGTTTTATGTGGCTCGACTAGATGATACGTATAGAGTCAGTCGAAACCGACTTTGCTGCATCTAGATGATTCAGTCGGCACGTTCCAAGAAGGACTTCCGGCAACTCCTCTTAGTATTACCCTGTAAATTCAAAACAAACACCATCAAACAATTTAAACCAAGCGTGTTATTTTAGATAGTCTGTGTTGGTTTTTCTCATTCATTGTTATCAATATTTATACATGCTAGAAAGCCGAAAAATCCTATCAAAATATATGCCACCCATATATCTAGCCTAATCTAAGGAAATCAAATATATGCAAATATATGCCACCCATATATGTGGCCTAAATATCCGTAACACCCCCCCTCAAGTTGGAGTATGCAAGTCCAGAATGCCCAACTTGTCGAGAAGAAGTTCAAACTGAGTTTTTCCCAAAGCTTTGGTAAATATGTCCGCCAGTTGAACAGATGTCGGGACATAAGACGGAGCAATAAGACCCTCTTGGATGGCATCACGCACGAAATGGCAGTCAACTTCAATATGTTTCGTTCGTTCATGAAAGACCGGATTATGCGCTATATGCAAAGCAGACTGACTATCACAGAAAAGAGGAATCGTCTTTGGATGATGAACACCCAAACTCAGAAGTAAGCCTTTCAACCATTTGAGTTCACAAGTAAGAGAGGCCATAGAACGATACTCGGCCTCGGCTGACGAGCGAGCGACACTATGCTGCTTTTTAGTTTTCCAGGAAATTGGCGAATGCCCCAAAAACACAAACCAACCAGTAAGAGAACGCCGAGTAAGAGCACATGCGGCCCAATCTGAGTCACACCAGCCAGTCAAGGATAGCTCACTGTCTGAGCGGAGAAGAATACCTTGACCCGGTGATTTCTTTAAGTAACGAACCACCCGTAGTGCAGCATCCCAATGTGCCTGTTTCGGTTCCTGCATGAACTGCGACAGCACATGAACCGAATAAGCCAAGTCAGGTCGGGTAACAGACAGATAGATAAGACGTCCAAGCAACCGACGATAGGGCTCTGGATCGGAGAGGCATGGCCCCATGATGCGCGTCAATTGATGATTTTGTTCAAGCGGGAAATGAAGCCGGCTTTGAACCCAATAATCCTACCTCAGAAATAATATCAAGGGCGTATTTGCGTTGACATAAAAACAACCCAGACGAACTCCTAGCCACCTCAATGCCAAGAAAATATTTAAGCACACCAAGATCCTTCATATAAAAGCACTTGCTCAAATATGCTTTAAAACTTGTAATCGCAGCGGAATCATTGCCAGAGATCACTAAATCATCGACATACACAAGGACATTGAGTTGGACGAGATCTTTAGTGTAAGTAAAGAAGGAGTAATCGGAGTAGGATTGAAGAAAGCCATAACCTTTTAAAGCTGTCACGAGTTTAGCAAACCAACATCGAGGTGCCTGTCGCAGACCATACAGTGACTTGCGCAAACGACAGACCAAGTTGGAGTCAGTAGAATGAAAACATGGTGGAAGTTTCATATACACCTCTTCGTGTAGATCGCCGTGAAGAAATGCATTATGGACATCCATTTGATGCAACTCCCAATTCTTCGATGCTGCGACTGCCAGGAAAGTTCTGACTGTCACCATTTTTGCCACTGGAGCAAAGGTCTCGTTATAGTCTATTCCCTCGACTTGATGATTACCAAAGACAACTAATATGGCCTTTAATCTTTCAATGCTGCCATCAGAGTGATATTTGATTCTGTACACCCATTTACTGCCCAGAGCTTTCTTTCCAGGAGGTAATGGTTCCATAGTCCAAGTTCCATTATCCTCTAAAGCACGAATTTCTTGTTGCATAGCATGACACCAGCCGATGTCCTTAACAGCTTCCTTAAAAGACGGTGGCTCAATCCCTGCAGTTACAGCTAAGGGAGTTTGAGATGGCTGAGTAGGATGAGAAAGGGATGGACATTTGGTGATAACAGTGCTCGTGACGAAGTCGCATAAGATGACCGATGGGCGTTTATCCCGAAAACCACGACCCAGTCGTTCCTCTCCCGAGCCGGCGGGAGATGTATCCGGAGAGGAAGGCTCCACTATTGGCGTGCTACTAAGGATACCCTCGTGCATCGTCCCATGTTCATCCATATCAATAATAAACTCGTCAGTGGAAGGGACTGGACCTTCAACAGGGGCGAGATTTGTGCCTTTGTCAATCAAAAAAGGAAATACCTTTTCGAAGAACTTGACGTCTCTAGATACGAAGAATTCCTTTTTCTCAAGGTCAAATAAACTCCAACCCTTTTTACCAAACGGATATCCCACAAAAACACATTTACGGCTTCGAGTAGCGAATTTGTCACCCTTAGCTCGTTGATTATGTGCAAAAGCTAAACATCCAATGATGCGAAGTTCGCTGAAAGAAGGAGCACAACCAAAGAGAATTTCATAAGGAGTTTTGTTGAGAAGAACGCTAGAAGGAGTTCGATTTATTAAGTGTGCAGCGGCCAAAATACATTCCCCCCAAAAAGAAATAGGCAAGCCTCCTTGAAAGCGTAATGCACGAGCAACATTCAAAATGTATTTATGTTTTCTTTCCACCCTGCCATTTTGTTGAGGGGTACCCACACAGGAGGTTTGAAATAATATTCCATTTGCTACAAAGTATTCTTTCATGCAGACAAACTCGGTGCCATTGTCACTCCGTACAATTTTCAACTTTTGAGAGAATTGACGATCAATCATTGCAATAAAAGACATAAACATCTTAAATACCTCTCGTTTATCAATTAATAAATAAACCCATACGGCACGAGAATAATCATCCACTAAAGTCAAGAAATAACGGGCACCACAAGAGGATATTTCATCATATGGACCCCATAAGTCACAATGTATTAACTCAAAAATCCGAGTTGACTTATTTTCACTTGATGAAAAACTGTTTCTAGAATGTTTGGCACGATGACAGACGTCACAGCCGGTATCTAAAGTACCCCTAGATTCATGTAAAAAAGGAAGAACTTCACTACTTTCTCGGAAGGATGACCCAAACGATGATGCCATAGCTCCAAGGTCTTCGAACCAGCATCCACAGCCGCAACCGTTTGCACATTTAATCCTTGCCGTAGGTAGTAAAGTCCATCCCTTTTCTCACCCGTGCCAATCATCTCCCTCGAACGCTGGTCCTGTATGGCACATGAGTTAGAATCGAACTGAACACAACAATCTATATCATCAATCAGTTGTGAGACCGAAATTAAATTGCATTGTAAATTAGGAACATAAAGCACATTTTGGAGCCGTATGGTGTCCGTTAGTTGCACGGCACCCTCTTCAGTGGCAGCTAGTGTCTGACCATCTGGAAGACGCACGGGACATGAAGAAATTGCTTTAATATTCAATAGACATGATTCGTTACCGGTAACGTGATGAGAGCAGCCGGTATCAATTATCCAATCAGCCATACTTAACTTACCCTGCAATCTGTTAGAAGAAGGAGAAGTAGAACCAAACGCAGCCGAGAGTGCCGCCCATTGTTCGGCAGAGAAACTTGGAAAGGATTGTGTAGCAGGGGCGTGGCTCAAGGTGGTAGGAGATGTACTGTGAGGAATTGCGGGTATAGCAGCATTAGCACGAACTCCATTACGACCATGACCTGCCGAATTTCTAGTTGAAGAAGCTGACGGTTTGCCTTTCAAAGTTCCTTTTCCTTCAAGGGTAGAACCATATTTTTCCAAGTACCAATCTGGAGTGACATGTATGTCGAAGCAGGTTGTAATATCATGACCCGATTTGTGGCATTGAGAACAAGTCAAGGCTGCCTTCGTCGTTTTGTCGAGGCGTGGTTTGGATCGAGGCTCCATTTTCACAGCAAAACCAACTGCATCGGGTTTCTCTTCGGTGATGCGTGTGATCCCCCGAACCCGCTCATCTTGAGCGACTTGTTGGAATGCCCGATTCAACGTGGGAAGAGGATCCTGTGACAAGAGAGTCGATCGCAATTGTGCATAATAATCAGAACACAGGCCAAGAAGAAATTGATGCAACCTGTCATCATCACGTCGTTGGCTGTGTTGCTTACCGACCTGACACGTACAGTTACTGCACTTGCAAGAAATCAAAGGCTCATGTTTATCAAGTTCATCCCATAAAACGTTCAATTTACTGAAGTAAACAGCAACAGGCATAACTTTTGTTTGCTCACAACGATTAATATCGCCCTTAAGCTGGTGAATACGTGGACCATTCACAACCGAGAATCTTTCATGCAAATCGTCCCATAAGCGTTTTGCATTATCGTAATTCGAGAGCATAGAACGTACCTCGGGGTCAATCGTATTCATGAGCCATGAGACAAGCATGCACTGAATCATTACCCAATCATCATTCGTACAGGGAGGAACAATATCCGTGATTGTGCCGTTAAGAAAGCCGAATTTGCGCCGAGAGGAAAGAGCAACGCGAATAGCATGAGACCAATCATCAAAGTTATCGAGTTTTAGACGGATAGGAGTAATGAAATCGCCAGGGCGATCTTGTGACCCTAAGTAAAATAGCGAGCTGGAGTCGATTTTTGCAGGCGGCGGTGAAGGAGTGGCGGCAGCCATAGTGCCGAAAAGATTTGGATTTAATTTGGCTCTGATACCATGTTATTTTAGATAATCTGTGTTGGTTTTTCTCATTCATTGTTATCAATATTTATACATGCTAGAAAGCCGAAAAATCCTATCAAAATATATGCCACCCATATATCTAGCCTAATCTAAGGAAATCAAATATATGCAAATATATGCCACCCATATATGTGGCCTAAATATCCGTAACAAAGCGTCAACCACAGAATCTGCACAAAAAGAATAAGATCCACCATCATATGTTTGCATGATAACATCATGCACAACCCTCCTTTTTATCATAGACTGCCTTAAATTCATAGAAAATGAAAGGGGCAAAACCAGATATTTGATCCAGGGAAACGGCGAGTGATTTCGTGCTTAAGGTTTATAAAACATGGGGGGGGAGAGGTGTGTGTGCACTAAGTAATAAGATAAACCGTAAGACAATTAATGCTGTTGTACTAAAAATAACTAAATCACTGTGATAATATATTCAAATCTTATAAAACATATATTAGCATGAGATCACAGTTTGATCACTCCTGTATTGAGAGGCTGGCAAGACACTGGAGACCTTTGTTGCTTCCTAACATAAACCTAGTAACTAGTAAGTACTAAGTAGTAACATGTTTCGTCATAATTTGTAGTTTGTTCAGTACTGCTGCTTTACCTGTATCAAAAATGCCATTTCTATCACAAGATTGTTCAAGTAACCAAGAACGAGGCTAACGACTCCTCTTGCCACTGTCGATGAGCCAACATTGATATCCAGCTGAAAATTTGAACATTTCATTTTAAAGATGTGGATGTTTTTAATTCAACATAACAAAAGGCTCATCCTCATTTAGTATGTGATACCTCCAAGTAGTTTTTTCCTCGATAATAATTCACTTCAAGCGCTTGCCCGAGCAAACAAGATTTTTTACCAACTCTCTGTTTAACTATTCAAGATCCCTGCAGAATCACTTCAAATGTAAGCCTCATCCTATTTTGTATCATGCAGAAAAAGTTTTATAGGGAGACAGATTCAAAATATTTGACTTTAAAGGATAAAGGTGAAAAAATGTATAATACTTAAAAAAGAAAAGCAGCATCGCTAGAAAAGAACCTTTGAAATGTATGGTATAAGCTTGAATCTTGAGTTCCTAAAAGCATCGTCTCCATTGACAAAACGCTCCAACAAGGGCGTTTCATTTAGGGGTGTTTTTAACATGTAATATAACGCCAGATTGTACATCGTTGTACCAGGAACCTGATTTAGTAGCAGATGGAACACATATACTTTAAATTTAAGATAATCAGGAACATGGGAAGTATCAAAGAAAAGAAGTAAGATCTACCTGTATGTTCATGACAAAAAAGAATTCTGGACCTCCCCTATCTGCATATTTCTGCATATTTGTTAATTAAAATTTGATGTTAGACTTTCTCTTTATACATGTATGTGTTAGAGTGTTTACTAAACGAGGGTTAAAGGCACCTTTCTATGAACCATTCATGCCAAAATTAGATTATCGTTTTTATAAAGTTTGTGTTGCAAGTATAAACAATTCAGAAGTTCAAGGAGTCAAGATTAGAAGATAAAAAAATCTATAACTGAAACCTGAACAATGCCTCCAGGACGACCAGCAAGATCGTCTTCACGCTTGTCGGATCTTAGCCAATCTGCAGCAACCATTTGCATCAATGTGCCCTTCGCCTTAATCTAACAAAACAAAGTGTTCTCCAGGAGATTTTAATCATGATCATGTGAAATGAAATTATATAAATACAACTATTTCATGATCTTAGAATAGAGTAATACGAATGAAGTGAATAAAAGATATCAAGATGTGACCTTTTGACGGTCTTCGAGATAATTATCACCACGGACGAGGAAGGATGAAGGATCAGCAGCTGCACAACTAGAGGGCATGTTGAAGCATGAATCTTTTGGAAGTGTGGCTCCATAATAGCATGAGACATTTTCTCCCCAAGACAGTTCTTGCAAGTCGACATAGCCCTTTTTCTGGACTGCAAACATTATGTATTTCAAGTCATTTCTAATTTTTTAAACTTCACATATATTTGTTATGGTAAGTTGCTTCTAAAATGGACTAACCTGCAAGTTCATGCAATTTTTTCACAAAATTAGCAGCAGAGGACAATTTTGGCTGGTAGATGTCCTGAGCATTTCGGATTGAAAGAACATGTCACAAATATATTTCACCAATGAAAATTTTTCAAAACAAGATGAGGAACAGGTGTATAACATACCACGTAACAAAATTCTGGGGATGTGTCAGAAGTCCACCCATTGTCTGATGTCTCATCATAGAATGGTTCAGGAACATCGAAAAATTCATCAGCAGCATCATTTAATCCCTTAAGACTTGAAGCTTCAGAAAGAGGTTTCAATCCCTCGTCTTCTATTATCTTCTCCACCATTTTAAGGTTTACTTCAGTTTTGATCTCTTCCTTCTCACTCTGAGGAATCCCAGCCTCCATTGCGAGCCCTCCCAATAAAAACTCATTTGTAGCACTTCCTACCTTAGCTCTGAACATCTCTCTCAAGGCTGCATTGTGAGAAAACGATGCTTGTCCATTAAGAAAACCCACTTAGAATCAGAACTCAGAAGTATTGCTTAAATGTACACAAGATGTGCACTTCACCTGCGACCCTCCCAAGCATCCGGATAGTTATTGATCTTGAAGATGCTTTCCTGAAACGGGATTTCCAAAACCTCCAATCGACAGTGAGCATGTGTTTTATGACACATTCTTTACCTTGTATTGCAGGAGTTATCACATATCCACCGCCCTGCTCAATTACAAAATACAAAAACACCGAAATGATCAATACATACAAAGATTTGATATCCATTTTCGTTCTCAACCTATCGATTTTAGATGACACACATTCCATATATTGCATCAAATCCAATTCAAGGCATACATTACTTTTAAGGCAAGCTCGAATATATCCATCTTGTGGTGGACACTTTCTGTGGATCACAGAGTGGTAAAGAATCACTGCAACAAAAACAACAGAATTATAAAGTCCATGTCTATTAACATAAACTCGACAAGATGCAAGAACATGAACACGAAAATGAAATTAATAGTTATAAACCTTTTAACTTTAGCTATGGCTTTAACTTTTATCAAGTTCATGTGTATAATAACATAAACTTGACACAATACAAGAATATGGACACGAAATGATAATAATCGGTACAACCCTTTAACTTTAATTACAGCTTTAACAGTTATCAACTTCATAACATCAGTTTCTGATTTAGGGAGCACCATATGTTCCATCATCTTCCCTTCTCCAATAACGGCGAAGCAGCAAATCTCTTCGTTTCATTGCCCTGAAAAAGGAAATGTCATTAGTGATAGCATTATATTTTAAAATGTATTCTTGTAAGTTACAAGACTGACCATGGTAACCAATGATTATATAGTTGTATGTGTATTATATCTGTATGACCATCAAGATGCTCAATCACACTTCCCCTGTAGAAACAGAAATCCCATCTGCAAAAGCATTTAATAAGTAAAACTCAAGAAAATTAGCCTACATTCCATTAGACAAAAAAATAGAAGATGATAGGTAAATCTTAGTCGCCTTCAATCTCATAAAGTGTTTTTTAGAATGTTTAAAAGAAACTTTATATTTCATGTTTATAGCGGAATTTCCTAAAAGGAAAAAAAATATGGGAGCCTTACTCAGATTTTGAAGTACCAAGAGACATAAGCGTATGGAAAACGACTTCCGAAGCTCCATCAATCACACCAACGGCCATTATGGCAGGGTGATCGTCCCAATGCTGTATACAAAAATTCAAAAACAAATCAAAAGAATGGAATCATGTCATGAACTCTAAAGGATCAACCATAGATGAGTAGAAGGAATCCACCTTTCCATTGGAATCTCTGTCCTTTGCTTCCTTGAAGAGACGCAATCCTAAAGAGGCAATATAAGAAAATTTCTTTTGCTTTAAAAAACCAAACATTCAAGTAATTACCATCATGACAGCCAAATATTTTCCATGGTGAAGGACCAATTACATCCGAAGTCATGGCATTTACATGTTCAGAAGATGCTGAAGTCCAGTCGATAGACCTTTTATTTGCGATTCTCTTTGAAACGCTTAAGCTGTTAAGCCAAAGGTAAAAAAACAAGATTGTGCAAGGATAATGGCAAGATACATAGGCAAAACTAGTCTCAAAAGTTCCATAATTGAAGATTTTCAAGCTATAGGTAACTTAATTGGAGAATTTTCACCTGAAAGGCTGCCATCTCCTTTTGGAACAATCTGAGTTAGTCACAGGGTCAAGAGCAGTGTCCTGCAAAGAACGAATCCACATAGCAGCTTCTTCCGAACTGGTTGCCCCCAGCTATTAAAATTTAGAATGTGAAGGTCATTCGCCATTACTATTGTCTTGTCTTCTTCTAAGAGTTAAAAGAATCCAAATGGAGAGCTCACCTTAAGCTGATCGTTATGATTAGAAGTATTGTAAAGGGTGAAAATAAAAAAAATCTGTACATTACAAGATAGATCATATAAGTGTAAAAGGTAATACAAATTTTGCTCTTTGCTTACGATTACCTACACATCCAAAATTAATTTTACTTTCATATGATGACTCTCTCTTCCATTGTCTGTAGCACGTATGCAGGAGTCTATTATTGCACTTCTCACTGGCTCCTGGTACAAGAATGGTCAATTCATACAAAGCAAAGGATCAGGATTAGCAAAAGAAGATGATATACACTCTTAGCAATAGTATCCACTATTTTTTTCTCTATAAACTTGTTGCATGGCACCAAAATTTCACGAAGGACAGAAAATGAACTACGAGAGGATGCATGGTTGACTAAGTGGCCAGGAGAGCGATATCTTTCCCCAGTCAAACAAGAGAAGCACGTTGGAAAAATTAGTGATTAGCATGTTCAATTTTTTAAGGGTAAATTTTGCCCTCCAGTTTTGTTTTACTCTCAATTACTTTACATTGAAATGATACTCACTCACCTAAATAAAAATCATCGTTATTTCCCTCTATAGCAAGTGGAAGATATGAATATATAATTCTCGACCTCATATGAAAACTCCTTTATTTAACTACCCTCAGTCGAATTTGCTGTCTACATTTGACAAACCTTGATCTTTATATAATAATCAAACATAGTCCAAAAGAAAATCTTATAGAAATGCTGGCAGATAACAAATTTTATTTGTTCTCCCAAATATAAATCGAGAGACAACACGAGATAATCGATATCAACTCTGTTCGGATATGCTTTCAGTTGAAATTAATATCAAATAAGTGGTCCATTGTGAATATCCAACTTTCTGATAAATACATTGAGAATATTATCTAATTGATTCCTTTGTACTTATTTGCTGGTCAAAGATAGGAAGAGTAATCCAGCAACCATTGTACTTATCCTTGTAACACCAAACCAATTGTCAAAACAAAGAACTTGAGATATTTTGTAACACAAATAAATAGAAAATTATATTTTAAAAAATTTAACTCCAACAAAGTGAAAGTCGCTTGGACTATTTTATTTCAATCATTAGATGAAAAAATAAAATAAGGACAAATCAGACACAACTATATTATGCTATCACAACACGTCGATACAGAAAACACAAAGAGATACGATCAAGAAAAGCCAAATCATTTTATAGGAATCAACACATAAGGGATGCATAATCCTTACATATACATAGAGCAGCCTGGGGAAAAAAATCAAATTTCGCATGTAATTTATTGACATTATAAGTTTCGCTCAAAATAAATGGAATTCATGCTAAATTCTTGGTCCACCTATCATATATGCTTGCATCATTTTTAAAACACACAAACACACACACACATCTTAGTTATAATATTTGCATGTTTCCAATGAAATCATGAAATAGAAAAGGAAAAAAACGATTAAAAACAGAAATGCACCTCTGTAGCTGAAGAAGGAATAGATTTGAAGCTCTTGAGGCAGTTATCTTGAAGAATGAAGTATCTTTTACGGGAATATTGCAGCCCAAAACGGTTGAAACGAATCAAATAAAGCCACCCCCGCATCATACCTTCTCTTTCTGCCATCCCCATTTTCCCGAGACTCTCAAAAATATTACAAACAAACAAAAAATCCCACCTTTTTTAGACGATTCCCTTTTGTCCAAAAACCCATTTGAATAATGTTCGAAGGACGTGTTATACGATATATTTGCGCATATATATACACGAAAAAATGTATATATATGCAAGCCTAAGAACATTGACAGGATTTTGGGAAGGTGGGAAGAGACCAGTGGACGATCCTCTGATTCCTCCGAAGGGAACCAGAGAATCAAACAAAGAAAGTCGTATATTTTCTGGATTTCAGGCGCTGCTAATATATGTATGGTAAAAAAAATTTCTTGTTTGTTCGTGTTTGCTTGTTCTCTTCTGTTTCCGTTTGAACAGATTGGATTATGAATGTAAGTATTTATGATTATAATGATGACAACAGTTATTATTGAATGGAAGTCCACGATTCGTGAAAATTACGAGTTTACCCTTATCTTGTTTTAATCTATTTATTCATGTCGAATTAATGTCATTTCACGTGCGCAAAACAATGCATATATATTAAAATCAATTTGTATTAAATGATTTTTTTTATTTTAATGACATTTGTATTGTAAAATAAAATGTTTTATGATTTCAAAAAAAATGGTATTTTTAATTTATAAAAAACAGATCATATCACAAAAAATAATTACTATAATTGTTTTAAATTTAATAATATATTATCGATAGTATGATATATTATAGAAATATAGAAATATATATAATATATGTAAGTTTAGATTTTTTAAATAATAAAAATAAATAACTGAAAAAGCTTTCATTGAAAATATTTTGAAGCGCGAATATTCTTATAAAAATATCAAACATAAAAAGTAAATAAATTTATGGATTGGCCGAGTTGAAGATCTGTATCATAAAATTGATATGCGACACGATCTCAAATGAGTTTTAGTGTTTTTTATTAATCAAATTAAAACTGTCAAGTAAGCCAAAATGAAAAACGGATTTACTATAAAAATTTTAAAATTATTATATATTTACAATCGAATTTATTAAATCCACAACTAATTGAACCCTTGTTTTTAATCTATGTTTTTAAATTTCAAAAACTCAAAAGTAAAATTTTTTATTAAAAAAACGAAATAAAAAATGCATTAATCAGCTCCCAGTATTGTGACGAATTATATGTTCTGAGTTATTTTATGTTACATCTAAAGTGTTTATTATCCTATAATATGATCAAATATTAACTTTTTTATCGCCAATATATACGTCAACTTTCATAAAAATGTGTGAGACGTACATGATCCAATGATATTGTAATATAGAGAAACATTCATGGTGTAGTATAGATTCAATCGTGCATTCTCATTCTCATTGTTTTATCTTATTCTTGTCATTTATTTGATTTTTAAGCTATTTTTAGATAGATAATGATTTTTTTTATTAAGGAAAATAATGGTAAGTTGGAAGGCAATTTTGTAAATATGAGATTGTTTAATCGTTCCAATTGATTTTCAGTTTATGTGGTGACTTACCAAAGTGGATGGTATCCACATTTTTTTAGATAAAATTTGTATGAGACGGCCTCAAATGTTATATTTTGTGAGATAAATCTCTTATTCGGATCTTCGATGAAAAAATATTACTTTTTATGTTAAGAATATTATTTTTTATTATGAATATCGGTAGGATTGACCCGTCTCACAGATAAAAATTCGTGAGACCGTCTCACGAGAGATCTTTATTTACTTCTAAAATATCTAATATGTTCTCAAATGACTTTTAAAAATCTTGATATATACATACAATGTTTTTTTTATATTTTTTATTTATTAAATATAATAAAATATTAAAACTAATTCAAAAAAATTCTAATGGGACCGTCTAATGACTCGATTTGTGGCACTAATTTTCTACCCTTACCGAATCATGAATTTTTTTGTTTTATATCAAAATTATTATTTTTCACTCAATATATGGGTCGAGTCAACTCATCATGTGGATATAGATTTGTGAGACCGTTTCACGAGATACTTACTCAGACTAGTATAGGTAAAAAAAAATTTCTTACCTTGAGTAATTTTTCTTAAATATTTTGATAAACATTTTAATTAGACTACTGATTTCCAATATTTTTTTTAGGTATCGTAGCATATTATTATGAAATGAAAAATAATTTTAGTATTTGTTTTTCTTTAAAAATATATTTTAACGAATTTTAAGATAGTTTGTTTATTTTCAAATAATTATTTTTATTTATACTATTTATTTATTTAATTTAATGAATTACAAAATATATATATATATATATATATATATAAATACTTATATATTTTTAATTATTGTACATGCATATTTAAGTTTTCGAATAATTTGTTTTTAGTAAAATAATAAATATTTGTACTGTTATTTTTTATGTAAATTATTATTTTAATTATATATAAATATATAAATATATATATATATATATTTAATAATATTTCAAAATCAACATATTTAAATAGATATATGATGCATAATGAAGATTATCATTTTATAATTATAAAATAATTAATGATACTGGATATTTGAATATTATTAAATATATCACTAATTCGTATTTATTTTTTTAGCATGAAGTTTTTGACAGAAACCTACTATAAATGACAATAACTATATATATATATATATAGAATATTAAAAATATGATATTATTATATGATATTTGAGTATAAATATTTAAAAATATCACTTAACCAAAGGGAAAGTCGAAAATGCATTATATTTTTATTTATAAAAAAATCTACTCGAACAAGTATTTATAAACTTTTTTATAAAATATTTTTTATAAAATGTTTTAAAAGTTTTTTAAGAACAAATATGTGTTTAAATAATTATTTTATAAAAACGTTTTTACAGTTGAAAAATAAGATTTTTTATTTTCATTTCTTTTTTTGAACATATTATTTTCACTTCTAATATATTAAAAAAATATTTCAATTTTTCTTTAAAAACTATAATTAGAATAAATATTTTTTCTAATATTTTTCCAAAAGAGTTTTACAAAAATATTATCCAAACATATACTTAATTTGTTTTCCGTTTATAAAATATTAAAAATATTTTTAAAATATTTGTTCAACCGGAGGAATAAACTATTGGAATTTTAATATGGTATTTTTTTAATATATGAGTAGTACACTTTGTCTCACTTTAATAAAATTTCCCGCAAATTAGAGAAAATCAAGTGATCATCCATATAACTATTAATTAACGTTGAAAATTTTAATATTAACTAATTTTTAATTGATTTGATAAAATATTATTTAAAATTATAATTATATTTTTATTGTTTAACTTTATTTATAATTTTTTTTTCTTTCTTAAATAATCTTTTAAAATTTAATATTATATATATATTTATTCTTAATTTCAAAATAATAAAATCATCGTATTTTTCAACTATATAAACAGCCGCAAGGCCACTGGTATTATATTTATCTTTGAAAGTTCTGTAATCGTTGAATGAATTTCCCCGTTCCGATCACAAAACATCTCCGGTTCGGATCCATCACACACAGCCTACGAGCTCCGCGGCCACATCACCGCGTGCGGCTGCAACTTCGCCTTTTCTTCGAGGTCAGTAAAATGAGAATTCTGGCGTCAAAGAAATTTTTTTTAACGCTTTTGTTTTTGTGTTTTGATTGAATTTGCGGTTAAATTGGGTTTGAACTTTGTTCCTTAATCAGTTACTAACGTGAAGTTCGCATTTTTTAATTAAAAAAATCAATGTTTTAGTGTCAATATGTGAAACCTAGTTCCACTTAATCACTAATGGATTTGGGGCATATCTGTAAAGGATTAAAGGTTTCTTCCACGTGTTAAACTATTGTATTTCTTACTGGCTTAAACTGTCTAGGATTTTAATTTAAACTTGAATCTAATTGGGAATGTCCAGGTTGCTGTTGGGCGTTGAAGTTGTTGGTAGTGATTTTGTTCTCTTTGCTTCAAATAATCCAATTTGGAGAGTATGCATGCTTTTTTTTGCTAATATAAGATGATATGTTTTGCTTCAAGGACCTTGTCATTTGTATCAGGGTCGGCTTTAATGTTTCTTGAGGCTAATTTTTTATTTTCCGAAAAATATACATATAATTTTATTCATTTTTTGGAGTTGGTTGGTTCTCCTGCATTCGGGCCTCTCTGCCCACCCCTACTTGCTACAGACATCTGAATTCAATTGTCCATGGGTGTTTTCCTGAGTTGTTTGAAGTTTTTTTTTTCATATCGTTTCTTTTGTGAATATAAAACATCCTTACTGTGAAATTCTATTTGTTATATGCTTCAGCTTATTGGTTATCATGTATGTTCACAAATTACTTTTCCTTGATTTTATCTTTTGAAAATTCCGAGGACGCAGCTTTTGCATTAGTTAAGTGCATTTTTTAATGAAGTGAAGAGATCAATTTTTTAGGATCTTCTTTGTTATGGAGATGGATATTGATAAGGCGAGGGATGCTGATGACTGGAATGGTGAAGATATGAGAAAGCACAGGACAGGCAAGTCGAGGAAAATAGGGAGTGTTGAAGGAGTTGATGGCTTTGATAGTAGTGGAATAAGAACAAGTACATCTGACAGACATGAAAGTCGAAAGAGAATGGGTGGCTCAGTCAGAGTTGATAGTGATCAGGATGAATGTGACAGGAAACAGTCACACTCAAAGCAGACGAAGAAAATACCAGAAGAGAATACATTGCACAGATTGAGCACTTGGTATCAAGATGGAGAAGTAGAACATAAGCTTGAGGGCAGGGACATGTCTGGAAGCAAAGGATATAGAATAGCTGAAGAAAGTGAGAGAGGAAAATCAACTACTCAGCACTCTGAGCATGAATTTGATTTGGGTGAGGTGGCAGATAAAGATTCAAAATATTCACAGAGAACGGATAGTGACAGAGAGAAGGGTTACGGGTATGTTGAACGTGGAAGGCGTTCTCAGAGTAGATGGGATGAATCTGACGCTGTTGTTAAGGCCAATAACCTTGTAGAAAGAATCGATGTCAGAAGGGGAAAGTCTTCTGATTGTAAACTTGGAAGCATGGGTGAAAGAGAAAGTGATAATTTGGAAATTGAATCGACTGATATGAAAATCAGAGATATGAATTCAATTAATGATGAAGTTATCGAGTCTCGTGATGGAGAAGAGAGAAGAGTTAGTTTAGAAAGGAGTAAAGAAAGATCAAGTGAAGAGAGATTTGAGGAGTATAATTTGCAAATAAAGCACACTGGTGGAGATAGAGTTTATGATAGTGAAAGGTCTTTAGATAAAGGTGAAGATGTTAAGATGGTAATGAGAGACACCACTAGGAGAGATATAGAGGGCTCCAATATGTCCAAGACTCCTGAGAAGATTGGGCGGCATCAGTTTGAGTCTGGTAATTTTGAGTCAGATTATGAAAGAAATGGTGCTTTTAAGAGGAAGGAACAGGTAAAAAATGGGTCATGGGATAGTTGGGTTGACAAAAACAGGAACCGCCAGAATTTCAAAGATGCTTCAAAAAGAAGGCAAGACAAGCAAACTGGAGATAGTGGAACCAGCTATGGTATCAGCAGAGAGTGGGAATTGCCAAGGCGGGGTTGTGAGTGGACTGATGGTGAATATGGTCGTTCTGGTGGTAGAAAAGATGGAAGCAGGACTGAAGCCGTGAAAACCTCGTCTAAGTATGGAATATCAAATGAGAATTATGATGTAATTGAAATCCGTACCAAACCATTTGATCATGGAGTAGATGATTCGAGTTCAACCTTTGCCCAAAACCGTGAGGTTGTTCAGCAATCTCACGCAAAACTAGCATCTGTTATTGATCATAGATCTGTACAATCTGGTGAAGAGTCTAAAGATAAAATCATTGATGGTTGCCTAGCAATGCAGGATCATAATTCATGGAGTGATGACACTGAATTTCAGTCAGATAAATTTGGCGGTCAGAATAGTGTTTCGTCCAATCGTGGCGATGTTGGCCAAGGTTATAGCATTGATTCTGTACCTCCACATGCTAACCAAGAGAATGGTTTTTTTAATAGAAGTACTTCACAAGGTTTTAGGGGAAATAGAATTGGGAGAGCCGGAAGGGGTAGGCCTACTGGAAGAAACAGCCAACAGTTCGGTTTTCCAATACCCCTGGTGGGATCACCTTTTGGACAACTTGGAATTCCACCTCATGGGCCAATTCAATCTTTGGCTCCCAACATGTCTCCTGTTCCAGGTCCTCCAATATCTCCTGGAGTTTTTATTCCGCCGTTTCAGCCTGCTCCCATTATATGGCCGGGAGCTAGGGGTGTTGAGATGAATATGCTACCTGTTCAACCAGGTTTCCCACCTATTCCTTCTGGGCCGCTGGTGCATCGATTTCCCCCTAATGTAGGAAATCCACAAAATAGTTCTCTGCTTTTCAATTCTTTAGGGCCTGCAAAAGGAACACCTCCGAGTATGCCTGGCCCAAATTTTAATGCCATTGCTCCAATGGTTCGTGGGCAGCTGCAGGATAAATCATCTGGAGGATGGCTTCCTAGTAGATCTGATGGACCACCTGGCAGAGCTCCCTCTAGAGGGGAGCAGAATGATTACTCTCAAAACTTTGTTGACACTGGCATGCGGCCTCAGAATTTTATAAGAGAGCTGGAACTCACTAGTGTTGTGGAAGACTATCCAAAGCTTCGAGATCTTATCCAGAGAAAGGATGAAATTGTTGCAAAATCTGCTTCACATCCAATGTATTACAAGTGCGACCTGCGAGAGCAGGTGCTCTCTCAGGAGTTCTTTGGAACCAAGTTTGATGTCATTCTCGTAGACCCGCCCTGGGAGGAATATGTTCATCGAGCTCCTGGCGTCACTGAACATATGGAATACTGGACGTTTGAAGAAATAATGAATTTAAAAATTGAGGTGTTTTCTTTTTTCTCTGTATTATGTATGTGAAGGCTCCATTTAAATTCACTGGTTAAAATAGACCGCTGCTTCTGTTTTGGTCTTATTCATGTGAAGAATTTCCTGTCTCCACGCATTCTGTGTCACTTGGTAGATTTTGATTTTCATTCTCCTTTTCATAATATGTTCATAGGCAATCGCTGACACCCCATCTTTCATCTTCCTATGGGTTGGCGCTGGTGTTGGGCTTGAGCAAGGTCGGCAATGTCTTAAAAAGGTGAAGCCAGCTCATATCTGTTGTTTTTGTTTTTGTCTCTTGCTTCCTTTCGGTCGCAATGATCCATTTCCTCTCCATTCCAAAATTTGTGTAATTAACTCTCAGTATCTGCTTTTGTATATTTAGTGGGGATTTCGCAGATGTGAAGATATATGTTGGGTGAAGACTAACAAAACTAATGCAACTCCTGGCTTACGTCATGATTCTCATACTTTAGTTCAGCGATCAAAGGTTAGGCTGAAAGCATACTATTTAATAATGGATGTTGCCGATGTCTTGTGAGGCTTACTGCGGTGTCTTTTCTTTTGTTTACTAAGTCTGAGTTATGTCGTGAAAATTGTTGTGTTCTGATATAGATCATGATGCTTCCTTGGCTCCATTTTGGGTCGTATGTGCTTTTATGTGTATAAATAGGTGCTATAATTTATTTCTATGTCCTGAAGGACCTGAATAGTGTTTTTTTTATTATTTTTTTAATTTTATGTTATTGTGATGAAGGAACATTGCCTGATGGGCATAAAAGGGACTGTACGTCGCAGTACAGATGGTCATATTATCCATGCCAACATTGATACAGACGTAATAATTGCAGAGGAGCCTCCTTATGGTAAGGGTGATCTTGTATTTCGATAAGCTTGTTCTACCGTAGCTTCCTGGTAATAGTAATATCTCACTTGTGGTAGTCTCTTCTGGAAATCACCCTCTCTTTGTAGTTCCTTTTCTCTTAAGTTAGGTGTCAACTGTTGTGATTTGTTGTTTGCACAATTGCGAGATGTGTTTTATCTTATAGCAGTATAGATTGTCATCACCATTTTCGTTCTGTATAATGTTTGTTTACCATGGAGTTGTTATGATGAATCATGCCATGAGATTATTTGTTTACCTTCCTCTTCCAGCTTTTCTCATAACTGGTGCTTGCGTGAATGAACGATGCCATAGAAAATTTTAGAACTTCCGGCCTTTTCGCTCTAGAAAATGGTAGACATTTCTTTCCCTTGTTCTTGTAATCAACTTATAGCTTGATTTTTAGCACTATTTTTATTCGGTAACACACACGCACACATGTTCCATTATCTGATATGCTCTAATCTAGTGGAGATTAGGAAGGATGTGATTGAGGCCGAGTGTGGGTCGGTGGTCTTCTGTCCTCATATGGATGCACGCACTTTAGCTGCTCCAATTTTAAAGATCAATATATCATCATCGTCCTGTGTATTCGCTTCATCTAGGTACCCCTGTAATTTATGATGTAAAATTTCTGGATGTGTTCATTGAATTACCTTCTGCCGTGCCTCTAAAAACAGAGCAGCCTTCGCTGCTGTATCACTTGGCCATTTTCTGTTCAAATTGTGTTTTAATGTAAGTCTTCATGCTGCTTTTTTTCATTTTTTCAGTTTGCACAAATTTATGCGATTAAATGGTTTGAGAGTGCCAAAGGCATATTTACATGTGTTGGTTGATAGGGCAATAAAATGGTACAATAATGAATTGCAACATAATTCTGCTGCAACTTATTTATATGTGAAGTATCCCCGTACCGTTACCACTACCCACTCGATGCCTTGATTACTTTACGGATATTTAATAAAGTTTTCTTTTCTTGGCTTCATTGCTGTTGGTGGTATTGCTGGTTTTATATGCAATGAATTTGTAGGTTCAACTGCAAAGCCTGAGGATATGTACCGTATCATAGAGCATTTCGCCCTTGGACGAAGAAGGGTTGAGCTTTTCGGAGAAGACCGTAACATACGTTCTGGTTGGTTAACAGTCGGCAAAGGATTATCCTCGTCAAATTTCCATTCCGAGGTATGTCTGGACTATATTTTGAGCCACGTGAATACATTTTTGACACCACCGTTTGCGCCTTCCATGAAACTAAAGAGTAAGAGGCTGAGTTTGTTTGCACTTCTGATCTAAGATTGGCTTCTCAAAGTTCAAGTAGTTAATACAGAATTGATTTTGATATATTTGTCTCTTATGATTTCCAAATAATCTATCACCATAATTTACAGGTGTAGAGTAAACATGAATCTAAAAAATAAAAAAAAAATAGTATACAACACCATAAAATTCGAAAACAACAACCATCATTCCACTTAAATAGTTTTTTCAATTTATTGTCAAGAAATCTTGTGAAATCATCTTTAAAGTTTTTAATGTTAATATAATTTAATTTTTTTTACAAAAGACACAATCATTAAAGCAGCACATTTGGCTTGCCTAGGCTCTAGGTGCAGCCAGGTGTGGCCTGTGCTCCCAGGATTCCTTCTGGCTGCAGCCCTTTGTGAAGCTTGGTAAAATACTCTTGGGCAATTTTGTCCCTATTACCCTAGTGCGGTTGGTCTTTTATTGCTGACTTACCGACTGATGTACATTTCAGGCATACACCAGGAATTTTGCTGACAAGGACGGAAAAGTTTGGGTTGGTGTGGGAGGAAGGAACCCTCCACCAGAGGCACCACACCTTATCCAAACAACCCCTGAAATCGAGTCTCTCCGGCCGAAGTCACCAATGAAGAACCAACAGCAGCAACAACAATCCGTTTCCATTTCCTTGACCACCACAAATCCCGGCAACAGAAGGCCTACTGTAAATTCACCGCAAAATCATATTGCAAATCAAGAAACCTACAGTAGCTCGAACATCATGTCTCCTGCTCCACGGACATCGACTATGGAGATGTTTAAAGGACGAGAAAGTGGTGATTTCCCTCCAGATGATAGGATGTTTGATATTTATGGATATAATGCATCGTATGACTCAGGGCGTGGAGATGTTTTTGATTTTGAGTCACATCGTGGAATGAATATGATGTAACTAATATGTAATCATTATTTCTTCATGGCATTTTTTTTGTAGCATTATTTACTCTCTACGTTATTTATTCAATATATCTGCTCTTTACATTTTTCCCCACAGGTACGGTCACGTAGTACTCTATGCAGTGTGTGTATGTCTATTATATACACACACGTATATATGTACTAGGAATGATCACGTGCGATGCACGTGGTTGATTAATAATGAAAAATATAATAACGAGATTTAGATAATTTTTAAAATCGTTTGAATAACATTTTGTTTATGAGTTTTTATTAATCTAAATATATCAAAACACAATAAATAAAAATACATCATGACGATAAATAAAATATATTCACTTATTTATATAACATTTTTCAATTTGCATGATTATAACATAATGACAGCTCTTTCAAATTAACAAAGATATTTTTCATCCAAATATCATTCACAATAAAAAACAATATAAATAAAATGAGAATAGTAAATTTTACTAAAACCAAAATCACAATGTATTTAAATGGAGTGCATATAGTGATTGTCAAATAAAATTCTCTTAATTAACTAAATTATCATAATGATGTTAAAATAAAACCCCTAAACTTGTTATTAAATTAAATATCATTTGTGTTTTTGCTAACTTTTAACTCATTACGAATTTTGTTTAACTTTTTCCTTTTATAGAATAGATATTACACATCAACTCAAATATTTTAAACGGTATAGTAGCTCAATCGTCATGATTCGATCGATGTCTCCAACAAGGACAATTATTGCACTCCAACAATATCAATAATTACACTAATTACAATATATGAGAATCGATCTCATGACTTTGACTCTTACATATACCAATTGTAAGATCATGCATTTTCCGATTTACCGAAAGTTATAACCGGGGTAACGATGCAACATTAACTAAAATCTTTTAAATCGTAAAATAACTCAAACGTCACATTTGGATTGTTATACCTTACATAAACAATTATTGCACCTAACAAATATGATATAGTTGTTATTTTACATTTTAGAAATCATTTTTCTAAATCAAATTTATTCTTACTAATCAAATAATTTCATCGAACACAAAGTAGTTTTAATTACTAATAATAATTTAAACACAAATATTAATTGTTAGGGTGACCACTCTATGTCATCACCTATGCTTCATTAAGTTGCAAGCATAGTAATAATGCACAATGAATTGGTAAACATAACTTAGTTAATTTAGTAAGTGAGTAATGTTAAATAACAATTTTGTTATTTTGAAATGTGAAAAATAGTTTATATATATATAAATTCATCATATATAATGATAAATTAATTATATGCAGAAAATAGAAAAAATTGTTTTTTATGTATGTAATTTCATCATATACAATTAGAAATTAGTTAATAGGTTGAACAAACAAGATAACAAATCAATATATTATATATGATGATTTCGTAACAGAATAACGCTAATATAACCATACTTTGTATTATGTTTAGAACGCAATTGAAAATTGATAACAAAATATATAATAATATGAACTTTAATTTTAAAAACATTATTATCTAACCTATTATCATAATACATAATGAATCATAAATGAAATCACTAAATTATTGAGTAATTATTTATTTAATTATTAGTTAAATCAATTTATAAAATAAAAGAAAAAGATAAGATATAAATATTAAATATTCATTAGCAATCATGAAGAAATACACTAATTTTAGTTAACAACAAAGAAAAATTATGGGTAAATTCAATATGCATTAATATCCAAAGGCATTTAAGATAGACAATAAATTATAAAAGAACCAATCAAAAAAATTATTGATTTAATTTGCTACATTAAATGAATAAGGGTATATTGAAAAATTCACAATTAGAAGTCATATATTTATATGTATGTTAGATTATTTAATAATTAATTTATAATATTTGTTATCTCATCTAATATCAAAATCTCAATTTTCGCATTATCTTTCGATTCGAAACCTACTTATAATAAAAGTTACTGACTACAAAAAAAGGAAAAAAAAATCATCATCTTTTAATTATAATTTTCCAAATGCATTAACATAATAAGTATCAAATATTTGTTACCCAAGTGTATTATTATGATTTTTTTTCTCATAATTGATCATACCCAATGTTATAAGCCCGTTGCTCTATTTTTGTCAACTTTTATAAAAGATAAACTTTGCATCAATTTGCTTCTGTATTCCCTTGGCTAGTATCATATTTCCCCAAAAAAATTCGGTGAGGGGTGCAACTTTTTCTTGAAAAAAAGAATGAAACTGAAATTTTGCTTATAAATTTCAAAAATAAATAAATAAATATAATATTGTGGGGAACCGGACGCTAATTCATTCCTTAATCGTCTTTAGGAATAATTCAAACAATTATAATAAACAGGGTCTAATTTTTTTTTTTAAATACAAAGCGGAAACGTAATGTAATTCAATTCAAATTACATATTAAACATAAACATACAAATCTTGTATTATCTACAAGAATTCAACTAGGTTCAACTATAAATCGGTGCTGAATCCTAAGTTGCTTTGAAGCCCGGATCTCCACGCTATCTAGTCTAGCCTCGTTCTTTCCTTGACCCTGATCCTATCCCACCTGTTGCCATGCACACATACAAACAAGACAACAGCCGGATAACTCCGGTGAGAATTACATTCTCAGTATAAATCATGTATACATGCAATCATAAAACAATATAAAAGCATATAACATATATGTCTAACATGTATTCAAATCAGAATATAAATCCATATCAAGAATAAATCATATTCTAAACATGTACCATAATCAGGAACATAATTCATCGTGTACCATATTCAGGAACATAATCAACGTAACTCAATATAAACTGTCAATTTGACTCATGACTCCACATTTAAGACTAGACTCAATCCTAGTCTAGGGATCCCGATTTTCAGAAGTTGGCATTCCCATATCGACCAACAGTAATAGAAAAGACTCCAGTTCTATCCACGTCGATAGGGTATCGATCACCAGTAATAGGAGAAGCTCGGATTCTATCCACATCGATATAGCATCGATCACCAGTAATAGAAGAAACTCCGATTCTATCCACATCGATATGATATCGATCATCAGTAATAGAAGAGTTACGATTCTATCCATATCGATACAGTACCGATCACCAGTAATAGAAGAAGCTACATTTCTATCCACATCGATAGCCAAACATCCGGTGACAGACTTTGGCACTATCGCCAATACACTATCTTGTGACATCGTGCAATGTGCCCGTGGCGATCCCACCACTATCAGGCACTTCTGTCACAAGATTACTCGTCTAATACATGATGTCTATCAATCAAGAGAACAAGTATATCAATCAAATCAATACAATAAGGTAAAGTATGTGATTTAGGGAAACTCGAGCCAAACCTCACTCGAGTTGTGCAATCCCAACTCAACATTAATTTATACATTTCTCTTCTCGGTCTGACGAAATCGAAGTCTCGAAGTCAAATCTGTCCATACCCAATCTGTCAATGACAATATCGAATAGACACAATATCAATATACAGCTCAATTCAAGGCCTGTTATGATCAATACGCAAATCAAGGCATAGTCTGTTCAATGTCAACGATACAACGATACAATCTCAATCAATACTGAATCAGATCAATATCAATTTGCTGATGTTTCGACGGCATAACAATACAGTCTCAGTAACCCCGTCAATCTCAACATCACAGATACAATATCACGGTTTATAATCAATATCTGTATAATTCTGAATCTAACTCAAAATCAACGACATAACGAAATAATCTCGATATCCCCGTCAGTACAATATCAACAGATATCAATTACAATCCATAACCAATATCCAATACCATCTAAAATCAATCAATAATCCAAATCTGTCCAATATCAATCAATATACTTCTTAAAAATCATAACAATTTCATAATCAATCTGTTTCTCAACCGGACTTTGATTCTATGATGTCTAACATGTCAAGAACATCATATATGAATCATATTCGATTCTGACAATACCATAATTTCAAGACATATCTAAACGTAGTAAAACTTACGTCCAGTTGTAGCCTGCGTCGATAGGAACACAGTACTGAAGTCGGATTGAAAATTAGACGGACGGATCGAAATATAAAGGCGTAAGGATTTCTACGAACTTTTCCTCGCTTCTTTCTTCGAACTTGTGAAGGAATAATGTATTATATGTATATATATATACCAAGCTGCATGTTAAAACAACGTGTCCTCTTTTCTTGAATCTCGGTCGGCGCTCGGGCGGTGCTAAACTACCGCTCGGGCGCGGCATTCTCTGTCCATGCGCTTGTTTTATTATGCACTGGCGCTCGGACGGTCACAAAATACTGCTCGGGCGCCGCATCCTCTGCCCAAAACATGCTCATGTTGAACATTGGCGCTCGGACGGTTATTTTCTACCGCTCGGGCGCCAATAGTTCTGTCTAAAAATTGCACCCTTCATATGTTTTGACCAATCTGGTCTCGTAATAGCCCGTATATAATTATATCAATTCATAATCAATAATATCATATTAACAGAATCAAAATTCGGGCATTACAAATATACTCCTTAATTTTTTATTGACATTATACTGTAAGACTTACTTTTTGAATATATATTATATGATTATCAGTTTGTCTTGTAATCCAATACCAATTTTGCTAATCTTTCCTGATTATTAGTTTTAGTCTTATAAATCCTATCAAGATGTTGTCAAATAATCTCTACAAGTCAATGGAAGAATATATATATATATATATATATGTATGTATGTATGTATGTATGTATGTATACATGTATATATTAAGTTATGGTTACATATTTGCCATGATAATGTCAAAATTTGTTGAATAAAATTATAATTGGATTTGTATTTTGCGAATGCATGAAGCAGTTTTCATGCAATTTGATTACAAATTGACTTATAGCTTGTGAGTGCAAGTGCAATCATATTACCTTACCTTTCTTCTTTTGGTTTGCATTTTTTTGAAATTATATAAATGTTTACCTTTCTTAGTGTAAATAAGATTTGAAGTTATACGGAAGGTAAATGCATTTTGACCTCTTTAATTTTGAAATTTTGTCAAAATCTGGTTAAAAACACCCTATATTTTTCAAAATATATTTTCTCTCATCCATGTTATATTTATTGTTGCCAAAACTAGAGCGACATGGAATTCGTAGTGTGAATTCTATCGTACGAGTACGATAAATTTGAATATTTCGACGGATGAAAATGGTAAATTTACCATCAAACAATATTATGCAATGAGGGTATTATTCTCCTTTAGGAAAGATTTTGAAAATTGATCTTGGTCAAAATATTTATTTAAAAAAAAAATAAGATTACACTTGAGATTGTTAGTTTTCAAAAAAAAAAAAGTTTGACTAAATTTATTTTGATAAATATCCTCTTTTGAAGCTCATAAAAATTGTATTTAAACTTTGAAAACATGGAGGGTTATTGCAAATTATTTTCATTTTTTCATGGAGTAGTTTGTTCAATTTTACTTGAGTAGGGGTCAAATTGCAATTTCCCCACATCATTAACTCAATATAAGAACGACTTCGACCATTTTTGTGGTGGACGCAATAATGAAGACCTTGCTACTTCTTTTCCTATGCATAACATCAAATATTTTCCAATCAAATGCCTTAGAAAAGAAAATTTGTGTTCTTGGATCTAAAGTTCATGTTTACGTTGTTAATAATCTCGGCCCAAATTCTGAACCACTCATTGCTCATTGTGCATCCAAAGACGACGATTTTGGAAATACAACGATATGTGCAAATAACAACCTTCATTTTCATTTCTGCACTACTCCTTTCAAAGATACTTTATTCTTCTGCCATCTGTGGTGCGGTTCGAAGCAACGTGCATTTGAAGTTTTCAATGTTAATCACAATAGGTGTCCTCTAGATGATTGTTACTGGGAAGCGAAAGAAGATGGTATTTACTTTTCTAAATATTATCCTAACGTAAACCTCACAAAATTGTATAATTGGGAATGATATCTCCTTTGTATTCAAATTTCCTTCTGCAAGTGCAAGTGAAATTAAAGTTTGATTGTGTATAGAAGGTTTCTTTGTTATAATTTGGGCAGAGATGTAAATTAACTAAATCGTTTGTAAGCTATTCGAAGTTCAATTCGATAAACTAATCTCGTTTAATGATGTTCGTTAAAATAAACGAATCAATCTCAAGCTTTATAATATTCGGTCCGTTAGCTCATGAACATATTCGTTGGTAAGTTCACGAAAAATAATAATTTTGATATTTGATTTATTGATTTTGCACATTACATATTAAATATATAGAAAATTCTATTGAATTTATTTATTATAATAAATTTACAAATTTTAATAAGAATTTAATATTTTTGTCTAAATATATAATTTATTTTTTAATGAATTTAACTGAAGATTTAAATGTATAATTCATATTTATTTTGTTTAGACTCGATAAAAGCTTGAATAAGCTCGAGAGCCATGAATATATTCGTTAAATAAAGCTCGAGAGCTTGACTCGATTATAAACGAATCAAGTTCAAACATTCAAGAATTCGACTCGACTCGATTACATCCCTAAACTTGGGATATGATGTGTATAGAAGACATTTTAGATGAACGGAAACAACTTAGATAATGTCGACTTTGTTCAAAATCAATTGATCGAGAGAGAAAAACAAATATTTTTTCATTTAAATTAACTATTAATAACAAAAATATATATATTTCCGTAAAACGCTAACAGTATAAATTGAACACAAGATGAAATATTAATTATCGATCATTTTCAATCGTATTTCAGTGCTTTTTCAACATGAAATTTATGGATACATTTTTACCAAAATATTGCGTTGATGATTTTTTTTTAAATTTTGAAAATGCATAAAGCAATTTTCATGTATTAATTTGTTAAGAATATTGACCTGTAGCTTGTAAGAAGTATACGTATAATCATATATATTTTCACCTTTATTTGTGTAATTAAATAATATATGCATGAGGCCAAAATAGAAAATAATAGGCAACATTAATTTCTCTAACAAATGTTATATTTATTTTTATGATTTTACTTTCTGAAATTTGAACCTCTGGATAGGGATCAAATTGCAATTTACCCAAATTAGTAACTCCATATAATTACAATTTTGAGCTTTTTTTGTGGTAGAAACATTGTATACTACCATAACGAATTGAATTGACCTTGCTGGGAAAAAAGACTGCCCGTGGGGAGGAAGTGAAGAAGGGACCTCTCGAAGACCTTGCTGGGAAAAAGACTCATATGGTTAAAAAGTTCCTGTCTTTGGACGATCTCACAAATCTTTATCTGTGAGAAGAGACAACCATACCGATATTCATAAAAAAAAAGAAATATTATTAGCATAAAAATAATATTTTTTCATGAATGACCCAAATAAGATATCCATCTCACAAAAACGACCCGTGAGACCGTCTCACACAAGTTTTTGCTCATATGTCTCTTTATCATGGCCTGGTTGTGTCCATTAGTCTTTTATCAGTCTTAAAAGAAGATGATGCGATAACGTGACAAGTAATTTACAAAATGCGAGAGGCCAAAATCCATTAACAAAAACTCATACCATACTTTCTAGTTCCACAAACATCATATTTTTACCCAGTAAAACCAAAGGACCTCGGCTAAATCGATAGCGAAGCTAATAATGAAAATAGAAAATGTCGGGTAGCTTAGTTTTTATTTAAGGTAGGTACACCACAAAATTTCTGTAAGACCAGCACTACTCGGAAAATTGTAGCAAAGATGCAAAATAAAAGTAGAACTTTTCTACTATTGAGGACAATATATTTTGCGATCAGGGACGGATTTAGGCGACTGGGCGAGCATGTGGCGTCCTGTGAAATGTTAGCTCAAGCTTTGGATTATTTTAGAGAGTGCAGAATATGATCCAAATGCCGATGATACGATGCCTACACAGATTACTAATATACACATGGATCCCTGTAAAACAAAGGAATTGCGAGAAAAATGTTTGGTTAACTAAGAGCTAAAAATTATTCATTTGGCAGGAAACAAATATCAAATTTACACGGGGTTATTCCATTAATTTCATTATTGTATTTGGCTCTGATAACTGTGTAAACGAAGGAGACAAAGATTTTTACCTGAAAGAAGTTTATTTTCCCCCTTAAGATGCTCAAATAGCAAGCACACGGGAGAATCAAGGTCTGCAACATGAGTTCAAAAGTAATGAGGACCGAATTTCGCACAGCGGTAGAGCAGTTGCTTTCAGGGACTTAAGTTGTTATACTAAGACCAGAACTTACAACTAACATTGTGAATAAAGAACCGATCAACGCCATCACCAAACCTGCGTCATAGAAAAGATACACAACAATGTGCTAAAAGTTACCCAGAAAGAAGGTATTACATTTAGGAATATGAAAAAAAATTCAAAGAGGGCAAGTAACAAAGACAGGGCACAAGAAATGGCCTAGTATGTAAATAAAGATCGTTTTTCTCTAAATCCGAGAATACCATAGTAATGAAAAGTGAAACATACCAAAGAAGGGTATGCTAAGACCCACGATCAAAGTAGATATCACCAGTGCTGTTCTTATGATGATTGAATACATATAAGATTTTGTGCGGCTTGGTGGAATCAATTCCTCGAGACTCATTGCCACGGGAGACATGGTTAATGCATATGTGATCATAGTTAAGTTATAAACGAACCAGGAAAGTCGAAACTAAATGATGTAAAACCCCATCTGAATCTAAAATCAAATTAAATGCTCCTGAAATCTCTTGCAGCTACAAACTATTTTTGAAATAGAGGGTCATTAAATGAAGCAGCACTGTGGATTAATCGAGCTATTCAATCAAGAAAGGATATTTTGTGAACGGATTGACCACCTGCAATAATCACAGATATAAATAAAAGTTTAATGCAATGATATCTATTGTGTATTTATTACAAGAAAAGACTAACATGAGTGTACGAACCGTAGTCCACACAGCAATTTTAGACGCGACTAAATCTTGAGGCATGTTGAGGGTGAACTGCGATTGTGTCGATTCTCCAAACATTGTGTATCCCAAAACAGCAACTCCAGCATACAGCACAGTACATAGCCCAAAGCTGCATTGGTAACAGACTCAAGAGTTCAAGAAAGCGACTATTCAGAAGACATCATATTCTATAACACACGCTCAAGCAACACTGTATGGAACTTAGAAAATATATATCCAGGTAAAGTGCAGGTTTTAAATTTTGAAGTTTTTCTCTTTACCTCATTAAGAGGACGTATGGGTACTGACTGGGTTTTGCCATCGATGTATAAATATTGGGGAAAACAGCATGTCCCGAGTAGCAATAACCGTAGAGACCAATAGCAACAGGAAGAGTTGAAAGGTTTAGCACTGCCCCTTTCGTCTGAAAGCCAACTTGATCTACTAAGCCAGCCCAGAACAAGCAAGCTACCACCAAGATTGATGCAATAACTCCTCCAGCTGATCAAAATCGAAGGAAAAAACAAAAGAAGCAAATATTGTTAGGGTTATGGAGATCATATTAGCCTACAGTATGTATAAAAATCTTTAACTTTTCAATTTGCATTGAAATTAGTATATCTTTTGGTCATTTGATCAAAATTGTCAGATTCAAAATCTTCAAAAAGCTCTTCTAGTAAGAGGTAAAAATGTGACAAATATAAGGAAATATTGATGCTCACCAGATATGTAGCTAAGAACACTGAGGTCCCTTAACCAAACGGTAGGAAGAACGGCCAAGGCGGTAATCAATGCGAAAAGATGGTGAGAGTTTAATTCAAGTATCCCAATGTGCAAATGTGCATTTGGAAATAAAGATGACAAATTGTCACTCTCCAAAATAATATACTCCACGCAACAGGCCTGTAAAGAATACATTTAAAAAAAATATTTGGATCATGCAAGATCGTTGATGCAAACCGTGTCTGAAGCATACAACACAGGAATGTCACATATTTCACCGAGTTTCCAGAATACTTACATATAATTCCACGTATAAAATAATCTGCATCCAAGAAAGAAAATCAGCATCTGAAATTAATTAACCCATCCTTTTTTCCTTAATGAAAACAGTTATGTCATAGAATATATGTGCTGAATAATCATATCTATATAGACTATATTGTGTTATTTGATTAGCAATTACGAAGTTAGATTGGAGAGAGAGAAATACAGAATCAGCAAGACTCACAGAAATGACAACACGTCCGACAGAACCAAAGGCTGCCTGGCCAATGTCGGGGTAAGTTTCAAGCCCAGGTTCACTGTCCAAACAGTACCTTAAAAGAATCCCCGTGTAGTAAGAGAGAATAGCGAAGATAAACAATATAGACAACCCAGCCCATCCACCTTCTTTGACAGCATAAGGAGTAGATAGGATTCCAACTCCACATAGCACATTCATTCCTGCATACAACCGTCACAAACAAATCATTTCGATTTTATAGAGTGAAGGATCGGTTGGTCTTAAATTGTTACATTAGGTTCAGGTATCCTACCGTTCAACACTGCTTGGCCATATGAACATTGGCGGGAAATGGGAAGGTCGTGTGAAACCCCGGATTTTCCGGCAACTGTCACACTAGGCTTTCTTGAGGGTAGAGGAGGCCTTTCGTGAGGTTTCTCATCTTCTACGGAAGGTATAAGAGGCTTAGTCAGAGATGGCAATATTTCGGGAGTATGTCTCCTTGTGAGAGTCGAAGAGAGAAAGGAGCTGCCTATATGTCCCAATGATGGTGTCCCAAGTAAATTTAGACTTGGAGACTGGACACTGCTGTATAAATCGATGGATTGCCTGTGCAGAGTATTTTCAGTGGATTTAGTGAGTATGAAACGAATACATAAAAGAAATATCACAAATAATTTGACCTTATATTGATGATATAATCAATCCATGTACTATATCTTCATCCTAATACAAAGATTTACAATTATCTACTTGAACTTGACTGGTAAATTAATCATATGACATCATTTCCTCGTTAATTACTCCAAAATTCAAGAAACCTCGCTTGCATCGTCTGGTATTTGCATAATCCATTCACGAAGTCTTCACAAGAAACAAAAAAGAAAATCAAAAGAACATCAGGTTACCTATAACTCTGAGGCCAAGAAGTGGTGTAAGAATTGGGCTTGCTATTTTGTCTATTGACATAGTCATTATCATTCGAGTAATACGATGAATCCGAATCATTCCCATCTTCTCCATCTTCACCTTTGTTATATGCCTTCTCCTCGTCCTCTTCTTCACTCTCAATGAAGAAATTTTGTTCTGAATCCGAGTTCTTCATCATCGGCTTTCCTGTCCTCTGCTTTCAAATCATCTAAAATCCAAACCAGACAACACCTTATATACTCATAGACAATTACAATTCATAAGAAGATCAAGACTGTAAAATTCCAATCAAACCACAAGGAAATTCAAGACAGCTGTTCAATGAGAGCACAACCAGAAAATCTCATCAAATATTATGGAATTTATGAAGCATGAATCTCTTTCAAGAAACACAAAATATAATAAAATCTTTTGCATGTATATTTCTTTCCAAGAAAATGAGATACATTTCTTGAAATTCGAAATTCAATAAAATCAATCAAAAGGGAAACCCAATTTGCGGTTGAATTGGTGGCCATTGACAAAAATAGCAACAGGCAAGAGTCAACGATCTGTTTACTTCTGAGAACTAATTCTCAAGAAAGGAAACTTAAGCACCATTAATCTCAGCCTCTCATGGCAAACTCCATTTACATATAGAACCTAATTTTCCGGTCATTCAACCAAGGGTTGCACATAGTGCGTGGGAAATAGAGAGCGGGATAAAGATCTTCCTTTTCACCTTCTCCAAAAACAAGACAAAGTTCAGACTTTTTCTAGCGGGATTCTTCCAAACTTTTTTCTTCCTATATTTTCGCAAAACAGGGCATAGAGAAAGAGTTGATTCCGAATCTTGAAAGATTCACTAAAAAATGGACCTTAATCGTAAACACCCACACTAGACACAGTAGCTACACAGCGTTTCTTGATTGCCCACTCACACATACAAAAGAGATACAGAAGCACTTATAGAAAGGGGTCAAACGGCAGTCCAAGGAAAACATTCTTCCTTTTTTTTGGACATTTTGTTTCCAGTTTTTTCCTCAAAAAAGAAAAAAAAAAACCCCATTTTCGAATATCAGAGGGAACATCAAACATGGGGTTGAGGTTAAACTATTAACAAGTAATAGCTAATAAGAAAACAAGCTACCTAGCTGTCATCTAAAAAAAATTCGCATACTACATATTATTTACAGAGAGTTCTTTGAAGGATGCATGCATCGCTAGCAACATGTGAAGTGATTCAATCACACAAAATAACTCTAATATCTAGACATGTTTGCTCTGTCGAATGTATATCGTGACATTATGTGATGCAATACGAAAATTTAAAATATGTTGGAAAAAATGATATAATATAGTAGCGTTACGATGAAAATACGACGAATTTGAGAGCAAGAATTTTCGATTTTTTATCTTGATTTTTCATTAATATATGGAACATCGAAAAATATATGGAACATCGAAGAAGTCATTAAAAATATGTAAAGATGTTTATAAATAGTTATTTCAATGTCATTTTAGGAAGGGAAGCTTACTTGTAACTTTGCTTTAGTTTACGTATAATATTAACACACATGAGATATTCTACTACGAATGTTGATTTGTACACTCCTCCATCATAACATTTTAATAAATTTAAGGCAAAAACTTGTGTGAGACGGTCTCACGAGTCGTATATTGTGAGACATATATCTTATTTGGGTCATATATGAAAAATTATTACTTTTTATGCTAAAAATATTATTTTTTATTGTGAATATCGATAGGGTTGACATGTCTCATATATAAAGATTACTGAGATCGTCTCACAACAGACATACTCTAAATTTAAATACTAAAGAAAACTTTAATTATTTTAAAATGATAAATTAAATATAAAATAATCGAATTTTTTCCCCAATCATTGAATTACTGTCGTCCCGCAGACAAATTCATACATCAACTTTCGAAATTATTATTATAGTGAAACATGGAAGCTTGTCATAATTCTAATAGTCGGAAAAATTTGAGGTTTTGATAAGAATTACACGTGGGATTTTTGCAAATATCTCCGAAAAATATATTAAAAAAATATATCCTTACTCTCCGAATGGCTCCCATGCAAACTGAAAACCCTATATTTTCTAGGGGGGTCGTTTTGCAAATACATCGAAATCTTGTGCCGGATTGTATTTAAGCGTGAAGTCGAGGGACTTATTACGCAACATGATGATTTGTGGCTGTCACCGATGGAGCATATGAGTGGGAATCCAAAGGTTATCAGTGGACAGTAGATGAAACAATTTAGATGAAATTGAAAATATAGAAAATGAAATTTTCCATTTAAAAATAAAATGAAAATGATTTTTAATTAGAAAATGTTGTTGGGATGAATTATTGGTGATTGTGATATAAAAGTGAGGTAAAGTAAAATAGATGATTATGATTTGTCTAACTAAGCGCTCTTATCTCTTTTTTTTAGTTGGGTTAGACTTAGTGACAAAAACTCGTGTGACATGGTCTCACAGATCGTATTTTGTGAGACAGATCTCTTATTTGTGTCATCCATGAAAAAATATTATTTTTTATGCTAATAGTATTACTTTTTATTATGAATATCGGTAGGGTTCACCCGTCTCACAGATAAAGATTCGTGAGACCGTCTCACAAGATATCTACTCAACTTTCGAATATCCTAGTGTTGAATAAGATGTAAGTTGAAATTTTTTCCTTTTTTAAAAAGAGATTGTAGTTCATTTTGTTCCATATTTAGACCTTTTCTTTTTAGGAAATAACAAATAAATTTTTGTAAATGGAATTAAAGACGACAATGAAGATCACAATGATTTGTTAACAACCATAATGTAAGAGAATGATTGGAAAAAAACAGATTATCGTGATCGATTTTCCAAGTCTCATCAACTCGTTCTCTCTAATGTCTACATCCAATCAACGTCATTTTATTTTGCAAATATGAGATGAATTTTATAAACAAAAAATTTAGACAATGAATTTAGACAAGAAAGAGATGAATTTAGACGTAGTTAGCAACTTTAATTATAAAATGTCACTAAACTACGATATTGAGTTCAAATCTCATCGACTGCGGTCTGCGTGGGTACAGAAGATGTATAGTTAGTTAATTATGTAATGTTCAGATAGATCTGTATTAAAAAAATTTATAAAATTCAAATATATACAAAATCATCCTAAAATATATTTATTCTCACTTCAAAACACTTCATCCTCGTAATACATTTATTTTTACGAGAAAACATTACTTAACATTATTTAAACTCAATTACAAAAATTTGATTGGATAAAAGAATGAATCCAATATTAATATATTAGTGTATAAAAGTCTGCTAAATTTTAAATATAATTTATTTTAGTTATAAAAACCAAAAATAAAAATAAAAAATTGTTCATGCAAAATTTGCAAATGGCTCCCCCAGTGAGGGAATTTATTTGGAAGAAGAAAAATATATAATGGTCCTCTCCAATGTCTCCATCTACCAAGTTTTCTTGTCGGAACAATAGTTATTTTAATCGAATACGCACATTTTGGCACATATTAGCCAAACTTGTTCTTCGTTATTTTAGGATTATCTTACACACATCCCTTGATTTATATATGATTTGAATACGTAATTATCCTACTCCTACTTTCGTTTTTGGAAAATTATGTTTCTACTTTATAATAAAATTTTGATATGTTATTCATCAATCGTGTACATCTCTGTGTCAATTATAGAGACAACGTTCGCTAAGTTGATGTATAAATTTGATATGTTTCATCGTGTGAGTGTGAGAGTGTATATATATAGAGAGTGTGTTTTTGATATGTTGCACATCTAATGTGGACACCAAGGCCGTGCTTATTTAGAGTCAAATGAGTCCAATGACTCAGGTCCATCTCTTTTTTGGGGCCCAAAAATTTTAAAAAAAATTATTATATATAATACTAGATAGCCCAAAACCAACTAATTCATTTTAAATTTAATTTTCAACGTTGGACAGAAGTCACTCTAAATATTTTCATTCACTTGGGGTGAAATACCTTAAAACCAACTATAAAAATTTTCATTCACTTGGAGCGAAATGTTCCAAGTTTTCAAGATATGTTTGATCATTTAAACATGTCTTCTGGAAAAGCTCACATTATATTCACATTAGTTTAAATCTTTGTTTATTCAAAATTTTATTATAGATTGAAAATAATTTGTAATCACATGTAATGAACTTAAAAATAAATTAATAGATAATTATCATAGCGACATAGCCTACCAATGGTATGCTGGACAATATTACAAATAAATTTACAAAAATGATAGATCTATATTTACTTGTAAAAGATACATATATCTGCAAAGTGTATCCTTAATATCTTGATGCATTGAAATGATAGTTCATTTTACTAAATGCGACCTTATATCATATATTAATCCTATGTAAAAGGGAAGCTAAACTAATAATTTTGAATAGATATATGATTCAATGTATTTTGACAATTAAAATTTACTATTATATTTAAATTTGAATATTTTTTCCTTTAAAAGTAGCGGTAGCAGGCATTGCTAGCACCATGATACAAAGAGCAATACTGCAGCACTCCTGCATATTCAAGAAAATAACATACTTGGGCCGTATAATCATGAATGCGCATTAAAGAAATGGCACGTGAGATGAGCATTGAAGCTGTATTTCGAGATAAACGTGTTATTCGAAGAAAGAAACAATTTGGTGAAAGCAACAGTGAAGAAGTGATACAGTCAGCTGTAGAATCTTTTCGAATTAACTACTTTCTATTTATAATCGATCAAGCTCGTTCTTCTATGAAAGCTCGATTTGAACAGTTTCAAAAATATGAAGAAACATTTGGTTTTTTGTTCAATCTAGATGGGTTACAACGTGCAGACGATGAAACCTTGTTGAGGTCTTGCAAGAACCTTGAAATTTCTTTGACTCATAAGGGTTGTTCTGATATTAATGGGGATAATCTATTTTCGGAGTTGGCATTCTTGAGGTGCTCATTACTAAGAAAAGCAAAATCGGCCATTGATGTAGTGAATTACTTGAAGAAAATGGATGAGTGTTTCCCAAATGCTCATATTGCTTATAAAATCTTGTTAATTGTCTCGGTCACAGTAGCAAGTACAGAGCGAAGTTTCTCAAAGTTAAAACTCATAAAAACTTTTCTCCGATCAACCATGTCACAAGAAAGATTGAATGAATTGGCTATGTTATCGATTGAGAAAGAAATTACTGAACAACTTGATTATACAGACTTGATTAGTATTTTTAGCTCTAAAACTGTTAGACGGATTGTTTTTTAGTGATCATTTTGGACATGTTTGATGTTTTTATTCATTTAGTTTGTTATATTGTCTTTAACGTATTGATTTAATTTGAAAAATTTCTATGAAATTAAAAAATATATGAACACATATTATGATTCAGATGAATATTTTTAAAAGTTAGACTCATGACCCAAATATTGTTAGGATCGGCCCTGGTGCACACTTATGTGAACATTGAAACTCACATACTGCATGTGTTGAAACATAGAAAAATTTTACATTCAATTTATGAATATTACCTCATCGATAATTACATAAATGTCAACAATATGTCGTATATCAAATTAGACAAAAACTTGTGTGAGACGGTCTCACGGTCGTATTTTGTGAGACGGATCTCTTATTTGTGTTATCCATAAAAAAATATTATTTTTATGCTAAGAGTAATAATTTTTATTGACAATATCGATAGGATTGATACTTCTCACATATAAAGATTCGTGAAACCATCTCACAAGAGATTTACTCTCAAAACTATATATATCATTTAAAAAAAAAAAATGATGCCATGTTCCGCACATGTGGGATGTACCTAGTTGGTAATGCAACTTCTGATGCCCATGTTTTATAAAATATTTGGGGTCTGTTAATTAATGTAAAATTGACAAAATCCGATCTTAAAAAATGGAAACATCGACAAAATCATTACACATGTTCTTTGTAATCTTGTTCTTTTGGGATCGCAATCTTTCTTTTTTTTTTTTAGGTCTTAGTGCTTGAAATCTAATCACATGTGAGTATGCACAAAACGTAAGGATCATTTATGTCATTTGTTTTAACCATTCCACTTCAATGATTTCCAAAGACCAAGGTAACTAAATACATCAATTATACAACCAAATTTAATGATTTCACGTCCTAAACAATTTCCGCCAATATTTTGTAGAGAAAACTACGTCTTATCTTATTCACAACTACGTCATATCATATAACCCATGGGCTTACTCTAGGCCCAAAAAAAGAGAGCCAGGCCGTTTGAAAAATGATTTTTTTTTTGAATTTTGGTTTATTAGCTTTTAAAATTTTAGTTTTGATACACTAACTTTTAATTTTCGACTATTTTGATCTAATTTTTGACGTGTTATATTAAAAATTCAGGATTTCCCGAAGTCACAGTATTATTTTTCGTTGTCATTTAAGCAATTTGAACCAAAAATTAAAAGTTAATGTACTAATACAAAAATCTGAAAACTTAGGCCATCTCCAACCCATAAATCTATTTTGGTGCAGTTTCTGCATCAAAATAGTGCAGTTTCTGCACCAAATGTAGCATTCATCTCCAACTCATTTACTTCAAATCTTACACTAGAAAGTATATTCCTAGAATATTTCATTTGTTTACTATTTATTTATAAATTTAACAATATAATTATAATTAATGCTAATATTAGTATTATATTTATAATTTTATTTTTTTAATATTTACGAGAGTTAAAAATGTAAAAAAAAAACTAGAAATATTTTTATAAATTTTCTAATATAATTATCAATAATTTTTTTGTGTTTTGATTTTTATTATGAAATATTTGTGTGTTAGATGTTTAATTATAAAATTATTTAAAAATATATTTATAAATTTATATAATTAAATATTTTAATTTTTATTATTAAATATCTAATTATTAAAATAATAAAAAAATATTATTTTGAATATATCTAATTATTAAATTAATACAATAATAATAGCATATTATTAGATAAATAATATTTATAAGTAAAAAAAAAAAAAACTTCCGTGCGCCATTTTGACGCAGGGTTGGAAATGCCCTTGATATACCAAAAATTATTGAGATTGAATCCATATTCATACAATATCTCAATTCGGTTCGGCCCACTGAGTCTCTAAGGCACGAGATATCTGACACCGACAAAGGCCCGTTGATTTGACCTCAAATAAAATCAAATTTGCCAGCGTAAATATATGAATAAATAAATATCCAATTTTTTTTAAAAATAAAATAAAATTTATCCACCCCAGTTACTTGCAAAGGATAGACCTATTATTATTCGTTTTAGGTTTATAAATACCTTTTTTCCAAAAAAAAAAAATACCTCATTATTTTTCTTTCACACTTTGTAAATATCATGTTCAAATTGTATAAAAAATTCATGTAAAAAAAACAAAACAAACAAATACACACACACTATGTGAAAACTAATTGACAAAAACTTGTGTGAGACGACTTCACGAGTCGTATTTTGTGAGACGTATATCTTATTTGGTCATCCATGAAAAATATTATTTTTAATGCCAAGAGTATTATTTTTATTGTGAATATCGGTAGGCTTGACCCGTCTCACAGATAAAGATTCGTGAGACCGTTTCACAAGAGAAATACTCATGCTAATAATATCTTAGACACGGTGTTTTTAAAAATCTGGTACGACACCCCTACCAAACCGGGTAAATGTTCATTATCCCCCGGGAATTTCATAAAAATCTATCGAATATCACTCACATATTATTTAAACTTTTTTTTCAAAGCCCTACGAACATGGGAACCACCCACTATGAACCACTCATGATTTATGAGTAAAATTACCCCATGGATGTAAAACATTCAATCCGGAGATTGTCAAAATGATCAGCGAATCAAAAAGTTCATAAATTAGCTCGAGTCACTATCGACTAATGTCTTAGCGAGCACGATACGTATGCATATCAAATTAAAATAAAACATAAAGTTTTTCTTGGCAACCCAACACATCCATAAACTTTGGAAAATATGATTGAATTTCCAAATCCTTTGTTGATACGAGATTTTAGTTGCATGAGTATGTGAAGCTCGGAGCGGAATGGTAGGGATGTTCATCGGTCGGTTCGGTTATGTTTTCGGTTTTTTATTTCGATTTTTTCGGTTTTCGGTTTTAGAAATATATAATCCGATATCCGAACCATTTTCCTTCGGTTCGGTTCAGTTTTCTACCAAAACGGTTCGGTTATTTCGGTCGGTTAATTCGGTTTTAATATAATTATTTAAATTAATAATATAAATATATTATAAAATATAATATGTTAACTTTTTACATGTTTTCTTAGTGAAATATTTAAATATAATGTCTAAATTAATTAAACAAACAAAATATTGTCTAAATTAATTAAACAAACAATAATCACCTAAAAATTGTTCAAAATAGTTCTTCGTTCACTAAATATCATATCAAAATATATAATATCAATAAAAATATAAAAAAAATTATTAATTTATTGAAATTTCGGTTATTTCGGTTTTTTCGGTTTTGACATATATAATCCGAAACCGAACCAAATAAACTTCGGTTTTAATATTTATATCCGAATTACTAAATTCGAAATTATATCAAAATTATATATTTTTTAAATTAATTAAATTATACTTCAAAAGAAATTCTCGAGTCCTTTAATAAACTATTGTGTCACATTTAACGTGTATACGTTATTTTAAATAAAATATATTTTATATATTCTATATTATAATAGTTGAGAGGGTTAAAAAAACCGTTGAACGAAGACATCAATATTTCTTCTTTTTTACATTCTTCTTCAACATCAAAATTTTTCCTTTTTCTACCATAATATTATTACATTTTTTTTGAAATTAAGTTTAATAAAAAAATATTTTTTTGTTATACAGAATAATGTGTACGAACACACTAATTATAATATTCATATCAAATTATAAATGTTCGATATTATTTTATAAATTGATTAAACAATATTTATAATGTACAATATCATGTTGTACACTCGTCGCTGGTATTATTTAAACTTTTCTTCTTTCACTGTTCCACAATACACAAATTCCCAAGGCTGATTGAATTTTTCTCCCAAACCCATTTTCTTGGATCCAAACCCTAATCTCTGAAGTTGGATAAATTTATTTCACGCAGATACGGTTTCAATCCCGAAATATTCCGGTGCCATGGGTTGCTCGTCATCTGTTCCAGGTGAATGTCAACATCAATCTAGGGTTTAGATCATTTTCCCAACCTTAATTATTAAAATTTATTGTTCCGAATCTGTTTCCTTTTATTATTATTATTATTATTATTATTATTATTATTTGTTCGGAAGCTTCAAAATATCGAATTCCTTAATATGGTTCTGAATCTAGTGGCGTTTATCATTGACTACGATAATTTATGTCTTGTTCCTTTTTCCTACTAGTTTCGAAATTTGAACGTTTTGCAAAAAATAATTTTGAATCCGATTGAGGGCAAGATTGAAATACTATTAATGATTTTATTATTTTTTTCAACATTTTATTACCAGATAAAAATGCTGGAAGGTTGGGAGGTCTAAATGCAGAAAATGGAGGATCGAATGATGTGAATAACCTTAAAGTTAAGGTAAATTTTGTGATTGCTTGTTAATTGTCAGACTGTCAGTGTTGAATTTGCTGAAATATTTGATCTCGAGAACATCGTGTTTGAGTGAGGTTTGCTAATTTGGCAATCATGTGACGACAAGTGATCGTTCCTTGTTACCAGTGTTGGATTCTCGTGTGTATTGACTTTTACGATCAAAGTTTAAATTACTACAGGTGTGATTAATAAAATTGAGAAAATATCAGAAAATTTTCGTTGGGGCAATTGCAATGAGTGTAAATCAAAGAATCTGTTAATCAAAATTAGGAGGAAAGTTTGCAAACCTTCTAGCAAGGGAAGACATCGTATCGAAAATTAGTGGCTACCATCAGCACTTACTTTGTAGGTAGTTGTCGGGTTTACATTGAAAGAGAATCCACTGTAGCACTTGGTGATACTAGGAAATGAGAGTCTTTTTTGGGGGGTATCGGTGCTGGTCATTTCCAAGTGGTAACTCCTGTATCCTTGTAAAGCAACTAAGGACTTTGCAGACACATTCAAGGACGAAATAAGTTGGAAAGTAGGGGACGGATATATATGAAGATTCTGGGAAGATGTGCTTTGGTTTTAATGAGAGATTCTTACAGTCTATGAATCATCTACCTGACAGAATAACCCTATTTTGAATTTTTTTTCAGTTTATGATAACATGGCAGCGAGGTTTTCCGTGCGGGAGGATGAGGGAGTCGAGTCTTCATTATATTGTCTAGGGAATTTTATAGTGTGCATGGTTTTAATAGTGATATATTGAAGAGAAGGTGACATTGACAAGATGCCATTAAGTAAATTTGCATTGTCAAGCTGCAAAAGAAATGAAAGTATGGACCTGAATAGTATTAAGGGAAAAAAGGAAATTAATAAAATCCAATAACACTGGGCTATGATTTAATCAATCAGCTTCCGCTATATATTGAATGAGGTTCCATCTATTGAGCTGTGCGAATTGCAATTTTAACTTTTAAACATGACAGGCCTGTATACCTACAGCACCATTTCTGTTGTGATAGAAGTGGTGCTGTTGTTATCACCTTACACCTCTGTTTTTCCCCGATTATGGTTGTCGATTACTGCTGAATTCACATCCTTCGGTGTATAATTGCGCCAAAGGCATGACATTTTTTTTTTATTTTGAGGGTTTTCTGAAATGTATTGGATAAAATGTTGAAAGCACTAAAAAGCATCTGCTTTTGTGCCCTTATTAGTTTCCATTATCTCCACAGCTGGTGCTCTTAGGTGGTTCTGGGGTTGGGAAAAGCTGCATTGTTCTTCGATTTGTTCGTGGTCAGTTTGATCCTACATCTAAGGTAAAGGTTAATGTATTATATTATGGAAAAAATCAAGATCAAAGTTGCTATGTGGATCTGCACTCATGATGACTTTAAGAACGTCTCGATCTTAGACATATTGCGATATTGAGCTTATGTGTATCATTGATACAACATTGAAATTATGTCATTCCTGTTGAAAGTGGACCACCAGTCCACTGATGTACATGTTCTCATCATATTATTAATAAAATATCGTCTCTTATTAAAAAAAAATTATGTTATGGACATAGGTTGATGTGAATGCCCAATAGTGCTCATTAAATTTGTAACTACCGGAGAATGGCATATTATAGAAGTTGGATTATGTGATTGTCAGATGGATCTGTCCAAACTTGTACATCTTTGACAGGTCACTGTTGGGGCATCTTTCTTGTCTCAGACAATAGCCTTGCAGGATTCAACTACAGTTAAATTTGAAATATGGGACACTGCTGGTCAAGAAAGGTTTATTTTTATCCATCAATCTCCTAGCCCAATCCCTTCTCCCAGTTCTTGATCGACAAAGTTTGTGCAAATGATTTAACAAGCAATTGCCGCTGTGCAGGTATGCAGCACTGGCGCCTCTGTATTACCGAGGTGCTGCTGTTGCCGTAGTGGTGTATGACATTACTAGTCCCGAATCATTCACCAAGGCACAATATTGGGTCAAGGTATGTCCAAGAGATCCACATCGAGTTTCCTCAAATTCGCAAAAAAAAAAAAAACGAGATAAACTTACTCAGACTATGCACTGAGAAGTTGAATTCGCTTTATAGTTTGGTTGCAGTATCCACTGTAGGTTTTGTAAGATTTAAAACCTAAACAGCAACGGATTATATGTTCTTAGCATATGAAGCTGTATTGTTCACTTAACCTGATTACTATTTCAATGCTCATTTCTATTACTTATTCTACACTCACAACACCGTCGTAGATTTTACTCTGCAGAACATCCTGCCTTTTCCTGTGTTAGCATTTGATAATCATTGAAATTATAGGAGTTGCAAAAACATGGAAGCCCAGACATAGTCATGGCCCTCGTAGGTAATAAAGCTGATCTTCTTGAAAAAAGAGAAGTGCCAGTTCAGGTAAGCACATAAATTATGCATTAGATTTCCCTTCTCCTGTTGGCATTTTCTTGGTTTATTAATATGTAGATTTCTTGTATATTTCGAAGGATGGAAATGACTATGCTGAAAAGAACGGAATGTTCTTTATAGAGACCTCTGCCAAGACTGCTGACAATATAAACCAGCTATTTGAGGTAAATATATTCCTTTTTTTTTCTTTTAACACTCAATTTTTATACAATCTTTTGCATCCATCACCCGATTATGTTATCATCTAATGGTCAAAATGTTATTGAATATGTTTTTGTTTTTTAGCCTCAGCTCCATGATCTTTTTGTCATAAAACATAAGCTATTTGGTTTCATGTTCAGTGGAACTTGACTCGGTTTTCATGGGACATATATCAGACTGATATCTTTTTGTTTTGTTTGTTTTAATGGACAGGAAATTGCCAAGAGGCTGCCGCGGCCATCTTCGTAAGTTTGCTTTCACCGGAATTCAATTTGTGCACTTCGGATTGCTCCATCTCCCTGTATCTATGTAACCTCTAGTGTTTTTTGAGATAAATACACAAGTGTGTGCGTGCGGACCACAATCCCAAACGAAGATGAATATTCAACATCTATATCCGAAATTAATAAAACGTGATATTGGCGTGTGATTTTATTTTGTACGAACTTTAACACGAATATTATTGTCATCTCTGTCGTGGGCAACCACTAATAACGATGTGAGTCAGATTATCTATACAAATTAAAACCAGATGAATGCCGCTTACACCTACAGTTGCCCCAATTCCCAAAGATCTCACGCAGCTGCAAATTGTAAAATACTTTGCTAAAGGTGGAATTGAAAAAATTCACGATAAAACTGGAATTAGATTTTTTTTAAAAAAATCTGCGCATCTCTTCTGCTCCATGCGAACAATTCTTTAAAGAATTTAGGATAGAATTAGCTATAAACCACATTTATAGATCTTGATTCGATTCAAACAAAATCTGCAGTGTTGATCGACATCGAAAGTTCCAGATATTAATTTTTGTTTGCCATCGTCGTAACGAAAGCAATGAAAGTGAAACACAAAAGAGGGGTATGTAAATAATACCCAAGACAATGTAAAAGATAAAAGGTAGATCGCTGGATAGCATTCTGGCATGTACCCGTGAAAATATAGAACACTAGCACCACGTAGAAACCAGTTTGCTTCTGCATTATGGCATGCCAATCGTCTTCCTAATCGCACCAAACCACTGAGTATCGTGGGGATCCATATCCTCAACCCTAGGGTTCGACAGGAGGGTTGTTTGAAGGGTCAGCTTCAGCAACAAGGTTGCCAAGATCCGCAGCTGCTACCAAAGGAACCCGCTCTGCTGGCTCAACTCCAGTAAAGTCCTTGCCACCGGTAGCAGGAGACACCAAGGATCTCAAGGGTTCAGAGGGCGCTGCCTCAGTTTTTGGTGGTGAAACATTTACCTGATCAAATTTAGTTTTGCGTGGTGGCCTTCTCTCGTATCTATCATAGCTGCGGCTGCGGCTGCGTCTAGGGCTATGGCTCCAGCTGCGACTGCTCCTTGGACTACGGCTCCGAGACCAACTTCGGCTTCGGCTTCGGCTTCTGCTATAACTCCTACCTCTGCTACGGCTTCTGCTAGAGCTTCGGCTTCTACTGGAACCCCATGTTCGAACTCTATCAGGGCTCCGGCTGAAACTCTGACCCCTACTTCTGTCAGGGCCATCCCTTCGACTATCAAATCGCCCACGTCCTCGTCCTCTCACATCTAAATTGTTGAATCGATCATGTGTGCCACGTCCACCCCTGTCCCATCCCAACCGAGCACCTGAAGGACCACCATCCCTCCCACCACCACGACCACCAAAATTTCCATCTCTAGTCACTCCTCGGCCGATGAAGCCAACATCTCTCATCCCTCCACGTCCGCCAAAGCTGTCGTGCCTCGTTCCACCACGGCCACCATCCCTCATGCCTCCACGACCACCAAAGCCACCATCACGCATTCCACCACGACCACCAAAGCCATCTCTCATGCCACCGCGACCACCAGAATCCCAACGGCCACCACCACCACCAGAATCATAACGGTTCATGGGAACTCGATCCTTACTGAAACCAGGGCCGCCATGTAAAGCTATGTCTCTCACCTCAGGAGGCACATGCTGGTTGGCCCCCTCCAAAACTTTAACAAGATCAAGAGCATGTTTCCAGTCTTGCTCAGAGAAAAATGTGTACGAAATACCTGTAGCACCAGCTCTCCCAGTTCTTCCAATTCGATGGACATAGTCCTCAATCCCAGTTGGAAAGTCATAATTGATCACAACCCTGTGACAAGATAGTTTCGAAGGTGTAGAGAGCATAAAATTAAGATATCAAAAACCGATAACAAGAAGTGTCAAAAGGAGGAGAAATGATAATAATTAGACATATAAAGGTTATAACCCAAAAGATACGAAGAATTCTAAAATAGAAGTAAAAAATGAAAGTTCCAGACCTTATGTCCCTTATGTCAAGCCCCCGAGCAGCAACATCAGTGGCAACTAGAACTGGGGTCTTCCCAGTTCGAAATTGATTAAGAACCCAGTCTCTCTCACCCTGGGATTTGTCTCCGTGAATTACAGCTGCTCCAAAGTTACGTCCAATACTACGTGCCAGCTGGTCACACAACTTTTTAGTGGAACAAAAAATTATACATTTAGAACCACGTTCCTGGGATCTAAGAATTTGCTCCAAGCGTCTTTGCTTCTCCATTTCTGGGACTACTTCCACATGCTATTGAAGCAAAGTAGTTTTTTGTTAACGGATGATACAAATACTTAAAAGAGACCTTGCAATCAATAAAGTAATGCAAATTGCAACCTTAAATACTCCATGCATCAAAAGTATCAGATTCCAGAGACCAGGAATGCTCGAAAATAAATCTTCACCAAAAGGAATAGCATCGCTAGTCACACTCCTGGCCCTTAAGCCACTTAGTTTTAGACTGATGTTTATTTTTTGAATATGTACAATAAGATTATTGACAATTCAATTTCTTAGGGATGACATTTTCTTTTTTACATAAATACCTGTGTGATAGCCTTATTCGCAGTAAGCTCGTCAACACTGCCAATGTTGACCTGCACGGGGTTAACAAGTAAATCACTTGCTATTTTTCTAACTTCCTTAGGCCAGGTTGCAGTGTACATGAGAGTTTGCCTTCTTGGAGGTATCTCATTGACGATTTTACGAATCTGTGGCTCAAAACCCATATCAAGCATTCTATCAGCCTCATCAAGAACAAGAAAAGAGATCTGTCTAAAGTCAATCCTCTTCATTTCAAGGATGTCATTCAGTCGACCCGGAGTTGCCACAACAATATCCACCCCTCGATCTAGTTCTTTTAATTGAAGGCCTTTTGGAGCTCCACCATACAAGCACTGAAACAAATGAACAACTTGAATTTTCATCTATAACAACTAAAGCAATAATTGAACAGTCCATTTGATAGATAGAAAAAGATTTGAAAGTCAACCGTGCACGAAACCCTAGATGATCGACCAAACTTGAGTGCTTCATCCTGAATTTGGGTGGCGAGCTCCCTGGTCGGAGACAAAACCAACACAGTTGGACCATTCTGAGGATTGTTTTGTCGTCGTCTCAGATGAACAAATGCAGGAATAAGATAACCAAGTGTTTTTCCAGACCCTGTCTTCGCAATAGCAACTATGTCCTTGTTCAGTAAAGCAATAGGCCATGTTTGTGCCTGGATGGGCGTGGGAGCAGAGAAACCAGCAAAATGCATCTGCAAAAATCAAGTAAAAATGAACTTCAGAAGACCGTTTCAAAGGAAGTTCCAAGCAGTGACAAAGCGATCTTAAAGTCGAACCTACGCTAGTCTAATGTTGGAGAAGGAAATAAAATCGAATAAAAATATAATTGCTCAAGGGGTTTGCAGTTGCTTACTGAAGCAACTCGATGCAACAAAAAGGAGCAATTAAAAGAGAAGAAACGGAGCCAATAAGCTAGAAATCCCAGTCACATTTATTGTGATTTGGATACCAGGCACCAACCACCCCCCTCAAGAACCAGTGCCTAATGAAGGCTCCAACAGTCGATTAGCACCCTCAAACACTCAGAATAGTTGTTCACAGAAATGTGCATCGCAGTGCAGCGTACGACATGTGCTCCCCCTCTGGAGCAGATATCGCACCTGCGACAAGTTAGAATTGATGAGCTAAAAGCAAGAATTTTGTAGATGAAACATTAAGCAGGGCATAAGGAACATCACCTCTGTATAACGTGTACATTTAGAAATATTAATTAATCCAATTAGGTTCAATCACTTACCTCCTGTAGTATTTCTGGCGGAAATCCAGTGGCTTCAAAAGTCATGAATGGAGCTGGAACGTCTTCACCCTGAACAATTTAAACCAAGCATCAGTCACGCGGTTTTGATATGATTGAACATTCGCTCGTGTACAAAGTATTGAAAAAAATAATTAATTCAGCAGCCAAAACAATCCCACTGCAAAGACGATCAAGAAAGCACGGGTGTAACAATAAAAAAGTAAATTAACACTTACAAGCTGTCAATAGTACAAATCAATGTTTGCAACTTGTCCATGGAGACTTTAACTACTTTTCATCGTCCCCGTTTTAACAAAAGATTTATTCCATTTGATAGCAATTGTGAATTTTGCCAATGTTTAATTACCTATTGAATTATGCATAAATGCATGAAAAATTGAACTTATGAAGTAGCTTATCACCCTGGTCATATCTTTCTAAATTAAAGATTTCCTTAATGCTTGACATATTAGTTCAGTTAAATAATTGTAAAGCTAGAGTATTGTGAGAAAATTAGGAGCTACAAGACAGATCTTCCGCGTCTTGGACAAGAAAAAATGCATGCACATATATCATTTGCACGGTATAAAAAATTTAGTTGCAGTTCTTCCTGATACACAAAGTAGAGAAAGGGCATAACTGAACTCGATTTTGACATCTTGCATCAATGCAAAAAAATTATAACATAAGGAGCAAAATATGATAAGAAACTAAATAGGGAATGAACTTTGGGGGACTAGAATTATTTGTAATTTCAAAAGAAGTTCCTCTTTACAAAACTTTACGATATGAACTTCTCATGGCCCAATTATATCAACCATGCTTTCAAGACATTATAAAAATTCAAATGAGCAACAGCTATTAATTATCTTTCCCATATAATGATCTTTTTGACCCTAATAACTTTCCTCTAGATAGTTTTGGTCAGGAAAAAGGTATTGCCCTGTGTCTAAAACTGAAGTACTCTCTGCTGATTTATGGTAGACATATACATCAATTTATTTAAATCGTTCAACAGCTATTATGAATGTTGTCCTTTTGGTAGCAAGAAAGATGGGCAACAAGCAAACTACCTTTTCCCTTATAACCCTTCAAAGTCAAATCCAGCCACATTATGCATTTGGCTACACTAATATAAGCATAACTGGCGTTTTCTCTAGGATCACTCTAGGATCTTAGATATTAAAAACAGAGATGAGATCAAATGAACAAACCGTGGCTGTTACTTCATGCTTCCGTCGATAGATTTCTACCGCTGATAAATGAATAGGATCTGTAGGTCCCATCATCGCTAAAGGAGGACTCGGAAAAGCATTGTTTGGAAAAGGCGGGGCTCCAGAAGCATTACCATAGACACCATGCAAAGCAGGCCCTCCGGAAGGACCGGGACCATTCAATCTTCCTGGGACAATAGGAGTGACATTTTGAGGAAAATCACCCATCCTCATTTCCTGGTACATAAAATAACTAGTCTTATCAAGTGTTCAACATAAGATTTTGTCTTAATGTGAAGCATATAGAATATGCAACAGCGAGAACATTACTCAACAAATAGTACTGGCATTAACATATGAGCATGCACCCATTTCAAATATTCATTTAAGGATGTCTTATTTTCCATGTTTCTGGACAAAGAATTTACCTGTTGATTTCTTGCCATGGGTAAGGGTGCAAGCTTGGGCAGCTGATGCATTGCAGGGGCGCCCTTGTTAGTGCTATAGTTAAAATCATTTCCAGTTCTTCCAATATGGTTTTCTTCATAGGCCATCTTTGAGGCTACAGGAGGCAGATTCTGCTGCTGGCTATGCATCATCCCAGGGTCCATCTGATTTGGAAATCTAGAACCATGCAGTGAATGTGCCAAGTCTGTCCCAGCTTGATGCAACTGAAGTGAAGGATTGGTTTGTTGCATGTTGACAGAGGAGCCACCACCATACAGGGTAGTTTGGTTTGGCGTAGTGCTCATATGTGAAGCTTGAGTAGAACTTGCTACTGCAGACAAGTTTTGCATAGATGGAGTCCCCGTTTGCTGAACCTGTGCAGGTGAAAACCCAGCTTTCTTCCCTTGCTGATACTCTACGTCATCTATTTGAGGAATTCCATTTTTCTGTTCTCGGGGATGAGAAAACTGTTGCCCTTGCATCATATGCTGGTGGACAGCTGAAAAACCAGAGTGCTTTCCATGAAGAAACTTAGAGTCATCTCTCGGAGCAAGTCCTGTCACTTGGTCTTGTTGGTGAGGTAACTGTGACCCCGGAATTAAATGCTGAGATGGCTGCAAACTTTGTGGACCCTGTGGAGGCATGTTCTGTTGATGAACTGCGAATGACGCTTGGTGAGGGTTAAACTGGAAACCATGTGGGTTTCCCATTTGAGAGTTTGAATACATTTGACCTTGTGGACCATGAGGGATCTGCTGCATCTGTAGATAAGATGCTTGGCTACCTGGCTGAGTGGGTATATGCGGTGTTGGTTGCGAAATTCCAAGCTGACCTGGATGTGTAGGCATCTGCCCCAACAGGGATGGCACTTGCTGACCTGGTTGCTCCACTATTTGTGTCCTAATTTGTTCAGGTGCTAGATGACTCTGCTGCTGTATCCCGGGTCCCAAGTGTGACCCCTGCACCTGACCAGGTGGTGGCACTTGATGTTGAGAAACCTGTGGTGTTAGCTGAATGTGTTGCTGGGATGATGAGCTGATAAGTTGCCCTTGTGGCATCAGGGCCGAGGTATGTTTCTGGTTCTGAAAACCATCTGATTGCACTGTTCTTGTTGATGGTATAGGATTTAGCTTGGGGGTAGGAGCTGCAGGTGGTGGCCCTGGTGGCAACGGTGGTGGTAAAGCTGTCGGCTTTTCATATTGAGTGACATTTGTTTCAGGATTCCAGTAATATAAGACGCCTGTACTTCCATCTATCAATCCTTTCCAAGGTTGAGGTAGAGTAGGATCGTCTGGCGCGTATCTGGGGCCATGTGTACTGGAGGATGCCTCTACCGAAGCCATTCCAATTTGGGCACCCTGAAATAGAAAATGAGATTAATTTTTAGAAAGTAACAAAGTAAAAGGAATTAAAGCTCGATCCAGATAGTGACCAAAACCACGCAGCAGCTACACTGATTTTGTTGGCCTGCGATGATAATAAAAGATAAATGATGCAATTCCACGTGTCGCGAGAATTGAGGGCAAAAAATGACCTAAAACGGTTCACCACACTCTAAAGTCTTCTTGATGAGTACAAAACTAGCTCCAGTGGCAAAATCAGTTACCTCGCCATTAAATATATAAGATTGATTTCAAAACACCCGTATTGAATTTCTGACTGAAGTAGCTCATGAGAAACCATGGAAATAAAATATCATAAAAAACATACTCCATATGTTTATTAAATAATCAAATCCAATTGGATTTAAAAATACACGATGCGAAATTCACCGAATTAAATTCGTTAAAACCATCGAACAGGGGTGAATTGACGTAACATATAAACAGCGACTTCGGAATCAAAAGAGAAAGCTTTCGATTATGATTAATCAGCTTTCTACACCGCTGTAATCTCAGGAGTTTTCCGGTTAAAAAACATCGAATAACATCAAATAATCTAAAAAAATAGCGATATATATGCATAACAAATCTCAACACTTACTGAAAATCCAAGCTGAATAGGTCCCCCAACTTCACCTCCCTGGGAGAAATTGGATTACAGAATTACGGATAGATGGTAGGATGCGATTTATGTGTCAAGTTGGGTTCAAAGGGAGTGATTGTCTGATGCGGGTGTACGGTTGTGTTCATGTTTTCTGGTTGCACAAAGAAACCAACACAAAACTTTATATTGTTATTATTATTATATATAATTATAATTAAATGTTTTTTATATATAATTATATTGTTTCTCATTATATTAATACATGATATCTGAGTACCGATCATTTTGGATCTCATAAAAAAAAGATTTTGATATAATTAGAATTTTTTTATTAATATCAATATTTACTATACATATCTGGGTACAAAACAAGTAATAAATTTAATGCACTAATTTAAGAAACTTTAGATTAAAAAGTATTAAATCAACGTATTAATTTATATATTTAGACACGGTTTGATTTTATACGAAATTCATCACTTGATAATTTATTGTATTATATCTCATGTTACTCGATCTTATTATGTATTCATTTTTTAATTATTATATCAATCAAATCAATAGTGATTTATCTTAATTTAAATCATTAAATTTAAATTACAATATTATATTTAATAAATAATATTATTAATATTTTATTACTTATTAAAATAATAAAAAATAATTTATCATTTTATCTAAAATTTAATCACTCAAATCAAACAAATTATTTTTTGTCAATCAAATAATATTATCATTTTTATTATATCTTTTAATAAAATTTTTATTTTTTTTTATATTGACTCAAATTGGGTACATACCCATTATTTACATTTTTAGTGTAAGAGAAATGAAATATAAAATACATAGATGTTAAGTATTTTTACATGCCGAACATATGTTTTATACTATATATAAAATAATTGATACTGAAAATTCATATATTTATAATATATATATTCGATATTTTGTATTGATTTTAATCTATTAAAAAATATGTTTGTCCAGAAACTATAATGTGCCAAATTCAAGATGAAGTTCGGGGACTTAAAACAATTTACTATTTTTTATTGGCTCTATTTATTATTATTATTATTATTATTATTATTATTATTATTATTATTATTATTATTATTATTATTATATACACACACTATGCTTTTAAAATTTTAGATTAGATAATAATATCACTCTTAATAAATATATATGATTATAATTATTAATTTGAAAATTAAAAAATATCATGTTTATATAATTAATAATTATTTCGATCGTATAAATATGCAGATAGTGTAAAGAAGTATTAGTATTTATAAAGGTATCTGAAACTTTAATTAGTAATATTTGATTAGGTCAATAAGGATTAATAATATATCAAATTTTTTTCAGAAATATACCAAGTGTATTTACATATCAATCAATACATTCTAAATTTAAGAACCTTAAAAGTTTTGTCAAACAAAATTACATAATTCTAGGAAATTTTTTGTATGATTAAATGTTCAACATTCAACAGCAAAGTTCATGTTTCAAACCATCTGAATTTGTCGGAATTCTATAAGTTAAAAATTCACGATAAAAAATTTACCCCGATATCACAATCGAAATTTCTTTTAATATAATTCACATGCAATCGAGAGATCAATTTGTCATCCATGGACTTTTGCGCTTCTAAGAAGGAATGAAGGTCTAAGAGAAGAATGAACCGGAACTTGAGCTGCCGGAGGAAGTGATGAGAAATCTGTGTTTAAGTGTGTGTCATTATTTAAACCATGGTTTTCTATTAGTTAAGATGGGGCTAAATTGGGAAGGTAAAATGTCAATTTTATTTTTGTTTGTATTAAATTGTGACATTTTTAGTTTTATATTTTTTTAAATCAAACGTGATTATATAATTATGTTTCAATGACAATTTTGATGTTTTTTTCCAAAATCGCGTAATTAAATTATCCATGTCAGTGTTAAATTTAAATTTTTTACATGATTTTTACAATTTTCACAAACTACTAAGTGATTCAATAAATGATATAAAACAAAAAAATACAGCACTGTTAAAATAAAAAATGTACGGTAAATATTAAAAATTTCAAACTCATAAAATATATTAAACTACACATTTTATAAAATTTTCTTCACTTGAAATTGATTTATCCAAATTAAAACGTTTAAGGACATTTTCTGTATAATTTGATTGGTGAACAAATGTTCCACATTTTTTTGTTCAATTTGCAAACTCAAACAATACTTTGTTTTTTCAAGTTCCTTCATTTCAAATAATTCCTTCAAGCACAACACAATTTCATGAATTTCTTTATTTGTTTCAATGATGTTTAAATCATCAACGTATACACCAATAATTACGCATCCGGATGTTGTTTTCTTAAAGAAAGCGCAAGGGCATATTAAATTGTTTACATATCCTTTTTTTTATTAAGTGTTCACTTAGCCAGTTATACCACATTCGGCCGGATAGCTTTAATCCATTTAATGATCTTTGCAATTTCGCATAATAACATTTTTTGGTTTTGAACTTTGTGCTTCAGGCATCTTAACGGTAAATAAGTTTATTCATAATCAATTTCAGGTCTTTGAGAAAAACCTTATGCGACAAAACGAGCTTGATATCTTACTGTTTCGTTTTTCTCATTTCGTTTTCGAATAAAAACCCATTTTTACCCAACAAGTTTTACACGTTCAGGTTTAAGGACTACAGGTCAAAAAACGTTACATTTATTTAGCGAATTCAATTCAACCTGGATGTCGTCTTATCATTTTATCCAATCCTGTCGATTTTTACATTCACCAAAAGATTTTGATTCATAATCTTCATTTTCATTTATGACGTCAAATGCCACATTGTAAGAAAATATTTTATCAATTTTTTTTATATCTTTTCGGTTCCATATTTTTTCAGTATTAATATAATTGATAGAAATTTCACGATTATCATCATCTTGTGGTTCTAACAGAACATTTTCATCATCGTGTATTTTTGCCAGAATATCATTCTCTATTTTGTGATTATCGTGTTTCTCTATGCATTTTCTTTTTCGAGGATTTTTTATCACTATAACCGATTAACCTTCCACGCTTCAATCTTTTTATGACATTATGGGTGTCTTCAATTTGTTTATTTGGAATTTCAATTCAAGCATGGGTATTTAAAGCATGTATATATCATTTAATTACCCTTTTGTGTCTGTAAATGCATCTAATATTTGATTTGATATTCTTTACAAGTGCACAATTTGTTGTACATATGTTTCACACTGTTTAGTTCTTAGATCCAGAAGTAACAATGATGATGTATACCATGTAGTTTTTTTTTTGATATATTTCTTTTCTACCCCTAACATTGGGAATATCTACTCATTAAAATGACAATTAGCAAAATATGCTGTAAACACATCGCTTGTCTGAAGCTCAAAATATCGAATGATTGATGGGCTATCATAACCGATATAAATTCGATCTTTCTTTGAGGTCTCATTTTTGTTCGTTGAGACGATGCAATAGGCACATATACCATACATCCAAAATATCTCAGATGAGAAATGTCTGATTCTTTACCAAAGACAAGCTACAATGTGAAGTATTTATGGTATGCATTTGGTCTGATACGAATTAATACATCAGCATGTAAAATTGCACCTCTTCATATAGAAACGGAGAGTTTTGTTTTCATAATTATTAGTCTAGCAATCAGTTGTAGACTTTTAATCAATGATTCAACTAATCCATTTTTGTATGTACATGAGCAACATGATGCTCAATAGTTATTCTCATTGACATACAATAATCATTGAATGTATGAGAAGTAAATTTACCAGCATTATCAAGTCTAATTTTCTTGATTGTAAGATCGGCAAATTGAGTCCGTAATTTTATTATTTGAGCAATTAATCTTAAAAATGGCACATTCCGAGTTGATAATAAACATACGTGTGACCATCTGTTGGAGGCATCGATCAATACCATAAAATATCTAAATGATCCACATGATGGATGTATTGGCCCACAAATATCACCATGAATACTTTCAAAAAACATGAGTGTTTCAATTTGGATTTTAGCTGGTGATGATCTTATAATAAGTTTTCCAAGATAACATATTTTACATTGAAACTTATTATTTTGAAAGATCTTCTGGTCTTTCAGCGGATGATCATATGTATTTTCTATAACTCTTCGCATCATTGTTGAACCAGGATGTCCTAATCGATCATGTCAATTGATTAATATTGAAGAATTATCAACTACCATGTTTGATTCAATTGGGCTTATATGTGTATAATGCAATCCAGTATGGAGCATTGATAGTTTTTCAACTACATATTTCTTTACTGATTTATATGTGGTAAGACACATATATTTCTCATTTCCTTCGTTTATTGTCTAAGTATCATACCAATGAGAATATATGTCATTAAAAATCAACAAATTTCTTTTCGATTGTGGTGAATACAAAGCATCATTTATCATAAATTTTGTTCCATTAAGTAACAAAAAATGTGATTTACCACAACCTTTAATCAAGTCTACAGTATCTGATATTGTATTCACCATTGTTTTTGTTGGTTTTAGTTCCAAAAATATATTTTATCTTGGATAATAGTGTGCGTTGTACCACTATCAGGTATGCAAACTTCCATGGGGTTAGTTCCTTGTTTAGCTTTGTTCATAGCATTTTTCATATTTGAACTTAAAAAAATATGCAAAGAAAAAAATTAATAACAATACATATGTAATTTATTGAAAAATATAACACATATCATAATTATACAATAAAATATTAGCATATGAGCACATGAAAAATAAATATTTTACATTTCTATTCCACAAATATATTGATCATTTTCAGGTAAATCATTCAGAAAATCTGCAACATCAAAATGAGTTGAATCACTCAAATGGTCATTGTGTTCAGTGAAATTAATATATTTTTCTTTTCCCTTTATTAATTCTTTATAGAGCTTACAAAAGTGCTCGGGAAGCTCGACAAATACGAGACCAATGTCTTGGAGTGTTGCATCTAAAACAAGAACTTTCAAATCGTTTTGAGTGATTTTCATTAACAATCATGCTTTCATTATGCATTTTTAGTGGGTGATTCGTGACGTCCTTTTGAGATTAGTTGTAGAAGTATATATCTCGATTGTTTTCAAAACCACAGCTGCGACCACGACCATGATCACGTCCACGACCTCGACCAAAACCTTGTCATTGACTTTGATTTTGATTTCGAGGTTTAAATTCACTTTTACTTACAACATTTACTTCTGGAAATGCGGTTGATCCAGTGGGTCGGGACTGATGATTTCTCATTAGCAGCTCGTTGTTATTTTTCGTCACAAGAAGACATGCGATAAGTTTAGAATATCTCGCAAATCCATGCATTCTATATTATTGTTGTAGAGTTATATTTGATGCGTGAAAAGTGAAAAATGTTCTTTTAAGCATTTCTGATTCCGTAACCTCACGTCCACAAAATTTTAATTGCGAGATTATTCGATATATTACCGAGTTGTAATCACCGACTTTCTCAAAATCTTGGAATCTTAACGCATTCCATTCATCATGGGCGGTCATAAGTACAAGTTCCTTTATATATTCAAAGCTTTCCTTTAATCATTTCCATAAAGTCATGCGATCTTTTTTCAATGAGATATTCATATTGTAATCATTCATCAAGATGTCAATGCAAAAATATCATAACTTTTGCTTTATCTTGTGATGATGAGATATCATTTTTTAAATGATCTCATTTAGATCCAATGAGTCAAGATGTATTTTGAGACCGAAAGTCCATGACATATAATTTTTCTCGTAATGTCGAACGCAACAAGTCAAGTTTTGTCAAATTTGACATGGTGATACTATAAAAATAACAATGTATTTTATTAGTTAAGTTATAAATATATTAATATGACAATACAAAGTAACATATAAATTATAAGTACAAGCATGCTTTAAAATAAAAAAGCGAGGTGTATATTCTCCAATAAATACAAGACTAGCGAGTATAATAACCAAAATAATTATACAAAATAACTTTGAAAGAACCATTTTTTTCTTCTTCAAAAATTTTGATGAAGAAAATTTTTCGGGAGAAAGAGTGAGTTTGGAGTGATTAAATGTATTTGTAAAATCACATTTATAGGATAAAAAACTAGCCGTTTATGACCGTTACAAAATCTTAAAAAAATAAATGTATGTATATATAAATTTATAATAATAATATAATGTATATAATGTTAATTTTGTTTAAATAATTAATTATATCACATCACATTATTATAATGAGGTATCAAGAACTCTTTTTATATAATATTGTGACATTATATATATTTAATCATTATATAACACAATAAAAATATATAAAGAATGAAATAATCACATCACAGTATTGTAATGAGTTGTCGTAGACTCATTTTATATAATAACATGATATTATTCAAATATATATACAATAAATAAAAGTAATACAATAAAAATATATAAATAGTGTAATAATATAATACATCACGTTGTTACAATGAGTTATCATAGATTTCTTTTGTATAATAACATGATATTATATATTAAATATATACACAATAAAAATAAATAAACAGTAAAACAAAATTTTTTAAATTTTGAATATTGTTACATTTTTTTGTGATTTGGAGCTTGGAAAAATAAAGAAAACATTCGAGTATCGTACTGATAACGTGCTGCAAACTTTATATAATTTTCATTTATAGTATTTCTTTTGAAATAATCAAAAAATAAATACATCCTTACATAAATCATCAAACACTAAATATCAATATTTCAACTTTTATTTTCATGTTTCAATAATTTCAATTTTTATTTTAAAAAATCACCACATATTTTACCAATTGAGAACTGGGCATACAGCGGTTGCGAGGAGGAATATTTTTCTAAATTTGCGACCTGGGATCATCGCTGTCACTCTACACAGGGCCAAGAATCAATGATTCGTTTGTTTTCAATTCACGCCGCAATCGAAGACAAGGAAGAAATGCTGTGATGCATTTTTTGTTTATGATTATGGTATGATCTGAATTACTGTGATGGAATTCTCATCGAATGAAAAACCTCATCCTCGCATTACGAATCAACCCAGTAATCCTCTCCAGTTCACCATTCATCTGCCCACTTCGAGCCCTAGCGCCAACCCAACTCCCGGTTTTATTCAAAACCTAGGTTTGAATTCCGGTTTGGGCCAAAACTCTGATTCTAATGGCAATTTGTTGCACGAGAATAGAATAAACTTGGCGCCAATTCCTAGGAGGAGGAGGTGTGGCAGGCCTCGTCGACCTCAGTCTTATCCGAACCAGGTAAAAGATTTAACTTTTTTGTCTAATACCAACGAAACTCGAGCTCTAGTTGGGTCACTGGCTTCGAGTTCAGGCGAATTCAGGAAAGCCCAGACGGAAATTTCGAATTCTTTAGCTGTTAAAAAACATGGCTATGGTTTAAATTCTGGTGGTGTTGTAGGCAAGAAAGTTGTCAATGACGTATCGGAGGAGATAATTGTGATTAATAAGGAGGCTATGTCCGAGGCCTTGGTTGCATTGACGTCGGGGTTTCCCGCAGATTCGCTCACTGATGAAGAAATAGATGCCGGGGTGGTTTCTGTGGTTGGTGGAATCGAGCAGGTAAATTATATCTTGATCCGGAATCATATAATTACAAGGTGGCGTGAGAATGTCTCAACTTGGATTACCAAGGAAATGTTTCTGGATATTATTCCTAACCATTGCGGGGTTTTACTGGATTCTGCTTATAACTATTTGGTTTTACAAGGGTATATAAACTTTGGGGTTGCACCAGGCATAAAGGAAAGGATTTTGGTGGAGCCGAGTAAGCCACATGTGATAGTGATTGGAGCAGGCCTTGCGGGGTTGGCTGCAGCAAGGCAGTTGATGACTTTTGGGTTTAAGGTGACAGTTTTGGAAGGAAGGAAGCGTGCTGGAGGTAGGGTGTACACAAAAAAGCTGGAGGTTGGGAATAGGACAGCTGTTGCCGACTTGGGAGGTAGCGTGTTGACGGGTACATTGGGGAATCCTCTTGGGATTTTGGCCCGGCAATTGTCATATACACTTCATAAGGTGAGGGACAAGTGTCCTATTTACAGTGTAGACGGAAGACCTGTTGACCCTGATTTGGATCGAAAAGTAGAATCTTCTTTTAACCAACTTCTGGATAAGGTAAGTAAACTTAGGCAGATGATGGGAGATGTTTCGCAGGATGTTTCGCTAGGAGCGGCATTGGAGACCTTCTGGGAGGCCCCTGGTGATTCTGTTAATGGAGAAGAGATGAAATTGTTTCATTGGCATCTTGCAAACTTGGAATATGCAAATGCTGGATTGCTTTCAAAGCTTTCACTTGCATTTTGGGATCAGGATGATCCATTTGATATGGGAGGGGATCACTGCTTTCTGCCTGGTGGAAATGGAAGACTGGTCCAGGCATTGGCAGAGAATGTCCCAATTCTTTATGAGAAAACAGTCCAAGCCATCCGTTATACTAGTGATGGGGTTCAGGTTGCTGCCGGTGGGCAGGTTTATGATGGTGATATGGCGCTTTGCACAGTTCCACTAGGAGTTCTAAAATCTGGTTCCATAAAGTTTATCCCTGAGTTACCTCAGAGAAAACTTGAAGGAATAAAAAGGTTGGGATTTGGCTTGTTAAATAAGGTCGCAATGCTCTTTTCACATGCCTTTTGGGGAACTGACCTCGATACATTTGGACATCTCTCTGATGATCCTAGCCTTCAGGGTGAATTCTTCCTTTTTTACAGCTATGCAACTGTAGCTGGTGGTCCAATCTTGATTGCTTTAGTAGCAGGGGAAGCTGCACATAAGTTTGAGACCATGGAGCCTACTGATGCTGTGACAAGGGTGCTTCTGATTCTTAAAGGTTCTTATGTGTTGGTTTTCTTTACTCCTGGTGTGCTAATTATTGTAATTTGAGCCTTAGGAAAAACTAGTCTACATAGAATACTTGCATGACTAAAGCCCTTTTTTTGTAATATGTTCCAATTGTTATACTGACTCCGTTTACATGAGAAATTAGAAGTATGTGTTGCCCATGCTTTACCTCTGGTGTCATTTATTTACGAAATAAATAGCAGAAATAAAAAATTTGTGTTTTGTCTACATGATTGTATTTGTTTTGTCTCGTGCTATTTGCAAAACAAGTCATGACTGAAATTTATGAGCTTGTATTTACATCATTAAAATGGTGATTTGCAGTTCTTTTGCACGAATTTAATTTCCCATTAGCTTTCTCCATCTGATTTATAGAGATATCATATATCATATTTTTGTGTGATGTGTTTTAGTTTCACTGTTTTTCTATTTCACACGATAGAAGTGGGTGAATTCACAATGTTATCATTAGAACATGCTACGAAAATAATTTTTCTTCGTATTTATTTGGCATGAACTTGGCTGAGATGTTAACAAGAAAATTCTCTACAACGAACAATTTATGATTAAACAGTGAAGGTTCCGTATTTAGGGGAAAATGAAGATTGACTGTCACATGGTAATAATCATGATAAAAAGATTGAAGGTTTATATTTATTAAACGGTGTATAGACTAATTTGAAATTCAAATGCATACGGTAGTAATCCATGGGGAAAAATAGACAAACAGTTACTTGTCCCTGTCGTGGTACACTTTGGTGAGAGATGAAACAATGGGGTGAACATCATTTATTGTTGCAGAGTAATTATTTGATATGTGTACTCAATCAGGTTATGGTGTTTGACCCTCTTTCACTAGCTTGCATTTAAGCATCTAAATTCTTGCTTCCGATTTATTCATTATTCGCATGAAGATGATAAATTACCTTATATTCCGTTAAATTTGTTAACCTGATGAGCTTCTAGTGAGAATGAATTGTAATATTAGAAAGCAATCCCATTTTTTGGTTGAATTGGTCTTATTGATTTAGCTAAGAATGTTAGTTGCTAGTGTCTGTTATCACTGCCAGTAATTGAGCTTTTCTAACACGTGGATAGCCTTGGTAATGCAGGTATATATGAACCACAAGGTATTGAAGTTCCAGAACCTATCCAAACTGTTTGTACTAGATGGGGTAGCGACCCGTTCTGCTTAGGTTCTTACTCCAATGTTGCTGTTGGGGCCTCAGGCGATGATTATGATATTATAGCTGAAAGTGTGGGAGATGGGAGGGTTTTCTTTGCTGGGGAAGCTACTACTAGGCGCTATCCAGCTACCATGCATGGTGCTTTGCTCAGTGGGTTTAGAGAAGCTGCCAACATGGCTCATTATGCTAGAGTTAGAGCTTCAAGGTTAAAAGTTGAGAAAAATCCAACAAGGAATGCACACAATTGTGCTTCTATTCTTGCAGATTTATTCAGAGAACCTGATATTGAATTTGGCAGCTTTTCTATAATTTTTGGTAGAAAAGATTTTGATTCAAGTGCCATTTTAAGGGTGACTTTTGGCAATCAGAGAAAGAAGCCAGATCTACAGCATTCAAACAAGTTGCTTTTTGAGCAGCTTCAGTCTCATTTTAATCAGAGACAGGAGTTTCACATTTATACCCTATTATCTAAGCAACAAGCCCTTGATCTCAGAGAAGTCAGAGGGGGTGATGAGAATAGAATGAACTACCTCACGGAGAAGCTTGGAGTGAAGCTGGTAGGAAGAAAGGGTTTGGGGCCGTCTGCTGATTCAGTTATTGCTTCTATTAAGTCTGAGAGAAGCCGCCTCAAGACCCCATCATCTGGTTGGTAAACGTTGGCTAACTTTTTGTACACTTGGCAATGCGTTGTTAGGCTTGTTTTGTGCTTAAATTTTCTCTCTAGTTCTTGCGAAATACTGTTATTAAGACACTGTGACTTTCTATTTATGCTTGATTAGCACAATTAATGTAGTGTTTTATGTGTCAGTAAATGATAAGGCATATGTATGAAGTTTTTTTTCTGAAGCGTATTAGGCACTAAGGTGGCGGTCTCAGCTGTAAGAGCTTGTTGTACTTGTATATGAGGATGGTTGGTGAACATAATATACAAGGAACATCATGGAGCAGAGATGGAAGCAACTATAGTTTATATGGTTTAACGGACATAGCTACACATAGCTAGTAAAAAATGGAAAATTATGAGGAGGTGATGATCTTTTGTTAGATCCTGTTATAACCAAGTTTCTTAAAGTAAGTTTGCGAGCAACCGAAAATGGTTGGAAAAATTGAAAATGTAGAAGTGGCTCTAGTGATTCCAACCAAAACTTCTACTGCCCAATTCAGTGAACCGGTCTAATGGCAGAAGTGGTGACTGGTGTTGATAAACTAGAGGTATATGTACTTGAAATTTCTTGGAAGGCGATACATGATGTGTAGACTTAACGTTTTCCCCTGCAAATATTTCCTTAATTGTCACCACTCGAGGTTTTTTGTGGTTTATTTGCATTTGAAATATCGAAATATTATATTTAATGTGAATTTACTGTCATTATTATCCTTTGATTTGGATACCAATAAAATTACAAAGCAGGAGGAAAACATACATGCTCATGAAGAAATTGGTAGTGTTCCATGAACCGATGTTCTAAAACTGCTAACACTCTTGCCTTGAATGCAAACACAATTTTTTTATTGTCTTTGTATGTAAAGATTAAATAATTCGGTTAAGACATTAGATAACAGCTGGTTGGGATTGTTGCTATTTTGGTTGCTTGAACTGTAAATCTCTTGCATGTTACTGCCCGAGCACAAACCTATTAATATTTTCATCGAGTTAAAGTGTATTTTTACTAGGGTCTAGCGTTGGTGGTATTCTTATTAATGTCGTAAAAGGGCTTTATTATAGGGATAGGAATATTACGCAACTGGATTGGACCGGTTCCGAATTATAGGATAATGTAACCAAACCAATCTTGTAGGATACCAGATTGAATTTGTTGGATTAGGTGTATAACACAATCTGAAATTGAAATCGAATTGAACAAGATGAAAACATAATTGGAGTTGATATTTTATTCTTTTCCAACCACTATGTACACAAAGAAGTTATTTATGAAGCAAATAAATAATAACAATAAAATTAAATATATTACTGAATCGGATTCAAACAGGCCGAATTAAAATGATACTGGATCTGGTTTAGGCAACCCAATCCAATTAAGATTTGATGCCAGGTTCAGATCAATCTCGAACCAGTTTAACAGGTTCCGGATTGTACCTGATTCCGACTGGATCCGATCCGATAAGTATCTTTGCTATATGATGTTCAACATGTGGTAAGTTCAAGAGTATCAAAGTAATATTTGTCCTTTGTTGTAGAATCATTAGAAGTAAAAACAACAAATATCTCGTTTTATGGAATGATTGCTGACTATTGTAAGAGCTTTAGATGAAGTTGCAGGAAAAGGCTCACTTTTCCTGTTATATAAAAAAGAACTAACCTTTCAGATAAATCTCGGCTCAGATAAACGACAGAACTGCTAATGTTTTTCCATATATGGACATTAAACTAACATGTTAGCTGTCAATACTTTATCGTTCATTGCAACAAATTTTTTTAGCACATATAGTGATGTCCATTTTGATGTGTACCTTGGTATTTTCTTTCCTTTTGTGGATATATTGTTATTATGAAGCTAACATAATCTACATTCCGTGAAAGGTATATTGAAGTCAAAAGTGGCTGCTGTGAGACAAAATCAAATCAGGTACGAGCTGAAATCTTCATTTATTTTCCAACAACAGCTTTGCATTCTCATGCATATCCTCATATCTATACAGAAAAGCTAAAATTGTCGGCAGCAACAGATTTTCCATTCCAAGGGCAAATTTTGGTCTTAAAATCGCTAAAAATGGTATTAATGAGGAGTCTAAAACATTGGGCAATAGTGATGGCTTCACCAGTCCATGTTTAGATATACAGGTAGGAGCAAGTAGCAGCAACATTGATCTGGCTCGCTCCATCACAAATAATGTTTCTGATTTTGCCAGTGATTCAAGTGGCTCTGCCCCTCGACATTTAGGTAACAATAATGGCTCAGGAACAGATTTTGGTTGTAATGTTGGGTCATCAGTATTAATCAGTAACAACCACTTGGATTGTTTGGATGCAAATTGTGGTTCGATGTTTGATGACAACTTAAATGGTTCAAACCCTCAGAATAATGGTAGTCAGCATTGTTTGACGCCAAGTTTATGTATTGACAACAACCTGTCTTCTCCGGTTTTAAATGTTAGTACTGAATTATTGGGTGAAACCAGTGGCTCCAACACTCAGAATTTAAGTTACAGTGATGGCTCTGCTGTGCCTCCATGTTCAGTGGTTGGGACTAATTCAAGCAGAAGTAGCAGCCCAATACCGTCAAATTCACATTTTACTAGTGTCGAGTCTCAAGATTACGTCAGCGATATTTCAGATAGTATTGATGGCATGTCTATTCAAGAAAATATTTTTGAAGACATCATGAATGAACTTTTGCCTCCAACTGGCTCAAGCCCTGGGACTTGGCAAGTTACTGGGAAATTTTAGGAATGGAAACCAAGAATATCAAGGCCATATTTCAAGGTAACGTTTATGTTATGTCATCGCCATGATGAACTTTATTTGTTACCTTTTCAAGCATCAAAGATGCGGACTTCTCTGTGTTTTTTCAAAACAATTGTTTGTTACAAGTACCTGATGCATTTTTACATTATTCTCTGCACATAGCGACTTCTCCTAAACTAAATGCAGTTATTTTCTCTAGGGTCACAGAAGGAGGAGACTGTGCATGTGATCTTAGTATCCTCTAGAAGGCAGCTTATGCAACGGTAGTGGGATTCCTTAGCTCAGAATTGGCCTTTGAGAAGCGTCATTTATGCATTATCAGATATATTTGGATCGTGTTCTTCCCCGTCTTCCTGCACCCTTTTACCAACACTCTTTTGCAGTGCGACATCCTTTCTTCCCTTTCATTCTTTTCTATGAGAGCATTGAGCGTGTAGTTTTTGGTGGCTTGAGATGTAGATATTCAAGCATTGTTATGACCAGCCGCAATGATCGTCCTATTGATGCATACATATCATATTCTTGTAAAAAAGTATCCATAAAATCTGTCATCTTTAGCCCGTTCACAAAGAACTTGTGATTTATTTTAGATTCTGTAGTCCCAAATTTTCTGTTCAGTGTCAAATTTTACAGCTATGGATTGATCTACTTGATACTGAATTTCTGTGATGTGTCTTTGCCCAAGGAAATAGATTACTAGTGTCTATTTCCACAGAAACAAATTCTTTAGGCATTTGAACTTAGAAATAAAATAATTTTTTTTTAATAAAAACATAGATAGGATCAAACACAGAAAATATATTATTTGTTTGGAACTATCGATCACGTTAAATTAATTACACTTAAAAAATTCAAATGATTGACAAAAGCAGTTCTTAGGCATACCCATAGTCAAATAAATTCTATGAAATGTATTTTTTTCAGAATGGACTTCGAACTTTTTTCAAGATTTCATCTGTTGCTGAATTTTCTGACGACCCTATAAAGGCAAAAGCTTAAAATTTTAAATATTTTAATGAGGATCGTTCAAAAAACCGGGAGCAACAATGCAGAAAATCTCATCTGATTTAAGGATAGAATTATGTCGAAAATTATGGTCTATATATCGAACTCCATACAATCTTTTCTGTGCCATTTCCATACTCGTGCCAGACAAATAGAAAAAGAATGGAACACGCGTAACACAACAAGACCATTACTTAGCATACGAATTACATCCGACAGCCCGTCGTTGATACCAGAACTGTAATATGTACACCTTTCATCCACATTAATAAGTACTGCTAAGAATGCATATGCCATGCACGTAAACTTAACGTTTTTTATTCATTTACAGTCGATGCCACGGAACAACAAGAAATCTTCAAAAACATGTGTGATCACCAAACTTTTCATCCTTTCTTTCGTATGATACAGGTTCAAACATCAGCAACCCCGAAAATCCACTTACCGAAAGATGTTCTTTGAACTGTTTGATCCCTAGTTCTTCTCTTTATGATGCTCCTCATTGCTAGCCACCCCTCCAAGCCATTCTTCCAATTTAGCTTCTCTATCAGCTTTGAACTCATCATAGTTCTCGCATAATGAAAGTAAAGCCAGGTGGGACAAGCTTGTACTAAGTTGTGATTCTTCTTGAAGCTGTTTACCATCTTGATTCGACAATAAATCTTCACCCTCGGCCTCTGGCACAGTTAAATGACTTTCTTTTGCGTTTGGGGATGTGTCCTCGGATTTCATCGATTCCTTAGACTCAACTTGAGGCCACTTTAAGTTGGTGACCTTTTGTTTTGCAGACTTGAAAACACCAGACAAATAGCCCCCATTCTTTTCACCATCCGGATGAGGAAACATGGAGTTACTTCCAAAGGTGGCTGGTGACCACGAGCTAGTTCTTCCAATATAACCCGATCCAGAGTTAGAGAGTAATCCTTTTCTTGGTTGTTTATTTGACATGATGGAAAGAGATTTTTTAATTTCCCCAATCATTTCTTCTGCAACTGGGAAGCCACATTCTTTCATCGATCTCATCATGGCCATAGAGTCTTCTAAATCTTCTGTATGCAATACCGTCTCACGAGATTTTTCAACAACATTATTCTTGAGATTAACAAGGTTAGGCGCTGCATTTTGGATATGCTTCTGAACATAGAAAAGCCCAACTGAGGGTTCATTTGCCACGCACTTTATCATGTCTGTCAAGTCTTCTGTCACCTCCAAAAAACAATCGACAACAGAGAACTCTTGCATATTTGTGGAAGATATTGGATACCCATCGCTGGATTAAAAAGATGGTGAAAATTTTGTGCTTAAATCTCGAATACATGATTTTAAATGATCTAGTCACATAAAAAGCTACAACTTATAAGAAACTGGGATTGCGGATCATGAAATCCATATGAAAGTCTATCGAAACAGAAGAAAAAACAAACGTTTGGAATCAATCAATCAATCTTACTTGAACATAGATCATACATCCGACGGACGAGCTTATTGTAATGGAATTTGAAAAACCTGCAAAAACTGATCACTAAATAACTAATTTCACCAAACAAATTTTGCTGGTGGCTTCCCCTGTATCTGGAGATTAAATACACGAAACTTTTGGAATATCTTTGTCATTTGCAATTTCACAAAGAAAACTGCAAGGCTCCAGCGCAAAGCTGCATATAATTTCTTGATGGGATGTTTGTGCAATAAATTTGATCAAAAATCATTTTTAAAAATTGACGTTCTTAAGGGTATTCGAATGAGAAGATTATTTTAAAAATATATATATAACAAAAATTATTTTACTGACTACCCCGGATTTCGATCCAATACATGCCACTACGATATGAGAGTTCGATTGTAGTTCTTTGGGACGGATAAGCCCGTCGTTTATTTCAAAAAGATTATTTTTTTTACTAATCTTTAAGCATATATTTTTTAAAACATGAGAGAATATATCTTTTATATATATATATATATATATATATATATAAAATAAAATTTGTATGAGTGAATAAATTAAACGAATATTTTCTTAAAATTAAATTGAAAGATTGTGTGAGAAAATTGACATAAGACGTAGAAGTGCTAGAGTTTTTTTCAACAAAATCATGTTTATACACAACTATGAGCATGATAAACAATATACGGAAACAGATCGAGCGTTATTTAGAGCTAAAAATTTGTAAGTATTTTGTTTTCCTCCGATTGAAACTTTCAAAACACTCCAACTCTTTCCGTAGATGGTGTATTTTGTTCTTATGAGCTGTGTGTTTAAAGACCTCAATCGTTAGTATTTTTAAGCCTCTCATACCATCAACGAGTGATTGCGGGAGCTTGATTGTAAAAAAAGAGCCGCATGCGCGTCTCAATTTTTAAAAGTTTAGCAGATACATGTACTATTTTTAAAAAAATATAGGTTATGATCGTCGTCATTTCCTACACGTTTTTTTTTCCTTGATATGGGTCATTTTCTAACCAGAAGAACTACTTCGGAAATTAGGTTTTTTTTATTAAAAAAAATACGTTGAAAATTGAGTAAATTAAAAAAATTACATATTTTTTTAAAAAGAAAAAAATGTAATTTTTATTTTTCGAAAATCTGTGAGCGAAGCCGAAACCAACTCACTTATCCTCGATCAGTTTCGCGGTGGAATTTCAATCAAAATCGGTAATTGTTCTTTATTCTTTGTTTTGTCATAGACCCGATCGTATTTTCCATATTAGGTTTCCAGGGTCTTTCTAATTTGTTTTGCAGTGGAACATATTTGGGGTTTTCTTTCTGTTTTTCATCAATTCTTGGCTTCAATTGGAAGTGTTTTTCTTATTTCATTTTCAGTTAGTCTATGCATGCTTGGAAAGTACTGATGTGTTATTTAGAGCTACATGCGACTTTTGTTGTTGGTTAACTAAAAGAAAAAAGAAAAAAGAAAAAAGAAAAAAGATGTGGATTGGATTCTTGGCTACATTGATATTTGTAAAGATGCATACAAAAAATTTAAGCAGGCCTACATGAATGAGAGAGATGTCAAGATTAATGTGTATAAAAAAATCCAGTAACTGTGGCTAACTGATCTAAGATCAGTGATAATTCATTTCAAACAGAAACAATGGCGCTGAGAGAGATCTATATGCCCATGGTTCCTAGATCCCCCGTTCGAATTTCACGCTCGAGGTGGTAGAGCCTTCAAGTTGTTCAATCTGAAGCCCAAGTTTTGTTCCTAAGGCCACAAGGTTTGATATCTACTCTTTGTGAATAATAATGTTTTATTTGACTTCTGACGAGGACAGAGTAGGATGGTCGAATATTAACCTCTTAGTTGTCTCATGAAGATTAAAGCCAAAAACCAGCCTTTAACATTAGTGGGCCTATGGGTGCTTGAAAATATATCTGTTACAACATCTTCATTTTTTAACATATCCTATGATTCTTGTGTATACTTAGAAAGTTTGAGTTGAAGGCTCGAGTATGTTTGTGATAGCAGTCGTCTTCACTGACAAATGGTGGCTGACGCTGAAACGAAAGTTACAGTTTTCCTCACATACTTCTGGATTACATTTAATGTGAGGCTAATCTACTAGGTCTGCTGGTCGTAGATCTTTGATGAGAGAAGATGGCTGCTAGATTAGATTAATTTCCAAGTCACTGAGCTTTTTCCTGTTTGAGCTTCATGATTCCAGTTTTTGTCACCAACAAAATTTTGAATCTAAATAAACCTGGTCGTATCCAATTTTAGCAGAAACACTGTCCTATTTATTTGGATCCAAATAAGCAGATTTAGATTAGAAGTGCTAGCTTCGATGCTAAAAAAATATATCTAGTTTATGTTCCTACTTCCTGTTATTATTGTTTTCTGTATCGGTATTTCAGAAATGAAGCCTGCACCAAGTAAACAAACTCAAGGGGATGGAACAAAATTGGAAGGATGCAGACGAATTTGGTCAGTAAAAGAAGAGGAAGTGTTGATATGTGCTCTAAAAGATATTATCACCATAGGCTGGAAAAAGGAAAATGGCTTCAGAGGTGGCTATTTGCATGTACTTGAAAGGGCAATGGTCAAAGCTTTTCCTGGTACTGACATTAGGGCCTTGCCTCACATAAATTCCAAGCTACATGTTTGGAAGAAAAATCATAAAATGTTGACAAGCATGCTGGCACAAAGGGGAATTGATTGGAATGGAGCAGAGTACACGATTAAGGCACAAGATGATGCGTGGGATTTATATGTGAAGGTTTGTTTGAAATTGGTTTTGAATTCCCTTTTGAAAATTGTGACTCTGGTTTATGCTCACGATGATTGTAGTTTTCTTTTTCTTTTTTGTCGTCTCTTCCCCTTCTTAGTTTTCTTAGGTTTCTTTAGTCATCATATGAAAAAAATCATTTAATTGACAATGTTACTTCCAGATGTACGTAGACTTTAATTGTTTGAAAATTGGGGACTGTGGTTTATGCTTACGGTGATCATAGTTTTCTTTATTTTCTGTTGGCTCTTTCCCCTTCTTGGAATGATTCAGTATGGGACATGCTTTATTCAGAATTTAATTGTTTTGTGGTGTACATACTTTCCTAGAATGATAATACTTTGGCTCATCTTTGAACTATTGGCTTTCATCTCTCTTTTGTTTCATCGAATCATTATTTTTCCGCTTGATATGTCCAGTTGGTTTTTCTTTGATACTCGTAGAATGTGTTGTTCCATTGCTTAAGTTTTTCATCAAACATCATTTCAGATAGACAGCGGTGCTCGTACAATGAGGTACAAGGCTTGGCCACATTACAACGACTGGTGTCAAATATATGGAAATGATCCCATCATAAGAGAAAATACCGACGATTTTTCTGATACTGATCAAAAAATAGATACAGATTCAGGAAAAAAGTGAGAAAGAAATGGCACTAGAATTCGACTGTTGCATCAACGAGGGGCATGATGATGAAAATGAGGTATCTGTGTGTCGTCTTCAAGAAAGTGAGACAGAAAAGAAGCAAATGCCAAGGAAAAGGAAGCTTTCAGATCATAGTTATGATGATCCATTGAGGGCCATTGTTGATCTTTCCGAATCTGTCGGCATCAGTTTTGGTGAAATTATTAAACGATTGGGGCACGAGTATGAGGTATCAAACGCTCGAAAACAAGTCTATGGTGAACTCGGTAAAATTCCGGGATTGTCCACGCGAGATAAGATCATCGTCGCGAGGCTTCTCGTGAACAAAACTCCGGACATGGACCTCTTTTTCAGCCTTCCTGATGATGCAAGAGTTGTGATGGTTAAAATGTTATTGGCTAATCGACTTTAGTTTTGATCTTTTGAATCAACTGATGATGCAATCCCTATCTATTTTGGTTTTGTGAATTAAATTTGGGATATGAAAACGAAGCCACGTTTAGTTGTGCAATCCATGCACTTCGTTATAGTTAATGTACTTAAATTATAGTAAATTCAGTACTATACACAGGTAAATTATAAAATCCGTATAATACGTTTAAAAAACTACCTTTAGATTAAATATCAAAACGTAGATAATAATTTAATTGTTATACTCATAAAATATTCAGAAATTGATATAACTAACATGCTTATTTAAATTTACTTTATTTTAAAAATAATTAATAATAGAAAAAAATCAACTAGGTTTAAAATTGTTGTTTCATTCGTGTGCACAAGCACGAATTAATATGTTGCCCATGTATTTTTGTCATTTTACGAGTTTGATTATCTATATTTTTAAATTTCGATTTTAATATTACATTTTTGCAATTTTAGCTCTTTTTAATCAGAGAATGTGGATGCAGTTCTACACACGTTTCCGCATTTGTATCATATCATTGTCATGTCAGGAAATGATAGCTTTTGTAGATTTGAAAGTTTTTTTATGACTTATATAAAATCTCACAAATTTTTTATGTGGATTCTTGTAGATTTTTTTGCAAGATTTTTATAAACTTTTGTAATTTTTTTAAATAATAGAATTATATAAAATTTGTACTTAATTATAACATATTATTTTTTTGAACTAATAATTAATTGACATAGATAATATATTCGGTTTGAAATATTTTTTAAAATTTATATTATTAAATAAATTTATTTTAAAATTTAATATTTACATGTATATGTATATATATATGTAGATTTGTAAGTATGTTTGCAAATTTTTATAAATGCATTATTAAATTAATTTGTAACATTATGTTTGAATTGATATTATATATATATATATATATATATATATATATATATATGAAGATAATATTATTTTTCATTGTATGAATATTTTAAAAAAAATACGATAGTTTACAGATTAATTTAAAATACTAAAAATAATGTTTAAAATAAATTTTTCTCCAAGGTAATAAAAAAGTTTAATTTATTTATTAAAAAATTACAATTATTTTCAATTATATGATTTTCTTATATCTAGTGTAATAAGTTTATTAAAATTTCATAATTATAATCTTATAAAATTTTAGAATTTCAAAATTAAAATTAATAAAATAAAGAAAAAATGAAAATATTAAATAATAAAGGAAAAAAAATTATTTTATCAATTATATTATAAATTTTTTATGAATTATAGCTTAATACCCTAATTTTTATTTTTTTATAATATTTGTTACAAGACTATTCAACTATTAATAATTAAATTACATTATTTTTTTTGAATCACTTTTTATTATTACTGAATATTATATTCATTTGTATAAATAATTAACTAAAATTCATAAAATTAATTATAGAATTCAAAATTTCATATTATATTAAAATAAAAAATTATTAAATGAATAATCAACCGAAAATGAAAAATTTGAAAAATAAATGTATATAAACGAAAATGAGAGAGGGTTATTTATATAGACAAGAAGAGAGAAGACGACAATAAAAGAGATATGAGACAAGAGATAGAAAGAATAGTTTGTGAATGTCATAAAAGTTTTAACCGTTCATCTAAATATTTGGATACCAAAAATAATTTTTGACAATTTATAGCTATATTTTAAATTTTAATATTTATATATTAATGAATTCCATAAAATTAAAAAATATTTTAAAAATTTAAATATATTTGGACTTTTATAAAAAAATTTAAAATCAATATTAAATATTATTTGATTTTTTAAAATTGTATGAAAGTTCCTAAATTTTAAACGTCATTAAATTTCCTAAATTAAATAAACCGTAGAATATTTTTACATGTCCGTGCGTTTAGCCTACAAAATAACTCTACTCGTCACTTTGACAGACCCTCGTGAAGAGTACGATTCACTCTGCACGCCATTTTTTTCTCCAACAATTGTGCGAAATGCTGCTTCATTGCCTCTGTTAGTAGCGGAGAATCCCGCAAAAAATTGAAGAAATTTGAGAAATTGCAATGGTGTCAGCCAAAGGCAAGGAGAAAGTGAATGACAGTGGTGGGAAGGGGGGGAGGAAATGGAGCGCTGGAGCAGACGATGATAAAACTGGACGGAAAAGGAAGAACCGAAGCGGAGCGTTGCGGTTCTTCGATGATACGTCGTACGAGGTCGACAAGGATAGTGATGTCAGCGACGGCGACGACGATGACATGTTTGATTTTGGTAATTATTTGTTACAAAAAACCTAAGATTTGTACAATCCTGTTTCATGTGGTGTTATGCCTGCGTTCTAATTTTTATTTTTATTTTTGTGGGTTTTATTTTAGAATAAATGGTTAGTTTAGGGTTTTTTTTGGGGGGTTTTTGTTTGTGTTGTTTCTGATTTTAGGTTTTTATTGTGTGATTAATTGGATTTTTTTTTTTTGGTTTGCAACATTGCGCTTGAGGGTTTGACGGTAGTCATAATTTTATCCGTTATTTTTTCCTGTGTTTGAAATTGTTGTGGGGATTAAGATTTTTGATGAGTGAAGTGTGCTTTTTCATTTTTCCGGTGTTCTCTCCTGTGAACTACGGCCTTCCTTTTGGGTACATGCTTATGTGCTTGAACGCTCTTTACTGTTTTTCTAGCGCCGTCCGTTTTTCTTTTTTTGACAAGTCAGGTTTTTGTTTGCATTTCTTCAAATGTCAATGCTTGAAGTTGTGAGGAAATTATTTTGTACCTTCATTTGTTTGACTATTTTCCAAGAGATCTCTTTTTTCCGACTAGTTATAGCTTTGTATCCATTCAACTTTTGGGAAGTACACTTGATTCTTTGATGGCTTAAAATTAATTGCTAGAGCCGTTCTCGCCATTTTACCCAGCATGCTGGCATTTTGCTGCCTCAACTTTTGTCCTTTGAGTTTCTTTTTCCAAAATATCGTGTCTGGATGTCCAAATCTATCAACTAAACCATCTTTTGTAAACTCACTCACACTCCTTGGGAAGCGAACAGGCTGGGTCGTTTCTCTGTATGGGCTTAATTCAAAGACTGATGTGAATATCTGAAATAAAATTGTTATCCAGATAGTTTTTTCTTCTTGTATCATCTATTGTTTTTCCCATTCAAATACTTAATGTTTTGTCTTAATTTGGAACAGGTTCATTTGAAGAAGAATTTCCGCTGGAACCTGATAACGGGAATGAATCCGGGAAAGCCGCCCTCTTTTCTTTCATTCCTAAAGAGGAGGTGATGAGCGAGGAAGAGTTTGAAAGAATGATGGAAGAGCGATATAAATCAGGAGCTGATTTTGTTACTCACACAGAAGACACTTGTGATCGCAAGAGATTATTTGAGGGAAACATGTATGTGCCATCTGCCAAGGATCCAACAATCTGGAAAGTCAAATGCATGGTAGATTTTGTAAACTTGTGGGACATGCACCACTTTCTTTTTTTTCTTTTCCTTTAAAATAATCGCAAAGATATTTGTGATAGGTTGGCCGCGAGAGGTATTCTGCATTCTGTCTTATGCAGAAATATGTGGATTTGAAATGTTTGGGAACTAAGCTGCAGATAATTTCTGCATTTGCACCTGATCATATAAAGGGCTTCATATTTATTGAAGCTGATAAACAATCTGATATCTACGAGGTGCTCTTCCTACTCTTTTTGCTCAAACTTCTTCTTGTTTGCTGCTCAGGGTGGGGATTGAATAAATGCTGATCCATTTGTTTATGAAACTATAGGCATGCAAAGGGCTTTGCACCGTATATTCAACTAAATCAGCACCTCTTCCAAACAATGAAATGTCTCAGCTGTTGTCTGTGAGGAGCAAGTCTTGTGGAATTTCCAAGGGTATGTGGGCCCGTGTAAAGAGTGGGAAATACAAAGGTGATCTTGCTATGGTAAGTATTTGTCCATCTACTGAAATGTCAAATGCTCTTAGTTCCTTATCTTGGTGTATCTCTTTTCGACATGCTATTCAATCCTTGTTATCATCTGTCGGAAAATCTCTTGTTATGTTTCAATGACTAATCTAGGTCGTAGCTGTGAATGATTCTCGGAAAAAGGTGACTGCAAAGCTGATTCCAAGGATTGATTTGAAAGCAATGGCTGGAAAATTTGTAAGTTGATTTGTTCTACATATTGTTTTTAATGTTACACGACTTCACACTTTTTTATTTTATTTTTTGAAAGAAATGAACACCTTTAAGATGATGAATTTTTCATGTTTTTCAATTTGAAATTTGTTAATTTTTAGAATTAGCTTACATTGAAACTAATTACCCTCTTTGACCGTTTCCAGGACATTTGTGAAGATTAAACTTATCCGAATTGTAGCCTTTTTTCCTTTTTAACCTTTCCTTCAGGAGTTGGTTTTGATGGTTGGACTAAAGCTATATTTTGTGCCCCAGTATTTTCTTTTATTTGGTTGAAATAAGTAAACTGGGAGCTATTATTTGATTTTGAACACCCGTTACACCCCTACTTTGTTACATGATCTAACTAACTTGGTTATGCTGTGTCAGATATGATATTGAACCTTCATTTCAACTGGCTGCACTCCATTACAATTTTGTGTGCTGATAATATATTGATCACTTTTTCTTTCTTTGGGTGGTGATGATGGTGGACTAGTAGTTAAATTCACTTATTGCCTAGTATTCATTTTCCTCAGTAAAACTCACAGTAGACCAAGAGATTAAGTACTTGATCTTGCAACCACACAAAGTTCACTTGTGAATCACATTTTTTACGATGCTAGTAAGGATATTTTTCATTATATGCTGTGTATGCATGTGTAGGGTGGAGGCATTGCTGCTAAGAGGACTGCCGTCCCGGCACAAAGACTGATCAGCTCTAGCGAACTTGAGTAATTTAGTGTTCAATATTTTATTTCACTGTGTTTATTGGTCTTTAACATGCTACTAATGCAGGGAGTTCCGCCCTCTTATCCAATATCGACGGGACCGTGATACTAATGAGATGTTTGAGTTTCTTGATGGGATGATGCTGAAGGATGGTTATATATACAAAAAAATACCCATTGACTCATTAAACTATTGGGGTGTAGTTCCTACTAAAGACGAGCTCTTGAAATTTGAGAGTTCAAAGAAGGATGAATCTACTGATGTACAGTGGCTTTCTCAACTTTTTGGTGAAAAAAAGAAGCAGAAAGTTGAAGATGTAAAGCAGGACAAAGGGGGAGGGAAATCAAAGGGTGACAAAGGGGGAGGGAAATCAAAGGGTTCATCTAGCTCTGATGTCGGAACGAGTTTTATGCATGATCTGGTTTTTTTTGGGTAGGTCTCTAGTCTCTTGTTGTTATCATGTTTTGGGACTTATTTATATATACTTTTTTAAAAATCATTTTTACGATACGATCCTAACCTGTGTGCCAGGCGGAGGGATTTTGGTGTTGTCATTGGCTCAGAGAAGGGTGATAGTGTCAAGGTCTGAACATTTTACACTTCATAAAACTGTAGGCTGATTGAACAGTTCATATAGGTCGATATACTCTGGTTTTATGCCTTTTCTTTTATTTCAGGTCATTAAAGAAGGCTCAGAAGGACCAACTGTGGTCACTGTTAAAGAAAGTGATCTGAAAAGTGCATCGTTTGATAAGAAATTATTCTCTGTTTTAGACCACCACTCAAATACTGTATCAATTAACGATTGTGTTAGGGTTTTAGAAGGTCCATTAAAGGTCCGGCATTAAACTTCTAACTAGAAAATGCAATGATTTGTGTTTGCTTTGAGTTTTGAAAGGCTAATATGCGTAAGTGCTTGTTAAATTGGCATTGCAGGATAAACAAGGGATTGTTAAAAAGATATACAAAGGGATATTGTTTTTGTGTGATGAAAGTGAACAGGAGAATGATGGTTATATCTGCATTAAAGGGCAGCTATGTGAGAAAGTCAATTCTTCCGGTATTTCATCAAATGCAAAGGTTTGTCTTATTGAATTGACAAAACCAGGAATTTTAACTGCTTTTCTTGTTTTGACAGAATACTGTTCTCACTTGCAGTCAAAATTTAACTTGGTTTCAGGGTAGTGAACCTGGGTCGTCAAGCTTTATGGATTTACCATCATCGCCAAAATCTCCTTTATCTCCTAGCAAATCTTGGCAAGAGAAGGATGATAAATCCAACTGTATATTTTAGATTTCTATATCTCATGTTGGATTCTTCTGAAGCTACTGCTTCTTTTAAGCTGTAAAATTTATTTTTCAATGCAGTTAAACGCGAGGAAAATGGAATGTTCTCTGTTGGCCAATCATTAAGAATCCGCGTTGGCCCTTTGAAGGGTTATCTTTGTCGAGTATTGGCTATTCGTCGTTCTGGTGTCACCGTGAAGCTGGACTCACAAAAAAAAATTTTAACGGGTATGATGAAACGATATTGATCCTTTTGTCTTTCTGTTTATTAAAGCACACCTCTTGTAATGTTGCAGTGAAATGTGAGCATTTATCTGAGGTTCGCGGAAGAAATCCAGCCATCTCCCAGGGGTATGGCATCATTTTGCTACTGAATTTAAAATAATAGACGGGATCCTCAATTTTGGTTTAGTTTTCCATGGTCTTTGAAGAACTTTTTTGTGCTCTACAGGGAGGACTCAGGGGCTGTGAAACCTTTTGATTTCCTTCAAACACTAGATGGTGCAAGTGGTAATGGGCATTTTATGGTTTCAATCACTTTATTTAATCTCCCTTCATGTCCAATAACAATCATTTTTCACATACTTGTTTCATGGACAAAAACATGTACGCTGTTTGAAGACTGGATGGATGGGGCAACATTATCAACAGAAGGTAACAATTGGAATGCTGGTGGATCAACTGAAAGGTTGAACTCTTAACTGATGCTCATTATTAATTTTTTTTAAACTTCAAATTTCTGGAATCTTCTTATCGTCGTGGTGTTGAAAATGTGCACCTTTCTCTTTCTCAAAAATGATTTTTGGATAAATGGTCTTAGTTTTAGAATTGAGACTAGAAGCAGTGAGTGGTCCTTTCTTAAATCATCGAAACTGCAGATTGATTAATTGTGGATAGTTGCTTTTGTCGACATTAATCAAATTGAGTGTCCTAAAACTCGAGCTAGGCGGCCGCCCGACCGCACCGAAAATGTACTAAGCGGTCCTAGGCGGGCCTAAGCATTTAGAGTTATTTTGGGAATTTTTTTTTGGGCTTTTAATTTTTGAAAGCCCAATTAAACCAGAATATGATATAAGAAAGAATTACATGTTTCTACTTTTAATTTTTTGGGAAACAACGATTTGTTGACTTGTGCCTGTCCTAAGACACCACTCTCATCTTCTTTATCTGCTTACTTCTGCACATATAAGAAAATCGAACCAGTCCTCAAGTGTAATTTTTTTTCTTTATTTTGATTTTTCTTGCATTGCCTATTATCCAGACCGCCTTAAGCAGAAGAAGCAAGAGGAATGAATCAGGTGTCAATTGGATTTTAACAAAGTTTGGGCTGAAATCTATTCTAAGAACTATTACAAGTCTTTTGATACCGTAGAATCTACCTAATGACGCCTATCCCCTGACTAAGCGGCCTAGGTTCTAGGCGCTGGTCTTGCGCCCGACTAGCGCCTAACGAATTTTAGAACCTCGATTAAATATTCTGAGAAATTCCCCATTTAACTAATGAAATGGAAGATTTAATACCTACATGGAATCACTGCTAAAGTTGGAAATGATCGAGAGAAAAACAGGCTCCTCGTTTGCATTATTAGTTATTGTTGGTTCCCTTACTGACGTACGATATGGTGTGCTTACATTTGCAGGTCTTCTTGGTCGTCTTTGCCATCATCAGACTTGTCGGTTAGTTTGATTTTAGGGTTTTGTGTATTGTTATGACAGTGCATCTGTTTGTTATCGTGCATGAGTAATGATGATGAACTAATAAGTATTTGCAGCTTACAAATCAACCTGGTGCTGTTGTTCCTGTGGCTGGTGATGCCATGAAAGGTATTTTTGGTGCATCTTCATATCCTAAAAATCAGATCAGTTTAAATTGCTAACTAGAGGTAGTTTATGCAAGAACACCCCGTCTGTTCCTTTTGCAGAAAAAGTTTACGTAGAAGATATACCAGTTTTATTTGCATGTTCTTTTGGTAATCCCATGCCATCCATGCGGCTATGGATCTTTTATAGCCATTTCCTTTTTCAAAAGGATAATCCAATTCTAGTTTTATAAAATCTAGCGTCTTGCACATGCAGTGCGTGACATATATGCTCATTTGTCAATTGTTTTTAAAAAGATAAAAATTACCCCAAAGCAGTTAAATAACCATGAAGGTGGGAGTCATTTTCAAATTTTAAAGCTTGGTAAAACTTGTGAAAATAATATGAGAATAAGTAGAATTGCTAAATTGCAAATTTCATCAAATTTTTTCTTTATTGACTTGGGGTTAAGTTTGGAAGTTTACATAGATGTACCAAAGATAGATACTAGATCTGAGATCACCCTCTTACTTTATTAAATAACTATAGATGACAAAAGTTGCGTTAAAAAAGAATACCAAATTCAACAAAAGATAATCTGGAATAACTTTATCCATCAGCTTGGATTGCCAAGACTGGTGGCTACTTGGCACTTTTAGTCTTGAGAAGCTGCACTGGATAGTTAATCACTCTTAATTTATTTGGTTGAACTTTCTTTGAGTATCTGTTTTTACTTTCCTTCTTGAAGATTTGGTTTTAACTGAGGGTAATCTGGATACAATCCTGGTGGAAAAAGCATCCATGCTTCTTGTAAGAGCCTCTTATAATAATTTCTTTGGATTTACTTTTGTTGCACTAAATGTCGTGCAGAAGATTCTGGTTGGCCGATCTCAAATCAAAATTCCTCATGGGGTGCAGTCTCTGTTGGTGAGAAAACAGTTCCTGATGCTGGGCCGGTTGATGGTTGGGGAACCGGTAGTGGATGGAAGCAAGCTAGTTCATCTACTGCTGTTGGCATTGGTACTTCTGCTAGCTGGGGCAAATCTGTTGAACCACATCATGATAACTCTCACGATGCAGAGAAAAATGAATCTTGGGGCAAAGCTGCTGAGAAGTGGAGCTCTGCTGGTGATAACTGTGGAAGTAAGGTAGCTTGGGGTGCTTCTGATGTTTCATCAGATAGACAGAGTGGGGGATGGGGTGATGGAAGTCGAGAACTTAATAAACCAGAAGCAAGTTCCTGGAAGAAAGATAAATTTGCATTGACGGACTCTGCTGTCGTAGATGAATGTAAATGGGGAAACCAGGGTGATACTAAAAAAAATGGTGTGGAAAGTTGGGGGAAGAGTGGGTCTACTCGGGGTGAAGGCAGAGAGTCTGAACCTGAAGGTCCTTCTAAGAAAAATCAGGAGCGATCTCAGTGGAATTTGTCAGAAAAAAGGAACAATGAGTCTGCTTCTACTGAAAACCATTGTGATACCAAAAAAGATGGTGTGGAAGGCTGGGGAAAGAGTGGGTCTACTTGGGGTAAAGGCAGAGAGTCTGAATTGGAAGGTCCTTCTACGAAATGCCAGGAGCAATCCCAGTGGATTTTGTCAGAAAAATGGAACGACAAGTCTGCTTCTACCGGAAACAATGCGGACATTGCCGGTTCTTCTAGGGAGTGGGTTAATTTGGGTAGTACCAACATAAGTGACAGTCAAACTAAAAACTGGGATACTAAAATGGTGTGTGGAATTGCTACTGTAAAAGGGCAAGCTGATGGTTGGAGTAAACCCAAGCCTGTTGGTGTTGATGTTGGACCGTCGTGGAAGCCGGATAGTAAACATTCGTGGGGCAAGAAGGATGACTGTTGGGGTAAATCAAACGAGGGCAAGGACAAGGAATCAGGTTGGAAACAAGGATCAGATGGTAATAAAGATGCTGGTGGAGGAAATGAATGGGATAGCACAAAACGTAATGAGGATGATAAGCCCAGTGGTTGGAACTTGCCAAATGTTTCCAACAATTCTGTCACATCTGATTGGGGAAAAGCATCGTCTGGAAATGTTGATAGTTGGAACAAAGAAAAGAAACCAAATGGAAATAACAAGTCTTCGTGGGCCACTGGAAACACTTCCTTCGATGGTCAGTCATCTGATTGGAGTTCGGTTTCTCAAGACAAAGCAAAAGATGGGCAAGTTAGTTCATGGAAGAGTGAAAATAATGTTGATGGAGGTTCATCTACTGGATGGGGACAAAGTAATTGGCTGAAAGGCGAAACACGTGATACTGGTGGTAATCTGGGCTCTTCTTGGAGTGGCAAAAGCAATTGGAACTCTGGAAATGGTACTGATAGGAGCAATAATCTAGATGACATGGGCGACAGGGGAAGAGGTGGAAATTGGAGAGGTCGCGGTGGAAGAGGTGATCGTGGTGGTTTCCGTGGTAGAGGTGGATCAGGTCGTGGTGATTTTGGAGGTAGTGATACGGATCGTGCTGGGTTTGAAAGCAGATGGGGTTCTGACAGGGGAGGCATTGGAGCTAGAGGGAGATCTAACAGAGATGGAGGATTTCGTGGTCGTGGTGGTTTTAGAGGCAGTGGTCGGGGTGATTGGAAAAACTCTGGAGGTGATTTGCGGGAGGAAAAGCACTACGGCTGGAATAAAGGTTCAAACAGTGATTCCGAGGGATGGAAAAATAGTGGCAGCCAAGGCAGTTGGAACTGGGGAGATAAGGAAAACAATCAGGGAACAAATCAGAATCCATCAACCGAGTGGAATAAACCATCTGGCAACTCTGAAATGGATACTTGGCAATCGAAGGAATCTAACAAAGGTGAAGGACAATCCGACTCATGGGGCAAAGCTGTATCAACTTCTTGGGAAACTGCCTCACAAAGTGAGTACTCAAGATGGAGCAAAACAGAACCTAGTAATGAAAATAAAACCAAAGAATCTACAAAGGACAAAGAACCATCAGATTCATGGGGTAAAGCGGTAGTTGGCTCCAGGGAAACTGCCCCAGAGAATGCTAGCTCATTCGGAAACTGGAATCGGCCAGAAGCTAGTGATGGAGGGCAGACAAAAGTATCTGCTAAGGACACAGGGCCATCTGATTCTTGGGGCAAAGCTGCAGCTAGCTCTTGGGGCGATGGAAGTAGCAAAGGAGGGTGGTTGTAACGCCTCGAGGTAACTACAGATCCCATATGCCTCTGTCTTTTGTACTTTTGAAGGACTTGGGCTATAATGTGTCATCGTATGTACATTTGAATATCATGACCAATGTGGTTCCGTTCATCCGTTGTGATCATAAACATATTTGGCATGGTGGTATACGTCTGTGTCAGAAAGCAACATACAAAACATGCTGACATGTCAAGAGATGTTCATTTAGTCCAACTGCAATTAGAGCGCACCTTATTACACTTGTGTCTTTCAACTTTTACATCCTTCGAGAGGCAGTTTCTTTATATTATGGATTACTATACAACTCTAATCCTCCTGCTCTCAAACATTTTTCTCACCTTAGCGGGCAGGCAACTTAAGAAGCAGACCTCAAAACCGATTTGAGTTTATTTGAGGGAAATAATCAATAATGTTTGAATTGTTAATGACATTGAATTTTCCAAAACTAGCTCTCACCTCCAAGATTGCATGATATTTTGAACTTATGCAGTATCATTCTCACCCTCAATGACACAATGTTGTGGGGCTTCTGAAGACAACTCCCAGTTAGATGAGCACACGAGTTTAGGGTATAAATACAGAAACACCCAGTTTGAAAAATTACAAACTCCTGATCCTTGGAATTTTTAAGTATGTCCTTGCTATACTATAGCCTGAAGATACGAGCGTGTGAGTATGAGGATAAATAAAGGACATGGCTGGTGTTTCCAACTGTACAAATGTTTTTCTGTCTCTGTAATTTGTTCTTACCTATATCTAGATCTATAGTCTATATCTCCAATCTTCCAAAGCACTCTATTTTGCTGCAGGTAAACATGACCGAGCTCTGGAAATTGTGGATGTATTGCATCCACCGTTAGCAAGCTACAACCTTATGTTTACCTTACAAACTGTTTATTTTGGTATCTTGAAAAATGTTGAATTTTTTTATGAACTCGAAATACTTGACCATCATAACAATGTTCTGGTAGATGATCCATTTGTGCATTTGGGCTTTTTCTCTGGTTTCTACATAATGCTATTCTGCATAGGCTTTCAACTGATTACTGTGCTAATGTGCTCCTTATCGTAATATCCGTGTTCTATGCTTTAACTATTGTTCTGGTAAATGAATCTTAGAATTTATTGCTTGCCTTTAATACACTGTCTTTAGAATTTTAGAGTTTAGACAATGGATGGACTTCAACTTGTTGGACAATTTTTGTTGACATATCGGAAGTATTTTGCATTGGTGCTCGATTTAATGTCAGATGAGTTGTCCAATCAAAAATTTTAGGGAACAAAAATGAAACACATCGTAACATGATCTGCATACAACTTTCGAACGCATGTAAAAGACATTGTTTATGAGTTATGATTGCAACTCAATTTGAATAAAATATAAGTGGGGCCTATGCCATAGATCAAATCTTGAAAAAATATTTATCGTTCCTTGTCTATTTTAAAATCTTGTCGATTTTTTCTTAAATATCTATAGTAATAACAAGAAGATAGAGTAATGAGGGTGAGTGGCACCGCCCATAGTAATCAAAATAATTAGAAGTGACAAAAACGTCGTGGTGGGTGGAGAAGAATGTGTAGGTGTGGTGCCGCTCCCGAATATCATTCCCAACCAGTCGCCATCTCCGGCGGACCCATTATCGCCACCTCCTCCGCCGGTTGTGGCCCCTCCGCCGTATGACATGCTAATGCCGTTGTCCCTGCGTTATGTGATAATGATGTAAAATGTCAGTTTCTTGGTTCTAAATGTGAATGATGCGAATTAAGGGTAAACCCTCCCTCACATGTTGAACCACTAGAAAACGTCTTCTATCTCTTTCAAAACGTAGAAGCACGCGACAAATGGGTAGACCTATGCTAGAAAGAAACATGTTTGGATCAACATTTGAAAGTCTTGGAAATTGTTTGTTTTTATCCTCCAACCTTCTTCAAATAGGAGATTTGAATAGAAATTTAGAAGAAGCCCCATTTTATCCAGCCTCTTCTATTTGAACCCCATTCATATAGTTGTTGAAAATAATATTTGAATGTTGAAAAAGTAATAGTTGAATATTTGAATGTTGAAAATAACAGTTGTAAAATTAGAAATTTGTGTGTGATGATTTAGGTAATGATGTATTTTATTTTTGGATTATTTGTAAATATTTCCTATAAATAGATCTCTCATTTGTGAAGAAATTCACAATTGAGTAGAGAGAAAAATATTATAAAGTGTGTAGTTTGGTAAATTTTGAGAGTTTGAGATTTTTACTTTTTACCATAAATTTTTACTTTTCACAACACGTTATCAGCACGAAGCTCTAAAAGTCCTCCATACTTTTCCAAGCTCCAAACAGAAGAAAAAGGTAACAAAAGTAATAATATTTATTTTACTGTTATTTATTTATTGTGTATATATTTAATATATAATATAATGTTATTATTAGAAATAATAAAAATAAATTTTTCAAAAACTTGTTATAAATCCTGGGAGGATGTTAAGACGACATCCCACACTCCCGGTAAGGGATACGACAAGTATAAAACCTATAAGATTTTTAAACAAAATAACTTATGACACATCATTATAATAATGTGATATGATATACATAATTATTTAAACATGACTAATATTATATACACCATATTATTACCATAAAATTATACAAATACATACATTTATTTTTTTTGTACACCAACGGTCATAAACGGTAACAAAACGGCTAGTTTTTGCCCTATAAATATGATCTCACAAACTCTTTCAATCACTCCAACTTTCTTCTATTCTCTAAAAATTATTCTTCATCAAATTTTTCGAAGAAAAAAGAAGATGACTTTGTCAATGTTATTTTTAATTATTTTGGTTATCATACTCACGAGCCTTTTATTTATCGGATAATATCCTCCTCGTGTGTTTTCTTTATTTTTACAAATGCTTGTAATTGTTGTTTATCCATTACTTTGTATTGCAATATTCATTAACTAATAAATGCATCGTAATTTTTTAGTACCACCATGTCAAATTTGACAAAGCTCGAATTTGTTGCGCTCGACATCACGGGAAAAAATTATATGCCATGGACTCTCGATGTAGAAATGCATATTGAGTCATTGGGTCTAAGCGAGACCATTAAAGAAAATGGTATATCTTCATCACAAGAAAAAGCAAAAGCTATAATATTTTTGCGTCGACATCTCGATGAGGGTTTAAAATGTGAATATCTCATCGAAAAAGATCATCATGGCTCTGTGGAAAGGATGGAAAGAAAGATTTGAACATATAAGGGAAGTTATACTTCCGACCGCCCGTGATGAATGGAATATGTTAAGATTCCAAGATTTTAAGAAAGTCAGTTATTATAATTCAGCGATGTATCGAATAATCTCGCAGCTAAAATTTTGTGGACATGAGGTTACAGAATCGGAAATGCTTGAAAAAACATTTTCCACGTTTCATGCATCAAATATAACTTTACAGCAACAATATAGAGTGCGTGGATTTGCGAGATATTCTGAACTCATCGCCTGTCTTCTTGTGGCGGAAAAGAACAATGAGCTATTAATGAGAAATCATCAGTCCCGACCCACTGGATCAACAGCATTTCCAGAAGTAAATGCTGTAAGTAAAAATGAATTTAAACCTGGAAACCAAAATCAAATTCAAAGACAAGGTTTTGGTCGAGGTCGAGGTCGAGGACATGGTCTTGGTCGTGGACGTGGAATTGGCCGTGGTCGTGGTCGAGGACCGTGGTTTTGAAAACAATAGAGATAATTATTTTTATAACTCATCTCAAAAGGGCGTCACGAACCACCCACAGAAAAGGTATCATGAGAACATGAGTGTTAATGAAAATCACTGGAAAAGATTTGAAAGTTCTTGTTTCAGATGCGGCACTCCAGGACATTGGTCTCGTATTTGTCGAGCCCCTGAGCACCTTTGCAAGCTCTATAATGAATCGATAAAGGGGAAAGAAAAAGAGACCAACTTCACTGAACGCAGTGACCGTTTGAGTGATTCAACTCATTTTGATGCTGCTGATTTTATGAATGATTTCTCTGGAAATGATCAATATGTTGGTGGGATAAAAATGAACAATATTGATGCTACTGATTTTCTCAATGATTTCTCTGAGAATGAACAATATAATGGTAGAATATAAATGTACAATAATTTATTTTTCATGTATTCATATAATAATGTTTTATTGTACAATTATGATATGTGTTATATTTACATATGTATTGTCAGTAATATTATTTCATTGCATATTTTTTTTGAAGTTCAAATATGGAAAATGCTATGAGCAAAGCTGAAGTTTGCATACCCGATAGTGGTACAACGCACACTATCCTCCGAGACAAAAGATATTTCTTGGAACTAAAACCAACAAAACCAACTGTGAATACAATATCAGGTCCTGTAGACTTGATTGAAGGATGTGGTAAAGCACAATTTTTGTTACCTAATGGTACAAAATTTTTGATCAATGATGCTTTATATTCACCACAATCGAAAAGAAATTTGTTGAGTTTTGATGATATATATTCCCATGGGTATGATACTCAAACAATGAATGAAGGGAATGAGAAATATATGTGTCTTATCACATATAAATCATGAAAGAAATATGTGATTGAAAAACTACCAATGTTCCCTACTGGATTGCATTATACACATGTAAGTCCCATTGAATCAAACATGGTAGTAGATAATTCTTCAATATTAACCAATTGGCATGATCGATTAGGACATCCTGGTTCAACAATGATGCGAAGAATTATAGAAAATACACATGGTCATCCACTGAAAGACCAGAAGATCTTTCAGAATAATAAGTTTCAATGTAAATCATGTTCTCTTGGAAAACTTATTATAATGCCATCACCAGTAAAATCCAAGCCGAATCACCCATGTTTCTTGAACGTATTCAGGGTGATATTTGTGGACCAATCCATCCATCATGTGGACCATTCAGATACTTTATGGTATTAATTGATGCCTCCAGCAGATGGTCACATGTATGTTTATTATCAACTCGAAATGTTGCATTTGCAAGATTACTTGCTCAAATAATAAAATTGAGGAATCAATTTCCCGATTATACAATCAAGAAAATTAGACTTGATAATGCTGGTGAATTTACTTCCCAAACTTTCAATGATTATTGTATGTCTATGGGAATCATTGTTGAGCATCATGTTGCTCATGTACATACACAGAATGGATTGGCTGAATCATTGATTAAACGTCTGCAAATGATTGCTAGACCAATGATAATGAAAACAAAGCTCCCTATTTCTATATGGGGACATGCAATTTTACACGCTGCTTCATTAATTCGCATCAGACCAAGTGCATATCATAAATACTCCCCATTGCAGCTTGCATTTGGTAAAGAACCAGACATTTCTCATCTGAGAATTTTTGGATGTATGGTGTATGTGCCTATTGCACCACCGCAACGAAAGAAAATGGGACCTCAAAGAAAGGTTGGAATTTATATCGGTTATGATAGTCCATCAATCATTCGATATATTGAACCTCAGACAGGCGACGTGTTCACAGCACGTTTTGCTGATTGTCATTTTAATGAGGAAATCTTCCCAATGTTAGGGGGAGAACAGAAACATACCGAAAAGGAAATTACATGGTATGTATCATCATTGTTACATCTGGATCCAAGAACAAAACAATGTGAAAAAGATGTACAGCAAATTGTGCACTTGCAAAGAATAGCAAATCAAATACCAGATGCATTTGCAGACACAAAAGGGGTAACTAAATCATATATACATGCTGCAAATGCCCCTGCTCGAATTGAAATTCCGAAGAAACAAATTGAAAATACTCATGATGTCATTAAACGCCTGAAGCGTGGAAGGCCGGTCGATTCCAAGGATAAAAATCCTTGAAAAAGAAAATTCATAGAGAAACACGATGATCACAAAATAAAGAATGATGTTCCTGAAGAAACACATGATGATCACAAAATAGAGAATGGTGTTCCTGAAGAAACACATGATGATGAAAATGTTCTGTCAGAACCACAAACTGACGAGAATCATGAAATCTCTATCAATTATATTAATACTGGAAAAATATGGAACCGAAAAGATATAGAAGAAATTGATGATATATTTTCTAATAATGTGGCAATCGACATCATAAATGATAATGAAGATTATGAACCAAAATCTTTTGGTGAATGTAAAAATCGGCAGGATTGGATAAAATGGAAAGAAGCCATCCAGGTTGAATTGGACTCGTTAAATAAACGTAATATTTTTGGACCTATAGTCCTTACACCTGAAGGTGTAAAACCTGTTGGATACAAATAGGTTTTTATTCGAAAGCGAAATGAGAAAAATGAAATAGTAAGATATAAAGCTCGATTTGTTGCACAAGGTTTTTCTCAAAGGCCTGGAATTGATTATGAAGAAACGTATTCTCCCGTGATGGATGCAATTACGTTTCGGTATTTGATTAGCTTGGCGGTATCTGAAAATTTAGAAATGCGTCTTATGGATGTTGTTACAGTTTACTTATATGGATCACTTGATAGTAATATATATATGAAAATCCCTGAAGGATTTAAGATGCCTGAAGCACAAAGTTCAAAACCCAGAGAATGTTATTCTGTGAAATTACAAAGATCGTTATATGGGTTAAAGCAATCCGGCCGAATGTGGTACAATCGGCTAAGTGATCACTTGATGAAAAAGGGATATGTAAATAATTCAATATGCCCTTGTGCTTTTATTAAGAAAACAACATCCGGATGCGTAATTATTGCTGTATATGTTGATTATTTAAACATCATTGGAACAAATAAGGAAATTCAAGAAGTTGTGTCATACGTGAAGGAAGAATTTGAAATGAAGGATCTTGGAAAAACCAAGTATTGTCTGGGTTTACAAATTGAACAAAAAGAATGTGGAATGTTTGTTCACCAGACAAATTATACAGAAAAGATCCTTAAACGTTTCAATATGGATAAATCAAATCCTTTAAGTACTCCAATGGTTGTTAGATCATTAAACATAGAAAATGATTCATTCCGTCTATGTGAAGATGATGAAGATATTCTTGGTCCAGAAGTACCATATCTAAGTGCTATCGGAGCCCTTATGTATCTTACAAATTGTACAAGGCCTGATATATCTTTTGCCGTAAATTTGTTGGCAAGATTTAGCACATATCCAACAAAGAGACACTGGAACGGAATTAAACATATATTCCGTTATCTACGAGGAACGACAGACTTGGGACTTTTGTATTCAAAATATGCTAATCCAAGTATAATTGGTTATGCCGATGCTGGATACTTATCTGATCCACACAAGACACGTTCCCAAACTGGATATGTATTTACTCGTGGAGGCACTGCAATTTCTTGGCGTTCACAGAAACAAACGCTCGTAACAACTTAATCAAATCATGCCGAGATTATTGCACTACATGAAGCAAGCCGTGAATGTGTGTGGTTAAAATCAATGACCCAACATATCCAAATCTCATGCGGATTATCATTCGACGAGAAGCCTGTGATACTATATGAAGATAATGCTGCATGTGTTGCTCAAATGAAAGAGGGATACATAAAAAGCGACAGAACTAAACATATTCCTCATAAGTTCTTCGCATTCACCAAAGAGCTAGAGAAGAATAAATGTATTGATGTTCGTCACATTCAATCAAGTGAAAACTCATCAGATCTCTTCACAAAGGCACTTCCTACGTCAATATTCAGAAAGCACATATATAATATTGGGATGCGCAATCTACGAAATTTGTGAAGAATTGTTCGTGTCAACATGAGGGGGAGCTTACGTGACTGCACTCTTTATCCCAATGGGTTTTTCCTAGTAAGGTTTTTAACGAGGTAGTACAAAAACACGTAATGAAGACATCATCGTATCATGATCATCATCACAAGGGGGAGTGTTGAAAATAATATTTGAATGTTGAAAAAGTAATAGTTGAATATTTGAATGTTGAAAATAAGAGTTGTAAAATTAGAAATTTGTGTGTGATGATGTAGGTAATGATGTATTTTATTTTGGATTATTTGTAAAGATTTTCTATAAATAGATCTATCATTTGTGAAGAAATTCACAATTGAGTAGAGAGAAAAATATTATAAAGTGTGTAGTTTGGTAAATTTTGAGAGTTTGAGATTTTTATTTTTTACCATAAATTTTTACTTCTCACAACAATAGTATTCTACTTGATATTCCACATGTATTGATCAAATTATTTTTATTAAGTCCAATGGGCCCAATAGGTAAGGGTCATCGTTTGGTGGGCCTTTACAAGTGAAGGGACTACATTTATCGTGACCCACCAAAAAAAAAAAACGCCTTATTTTAGTGGTGAAAGTGTTGTTCGTTTTCTTTTTGAATTGCATCACTTTGAATCTTGAGTATTTCTACAATTAAAAATATTATTTTGTCTGTCTGTGTGTTTGGGCACAGACAAGAGTTGAAATAATTTATATGTACCTGGGGCCGCCAAGAACACCGGCCCTCATAGTGAGTTGGTTGACGAAGTAGGCAGACCGAGGCTCGACGCTAGATGCCTTGGCATACTGGACGCTCCGGCTGGCACCGGATGGCACAAAATATGCCCCATTCACCAATACGTCCCCTTCTGTTCTCCAATTCCATTCACTCCATACATTCTCGTCCGTCTCCACACGTTTCGTCACCTACACGGTGAAACTTGCAATGATATACAAGACCATTATTTGGTCTAGCTAATTTGTTAATGCTAAGCAAAATTTACCTCCTTAGCATTAGGGTCGACCGGGGCAGTGTACCTATTGCCTTGACTATTGATGGTAGGATTAGCACTACCACCAATTGCATACATTTCCCATTGTGTAAAATCATTGTTCACAACGTGTATGTAACCTCGCCTACATCTTGGCATCCTTTGCACCAGCCCTTCTCCGAAATGATTAAACGCGATCGTTACCTATAACATGTCGAGGCGGATCAGAATACCAACTTAATTCACTCAAAATACACGTACAAACTATAAGATTAACCATTAGTCGTGCCTGCATTCCAGAGTCCGGCAAGTACCTATCGTCGTGTCCCAACAACATAACCTCGTCGTGGTGTGAGAAGTAGTTGTTAGAAATGGTGATGGCCGTGGACGCCATGATAGCGTCTATCAGTCCATCGGTGCAATGGGACAGGGCACAGTGGTCTATCCATATGTTTCTTGATGAGAAAATGGATATCCCGTCTCCATCGGATCGACCACGGTGACCTACATGCGTGGGACTGGACCGTATGTCGGTGTTTCCAGAGGGTTGGCAGTTGTAGACGTGTATGTTATGGATGATCACGTTACTTATGTGTTGCAACGTGATGCATCCGTTCCCGGTTATGCGGATGTCCGCCCCACGACCATCGATGGTTTTGTAGCTATTGACAATGAGTTCGTGCTTGAGCTTGATGATCATGCTGGATTGAAAAATGATCCATAGGGGCTCATCTTGGATGACCGCGTGACGGAGAGTTCCAGGGACAGGGTTCACTGTGTCATGATCAGAGGAATCGCTTACGAGATAATAGCGGCCGCCTTTTCCTCCTCGTGCCGCTTGGCCAAAGCCGATGGCGCAATCGGCTAAGTGTTGCCGGTTGGCTTCCCAATCGGGGTCGCAGAGCCAACAGTCATCGATGGGGTTTCCAGTCAGACATTGGGGTTGGTCTGTTAGTAGCATTTGCCTTCTTGATATTGAGTCGTTGAGTTTACTGTACAAATATCACAAGAATTGAGCCAGTGATTCAAGGACACTAAAATTTTATACACAATTTTCTAAAATATATACAATTTTTTTTTTTTAATCCAGGTGCATTATTACATCAGTCTCATGGATATATTCTTACATCCACGGACACCTCTGTCTGTGACTTTGGTGTCAATCAAACGGCAAAAAATGTAGACTCGAAAGAAACTTCAGAAAATTCAAAAAAAGGAGGAAAACTGAATATATATAAATTACTACATAAAAAGTGTAATTTAATTTGAAATGCAGCTCTCCAATTTAATCGCTTACAAATATTTTCTGAATGGATGAATCGGGAAATTAATTAGAGGCATCAGAAAATGGACCCTACGTGGTATTTTTCACATATTTTTCTACAAGAAGTGGATAAAATGAAAATGGAAACAGAATAATGCAAAAAAAGGAAAAAACATAGAAATGGGATCAGGCGTATTTTACACATTTAAAAAAAAAAAAACAAATGATTTTGCGATCTAAATGTCAAATTTGTCAGGCCACTGCTGGCTCCTATTCCATTTCTTGAAATGCCATTGAGTACCAAGAAATCAAGAAACAATGTTCAAAACTCGGTGTAAACTAATAAAAGAACACATGGTAGGGGAAGTTTTCAACAAAAGAATAGCTATGCAACATGAGATGTCTCCGCCACCACCAAGTAAAGAAAGAAAAAAAGAACCACACAACTCCGACGTTGTAATAAAAAAAAAAAGAAAAAAAAAGGGATGTCCCAATTTCCATGTCATAAATTTCCCAAATAAACAAAACAAGATAAGACATGTAAGCTAGCATTGTCTTGAAACTTGTAACGCTGCACACTCTGTCTTGAGATAATCCCAACTTCTCTGCCAAAGAGAGAAATACCCATACAATAAAATCCCCAAAATGGTCAGAAAAACAAGACAGAATCATGATCACTCTTGTTGCAAAATGCAAGATTACAACACCCCCAATGTGTGTATAACATGTAGGGTCAGAATTTTTTTTACCTCTGTACTTGTTGAACCACGGCCTCAGGGTTTGGGTGTTGATGTGGGATTGTGAGATTCAAGAAATCAGAAGCTGCAGTAGAAGAAGAAGAAATGCAAATGAAGAGGCGGACCAAAAGAATGCTAATTTGGGGAAGCATTCTTTGAAGAAAGAAGGACAATGGGGGGAAGAAGAGTATATGATGATGTGCTATTGTTAAAATTGTTAGTATCTGTTTCTGTGAAGGATACACTAAAGAAAGGAAGAGATTTCTTTCTTGACTATTGAACAGGGGATTTCGGATACCTAACCATTACAAGAAATTGTCTGTTATATAGAATAATCTTTGTGTTAATCTGGGATCGAGTTAAGTAAAATGGGATTGTGTTTTTGGTCTTATTTTTCTCACAAGTTTTTTGGGTTTTTTGCAAGATAAAAAAAGGGGAGGGACTCTGTTCAGATTTGGAGGGGTGGATGCTATGGCGACATGGGAGCGGTGTGTGTGTGTTTTGTGGGTTTTTGGTGTGAATATGTTCTGTTTCTGGCTGCGCTTTTTGTAACAGATTCCTATCTTGCTAACCACAGATAGATTCTTGTGTATTTCTGCAACTTTATATATGACATCGTTTCAAACTTTATATATACTAATGCACCGATGCACGCGTTACATATTTGTACAATATTGTTTATAATTAATTTGATTTATATTTAAATGATGAACAAAATATAATTATAAGAAACAGTGAAAGGACTACATTGTAATTTTGATATATGAATTAAAAAATAAATAGAAAAAAAAATACCGTAATTGAACTTATAACCTGATGCTTAAAAAACAAAAACTCTGTTCGCTAAACTACATGTTACTTACATTAAAGTTTTAACGCTTTATTATTATATATAATTATTAAAACATACTATTATACCAAAATTTAGTTAATCTAAAGATCTTAAACTTAATAATATATATAATATAGATATATATATATATATATATAATTTTTATATGTTTCGACATTAATTAATTCAACCATATGCAATTTCAATATGTACATGATTTATTGTATATATTAGACGTTAAATCTTTACGATATTTTCATATAAATATTCATTCAAATATAACAATTCAACAAATAAATTCCCAAATAATTGTTTTTTGAAGTAAAAATCTCATATATTTGTTTGAATCACGTTTAATAATTTTTTCAACCACACATTTTTTATATCACAAATTATCATACGTGGTTTTTTATTCCATTTTAAAAAAATAAATTTTTTTTAAAAAAACAAACATCATGCAGATAACCATTGCTTTCAAAAGCTAGACTACATTGCTGACTTGTTTGCCCAAGCTCTTTGGTCATTGAGAAAAATAAAATAAAGATAATTAATTTTTTAGACCACATAAATAATATTTATTTTAAATTTATTTATATAATTCGGACAAATAAATCCTAATACATTTGAATTTGTCTAAAAATTATATTTAAAAATATGAATTGTTAATGTCAGATTTTTCAAAAGCTTGCATCGTCACAAATAGGTCAACACAGCGTATTAATGTTGGGATCCAATTCAGACTTTTTGAATCAACGATCAATGCATGAAAGTGAGTGTGATCTTAATATAAATAATAATTCATATTATAGACCGCTTACCTCTCAATTATTATAATGTATAGTAGTGAACGACGTCCACACGATGCATGTATAAAATAATGATTATTACGTATATGAATTATGATCATGATCATTAATAAATCGAGTCGATTCATAAAATTTTATTATAATTTTTAATTATTATTTGGATAATGGTAACGAAGTTATATTAAATATATAATTTATAGAGATAATATGTGAATTTTTAAAGCATATTAAATATTATAGTTATGATAAAATTAAATGAAAAATATTACTTATTTAAATAAAGGTATTTTCGTACAAACTAATTTGTATCACAAAGTCGGATCATTAAGGGCCTTAACCTTTATATATATATATACACACACATATACACACAATTTCGATATGCTGAATACACACATCTTGCACACTTATGTGAGTACTATTGAAGTGACACTCACTTATTTGATATACAATTTTAAGAAGCGAGTGTTATTATATCGGTACTCATATAAGTGTGCACAATAGATGCGGATCATATATAGATATATATGTATATAATCGTGGTATTTAAAAAAAATTGAACATAATGTTGTTAAATTAAATTTTCAAACTCAAACATTATGATAATCGATGATCAGTAAACTTTATTAATTGGTATGGAGACTTTTGTAAGCAAATTCAGCAATGATTTTGTCGCAGAATTAAGAAAATATAATTATGAAATATAGGAAAATAGAGAACGGTATTATATATTTTTGTAAAAATTTTCTTACATAATTATATTTTAGGAATCGAAAATATCACATGATCCGTACCAGAGAAGCAATTAGGAAAATGACTATTTATGATATACTTTTTGGGCAAAAATTTGTGTGAGACGGTCTCATGGGTCTATTTTGTGAGACAAATATCTTATTTGGGTTATCCATGAAAAAATATTACTTTTTATGCTAAGAGCATTACTTTATATTGTGAATATCAGTATGATTGATCCGTCTCACATATAAAGATTCGTGAGATCGTCTCACAAGAGACCTACTCTATTTCTTTTAGTAACTTTATATACCGCAAAAATCGCAGTAATATTTTTACAGAAATATATAAAACCTTAATTATCGAAAAATAAACAAACACACACACACATAAATGAACAATCCATATTATATTTTTACTAAGGAGAAAATAATTTTTTTAAAAAAAAATTAATTAATTTTTTCAAACAATTAGCCACCAGGGAATGTATCGCATGTACTCAAATCAAAATTTGTTAACTAATATGAGATTTTTTTGCCGAAATAATTGTTTCCCAAAAATTTTGTATTTACTTAGTTGATCCAGTCATTTTACCTTATTCAATAATTTTAATTGGAAGATAAATTCGTTACAAACAATAGAATGTACAAACAAGAAACGCGTAAATCAGATGTTGACAAAAACTTGTATGAGACGATCTCACGGATCGTATTTTGTGAGACAGATCTCTTATTTGGGTCATCCATGAAAAATATTACTTTTTATGCTAAGAGTATTATTTTTTATTATGAATATCGATATGGTTGACCCGTCTCACAGATAAAGATTTGTAACACCGTCTCAAAAGATACTACTCATTATCTTTAGCCAACCTTAGCAAGTTGCAAGAAAATTTAGGCCTTAGCTTCAATTGGTATATCTACATGTATTTTATTTTAAAGCAATGCTTTATGTGTGTGTATGTATATGTTTGCATTGCCTCGAGACCCATGGAAAAAAAGATTTTAAAAAAGGGGGAAATTTTTAAAAAGTAACTCTTTTACTTTACCCCCAAAGAAAGAAAGTATCGACGTGGGGCTACCAAACAAAGATACCAAAGGCATAGTATCAAACAATGGATAAGTATATAACCACTAATTCACATTCACAAGAGATTTTTTATAACATAAATAAATTGAACACACTGTAAACAAAAAATAATAATAAAAACAAAAACTTGTGTGAGACAGTCTCGTAGATCGTATTTTGTAAGACATATCTCTTATTTGAGTCATCCATGAAAAAGTATTACTTTTATGCTAAAAATTTTACTTTTTATTGTGAATATCGGTAGGGTTGACCCGTCTCACAGATAAAGATTCGTGAGACCGTCTCATAAGAGACCTACTCAACAAAAAAAATATATCTTACGAATCAATTTTATAAGATGCATCACTTATCTGACTTTATACATCATAAATATTATTTTTTACGTCAAAAGTATCAATTTTCACTTAATTTATGGATAAGATTGATTTATGTTACATATATAAATCTATGAGACCGTTTCACATTAGATTCACTCTACTATAAAACTATTCGACTAATCACGAATAATATAATACTTTGTATCACAAAAATCAAGCCATTGCTTAATATATTCGACCTATGTATTGTGAAATTTAAGTTTGAGAAAAAAAATGTATAAAATTTTGTGGGTGACCCTACCTCTAGTTTGCGATTAAGGATAACGTATACAACTTAGAATAGATTTTATATACTAATTTGAATATGACAAGAGAAGTATTGAATAACATATTTAAATATCGGAAATTGATTAAAATATGACAAAAATTTGCGTGAGACGGTCTAACAGATCGTATTTTGTAAGACGGATCTCTTATTTGGGTCATCAATGAAAAAAAATTATTTTTTATGCTAAGAATATTACTTTTATTGTGAATATCGGTAGGGTTGAGCTGTCTCACAGATAAAGATTCGTGAGACCGTCTCACAAGAGACATGCTCTCAAAATATTTAATTATGGGTCAAAATAATGTGTGGGCCAAAATGTTGTTTGGTTTGTAAAAGGATTCATGTGTGAATTAACATAAAAAAAATTTATGAGATTGTCTAATTAATAAATTTTATGACACATATTTGATTCGTCTCATAAAAAATATTGTTTTTTATGCCTAAAGTATTATTTTTCAGTGTAAATATAGACCGATTTGACTCATCTCACTGATATAGATTAATAAACCGTCTCACAAGATATCTATCATGAACTAATGTACAATTTTTGCTGCTTTCGAATTATTAATTTCGTGCCATCATAATATAACATTTAGATATAAATTTATCTGACAATCCAAGTAAAGTATCGGCTCTTCTATAAATAAGGTATCTTATATTCTGTGTGTGTTTAATTATTAAATTTAAAATGATTTGTATAAAAATAATTATTATAACATATGGTCGTTAGAAAATAAAAATGGCATCAATTTTTTTTTAAAAAAAATAATTATAATATAATGGGACGGGCTTCGCTCTTTTACGGGCTCTATATTTCTGGGCTTCCTTAGTTCGGGAGTGGGCTTTTGAGATGTAATATCATATACAAAATTTTGATTTAGTTATGATATTTATTTAAAAAATTAAATATGATATGAAAACTAGTAAAATTATATTTATATAATTATAAAATATTAAAATTTAAGTACACCTTATTATATTAAATAAGACAATAAACAAATAAAATAAAATTAATTTTTTTCTGTCTGAAACGATTAAAGAACTTAATAGTTTTAGAATAGAAAATATTATTTTACCAAAATTTAGCAAAGTATCGATGTTTCTTGGTTAATTAATAGTGTAGATTATCATTTCACGAATCAGATTGCTAATTGATAACCAAATTAAAATAAACATATTGCAACCCCATGCGCTTCTGCTGAAGTTGAAATTTTGGCCCGGAGCAAGTGTATGGTTTCCAAAATCGTCGTCTTTAGACCAACTTCAAGGACGATTTCAGAGTATTGGGAGAGAGACTGTTGATGACGAAAACAGTATACTTGTTCACTAAAGAGTACATTATTGTGCTCAAAGGAAAACGGTTGAGAGCGTGATGATGAGAAATATTATTGATGAGATGAATCTCATATTTGGATAATATATGGATTGATCTTTACCTATTTATAATCTTTAAAGTTCAATTTATAGAGTGGATTAAGGGAGTGTTTTGGAGAGTTTTTGCTTATTTTAAAGTGACGACTGTAAAGATTATTATGAAGTTGATGAGAAACTAAAACAAGAAGTGATATAAATCCACCATATTGTATATATGATTCAAAATTTGTGTAACATGTATATATACATGTGACTATAATGTCCACCAACCGTGTCTATCTCTGTGCCCATCAGTGAGGTAACTATATATATATATATATATATATATATATATATATATATATATATGTCAATTTTGCTATAATGTCCACCAACTGTGTTTATCTTTGTGCCCATCAGTGAGATGACGCTAACTTATTGGATATATAATTTTGATACGTTTCATCACATCCAATAAGCGAGTGTTACCTGAGTGGTAGACATATAGGTGAGCAACGTAACAAAAATGTATATATATATATATGTGTGTGCGCGCGCGTGTGTGTTGATTCACTTTATTTACAAAGATTTCTTTATTTATTGTTGATTTTTGTAAAAGGACATTTGAAATGACACTAAATTATGTGTTAAAATTTGATTGAATTTAAGGATTTTGTGCATTAAATGGAAAGGAAATGCGTAAAATAATTATACGATTTTCTTTTTGAGATCGGAAGAGATTCTATGTTTAGATAAATTTGTAAATGCTAATTGACGAGCTGACTAGGAAAACAAATTAAAATCTATTATTTTCATGAAAACGTGTTTAGTATGTTTCTTGTGAGACGGTCTCACGAATATTTATATGTTAGACGGGTCAACCCTACCGATATTCACAATAAAAAGTAATACTCTTAGCATTATGATCCAAATAAGATATCCGTCTCACGAAATACGACTCGTGAGACCGTCTCACGAAAGTTTTTGTCAAATGTGTTTGCATCGATTGTATAATTATTTAACTATTATATCAAAAACTTTCAAAGACCTTGTTGAATCAAACAGGTCTAAATTATGAATGCACATATAAAAATAGCGACCTTGTCTTTCCAAGAAAAAAACACAATCCATGAACATAAAGATTATTGAAGATTCGATCTTATTTTTGCGATCATATCCAAAGATCTGACAACGTAGGAATTAATGAAATCACGCAGGTTGCAACCAGTCATACTGTTTCTCTAGTTTCTGTGGAGGGTTTGTATCCGAGAAATAGATACCATCTTCTTTCGCGAACCAATAACACTGACCAGTAATATTGCACAGTGGATCAATCCAACGCGAATTATACACATCGAAAGTTTTGCCCTTCTCTTTCCACGACAGATAACACGTGAACAAGCTACCGAATAAGCTCTCGCAAAAATGGAAGTTAAAATTTTGACCCGGAGCGAGCGTGTGGGTTCCGAGGTCGTCGTCTTTTGACCAACATTTCACGGACAACATCGGAGTGTTGGCAGGGAGATTACTGACAACAAAAACTTCGAACTTTTTCATGACGAAACATTTTTTTTTGCTTTCCATGGATCGTGCTCGTATAGAAATGGTCGACAGCGAGAGGAGGAGGAGGAGTATTATAGGTAAGATGGATCTCATCTTCTTTGGAAAATAACACATCAGTACTATCTCATATATACATATATATGTGTGTGTGTGTGTGTGTGTATGTATATATGTATGTATATATGTATGTACGTGGGGTAATAAATGTATTACCAGCAAGAAATTATCATTTAAAGCCCATTGATAGAGAGAGTGAAGATTTGAATAACTGATGGATTTTATGAATTTTATGGAATGGAATCGTTAATTAAATTCACCACATTTCAGCGTTGAATATTAAAATCACATTGACCAGATTATAATAATATGAGTAACAACGTTTGTGTTAATTAGTGATTTTATCATTGGATAAATACTCTCAAGCACGACTCGTATGTTATATTTGGTGTTATAAACCGTGCCTACATTATGCTTAAACAAGTTTTGTTTGTAGGCAAAAACTTATGCGAGACGGTCTCACGTGTCGTATTTTGTGAGAGAGATCTTTTATTTGGGTCATCAATAAAAGAATATTACTTTTTATGCTAAGATTATTACTTTTTATTGTGAATATCGGTAGGTTTGACCCGTTTCACATATAAAGATTCATGATACCGTCTCACAAGAAACATACACATATTTGTATGAATTATTATAAATTAAATGCATCGAACGTTATATATAAACAATATACAATAAATTACAGATAAATATTTGATTAATTTTTTTTAAACAAAAAAATCAAACATTATATATAAACAAAATATAATCAATTACTGATAAAACGTTCGATTGACTTATTTTATAAATATTTCAAGTAATATAAAAGTTTGAAATAGTTTTTAATAATTCGTGCAAACGGCATTTGTTTGAGAAAAAAATAGTATAATTTGGAGCATCAAGTACATCAGATGACTTGAGATGAAATCTTTTGTTTCATTTAGTGTTCTAAACCGTGCTACACTTTAATCAAACGAATTATAGTTACATGAATTATGAAAAATTAAACGCACTAAACACTACATATAAAAAATACAGTAAATTACAGACAAAATTTATGATTCGTTTTTTTTTTATTATTATTGTATCTTGTTTATATATACTATTTAGTGTGTTGATTTTTAATAGTTCGTGTAAACGAGATTTGTTTGTGCAAAATATAACACAATTTTGAGCAGACGATTATGTTTCCTCAAAGTTAAAAATAAATCAAAATTATTATAATATAATCGAAATACATTACCAAAATATAAATTTTAATAATCGAAACGGTTACTTGCGTCAAATTAAATGTTCATGAAATCACAATTGTATTAAATTCGTCCCGATTCGAAATATATATATTAAGATATAACGAATCTCAACTGTATTTGGGAAATCTCTCTTATTCATTCATCCACTCCATTTTTGGCTACTTCCAGGACTTGCTGGAACGCTTGTTCGCCTCTCACGTCTCGCTCGCTATTGCTGAGCGTGACTCGCCGTCGATGCCGCCCCTCCCGCCGCTTTTTCAGGCTCAATAATTCGCCTGCAATTCAATGCTCTTCTGCCATGGCCATTGATGGGGGATCCAGTACTTCTAGTCGGGTATATTTCTATCAATTTTACTTGAGAAAACGCTTATCTTCAACTGTTCTGGTTGTCGTGTGTTTATATGAAACTTAGATATGCTTATAGTCTGTGGCGTTGAGATGGGAATTTATTTTAGGCAAAAAGAGAGGGGGTTATTACTAATCAATCAAACGAGGATTTGAATCATTTTGGATGTATATGGAGCTCCCTCTATGGAAATCCTTATTAAGGACAAAGTTAAACAAAAGTATCGAAAATGACTCGGGTATCAGTTATTTATATTTATTGATAATGTGCTCTTGCAATATTAAGGTATTGCAGGAGACTTGTTGTATTCTAGAGCATTTTAGGTTACTAAATCAACAATTTCTTGGGATGTGGATGGTGGACATGGTTCATGTTATCTTTATGGCAGTAAAACTGCTAATTTGGCTGTTGCAAATGGTGAAATTCGAGGTTTTGCTAGAACAACATTCTTTTTATTTTATGGGGTTGGAGCACTGATATTCTCTGCTTGTCATATAGGCTATGATGCGAAAATTGACCTCGGAGAAAGTAACGATAAACTTCGGAAACATGTAAGCTACTTGATGTGTTTGTGTGTTTATAGGTTCACTCATTCCAGTGTTATTAAGCTTTGATTATCCATGATTGTAGGTAATTGAAAGATTTCCTCACATTAGATTTATAAATCTTTTCAAGTTCCTCTGGCTCTACGTCGCGGGTTTACTCAAATACCAATTGGCTGTTGCTTTTATAACCTGTAAGTTCAATACACTTGCTTCATGTTTACTTTCTCAAAGGAGCAATGGTAGCAGCCTATATACATTTCATGCATCTGGAATTAGCTTGATCATTCTCAAGTATTGTATTTAACCGCTTGATCTTATCTCTATTATTTTTTTCAGTGACATATTTCACCAAGCAAAATTTCATGATGTATCATCGTATGTTCATTGTTAAGCTATCAGCACTTTCAACCGAATTAAAATAACATAGTCTTGAATTTTCCAGCTTCAACATAAAATAAGTGTTTCATAAAGATATGAAATAACTTAGGAAAATTATTTCTGTTGATAGGATCTTAGCTGCTTGATTTGCGGCTATTATTTCCCTTGATCAATCTCTTAATCTTTGACACATTCATTAGAGCAGTTATGACTCATGATATGTATGTTCATGTGTAGCTGGAGACAAATGCACCACCATAACATGCTTGCAGTTGCCTGGTGTTCTTGACGAATTATTCTCTTACGATAGCCCACTTGGCCCAAATTTTCTCCCAAATCCATTTCGTATTGTATCCATGGATTTGTAACATCAAAAAAGCCAACCCACGTAAACCACATGCATGCAAATGATTTAAATTGCTTAGTTGCTTTATTTAATTAATTTTAAATGTTAATTTGATGTATATTATATGATTGAAGGTCTAATTGCATGATTAAATTATTAGATTGTATGATTTCATGAGAATGGAATATTTTGAGGCTTAATAATATGATTAAAATGTTCTAAAAATGCTGGAGCCCAAATTATTTCATGAGACGAGCTCGATTTTATCCGGTAAGCCGGTTTTGGACAAGCGAGAGACTTTTAAAGGACCAAATGAAAACTAACTTTTGTAAACTTTTATTTTTCAATTAAATATGTGTTATTTGGCCTAATTTACCTAAGATTAGTACGCCCAAGTTCTCCGAAACACAAAGACCCAAAATCTTAACCCATTAACATGCAATTTTCGAAATTTATAAAAAGAAAACCTAAGGTTCTAAGCCTTCATAGCAGCCGAAATTTCACACACTTCGCACACACAAAAGTTGAAAATTTCAAGAGGAAAAATCAAGAAGTTTTCGTCGCCCGTTCGTCTCCTTCGCAACCCATGCCAACGATCGCGTATTCAAGCGTTTTAACGCAAACACACGCTTCTAAACTTCTTTGACGCAACATTCAAATCATATTATGCTAGTTTTAATTATTTTTGTATGAAAAATATTGAAGCAATGACCGTTTAACGATAGAACAAATATTTTCAAAGTTTTGATGATTTTACGCTTGTTTGAAAAACGTTATGAATTCCAAGGACACGCTGCCAATAGAATGTGTTTAAGGGCTACGAAAAGAGTCGTTAAGGGATAACAGGAGGGCTGGACCAGGCTGCCGCAAGAGATGGGAGAGTCCACAAACCCTAGGACTCTCCCCATGCACGTGCACGGCTAGGTCCAGGAGGGGAGAGTCTCGCGGCTGGTCTAGGGGTCTAGGCTGGTCCAATAGGGTCTAGGGAAGATGGTTCAGGGTCGAGAATAAGTTTGGTGCAGCCGTGGTCCATGGTGGCTCGGTTGGTGAGGGCCGCGACCAAGGGAAAACGAAAGAGGGGAGCGCACGGCTTGGCTATGGGCTACGGGCTGGTGTGTTGGGCTAGGCTAGGTCATGAGGAGTCCAGGAGGTACTGGAGAGGGTCTGGTCCTAGGTGGCTCGAGGGTGGCTCGGTGTTAGAGGGAGCCGTGGGTTGACTTAGAGCTTAGGGTTCGAATTGGCTAGGGTCAAAGGAGATGGTTCGAACCATGGGTCCACGGGGGCTGGTTCATGGCTCACGGGGGTAGCTTAGGTGTGAAAAGTTTATGTTTAAAGTTTGGAAAGAAAATATTGAGTTTTGAATTAATTCGGGATTTAAACGCTTCACAGTTTGGTAATTAAGGAATTAAATAAAAAAGCCCGAGTTTATGTCAAATAAAAATATTAGAAATCAAATTTAAGCTTAAATAAGTATTTTGGATAGTTTCGAGTCAATAAAAGTGAGAAAAAGTAAAAAATCGGGAATTTTAGAGCCCTTGAATGATCATTTTACGTCCCGGGTAGTACGAAAGGCTTGGCAGTGTTCCGAAGAATCATAACGCATGCTAAATGATATTTTAAAATGTTTATGATGAAAATATGAGATTTTATGATTTATGATAAAGTTGTGCAATTTTTACTGTTAAAATGCTATTTTATGAATTTGGAAAAGACGCGGTATTTTATGATAAAAAAGAAAAGAAAAATATTTTGAAGGACGTGAATTGACTGTGACAAAAAAGATACGATATATGATTATTGGGAATATCGTGAGGGAGAATGTTCCAGGGGGAGTCCGTTTACGGGAAAGGGCCCAGAGGGAGCCCAACGATCGTATTTTTATTTACGTCGGTGTCTAGTGCCCGTCCCCATGGGCAATGGTGAGCTAAGACTGATCAGTCGACCAAATGATACAGCTAGTCACTTTCAAGGATCAAACTTCACCCAAAATGATAAATGATGGAAAGCTTTATGATTTGACGATTTAATGATTTACTTATGCTTACAAATTTACGCAAGCTTATTTTAAATAAAAGTATGATTCTAATGCATGTGTCTGTATATATATTATTTGTTACTCATGTTTAGAACGTGTTGAGTCATTAGATTCTCTAGGTTTGAATGTTGCAGTTGAGGATGAGATTGAGGGAGGCGCTGACGCTTGAGTGGATCGAGTCCGGCAGTACACTCCCGATGGTCATTATTTTCCGCATTAGCTTGATAGTCAAAGTTTTAACGATTTTGTCAATGATTTTGTTAGAGATTGTTATATTTTATTTTGAAGTTAGTGTTGATCATGTTAATGATTGACGTAGGATTTTGTTAATTGACGAGTTAGAGATATTATGCACGTGAAATTTAAAATGTTAAATTAATTTTTATACGTTTACGATTTTTGTGGACTTTAATTAAAGGTTTCTAATTTTATAAAGAAGAAAAATAATTTAGTAGGAATTTAAGGGTTAAAAGTAGTCGTCGTTTCAGGGCACCCACTGCACAGGAAAGCACAATTATTCCAGTTTTTCTTTTCTTCCCTTTTTTAAACTTGTTAATTCGAATCTCACTCAACTTCAGTCATATATTCTGTATATATAACAGGACGTACGTGTGCTCATAGATAGGGAACCAGAAGGTGGGGCTCATTTGGAAGTTGTCCAGCTAGAAGAGCAGAATGGAGTTTGGAGTGCTAGTGGACCATTAACTTGGAATTGCTATTACTATGTCTATGAAGTATCCGTGTACCAACCATCCTAGCAACTTGAAAATTGAAAAATGTATGGCAAATTGTCCATATGCAAGGGGGTAAATAATATAAAAATATTTATTTATTTACACTACTTCTGGAATAACTAGCATAGTGAATGATTTAAATACACAGGTATGTTGTTTGTGTAGTCTCTCAGCTGATGGAAAGAGAACCCTGTCGATCAATTTAAATTTTGAAACATCAAAACCTGAAGGATGGGATGATTTGGTTGATGGAAAACCAGATCTTCTTTCTTTTTCTGACATCAGTATCTTTGAATTGCATGTGAGAGATTTCAGGTAAACAATGATCCTAGCTTCTCATAAAAATACTTTATGGCTTTCTATACCTGGATTTTGCGAGTCATTTTTGTTGAAGTCTTGAAGAGCTGTTGAATGAAAGGTAATCTAAATATCAAAACATGCAAATGTGATGGCAAGGGAATTTGAACAAAGTGGATTTGTTTTTCTTTCTCTCATTCTCTTCCTATAATTGTACCTATATGGACTTCCGGAATCAGCAAAGGAATTCAAAATAAGTAATTGAAAACAAATCCACTATGTAATAGAGTCATTGCCTTAAAAACTTTTCAACTATTTTTTCCTGTTATCTATCTCTCTTTGTTGCAGTGCCAATGATAATACTGTTCATACTGACTTTCGTGGCGGCTTTCTTGCCTTTACTTCCATGGTAAAACTTTGAACCAGTTTCTTTTTCAAACCTGATATCAGTTTTTTATCCTATATTTTTGCTTTGTCTTCCTCTTGATCTTTTCAAAATTAACAATCATACAGCTCTTAGTGTCTCATAATTATCAGTGTTGGCAAACGCCCCTCTGCACAACTGTTTAGAAGCACAGCCTTTACTAAAGGCAACAAAAACAACTATTGATACTTTTGGTAGTTAGTAGTTGTTGCTGATGGAGTTTTTTTTTCTGCTTGAAGAACTCTGCAGGAATGCTTCATCTTAAGAAGTTATCCTAGGCTGGTATCACTCACGTCCATCTGCTTTCAACCTTACAATTTGGTGGTGTTGATGATGAGAAGGGTAAATGGAAACATCTAGGTATGGTTTTGTTAACTGTATTGTTCCTTCCTATTTAATCTGTTTCTTGCAAAATTTTACGTGCATTAGTTGATTGTAATATATCCTCAATCCTTGTCAAAATCTATAACCTATAAATATATGAGTTCTATTTGTGAGCCTACTATTATGACCTCTTGTTTTGTATTTTGACATAATTGATATGGTTATTTTAGTCATTGTACATGTTAAGGTTAATATGATTTAATTCATTTTAATAGTTATCATTCAATTGTATTTATGTTGGTAGAAATTGATGTCTTGTGTATTTATTTTTTAGTTCATGTGTTTATTATATTCTTGTGACCTTTAGTATTATTATCTTTGTATTTTTTTCACTTGTTTTATCATTCTTCTACACTTTTTTTAAATTGTTTTCTCTATACTTATCTTTTTCTTCTTTGTGACATTCGTTTTTTGTTATTTTCACCATTTTTTTCCCTCTTTATGGTATTTGTTTGTCGAAAGAGGTTTTGCATTCTATTATGATGACTGTAGTATTTTGTTTCCTTTTTGTTTTTCATTTCATTTGTTCACATACATAATTTGTTTAACCTTTAATGTTTCCTGAGAGCTTGCAATTGATGATACAAATAAATTGAAGTACTTTTATTGTGCTTGACATTCTTGATCCATTTTTATCTGATGCCTCTTTATTGGTTAGTGCACTTTTTTTATCATTTGAGAAGAAAGGTAGAATATATATTTATATTAACTCAGTTTTTAGTTTTGTCCCAAAGATGATGTTAAATATGTTGAAATTCGCTCTATTGTAGTTGATAATGTTCAAGTCATTTTCATTTTTTACCATTTTTTATTCTATTATATTACAATCATGTGAATGAAAATATTTCATGATAGCAAGTGATTCAGCTTTTTTGTAATGAGACTTGATAGTTATAGCAGTTGATTTACTGATTTGGCATATGATCATTTTTTATCAATTGTTAATGAATTTTTGGCTAAATTTGAGATTATTTTGAAAATAATTTTAGAAATCTTTTTTCCCCTTGAAATGGATGTCAAAGGAAGCAATCTCTATATTTTGTTTGCACTCATTGCTAGAAAGCTATAAGATGTAAATTTTTGTTTTATGAAGCATTTTTGCATGTAGAAAACTTTTAATGAAATTTAGTTAAAAGTATCCACTGGAAAATATGTATTCTGATATAAAATTAATTATCTAAATATGTAATTCTAAAAACCAAACATAAAAAAGTAAACAAAATCCATAAAGGGTTAAAAGTTAGCAAAAGCAATTGAATTAAACTTGATAACAATTTTAGTGGTTTTATTTTAACAATAGTATTTTAATTTTAATTAATTAGGAGAATTTTTTTATTATCGCTTATAATTTTGTGTGCTTCATTTAAGTACAATGTGGTTTGGGTCATACTAAATCCATTACTCTATTAATTTATTTTTATCGTTTTTCTTTTATGAATGATATTTGGATGAAAAAAATTCTTTTCTGGTTTGACAAAGTTGTAATTACGTCATAATCACGTCGATTGAAAAGTTTGTCATATGAACAAGTGACTATATATGTTTATGATCATGATGTTATTTTATCTATTGTGTTTTCATCTGTTTAGATTGACAAATACTCTTAAACACGATGTTACTCAAACGATTTTTGACAGTATCCAAATTTCATAATTATGGATCGATCTTTTGTTAACCACGTGTAACGCACGTGCACTTTCCTAGTATTTTAAATATTTGAGATGAAGTCCAACTGTAGCTTGAAAATAACATCCAACATTTGGTATTTGTGGATTTTCTTATGACAATATATTATAGATAACAGCATTTTGAGAAAGCAGAGTGATATTTATGTTATTTAGAATCAAGAATCGAACATTAAGACTTTTGATTAACTCTGAGTTTGTGTTAGGGACTTGGGCTTTGGGGTTCTATTGAGTTGGGCCAAGACAGTCAAAATATTTGTGACCAACCTATTGAAGGTTTACACAAGAAGAATCCAAAAAAAGGATGGTGGGGGGATATTGAGTTTGAATGGGTTGGGGAAGGGGATAGAGAAATAATATATTTCTAACAGAAATAGGGGAGAGGAGGGAAAAATTTATTCAGTTATTTATGTTTTCAAAGACATCTTCTTTTGAAGGACATTGATCACGATATTGGTAAAAGAGTGCTGTTTCTATTGAAATAAATTCCTTATCATTTCATTTTCATTTTTTTTTCTTGCTTTCTGCATATACTTGAAGTTAAATCTGTTTTTCCTATCAGTTTGCTCATGTGAGGCCAAATTAAGTATAAGATAAGACACTAGAAGGTATTCTCTATTTGTTTGGCAAACTTTTCAGCTGTCCTTACTCTTAGCTACTAATCCATTTGGGAGAAAGTGTGAGTACTGTTTTTTCCATTTGTTGCTGAATTCTGCAAACTGCATAGTTCCGCGTGTACATACTTTAACTAGCTCATTGTTTTTGTTTGATCGTTTTCCTGGTCATAGTTAATCTTTTCTTTGAATGAATCTTTCCTTTCATTCTTGTTATTGAGATATGTTATCATATTTCTAGACCTGCCTCAGAATGATGTAATACTTAAACAGATTTTCAGATACTTCAGTCATTTCAACCGTACTCAAACAGGCTCAAGATCACTGCCATACAGAACATTGATGGACATAATCGGGGGTTAGCCGCTCAGTCCTACTTGACCAGTGCCATGGATATAATTGTCCACGTTTCTTGGCTGTTTGTTAATTTGCTCAAGCCCATTTGGCTCAAAATTTTCCCCACCCACCTCTGAAAAGCTATAACCCTGTTCTCTGGGGTGTCCCAGAAGGAGCTATGCAAGCAACCCAAATGGTATTAGCCGCATAATAGAGTTTAGCAAGATAGAGTTTCTGCTCATGACATTGAGATGCTCATGACATTGAGACCTTATTTGACATTGTAAGTTTAAAGGTAAATATAATTCTCGATGATACACAAATACTTCATGTCTTGGTGTTGTCTCTGAGTATATTTATCATTTTAATAGACTACTGTGAGAATATCTGTGGATGCAAGATGTAGGATGAACCATTTGGCTACAAGTATAATAACACTTTCACAGGTTTGGCTCAACTAAATTCATGATTCTATTCTTTAATTGCATTATCTCTTGTATACGGTTGCATATTGTCCTCGATTATTCGGAAAAAAGGTTTAAATTGACACTTTACAGTAACCAACAAACCCTTGTCAAGTAAATTTCTATTTACGTGGAAAAGGGGTAGTTTAGGCTAATATATACATATATTAATAGGTAGGTAGAAAGGCCTAAGATTTAAATTGACTTCATATTTGGAGTATTTGGTATAATCAGCACACTTACATAAGAAAGCGTTTGAGTGAACAAAAATGGGTATCAAATTGTTTGTTCATGCTGGTTTAGCTGCTCAATCAACTTAAAACAAGAACATATCCTCGACAGTCGGTTCATGCTGTAGTACTCTGCATGTGTGACCTTTATTCATCTTAACATAGACTTATAATCATACCTTTAAGTCAGTTCTACTTGTCAATAGTTGGCTCATGTTGTAGTACTGTGTGTGTGACCTTTAATACAGATGAATTCAACAGATGACATTGTTAAGGACTCGCCTTCAGGTTGTTTCAGAATACCCACTAGGATGACATCTGTTTATGTGAATCTCGATTGAGTTGAGACAGCATTTTTGTCTATAGAAATTTTTAGTTAAAGTAATGAAATATATCCATGTGTCGTTACATAACACCGCAAGGCCTTTTAAATAGAAGATTGATCCTGGCCTTTGGCAAGGGAAGTCAACATAAGGAAAGAATCATTATTCACAACAAGAAAATTAAATAATATTTCCATTATAGGAATCATGGCTGCTGAATCAAAATGCATAATAATCATTTTTCAAAAGAACATTGGAATTATCAAATGAATACGAGGAAACTTCACCACCCTGGCTCAGGAGCTAGTGCACTAGCAACTGGAGCAATAGCTTCATCAAAAATCCCTGTTGAAAAAACAACCAAATCATCAATGCCAGTTTGAAACAACATTTTCGAAGTGGATCGAGCTTTCAGATGGTATAAAACGTAAAGCATGAATATGAATCATGCGTAGTTAGAAATAACGAACCACATAGGAGAACGTTTTCGGGAGGAGGACGTTCCTTGGCTGGGTTGGGATCAGCATCATGAACCCTGATGTAGAGTTCTTGGCCCATGTACCAATGGAACAAGTTTTGGGATCTCAAATTCCACATCCCTGGATTGTCAAGGAATGCATACACTGCGGTCCATCTTCCCGGATACACTTGCACAGTGGACCGGACAACCGGGTCGTATAAGTTATAGGTACTACGCGATGCAGGTGTCCATTCTCCTTCACCAAACCTATATTGTGTATGCAATTCAAACAATAAATCAATATAAGGAATCACATTTATATACATAATCTATATGCAGATCAGATTGATTGTAATATAGGAACCAATATACTCGTTAAAGAAATCAAAATAATGATCATGTAATATAAAAATACATAATCTCTTTGCATGATTCTCATATTTTAGAGTTTGTTATGAATGGGAACGATTACATTTCTTCTGATATGAGATGTAGATGTTTCAACCGAGTAGCTTGATATGTACTAAGGTGCTATATGAGTGTTTCGTGCCTAAAATATGAAAATTTTATGGTATTTATTATTATACTAAAAGGTATTTTGTTAAATAAAAAATCATATCGAAAGAATGGAGAGATCATTATTATACAAATGTTATAACTTTGGTGGCTCTTGCTAGACTAATATCCTAGTTAATTATAGATATTCATAACCCTGAGTCAGACAAATGGCTCTTGCTAGACTAATAGCCTAGATAATTATAGATATTCATAACCCTGAGTCAGACAAATCTGTAACTTAAGAAATAGCAAACAAATGAAACTTACCCCACGACATAGAACCCGAACCCATCCAAATGCCAGGAATCCATGTCGTCAAGATCATTCTTGAACACAATCTCTATCCACCCTTTATGAACTCCTGTCACTACAAAAACACCATATGCAGCACCATCTTTGACAGAACGGACCGGGAACACATCGAGTTGATATACACCAGAACCATTTGTGAATAGATCAGCAAGTTTTAATGGTGTGGTGGGAGTTGAATATGATACATTGTTCACTGTATAGACTGGCACACCGTTGATGATGGCCTTGGATCCATGGAGGACAAATGTTTGGGTTAATGTTATGTTTGTGACATTGAATGTGCCTTGTGGATTTGGCCTTGCTGCACCTGCAGTCATATTCCATCTGACAAAACACACACAATCAAATTAAATAGTTGTATAAATTTTACCATGCATGTGTGTAATAACATCATACAATTTTTGTGTCGTAAATTAGGATTTAATAATTTACCTGATAGATCTAGCTTGATCGATTGAAAAATCAATGTCGAAAGGATCAGGCCCCTCTGGAATAGGCCCATTCGCCATTGAATTTGAATTTTCATAGTGTAGTATCCCTTCGCCGACGAGGAAGGAACCATTGGATTGGCTATCAGTAGTATTGAATAATTTTGGTGTAGCCACCATGTAGTAATCAGATTCATCTTGATTCGCTGTCACAAGTACCGAATACGACTGCCCTACGTGCACATCCAGGGAGTCTAAGGCGATCTGGTTCGTATAAGACCCTTCCGTTTCGACTAGCACCATTTGATGTTTCTGAATTCTGAAATTGAAACTGAACAGGGTCCCCACATTTGAAATCCGGAGTCGATAGGTCTTGCCTTTGGAGACGGTGAAAGACTCGTGTGATGTCGAATCAGGGCTTCCGTAAGGAGCCTTGCCGTTCATTAAGAACACCTTGGGGTAAACATCATGAGATAAATCATCTTGTAGCATTGTCCTAACATCCTGCACAATGTTCCAAGGAAAGAAAACATTGTTAATCAAGATTTTGTTTACAATTCATAATACCAGTTGAATGAACAGTTCGGCTATAAAGTAAGTTTTTGAGTTCTTGTCGGCTAAGAAAAAAGCAAGAGCCCATGTGTTACCTTAAACGAGTTGTCCATCCAATCACCAATCAGAAGATCAAATTCGGCTTCCGGTTTCGGAAAAGGTACGAGGATCACATTTCGATTGTTGACACGAATGGGACCGAATCCTCCTGCAGCCTTTTGAAAGTTGATGGAGGGAAAGTAAGAGTAGGTGCCTATCTGGTCTTTGGTCTGAAAGGCGTAAGTCCAATTCTTCCCTGGTTCAATAGGACAGTTGGTGCCTGAAACCCCATCTTGCCATGAATTCAGCCTCTGTTGTATGCCATTCCTGAAAATTCAAACACAGTTTTATTTTTTTCAGGCCACACACACACACACATATACACACACGTACCATGTGAAGAGCAAAGGTTCATCAAGATTGTTGAAGACGTTAACATGAATGATATCGTTAGTAGTTGAGTTTATAAGTGGCCCTGGAAACATTCCATTTATTTTAATCACCTGCAAAAAAGTTCATGCACATGCACATTATTCCGCCGCCATCAAACCTCTAGTTACGACGATTATCTGATCGAATACACACACGATCATGATCTATTAATCGAAAATTTTCATATGTTACGTCATCGAAATATATACAAGATGTAGATGTCTGATGACTTACAGGCTGAATATTTGACGCTGGATGAACAACAGTGTTCTCTGAGGTAACAATCCATTCATGAAATATATCAATACATCTCACTTCTGCCATACGAAAAATTATGGCCGCAGCAACAGTTAGCCACTTCATGAAACACTGCATATTTATTGATTCGCAGATTTTAGTCTCTGATTATCTGAATATGAATGTAACACATTGATTGAATGAATTCTGATATATAAAGTAAGTTTATATGCGATTCTGTTGAAAATTTCAAGTGAAATGTCCAAGAAGATCAAAACTATAAGTTTTAGAAGTATGTCGTCTTGGTATATATTCGGAAATTACGATAATATAGCCGGCATTTAATATAACTTTTTGTGAAAAAACAATGTTATTTTTTCTTGTTTAACTTGGTCAAGCCAGCTGGGTTTAATTTAGCTAAGTACTAGCCATTTGTAACATTATATTGAATACTAAGAATCAACGAAACTTATATTTTTTGTTCTGTAATTTACGCTTTTTCCAAATAATCGCGATGTAATTCCGTAGCCAATTTTGCTCTCCAAGAAATGCATCAGGATTTGGAGAAAGAATTTGGCTATGGTTTGATGTTTGATGTTGTCGTAGTTTTTCTTTTTTGCAATGAATATGCTATGCTATCTTTGTTTTAGCAGATGGATATTTCTGGTATTGCAATTTGTTGGTTATTTTATTTTTTAAAAGTGATATATATTTTAGTTTTTATTATTATATTAATTTCCTACGTGGAATTTAGAAAAAGCCGTGTTAGCCACCTAAAATCAAAATCCTTAAATTCATTTTCCAACTCAAAATCCGCCAAAGACTTAAATTGGAAAAAAAATTGCAAAATTATTGTGTTTAGAATGCAAATTGACTTATAACAAGACTAAAAATAGAAAAAATACAAGTTCAATTAATTATGATTAAATAAAGTAAAACTTAAAAAAAATATATGATACAAAGTGGCGATGGGGAAAATATTTTATTAAGCAACTGTTTTCCTATTAATGAATTTCACGCTTTCATTATCAAAATACCAACCAAAAGAAGAAATTAAAACTTTCTAATTTTGAACGAAATGAAATTGAAAGTTGTCTTGTTACATCTGTCGCTTTGGTATGAAATAAATAAAAGAATAAAGGGTTTTTTTTATGGATTTTACAAATATTAATTACATTAATTAAAAAACATGGTAATAAATTTATGGGGTGATACCTCGTGAATGGACACATCAAGACCAGGCCAAACCGGATTTTGGACCCCTGACTCATCATCAAGATTATGCCCAAACCGGATTTTGGACCCCTGGCCCATCCATAGTCAAGATAGAAGGCACACGATGGATCTCAATTATTCTCCTATAAATATCAAGGTTGAAAGTTTAATTAGACATTCACTGTATTGATTTTTAACAGCGTCTCTAACTGTTCTTTATTTTATTCTCAATACCTGACTTTGAGCGTCGGAGGAGTTACGCCGAAACAACCTCTCGGTCCCCCTTCTAATGGTATCCTTTATGATTTCACATCTAGAGTAAATTCGAGGTCTGCATTCAAACTAATATCACCTATCGAAACCGAACCCTTTATTTCTAGCGATGATCATGGAGTAAGTCTCATTAAAGGGAGAATTCGAATATTAAATATTACAGATATAGTTTTCTTATTTGGTTTTTAGCCTCGCAGCAACTCGAGAACATATGTTTTCTTGTACATAACAAACAAAGATCGATCTCCTTCATGTAATTTATACAAAACTTCCAGTTTATACGACATTTTTCTTACATGACCGAAAAACACAAACTGTGTGCGACAGGTAATTGATATTCTGTGAAGATTTAAAAGAATAAAGAGGAAAAAAATGAAATGAATCTACACATGACAAATGGGAATTGCAAAACGATCATCTTCCCAACGAAAAATCAGATGCATGGATCATCACCACACGATCAATTTTCTGTTATGAACAGCAAGAAGCTGGGTATTGAGAAATATCCGGTGGTAACCGTCGTTATCAGACATCGTTTTATATAACTAGAAGCAGCATTTCTGGGAATGTTTGGCCTGGTAAAATTGCTTCTGCTTTAAAACTTGGTTCTTCAAAGGTGTGGAGCCTTTCTCCAGTAAGCTAGGTACTTCCAATATCTGTAATACAAGTTAGATACATATTTGGCATACACTGTGGGAAATACCAGAAAAATACCATGGCATATCATATTAAATCTGATGATTCACATGATAAATAGCCTTGGTTGCTACAACAATGACCTTTCATCGGGATCCTGATTATTGCATGTAATGGAGAGTGCAGAAAAGGGAGTAAACGAACAGTGTCGAAGAAAGTACATACCTTGACGGCAAGCTCTTTAAAACATTCCTTCACATTTTCTTGAGTCTTAGCACTACATTCATGAAATAGACACTTGTGTTTCTTCGCAAAAGCCAGCCCCTCCTCCATGGCAACAACCCTCTCACTGTCCTGAAAATGAAATGTATCGGTTTAACTGGTCCAATATACAGATGAATGCAAAAAAAAAAAGGCACATAAATTTGGATAATGAACCGGTTAATAACTCCTTGTAGCTTAGGGAGACAATGATTATATCTAACGACTAATCTTCAGTTTCATATTGGAAAACACAATTGAAAGCATTGATGACGGAAAAGCGTTTATTCCCAATGTTTATTGCGATAACTTTGCTATTAAATTTGGCATTTTGCATATGAATTAACAACTATTACAGATATTAAACGAGAAAATTCACAACCAGCAAGAATGCACAAAAGAAAGTAACATGGATGGCACATGTTGATACTGTCGCCCCATCAAGACTCTCAACAGATATATCGACAATTTTCTTATCTAAGAGATGTGGCAACCCCCACCCCCAGTTTCTTATTTTACTCGAATATCATACATTGATTCGATGACATTTACCATCCTTAAACATGTCATTTGAGGGTAACTTGTTGGGGTACTAAACTACTGGTAGTATAAAACTTACCCTATCAACTTTGTTGCCCACCAGTATCTTGATACAATCTGGATTCGTGCAGTAAAGCTCGAGTTCCTTCGCCCAAATTCCTGACAGATTCGTAAAAGACTCTCGTCTTGTCACGTCATAAACTGAAATAGGCGTAAACCGTGCACCACTTAGTTCAATAGCAAGAAATAGAAACAATAAAGGTCAGTAGGAACATATAGCCATCTGCCCATGGTTAAGAATGCAATAGAAAAAGATTAATTGGAAGGAAGGATAGACTATAACAGATAAAGCCGCATAACTCTTTGACAAATAAATGAAGAACTCAATGAATCGATATCATTTCCAAAATCAAAGAGAGATCTTGGGGCAGCAATGCCGTACCGAGAATTATTCCATGCGCTCCTCTGTAATATGAACTTGCCAACATTCCGAACCTTTCTTGTCCAGCTGCAGAATAATGTAATATAGACTCATGTAAACTTCCATGAAACCAATTCCGTCTATTAAATTTGATTTACCTGTGTCCCATATGGTTAGTTTCAGCTTTTTCCCACCAGTTGTTACCAGTTTTATCTTGAAATCCACTCCTGAAAATCAGATAATTAACATCAAATATCAATCTAAGCTGAATCATATCAAGAAATCAAGAAGCCAAAGCCAAAAAGAGCAGCAGATGAATCGGATCAAACCATTCCATTTGCAACCCTGTAACAATTTTCTGTACTACCCTAAACATAATGAACGCAATTTAATTTCAAAACTGCATCATTCTGCTTAAATTTCACCTTCCTTCCTCTGCGACCACAAACTTCATTATTCCTTAGCATACCACCAAATAATCGAAACAACTACTTAAATGGGCAAAATAAAATAAAGGTAACTTTCTGGTTTGATGCAGATAACATACACTCTTTAAATTTTGTACTCAAATCCAAAAACTAAAATAAAATTCGATGCACAGACGAGGCAGCAGCATACCAATAGTTGGAGCAAGATCGTGAGGAAGCTGCTGACATTTTGTAATGAAACTGTGAAGAAGACTGCTCTTTCCAACACCTGAGTCACCAACCAACAACACCTTGAAAGAATAATCGTAATTACTGCCAAAGCACTCGTTTTTCTCCGAACCCATGATTCGATCACGCAACTCCTCTCACCATATACAGTCGAAACTTCGTTCAAAACAAGAAAAAAAATCCAAGAATTCTTGGCGCTACTTGCCAGCTGCTGCGGTTGGTGCAGAATTGGCAAAGAATGACGTTTTATTCGAAACATGCGTACGCGAGATACATGGTACACCTGTCTCTTTTTCATTGAGCCGATTGTGAAATTTTGAATCGACACGCGCCGGCATTTGGAGCCCGCGGCGGCTGAACCCACCAGGTGTTTTGGATTATTGATTCACTACACGACATGTTTCTTACGTGAAATTGTTGAATTTTTGTTTGAAAATTGAATTTTTTTCCCGAATTTCTTGATCAGGTTGTGGGACAAAATCGATATCAAGCCCTACCGATCTTGAATTTGGGACAAAATTTGAATTAAGATTCGAATAGTTACAAAATTCAAAGTTTTGAAAGTGCTCATATGTTGGGTTTAACTGAAATGGTTTTTGAATTACAAATATATTCAATAATTAGTTAGATAATTAAAAATGGAATTTAAATTTGAAATGGTTTAACTGAAATGGTTTTTGAATTACAAATATATTCAATAATTAGTTAGATAATTAAAAATGGAATTTAAATTTGAAGTAATTAAAATAAATGGTTTCAATTTGTCATCTAAGAATTTTAAAATATAAACATATATATTTTATAATCACAAAAATTTGTGTGAGACGGACCTCGCGGGTCATATTTCGTGAGACAGGTCTCTTATTTGGATCATCCATGAAAAAGTATTACTTTTTATGCTAAGAGTATTACTTTTTATTGTGAATATCGGTAGGATTACCCGTCTCACAGATGCAGATTCGTGAGACCTACGATAAGTCAGTTCGAATGCAGTTAGTTCTTACTTTTCTTCTTATGTTTTACATATTAATTTGATCCTAAGCACGCACGAAACACAAACTTCATTGGGATATATTGCCATTCTTCAAGTAAATATTTATTTGGCAAGATCAGTTACATTTCACCAATAATGTAAATGTAGGACAAGAATAATGACAATGCATCTATTATATATACATCACTCGGTGTAATATAGAGCGAACACAGAAATGACGAATATGGCGAGCATCAACCATGCCAAGCCATTGTTGAGCACGACGATCCCCACTCCCTCCAACAGAACGTCGGATGCTGATTTTCTCATCCGCGTACTTCTGCTGGAGCCACTCAAAACCATTTACACCAAGTTTACCAGATACATATTTCCCTTGTTTTCTAAGTGTCAGTTGTTCCCTAATGCCTTTGCCCGGTTGTGAATCTCGAAATATTATCAAAAGCGTGTTTTGATAAGATGTCAATCGAGGTTTGGCACCTGAAAACGTAAAGCGGTAAAGATCACCATAGAGAAGGGCGACTAATGAAATTAGGAGGGCAAAACTCGAAACTTTTAGACTAACTGTAGATTTTAACAAAACAACCAAGAACTCGTCTGACCGTGGGGTTTTGTATCTTTTTGCAGCAATCTCAAGACAAGAAATCAAGGCTTCCCTCTGTGACTTGAGAAATCTTGTCGATCCAGCTCAAATGGATCGAGTTCTTCATGCTGTTCGGAAGTAGCATCAGGAGAGGCTTCATTCATCTTTTCATCTGCATTTACCAGCTCGGGCACTTCTTTGAGGGTGATAGTTTCTTCCATATCATCGCCTTCAGTTGCAACCGGTAGACTTGATGTGGCATCTTTTATTCGTCCTGTTGCTTTTGAAAACTGAAATATATTGCAAGGTAAACTGTTTATAAGGTTCTTGGTCTCATTAGGCAACTTAACAAACTACCAAAACACTCCCAAATATTGATAACTACATCTGAATAACTTCAATAATCTTATAGTTAATTTTCAAATGGGATTTTGGTCATTTTACCATATAAAGTTTTTGGTAGAGGGAAATGAATAATGACCAACCATTGGCATAACACGAATAATTGACACAAAAGATTCTCCTTTGCAAGAATTGCAAGAATCCTTAAAAAGATGACTGCAATAATTTCACAAAACCTTTGACAACCAGTTATACTAATTCCACCTGTTCTGGAACAGAGACACCCTAGGGGCTGAATGTAACGGCTCATTCCATGGGTAAATTGGGATATTAAGAAGACAAGGAATGGGAATTCTGGGTCCACTTAGTACAAAGATGTAATCTCAAATTTGGGGTCATTTCTTCACAAAAAAAAAAAAAAAAAAACAGCTGCATTTCTGCTAAAGATATTAACAAGAAATCAAGCAATCACACTGATATCTTCAAGTATGTGTGCTGACTGCTGACAAAAATTTGCTGTGACAAGATACTGGCATCAGTGAACTAGTCAGTTGGAATCTGGCTATATATATGTTTGGTTTTATTTTCCAGCCCACTTTTTTCCTTTTAAGAAAATGAAACCAAACAGGAGAGTCTCTTCCCCAAAGCATATTGAAATAGGTCACCCGCCATTGCCTTGATTTTGCCCTAGTTGGTTACAATGTTGCCGGAAAATAAATCTGTTGACTGCAACCAAAAATTACAAATTAGTACCTCATATTAGAGAGAAACTTAAATGTGGTCCTTTAAATTCGAACAACTGACAGTTTTAGTCCACTAATTTTTTATTATTATAATTGGGGAAGGGTAAGTTTTGTTCTCCCAGTAAATAAGATTTTACTCAAATGTCACAACCCATTACCCAATCAGTTATCATCAAAGTTATGTTAATTCTGTAGTTGGAAAACACATTTTAGATTACGTATATTTATCGATAAAAAAAAAATATTTTATAAGCTCAATGATGTCCAAACACCCTTTATTTTTTTTTTAAACCTGATTTCAAACCCTTGATCGAAAAGAAATTCCAAAACCAAAAGTACGTTTATCGTGAGAAAAGCTCACAAATATATTTACGTGAGAAAAATTAATTTTATATATATTTAAAATAAAAAATAATACTATGATAATAAAAAATAATATTTTTTCATTTGTACTCAAAGTTTATCCATTATATTAAAGATATTTTAGCCCGGCATTTTGCTTTTAGCAATTTGAAGCTAAAAACGAAGCTATATAATTTTTAAATCTCATTAATAATTTTTTCCTAAAATTATAAATCACATTTATGTTCTAAATATAGCACATGAAAATGTGCAAGCACAAGTAGCGAGAAATAAAATAAAAATAAATAATTCCTCGGCAAAGGAGAAATTCATTGTCACTAAATTTAAATTTGAATTTATCGGACGGAATTTCAGAAGCAAAAATATATTTACTCTAGCAAGCTAGATCCGTGTTTTTGTGAACAAAGAGGAGTTAGATGCAAATGCAAACATAGTTGGCGATCTCTATGTACAATGGTAAGTCTCGACGGATAAATAAACCTAAAAAGTCAAAACATCTTACGGTAGCAATTCATCTGAAACTGTTCTAATCGGAGATGTGGTCGTAGTCGCCTGTCTCAGGAGACTGGTGCAGGCCATGATGACCTGTGTTGCCCTTCCATTCCACTGAATGTGAAGGAGTGAATTGCATGCTTGGGTGTTGCACCAGAAATTGGCTCCCCAGCCCCATTTGATGACTAGCCTCAACTGGCGATCGGAAGTTTAAACTTGGTATTGAGGTCAAGTTTGCCGGTGATGGCAGCTTACCAGAGGAGGCATCTCCTTTGTTGTCTTTCTTGGAGTCAGTAAGGAATGTACCGATGATTATCTGAATTATCCATAACATAAAAAAATCGTTATTCCTGCCTAAATCTTGAATAGACAGATTTCTTAGGACTAAAAATAACATTTATCGTGACTCTAAACTACTATTAAAAGACGAAAGATGCGCCATGGAAAGAAATAAGTAAAGGCAACTCATTGGTGAGAAGATTAAAAAAGTATAACCTGAATCGGGCCAGCTGCTGTGAGTGGCCCACCGACTCCACCACCGATGATTTGGCCATCAGAACTGGACAAACACACACCAAGTCCCCCAGTTTTCCCTCCAGTTTCAGTACGAACATAAGATCCAGAGAGAGAGAGGATATCAAAGTGACCCTAACATGAATTTCAAGATAATATGAGCTTACTAAGAAGAACTTGTGATCGACCAGAGAAGAAAAAATACTCTTGATAACAACAAACAAGTTCCCGGTCTAATTTTCTAGAGCCAAAGCAATTTAATCAAAAGATTCTCAACTCCAAGTAGTGCTTGTACTCGTAAACTTCATGGGACATTTTTCTTTGGCATAGAGCTTAAAGCCTTGTAACTAATTAGCATTCCTGGAACTGTTAAAATTTCATTAAAGATGCCAGGATATGTTTCTTAGACTAGTGTATGTGGTCGGAGTTACATGGAGGAAGATGGATGTTTCGCATACAAATATGATTTCTATCATGTACTATATAAACTTCACAGATAATCTAACATTGTTCGAAATTATAATGCCAAGAAATGGTAGGTTATGCCACTCAGATTTTATTTCTATGACGCTGTCTCACAAAAAAATGGATAAAGAGAAGGATTCGACATTGGTTGATTATGGTGTTGGTAGCCAATTAAATAATACCTGGTGCTTCTTAGTTTGTTAAATCTGAATTTACATCGATTTATATCTGTTTATGTCAACAGAATCTAATAACTTTAAACATGCATCGGGGGTTTCTTATTTGAATAAACGTAAAATATTAGAAGCATGCATATGTTCATAGAACACATGTTTATACACTTCAAAAATCATCATTTGTAAGGCCCCCTTATTGACATGGTACTTCCAAGTTACATAAAAGGGGATTTTATAGGAATTATTTCTTCTATATCTAAACTTTTAGTTTATCATTTATTGCACAGTAACTAAAACAAGCTTAGACAAAATTTAGGAGTGCCTGCATTAATAACTATAACAGCTTATACCTTGTAAGTGAAACATTTTAGCTCCACTAATAAATTTTAATTTATTTGATGGTTAAAAACTTGGCAAACAACTTAAAAAGTATAACAGCTTATACCTTGTGATTGAAACATTTTAGCTCCACTGACAACAACTTAATTAATTTGATGGATAAAAACTTGGCAACCAACTTATATTCAAAGTACACCAAAATAAAATTCATCACTTCACTAGATGATACTACCATACTTATTACAACTTTTATCTGGAATTTCACAGTATCAGAATTTAATAAACAATAAGTCGGGTGGCCTTTGTCTTATCTACAAGAAAATATATAAAAAGGAACAATTTGTTCAAGTTATGACTCTTGGTGCATATTTTTTTTTTTTTTTAATTCAACAAAAGATGTCAAAAATTCCCTATGAAAGACATGGTGTAGTGCATGTACTTCAATAAACTGTCATTTGCTTTCATAAACATTGTGGGACCAATCTAAATTCTGCAAGAAAACTCTTATAATTTATAAACAAATCCATTGACGTGGCCATGGGCATTTAAATCCTCTTATGCTTACATAAACACCGCCCCTGATTTTTGGATTTGTTAAAGACAATTCTTTTACACTATTAGTCAAATATTCTTATGGAAACTTTATTACAATAGATACGTGAAAACCAATGAAAGCTTTCAAAATATCAAATGAGCTTAAAATGCACATAAAATGTGAGAAACTAAAAATAATTTAGGCAACATTCATCATTGGGCAAAGAGGATAATAAACTTTTAAAGATGAAATACATTGCATAATTTTAAAAAGAAATCAAAGTTCAACTGCTAAGTACCCAAATTAAAATTGGTAGATTCTTTTCTAAACTATTGATGATGGTATTAAATTTAAAGTTTGGCCAATTACATTTTTTAAATTGTATTATGAAATGTGACTCCTTAAGATTTTTAGTTATTTCACATGTAAATATAAATTTAAACTGCTTATAATATTCAGCAAGACCGTATCAATTGAAAATTCAAGTTAATTTCTTTCAATTAAGTAAATTTCTTCATTTTTTAAATAGGAAAAATTGATTTCTAGTAAATGGAAACGTTAACCTGTATTCTTTTTGTGTATTTCTGAAGAGGCCTGAAATTTATGCATCATATTATTTTTTTAATTGAAAATATACATGTTGAGTTATCAAAAAAGTTGTTCGTCTTTTCACATGTACAGATAATATAAATAATACCAAAAAAAGTCCTTCAAACATAAATCTATTTCATGTTCTTTCAAGCATTACATTATCTCCAGCAGTCAGTTAAAGAATTTCTTTAAAGAATGAATATTTCATTTTTTGAGTTATGCCGTTTAAAAAATTGTCATTTAATTCTTGGAAAGGCATCAATTGCATTTCATAAGAATTAAAGTATTAGCCAACTTAGCATGCTGGTCTCTGGCAATATAGTGTTGTGAAGGGTACTAGTCAACTCAGAAACAAGAGGGAATTAATGCCGAAGATCAAAACCTCAAGGAAGTTGCATTCAACTTCTTCAATCCTTATATGCTATGAATTCATCAGAGTACCCTATCCAATGCATATGTGAGAATAGGAACCAAGCCTTGAGAAATTTGGGAATTAGAAGAGGAAACCAGATGACTGAAAAAGTGCACCAGTATATTCATTCTCTTTGAAGGACAAGGTTTATCAAAGAAAATTGAAGTATCAATTTACCTCATATGTAACACTACCCCCAGATGTGGCCGGCTGACGTAGAGATGCATTGGAGACTGAACCAGATGCTGAGATAATGCATATTTCACGTTGATTTTGTTGCATAAACATCATTATTTTTTGATTCACATCCTATTAGAAACAATTAGTTGCATCAGGTTCACTATTATAGATATGACGTCAGAAGGTTAAAAAATTTGCACGTAAACATTGAACTTGAATCGAAGAAGAAAAGTGAAAGTCCGAAACATCATTAATTGCACAGCATCGTGTCCAACAAGCAGAACTTGAGAGCTACTCCATAATAGCCTATTTAACTGCAGAGTAAACGCTTAAAAAAAGGTTTTGAAGGGGATTTGTGTGAAAGATCCAAAGTGACTGGCAGCAAAAGACCCTATATTCGCAATGTCAGTAAAAGAAGTAAGCATGAAACTACACAAACAAGAACAATGGAGAAAGGAAGACAGAGTCATTTGGTGGATCCACAGCATCCTTTTCCTCCAAATATCTTCCTCAATTTTCCTCAAGGTTCAAAATTTCACACTCCCAATTTTTTATTACAATCCATTGTTGTGTGTTACTTTGGAATCTTGACGAAAACTGGCATAGTGTAAATACCATTTTTAATGACATACAAACAAGTCATAGAACGTATTCTATAACCAGGATTAGCCAAGCTTATGTTGATAGCTTGCCATATGTAATTCAGTTAGTTAACCAGTCGATACTTTACGATCGACTAATTCAAAATCAAACAAATTAAAGCTGTACATGCTTGGAAGTAAACCCACATTCGATGTGATTAACAGAAAAAAGAGCAAGTGTGTGAATTAATCATGGAATAACTATATATCTGATATCAACTGTGAACATACAAGATGCAGTGACCACACATCTATCGTATGAAGAAAATGCCGACAATCAGAAATATTAACAAAAGCAAGATAATATTACATTTTGGCAAACCCTTAAAATACTGAGAGAGAACGGAATTTTGTGTTTATCCTAACACGAAAATGAAAAGAAGGTTCTACAATTAACATTTATATACGTACTTCTCCAGCAGCAACAGTAACAATGTGAGGACTGAAGCTTTGACCCGCATTGCCTGCATCGACAAGATAAGAAAAGGGGTGAATAAAATGGATAATTTCGCATTGTGACGAATGGAGCTTGGTAAATTCTAAATCGCATAAAAAAGAGGGCTCCGCGGTAAAAATGTATGTTTACAAGATAGTATGGCCAGCATAAAAACCGAATGGCGAAAAAACACGCTTGCGAATGACAAAAGACACGGAATGTCTTGGGGCAAAATCAGAAGATCGTACCAACCAGAAGTTATAGAACACAGAACTGGTTTAACACCAGGATCCATCCCAAGGTATCTACTTTTCTTGGACATCACCCCAAAATTCCCATTTCATCTAAATATTTATATCCTTTTAGCAAAAATTTAAGTTGAATTTCTTCGCTTCTGTTTTTACACAGCTAGGCAGTGCATTAGAAACCAGAGTCCACAAGTATGACTTATCACACAACCAGAGGAAAAAGAAACAAAATTTTAAATTATATCCTCTTCTCAGAACGAAAATGTCACCAAGTCCTAAAAGAAAGCCAATCAAAACTTCAATACTGGACCTTACATCGTCAAATTTGTTTAAAATTTGAGAATACCATCCGGGCAAAGGTAGGTGAGGTATTTCATTGCCTTTTTTTTCCTTGCAGTAATGAAATTATTTCTTCTGGATTCGAATCAAAGAGGTAAAGCGAAGACAACATATAAATCAGTGAAAACTCAGCGTCATAACTTCTCTCTGTTTTATTCTACGATTAAATCCAATAAAAAAAATTATCATGCAGTGGAATATCACGAAGAAACGATATTATGTGTGAACAATGACGTCATACACACGTGCATCAAAAGGCATACATCCGGTGAAACAGGACAAGAATACCTAAAGCAGCGAGCTGAGATTTCTTAGAAGAATGAGCAGATGAACCAGAGGTAGGAACGCCGGGACCAGCTGCCGAGGCCGAGTCTCTCGCCCTCGGGGAGGCCGACGAAGCAGAAGCCGAGAGTCGCTTAGCTGCAGCAGCTTGCTCTGGAGTGCCGTACTTCCTCGGCCTTCCCCTCTTCCTCTTCACACCCTCGAGAGATGAAGAAACCGCCGACGAGGGCACGGAGTGAGGGTACAATATACTCCCGGTATTGCTGTTGGACACGACAACTCCATTCGTAGGCGCGGGGGCGGCGGCGGAGGGCGGCGGCGGCGGTGTCGTCTGGTGGCGGAGTTGTGTGTGGTAGTAAGAGATGAACCCGCTGCTGCTGCCGTCATTATTGTTGAATTCCATGGCAGATTTTTGTGATTTGGGATTTTTTTTTTTTTTTTGATATTTTTCTTTTTTGTTTTTTAAAACATTATCTTTTTTTTCTTTTCTTTTTTAAAACAAAAGGATTATCTTTTTAGGGAGGTGCGTTATCAGCCATTGGATTTGAATCGTTGCCATTTTTGACTCTTTATTTATTATTTATTTTTAAAATTTTAGTTATTAAATTTGAGATTTTATTTCCAATACCAAATATATTTTTACTTTATTTAATATTATATACCAAATATATTTTTACTTTATGTAATATTATATATTAAAATATATTTTATTATCATGAATTCACTTACTCACAGAAAACTATCTTAATGCTATCCAAGTTTAAATGATCGTAACACTTAGTTTTAAAAAAAATTCGTAACAATCTTTATCAAAAAAATTACGATCTTTATCAAAAAAATTATTTTGAAAGATCGTAATTTTTTTATAAGAAATAAATTTATTTACCCTTAATATAATCATTAGTTTTTTTTTTTTACAAAAATTACTTGATATAGAAAAAATATCAATGTATATATGCACACATCACATAAAATGTAATGGGATTGTGTTTTATGCATAAATTTAGTACATGTCAAATTATATTTTTAAAAATTTAATAAATGTGTGGCATTATACTAATCAAATAAGTATCCTATGAGATCATCTCACGAACTTATATCTGTGAAAAAGATCGATATGATTCAGACATATAATAAAAAGTAATATTTTTTAGACAAAAAATAAAATTTTTATATATCGAATTAGGTCTCATAAAATTAATCTGTAAGACGATCTCACGAGAGTTAACATCACTGGGGAAGAAAAACACACGCATGTTTGAAAATTTTGATTAAACTTTGTGAGAGACAAATTCCAATCATAAATCAAAGAATACAAATTATGAATTCGTTGATTCTTGAAAATCCCACCCATCTTGGCAGCGGGTAAATCCAACGATTTCAATTTATTTGGGATCGCATGTTCAAATAATAGACTCCACGAAACAACGATTTCTCCAGAAAATATAATCTTTATCAGATACATCTCATAAACAAATATAAACATAAAATATAAATATATATAATCAAAATATAATCTCTAAGCCTAAAATCATCCACCTAACAAACAAAGATAAATAAATATTTACAAAACAATTCACAAAAATTGTAACCATACCAAACAAAAAAAAATTTGTAAAGGACAATTTAATATTTTGACATTTCAAAAGCAATAAAACAGGGTGAATAGAGTTTTAAAAGCCATAATATTGAGAATGGGTCTCTTATGAGACGGTCTCACGAATATTTATCTTAAAGGACAATTTAATATTTTGACATTTCAAAAGCAATAAAATAGGGTGAATAGAGTTTTAAAAGCCATAATATTGAGAGTGGGTCTCCTATGAGACGGTCTCACGAATATTTATCTGTGAGACGGGTCAACCCTATCGATATTCACAATAAAAAGTAATATTATTATCATAAAAAATAATATTTTTTCATGGATGACCCAAACAAGAGATCTGTCTCACAAAATATAACCCAAAAACCTTGAACTAAACTTTCACGTGATATCACCCCATTAAATACTGACACGTCTTGCCAAATCTTTCGATGGAATAGATGCATCAAAAGTGTGTGAAATTAGTTTGTCTTGGCAGCCCTTCGCGGTCAACTCAAGAGGAATGAGTAGGGAAGGCAACTAGCTTTTTATCGAGGTGTTGGCCCCAAAGAGCCTTTTTCACACGCCAACACAAAAATGTTGTAGAGGAAAATTACCAGGGAAAAAATGGGAGGTGCAAGATAAAACTTTATATGGAAATGAGGCGAGTGTCATCAGTTTGCTCCTCCATATCTTTAAAAAATGAATGGATGTTAAGACAAATCAAACAAACTGAGGCCTCTGATCTAATTTTCTAATCTTTAGCGAAAATTTGAAAGTTCAGATTTCTCATATACAAAATAAAAATTTCTCACAGGTACTTGAGGTCTATGAAACAAGAAAGATGATTAAGTGGGTTTAATTCAAGAATAAGCAATCTTCAAGAAAATTGTAGCAAATCGAAGTTAATCTGCCTTAATTTAGTAGAAGTTGGGTCTAACTCTCAAGGAGCATGGAGGATTTCAATTTTGCTGTTGCAGAAAAAGTATTGACCTGAAAGCAAGGCAATTTAACGTATTTCAGGTAAATACTAAGTATTGAGGTTTAAATATCAACGAAAGAACAAGATCAATCAAACAATGAATGTTGCACCTCTCGACAAACTTCTTGTTGAGTGGCAAAAAGCTCATTCTTTGTAAATTTGAAATTTCGGCCAGCAGCTTCTTTTCATGTTCTGCCACTGTCGAACCACCTAACATTTTGTTGGATGAACCTGCTGAGTCACTCAGTCAATTTATGCAGCCAAGGTAATTTAGTGCAGAAAGAAGAAAATAAGTACAGATTTAGTAAGTATTTAATGCCCATTAGGGATGTAATCGAGTCGAGCCGAGCCGAACTCTTGAATGTTTGAGCTTAGTTCGTTTATAATCAAGCCGATCTCGAGCTTTATTTAACGAATATATGCATGGCTCACGAGCTTATTCAAGCCTTTATCAAGCCTAAACAAGCTTAATAAATATGAATTATACATTTAAATTTTCATTAAATTAATTAAAAAGTAAATTATATATTTAAAGAAAAATATATTATTCTTATTAAAATTTGTAAATTTATTATAATAAATAAATTTAATAGATTTTTCTATATATTTCATAAATAATATGTAAAATCAATAAATCAAATTTCAAAACTATTATTTTTTTCATCTAAAAGATTACTCACGAACTTACCAACGAACATGTTCACGTGCTAACGAGCCGAATACTGTAAAACTTGAGTTTTGTTTGGTTAATCTTAACGAGCCTCATTAAACGAGCTCAAACGAGCTTTTATCGAGTCGAACTTCGAATAGCTCACAAACGGTTTGATTCGTTTATATCCCTAATGCCCATATTCTATCCAAGAGTAAAGTGACGTGACTTGCCTTTTCGAGTGATCTATTTTCCTCTTGACCAATTAAACCATGTTTCTAGGTTTTCTAACAAAATGAGTGGAAATAAATATATATCAATTGTAAAATAGAGCAAAACGACTAACAACACTCCCCTTAGTTCAGCAATTCTACTATCCGAGACTAATTCTATCATATTGTTGTTTACATCCAGAAACCATGAAAAACATAACAAAATAACACATCAAACGATTGGTATCTCTATTACAAATACCCTTTCGATGTCTTGTTCCATATACTTCAATAAGTTGAATTACTTAAATTATTCCTTTAATTTAATATTATGTCGAAAATAAATCGGTGGCACGCAATAAAACAAAATTAAGCAACACTAGGTTCACAGATCCGAGATCTTCAATTCTCGATAATAAATCAGAAACTTTGAGCTAATGAGACTGAATATAATATTTCTCGAGCACGACACTGAAATCCAGCAAAACGAGTAAAATTGAATCAGTGGTAACGAAAGCTTACCACTTTCTTCGAGATGCATCAACCAACCACGGAAGAAAATCTCAACAATTATTATTAGTGAATGAAACAATATACTTCTGACGTCGATTTTTCACCGTACTGTCTTTGTGTGTAGGTAAAATGTTCAGGTAGGTGGAGGCGGTTGGATGTACGATATAAATATTATGGCACTCTTTTTTGTTTTATTTTATTAAAAAAAAGTTTAGCAATGATGTAAACCCGTACAAGTAAGAGATTTTTTTACTAAATCGATAGATGTGTACGAGTAAACACAAATTTGAATGAGAGGACAACGAACACAAATATAAGAACATACAATAAAAAATATGTTTTATAAAAGAATCGATTATGCAAACACCCGTGATTCGTAAATATTGTTTTTTAAATTGAAAAAAAAGATTACACAATTTGACTTCTTTTTATTTTTTTTGGATAAAATTAATATTGCCAAATGGAGGGTGGACAAGATTTCGATAAACTAAAATGAATAACATAACAAAATTTAAAATTTCAAATCAAACAAAAAATATTATTTCTGTTTGTATAAAAGTTAACTTGAGTGAGCAGACAAGTGTGATTGTTAATTGTGCGAAATATGATTTTAATTTAATTTAATGCAGCAAAGTTGGTTATTATGGAAGAATCCCACTTTCAAATTTAGGGAGATACCACGCCTGCTCTTTCCCCAAATTGAGAACCCTAATATTCGCCTTCAATTTCCCTCTCCACACTTTTTTCCCTCTATATTTCCTGTACTGCGCGAGCTTCAATCATCAAATGGCAACATCAGGCGAAGCCGAAGCCGCTGCCGCTGCCGCCACTTCCGGTGCTGGGGGTAAGTTTCGTAAAATTCCTTTTCGTAGAGTGCACCGCCCAACTACGCCTTACGATCGCCCCCCCGCCTCTGCGCGAGGAATTAATAGTTATGACAATGGTAGAAACAATAGCGGTAGCCTGTTCGCGAAGCTTGTGGTGGACCCTGCATACAAGCTTATAAACTACGGTGCCTCCCGCTTCTTCGCCTCAGTTTTTCGCAAACGCCTTCCTCCGAATCCTCCACAGCCTACAGGTTCTACGTCAACTGTGTGTTTGTTTAACCGATATTTATGTTTTCTTTTGTTGAGCTTGTTTCACAAGCACGTATTTGGTTTCGAGTTTTGATCGAGGGTTTTTGTTGTGCATTCATCAGCATTTTATTCAATTACTGCATGTCATTTAAGTATATTTAACTTATAAAAGCCTGTATATTTTGTTAAAGAACATGCCATTGGAACACACACACACACACACATTGACATATATGTAACGTTGACACATGCATTTTTCATGGAGCTTGCGATTGATCGGTGTATACTGACATGTTTGTGCTAGGTCTCCTAAAGATTTATTCTTGTTGATTAATACAATTTTTTAGTTCCTTTTTTTACGTGTCATATTTGAACGAGGAATCCAGTCCCAATTTAAATTGCTATACTACTCTGTTTCAGAGGGAAAAAAGTTTGTATGCCTTTTCTGTGTTGTTTGTGGTGATTTATTGGTAATATGGCAATTTCCATGAGTTGTCTGTATTTACTTCAATTTCTGTGATGTGTTACATGATATACAACCATTGTTAATAAATCAAATTAATAAACATGTAAATTATATGACATTAAAGTATAAGAATCATAGATATAAATGTTGGCCTTCAAATCAAAAGTTTTTTTGTTTCAAAACTTTAAGAACACGTCTCCCATTACTAATGCCCATTTGTTCGACATGATGTAGGCTAAACTTGACTGATTTACTTTATCTTGTGATGTAAACAGAGGTAAATGGTGACTTGATTGATGAGCCTCATGAGGTAGTTTCTAATGTAAGTTTATGTATTTTTCTTTTAAGCAATATTTTTTATGGCATCTTGTTTGTATATTTGTGATTTACATATTTGATGTGTAATTTAAACAATTAAACCATCTCTTTTAATTCTAATATATATTATATGTGTGTGTGTGACTCTGTATGTGTGTGTGGAAATTTTTTGTAAATACAGAGAACATGGATTTAAAGAACAGTGTGTCTCTCAGCTCCTCACCACTGATAGTTTTTTTTGAAGGGCCACCGCTGATAGTTTTTAATATACCTTTTTACAACTGCGAGACAAGTTCTGCCAGAGAGGATGACCTTATTTATTTATATCTCTAGAGGTTTCTGCCTATTGCTGTTCTGACTCGAGGGCAATTCTGGAAAAGGTGAAGGGATTCTATTTGAGGATCAATAATTTATTGTATAATAATAAAACAGTTAATTAAACAGTTATACAAATATCATGTGTCCAAAGCATCTAAGTTTACATTTGGCAGAAATTAGCGTTGAAATGTTTGAAGCGTCTAGTGCTTGGTGGGTTCTGACTTCCAATGATCCAGTTCTTCAACATATATTGTTCAGGACATCTAATTATACAAATCTACATTTAAAATTTGAACATACGCATTTGATTCCATGCTAAAATGCAGCATTATTTAGTGGGAGTGTAGTTCCTGTGCGCTCTTGGGGTTCGGCGCTATTTTTGAAATATGCACAAAATACACATGGATAATTGAATTTTAGTTGTCACTAGCAACTAAATATTTCCCATGTACTTAATTTAGTCCAATCTATCCTACATAATACGATTCTTTTTTGGTATTAAAATCTGACGTTGGCTATAATAAAATTTCTCCGATTATCGAAGGATCAAAGTGGCGCACAAAAGTCTAAAGGTGGTGAATTAACCCAGCCATTAAATAGTTCAAGTGGCAGTGGGATCTCTGAACTTGAGCAAGTGCTGAAGCAGAAGACCTTCAGCAGGTAAGGTTTTAGTTTATTCTCATCCATGATTAAGGAATATTTACTTGCTAGTTGTTCAAACTATTTGAAGCTTTCTGCATTCTAAGCTGTGAGAGTTGCTCACGGTGGAAAGTGTACCGATTGTCACAAGATTGTATCAGCATTTAGTGCCTGTTACTTTTTTCTCGCACCATTTATTCTTGTAAACACTTACCTTTCTGCAGTTTTCTTTATCTTATATTTTCCTTCATTTCTCCATGTTCTGTTTTTTAATCCCGAACTTCTTCTATTGTTTTCAGATGCCGTGTCTGCTTTGCTAGTTGTTTAATATTGTTTTAAGCATTGCATTTTTTACCTATTTTTTGCTTATGTGGGTTGGGTTTCTAATTTCTCATTTTTCCTATTTTACTTGAATTTTGCCTTGAGATTCAACAATTGTTGTATTACAGTAATCCCCGAACTGGGAAACTGTTGGTGTATTAAGGTGAAATGGCAATCACTGATGTTGGTTGTCAATATATATGTCTGTGATGTAGCTTTTAAGGTTCAATTTTCATAGTGTAGGAATCAGTCCATAGAATCGTCTTTGTTTGTGAATTGAATAATTGAATTTATTTTATTCAGGTGGGATTACCGCAGAATTCAATTTTCTTCTGATATAGTATACGAAGTGCTCAAGTAATCCTTCCTATTTAGTTTGTTTTTTTAAAGTTTTGCTAACTATCAGCATGTGACTTTGTTTTTGCAGGTCGGAGGTTGACCATTTGATAGAACTATTGCAATCAAGGGCTGTAGAATCTTCTTTCAGAGTTGAAAGTCGAAGAACTGAGAAGGTGGTATCAGATTCTGGAAGGCATCCAATTGCCAGTGGTCCATTGGAAAAAAACATAAATGAGGGAGATATATCTCAAGGAGTTGTGTCAGCTCCTATTATCAATTCTAGAGTAAGATTAAGATGAACACCTCACTATTCATATTCTTATTTGTGTTTAGTGCACGTCAGATTGTAGCACGAGCTGCAAGTTAGCTAAATAAAGTTTTCCGAAAAAACCTGCTAGTGGTGATCTCTTGTATTTATGTTGTTTATCGATGAAGTTTGTAGCTTCTATCAATTATCTTCAAGTTTTCAAGGTAGCAAAGTCTGAATTTTATGATATAAAAACTCTCCAGGTCATTGAGGATGATCTGGCTTCTCCTGCTGAACTAGCAAAAGCTTACATGGGCAGTAGACCTTCCAAAGCATCTCCGTCAATGTTAGGGACACAAAGTTTAGCAGGTGGGAACTATACATGATTGCTTTGTAATGTTTTACTTTTTACCAAATCATCGAACATCTGATTGATGATGTAATCTTCTGCTTGTTTTGGTGTTTCAGAAAATGGTTTTGTAATGCCGAAGTCTCAAGGAAGACTGGCTATTTACAGCATGGCCCGCACCCCATATTCCAGAATTCATCCATATTCTATACAAAAGGTTCAATATAATTTACTATTTTTTTCTGCAAAAGCAATATTTTATTTTCTGGTGTTCATTCTTCCCCTTGTTATGGTCATTTCAGGGAATTCGATTTACTAATATTTGTAATGCTGGGTCATCAATGTCATCATATCATTCGCTAGTGGAGCAGAATGAAAAATTTGAGTCTAAACCCTTGGTATGAATGGACATGTAGTAATGTGAATTCGGGAGGTAATACTTTTTTAGTATGTTGTTTTTATTTATAAAGTCATCAATATTGTATATCAGGTCTTAAAGCGGAAGAATTCAGTATTGGATGATGATCTTGGATCTGTTGGTCCCATTCGGAGAATCAAACAGAAACCTAACCTATTAGCTTCTAAAACTTCTGTTACTGCCAGTGGAGTGGAAAGTGGTTCTGGTTCTGTGCTTGTGTCTTCAAAACAGAAGCTACCATTAAATGTTAAACCAAAGAATACTGTCTCAAAAACTGTTGGGGAGAATCAGGATGACAGCAACCCAAGTGCAAGTTATTATACTCATGTCCCTTCCAGATCCAGTGAGGTGGCTGCTAGAATTTTGCAGCATCTTGAAAAGTTGACTCCGAAGGAAAAGTCACCAGAATCTAAGTTAGTTAAGTTGCGGGATAAATCCCCTCTTAGATTGACTTCCAGCATGCTTGGCGGACAAGCTGTAAAGATCAAGGAGGATGTTGTTTCCCCGCAGTTGCTTCTCAATTTTCAAGATGGTCAAAAAATGGAGAATACGTCCACTGCAATGAAGAACGATATTGTGGAGTCATTAAAAGCTCCTGGGCCTGATAGTGAAACTGTTCATTTTATTGTTAAAAATGGTGTAGCTCAACCTCCTCTTGAGGAGAGAGCTTTTAGGATGAGTGCACAAGAGGTAGGTGTTTCTTTGACTTATGCATTAGTTATTCTACTTTCATTCGATTTAGTATCATTTGAATTGCATGATGTAGCAGCAATCAGAGATTAATTTCACAGTTTAAATCAAGTGTACAATTTCTCTCTGGTGCATGTCCTGTCGTTGTGCATATTCATCCTCCTTAGTTAACATATGTAACGTTCCACCTTCCAACAGCTTAAATCGTAATTAAGTTTCATTTTATTTTACATTCATTAAATCGAAATTATGATTCTTTATTTGATGGCTTTTTTAATGATTCAGGATGATGACATCGATTGTTATGAGATTGCATCTGGACAATTGGCTGTAGGAAAAATACTAAATGACATTCCTTTTGTTGACAATGGTGCCTCAGTTACCAAAGAACCCATGCTTCTGAAAGCAAATAATCAACCAAAAGCTATAATTCCTTCAGGGCATATTTCAAACAAAACAACTGAAAACGGTACTCTTGGTGGGCACATGATTGGACTAGGAAATTGTGGCACCGTTTTCCCTCCTTTAAGTGCAGCTATCCAATCTGAAGTTAATCCTCATTCAGTTGATTTGTTTGGCAAACTAAAGGGAACCAAGGATTTGCCTCCCTCGTCTCACTTTAGCTCCAGAACTGTTGATAAATTTCCCCCATTGCCTTCTGGATCAAGCAACGGAGTGACAGTGTTGAAATCAGAAAACTTCAGCGGGTTAGTCAGTGAAAGCAATTTATTATCTTTTCTCCCTGTGCCCATGACGTGCACTTTTTAGAACTAGGAATTTGGATATGCCCTGCTCATATATTTGTATTTTTATCCGCTTTTTCCCAACTTTTGAAATGGCAATTATTGGGCTAAGAGTGGCTCAAATGATCTATAAGAATTTATCGACTTTTCCAACTTTAGTTTGAGACCTTTATCTTGTTGTGTCCATTTTCGGTCATGGAACTAGATGCCCTGTAGAAGAAGTAAGCCAACCTTGCTTGAAGCTTTAAATTAGTATTGCCTGGTCTTGTTTACTGGTAACCATATTAAGGTATCATTCTATTGAACGATGATGCCATTCTCAACTTGGCAAACAAACTGCAATACCCCATTTGGTAAGGTGGTTAACTTTAAGGTTTATGGGGACTGATGCCGCATTGTATACAACCTGGTTGGTAAGGTATGGTTCTTTTAATTAGAAATATTTGAGCTAAAACTAGGATAACGTGGTCTTTATTGTTTTAACATTAGCACATGCCATGTTATCATTGTTTTAATTTTTGTACCTGCACGTGCAGCTTGGTTACTTTTCTTCCTTCTGCAACTGGCTCACAGTTGGTAATTCCGAAGTCAGATCAAAGTGATATTCTGCATCCACTGAAGGCTGGAGATGCAAATGGAAAATCACATACTGTACCTTCCACTGCATTGAATGGGCCACTTGTTTTAAGTTCCCCTGCAGTGTCATTAACTGCAATTTCTGCTTGTGATGCCAATCAAATATCCACAGCTAGCTCTAGTTTATGTAACCCTTCGACCAGCATTGCAAGCTTTGGCTCTAATGGGAATGGCAGTAGCACTTCAGCCGCTATCAGTGGAAACCTTTTTGGGTCAAATGTGGCACCTTCAGTTTTAGGTGGACCTGTTGCTGCATTTGGTGCCTTTGTAGATCCAACCACTACAGTTTCAGCAGCATTAACTGCCAATGATACAGTTTCAGCAGCATTGACTGCCAATGATTCAGCATTAGTTGATTTGAAAACCAAAGCTGAGAAAGAACCAAATTTCGTCTTCTCAAGTGGAAAGCATTCTGCTGTTGCCTCATTCGCGGCGGGCAACTCTGGAAGTGGCACTTCGGGATTTGATACTTCAACCTATTACTCAAGTGCGCGTGATCTTCAAGGTTCTCCTTTTGCCGGTGCCAATAAATTTTTGGTGTCTGGTGTTGAAAATGTCTCACAAAGCACATCAACACAATCTGTTTCATCTGTATTTGTACCATCCTCAAATATGAATAGCAGCATTTCTTTTGGCAGTTCCTCATTCAATTCTCAGTTTACTCAACACCAAATTTTTAGCTTTAATTCTTCAGCCTCTTCATCAGATTCCATTGTTGTTGCTTCCAGTAGTGAGCCAGCAAAGAGTTTATTCAGATTTACTGGGAGTTCTGTTATGTCTTCAGTTTCTAATACCACTAGCTCTTTCAGCAGTGATGCTTCTGGGATATTTAAGTTTGGTGCCAGCTCTTCGGCTCCCTCTTCAGTCCCTAACACTGCTAGCTCTTTCAGCAGTGGTGCTTCTGATGTATTTAAGTTTGGTGCTAGCTCTTCGGCTCCCTCTTCAGCTAGTAACTTCTTAAGCTCCAATACCCCTTCTAATGTATTTGGTTCTACTACTTCTACTTCTCCCTTTAAGGGATTTTCTTATGGTGCAGCTTCAGCTACCTTTGCTCCTACAAGTTCTAATTCTTCAATTTTTAATTCAACCACCAGTTCATCCGGTCCTATTTTTTCATTTGGTGATGCTTCTCCATCCATGTCTTCAACGCCTCCAAATATTTCCCAACCGATGTTTGGGAAACTACCTTCTAGTTCTGCAGCTTCTCCAGGAAATGGTGACCAAATGAATACAGACGATAGCATGGCTGAGGATCCGGTGCAGTATTCTGCCCCTTCTATTCCTGTATTTGGTCAACCAGCTGTCTCTCCATCACCATCTGGCTTCATGTTTGGATCAACAGCTGCATCATCAGTGAATCCCTTCTCATTTGGCGGACAACAAAATCAAGTTACTCCACAGAACCCATCTCCATTTCAGGGATCTGGTGGAAGTTTCTCATTAGGCAGTGGTGGTGGTGACAAGTCAACTCGAAAGTTTATAAAAGCAAATAGAAATAAGAACAGGAAGAAGTGAACACGTCAATGGTATAGTTGTATTTTTCAGAAAGGTTGCTACGTACCACTAACTGATGAATATCCATACGAAGATATTAGCTGCAGGAGCTCCATTTGATCTTCTAGATCTTAATCATGTTCTTGAAACAAAGGTTCCATTCTTGTTGCAGTTTATATTTTTCATAAGTAGTGAAGTTTTGGAGGGCAAGAAGTGTAGATCAAGAGTACTTGTATTAGTCAGAAGGTACTGACATCAAATGTGAAGCCGATGGCGTTGTGTGATTGACCACGCTTTTATGCATTCATTGCTGCGTGTAACATAAAAAGGAAAAGTGGTGTTGATAAATAGCGCTTCTTGATTTTATAGCAGGATTCTTTATTTTTGCATCTTTCGTGTTGTTCGTAGAGGTTTAACCGACGCCTTGTTGCTATGTTTAATGCTTATGAGAAGTAAGTTAATTGCGGTTTTGAAACCGTTTGGGGTGGATGTCGGGTCTGGTTTCAGGATCGAATAGTTTGGGTTGTGTTGCAAATTTTGCTACCTTCTGATATGAGATGGTCATTGCTTTCGTTAAAAAATAAAGTTGCTATTTCACCACTTGCCAAGCACGGAATTGAAATTACCGTCGAGTTGCTATAATGCCGGGCAGCCGCGGTAAGAAGATAAATTGTTATAGCAACCGTTTGGTATTTATAAAGATTCGTTTTAATTTATTGATCTCCTATTTTGTTGAATTTTATTTTTTTAATTCAAACTTTTCTTAATTGGCCAATCTGCAATTTTGTTTTGTTTTGTTTTTTTTTTTTTTGAAGGAGCAAGTCTGCAAAATTTAACTTTTTATAAAATTAATTGGGAGACACCTATGGGGAATTTCAAGACTTGATCCTCTCATTGGTAAGAACCTGAAATATCAAGCTATCCAAATGGAGAATCATGAAGCTACGTTATATAGCAAATATTCTTTAATTCACCGGGAGATCATATCACAAGGCAAGTACAATAAGCCGGTTTGTTTCATCCTACCCGTGCAGGCACTGAACGGCCCGGATCACTCCACATGAGTGATCCGGGCCCACCTCCATGTAAAAAAAAAAAAAAAATTGGCTCGAAAAAATCCGAGCCGTTGGATCGACCCCTGCAGGCAGTGCCCGCAGGGGTAGGGTCGACCGAACCCAATAAGCCCTGAAGCTAGGGGGAAAAAAATAAAACCAGAAATTAAAAATAACATTAAATAAAACAAAAAAGCCCATAATTTTTAGACTTGCTTTGATATACCCACCAATTGTCCAGACATCAATGAATGCCATGTTTGTTACTAAAATCTTTACAAATTCGATTTGTATAAAATGTTCGCGAGGTTATAGAAACAAATCTTATGCAACCTTGATATTGCCAAGTGCATCCTCTTTTTTTTTCCAGAGACCCACTAAAAATGAATCAATGATGATCTACAAAACAACAATCGATTTATGCTCATGAAGCAACCATGAGTGGGAGAAACACGTTCCACGCGTAAGTAAATGGCTTACCTGGTTTAAATGAGCTGCAACACATGGAAGAATCAGCAAGCCAGATTCACCAAGAGAACCACCTAGCTGCTCAACAACTGCTACCAACACAGGCAATGTTTTCTGCAACACACAGCACATAACAACGCATAGCATTCTAGTTAACACAAGCACACTAAAATCAATTATAAATCGACAATTTGTTAGTTAAAAATGAATATGTCTGCTTTTGTCCGTAGATTGTTAAAATGCCAAGGACAAGATATATCTTTCTAATCAAAATTTTAAGCACAACGCAGTACTTTACCTGACTCGTGACTAGGAGAAGAGCACTGGCATTTTCTTTCTTCACAAAAGTTGATTTACCATTAGAAATTAGTGAAAACACTTGTATCGCCAAAGCGTTGAAAATAAATAGAATTCCATGCAGAAGCCTGCATGCATTAGTAAATTCTATTAGCTGATGCAGCTAGCTCAAAGTTCAGTGAGGCTGATCAAATGAATTCTAAGGTCACGAAATGTGAATTGCTCTGGCACAATATTTGTGAGAGGTCCGAATTGTAGAAAAATTATACCAAATAACCAGTATGTTATTATGATTCGAGGAAAAATGAAAACAGAAGAAGAAACATACACTCCCAGCACAACAGCAACAAGAAAATTTTCTGGCTTCACCATTAAAAGCAATGATCTTGACTTGCTGACTTGCATCCAAGGAACCTACACAAGAACAAAGATCAAACATGGAACTATTTTCCAAGTGGAAATATATATATCAGATAAGTTCAGAAAAGTATTCCAATGAATAGCTGAGTAAAATCTACAGCCAATCAACCAAGTAAAATGTCTGAAGTCAAAATTGCAAATATAAAAACAAAAACAATTCAAAGCTTTAAAAATACAGAAAATGATCCATCGGGGAATAAAAGGACATAGACAAAAACAAAAGGTTATCAGAACAAACTGGATAAATTATGCAACAAACAAGTACAGTTACAACAAGACAACAACAGGGGACACTTTCATGTTTATGAGTCAATGACAATCACCACCTCTGACTCCACAATTTCATCGGAGGTTGACAATTAAACCTGAGGATGGTTTCCCTACCTATCCTCTTTCCCACTTCCTCCGTCTTTCCTTCAGAAAATCTAAAAAGAGATGTGTGTACCTTCACCAACAACTCCATCAGCCACTTCGATCCAACCAAGCATACCGTTAAAGAAAATCCACCACGTAAGATGAAACCATTATAATTACAGTTGGTTATCATAAATACAAGCTCAACATCTATTGACATAATATATTTCAAGTGTGGAATATATATTTCTCATTCAACTGGACTTAATCAAGACCATCCTAGTGTTAAAATGAAATTAATGGTTTCTTATAGTTTTACGCATCTGCCTATAATATTGCTAGCGTCTTCACCATTTACATGTCAATAAAAGTTGATGGAAGTATCTTGAATATATAAATACTGTGTACTTCCCCAAGTTTCTCCTACATGATTTCGCATCTTCAAAATTTCCAAGGAGAAAAAGAAACAAGGTTTTACCCAAGCCCCATTATAGTGCCCCTCCAACTTTGAGTTGCTGAAGTAGCCTTTTCAACAAAATTAATATTTCCATAATAAAAACTATTGAGTATTTATATCAAATGTGAGCTATTGATCCTCCTTAGGAACTTGATTAGCATGAGTTGATTAGCTTGGAACATAACATCTTTTCCACAATTCTTTAAGGCTGTTCAGGAAAAAATATATTTCGAGTGAATATTAATGTTCTTGCCTCTTGGGGACTTGATTTCTATACGAAGCAATAACACAAGGTTGGTGCTCGAGGAGTACGAATGGATGATTCCATATATGACAAAGTTATTAACTCCACGTAAATTAACATTCAAATTCTTTATATATTGCTAGTCTTATTTGAAGCATAAAATATTCTAAGCTTAAGCTTGTGGGGTGTTGGAAAATATATTATCTTAATTCAGTTATAAGACAGTTATTAATTAGTATTCTTTTCCATTAAGATTCTGATTTAATGACAGAGAAGACTGCCTGAAGGCATGTAATCAGGATTATAAACTCCAAGTTAATGCCAATATGCCATGCATCCGAGCAGTGTACTAATTTTTAGGTCAGCCAGAGAAAGGTGGGAAAAGGAGTGACAATCATGCTCCTACTTCTCAGAACATTTTCAGATGTGGGCCCCTTGACAGGGCCAACACCTCAACTTCCCTAACTCCAAGTCCCTTTATCACAAAGCAGCACCATATGATAACTTAATTGAGCTTTATGAAGCATCATTCCCACATCTCATAAAGGTGGTTACAAATCTTGAAAGACCCTACATGAGACTCTGCTACTTGCATTGCCACATTCTAACACGATAATAAGAAATAATGGGGCCAGTACTAGAGATGTTAGCAAAAAGACAATTTGATAATTCTTTTACAAAAAAATGATCACACCAAAAACAATAGATGCTGATTGAGCAGACGTTGAATCTTACCAAGCCCAGGAGGATTGCACTAATACTTGCCAAAATCTGGCGATTTCTATCAGCAAAATCTGCCAATCCTGCAACAAATTTGTAATCCCATAACAAGTACATCAGAATGTAACAACCGTCAAAAGCAACAAACTATTACTCAACTTGCATCCTCTTGAATGCATTGAAAGTCATAAAAGCAAGTTATCAAGTAGATCCAAATCAATAAGTTCGAAGAAATGATTACGAAAGACTCGATAAACATTTAGTTTACAGTTCAGGTTTTCAGGAGTACTGACAGGCCAGAGAGCAACATTTTTCAGATTGCATTGCATAAAAGGCTACATTCAAATATTTTTCTATTTGATTGGTCAACTGCACACAAAATCAAAGCCGGTCTTCAGAAAAAGAACACAGGAGGAAACACCAACCAATTCATCAAATCCAATTTGATTATTTCATGGAAGCTGTACACATCTGAGAGTTTATAATAAGGCAATGTTTATGAACGGCTTACCAGATATGCTAGTTTGAAATCAATTCATTGTAATCGATTACAGTCAATAATAATTTTACAGCTGTTAATATACGGTATTTAGCATTATTGTTAAGAAATGTCTTGCTTGGGATCAAGCTGAAAATTTCTGCACTCACCCTATAACTTAAAACATCAAATTGAGCAAACCTTACATAAATAGACCAGAGTACTGGCACAAATATTTGTTTTAAAGGAACCAACATAGATAAAATATAGTAAGAAAATAAAGAGAATGGGTCCTTCGATCATAAGCTTAACTGAAGACAGGTAGTGGTATCTTACCTTTGGAGAAATCTCGAGCAATCTGTTGATTAAGAAAGAGATGGATAAGCGGATTCCAAAACAAATTTTAAAAAACGTATCATTTTCATATGATAGTCCTTACGTGCAAAAACGCATTTTATGTGGTGTGATCAAGCTGACTGAAAATGCAAAAAAATGGCAATTGTGTACGTGTCCTTTACTCAGAATGTCAACTTCGGATGTGGTTGACAGAAACCTCAACTCAATTGGTTCATGGTTTTCAACATACAAGAAATAAAAAAGAAAATGAAATAAGAAGAAGAATGTCAAGGAACCATGGGTAAATATCTACTAACACTCTTGTTCACTAGCCACTTTTAACTAGTCCTTGAACACTCTCCACTCTCTAGAAGCAGGGAAAAAATCTCTAGAAGCAGCACGTAATTTCTTTCATTTCCTCTTCCTCTCACTGTACTTTGTATTTGGCAATTACCAAATTGCTAATGGTGTACCAGTTTACCACTGCCCTACAGTTGTGACTCTCAGTTATAGTAAAATTTGATTAATTCAGCTCCAATCATCACCAAGACACAGTCTAGTCTCTCTCCCTGACATAAACTATCCCTCTTGATTCCTTGAAGGATAGAAGAGATAAGCATGACTTTGAAGAAGATAAGATCAAAACTCAAGCCATAAATTTGAAAATTTTCATGATTCATCTCAGCTGGCTTTTTAGCAAGGTTTTTCGGGGAGAAAAATTAACACCGTTAGTCGAGGTTTATATTGGATTTTAAAATAGTATTTGCATGATGGAGTTTATGAGTATTAATTTTGGCAGCTACATCACTCTATCAAAACTGTCCGTACTTTGACCAAATTAGATTCAGAAGAATTTGTGAGAGTATGACGAAAACTACCTATATTGATGTTGGTAATAGATATATACCTTACATATACCGTGGCCACGAGTTTTGGTCTTGGAGAAAAAAAAGGAAGTCTACTGGAAGTTTTAATGGAATAAAAGAACAAACAGTACATAAGCCTCCCCAGCTCTGTTGGGAATAACATTGGGGGTCAAGCCCCATATGCCTTTGTTTTTTAATTTCAGAATATAAACTCAGTAATTATATTTATTGATAACTTGTCAATTGGTGTGAGCTTTAATATCTTCCTTTGTTTCTGCGAAAAATATGCATGATAACCTCATCTCAAACAAATGACATCAACGTGTTTACATTAATAAATTAACGTGTTTTAATTACTCTCATGTGCTGAAACATTTCGTGCCCGAAATAAGAGCATATGGTCAGAAAGTGTCACATAAATTGTTCTGCAACGTCTTTGAGAATATGTGGACTATGATTAGCAAACTTCATATGAACATAATTATTATGCATACTCTTCTTTCCTACAAGAACATTGAGGTGAGACCTGATCGATGAATCTTTAAACATTAAAGACGCGTATTTGAGTTATACGACCAGTAGAGATAATGCATGCCTATTGTGTCCTACTTTCGTAGTTTCGCCAACTGTTAAATAAAATTATCTCCTGTCTATTAAACAGGAAAACAATAACAGTGTAAAATATTGATATAATTTCAACAAATAAGAGACATTAACAAATTCCTAGCATGCGTAAAGAAAGTAGAGTTTGACCTTTCCCAATATAAGAGGAAGGAAAATTGTAAGAACCAGGCTTCTCAACAACTGCCCTGAGGGAACTGATACTCCTATTCCAGAAGCTATGAATTTCGAGATGGAAAAAGGAATCTGACACACAACACTGAAAATCATTTCTCATATATTATAAGTGATTATGACTTTATGGGTGAAAAACAACTAATTTTAATTATTTAGAGATGACTTACAACGAAGATTCCTAATAAATTGGATATCAGAGTCATCGCAAGGGCAAGAGCAGAGTTCCCTCCAGCTAACTGTGTTTCACCAAATCAAACCAGCAGTTAAACCAAGAGCAAATTTTCTTCAGGTCTGAGAAACTTTTGAGAATTGTTTTGGAAATTCATGGCATCATTTTACCCGAGTCAGTGCCACTCCACTAGATAATGTTGTGGGCATACAGGTAAACATGGCAATTCCTGAAGAAGCAATAACCCCCCATAGGTCATAAAAAAGGTGGAAAGGGATGACAATCCCCAGCAACTCAACTTCTCTTCTTAATAATATTAACAAAAAAACATCATTTAACTCAAAAAGGAAAATCAAGGTCAACATTATTTTTTCATTTCCATTTATTTTATCTTTATGTTTATCTTCTAATCTTTTTAGCCGATATCACTGGAGATGATTTTGTATTTCCCATTCGTTCATGCTCTTCACACAGCTAAAATCCAACTTAAAACACAAAGGAAGTGATGTCTGGAACATTCACAACCATTTAAAACAAATACAGAATCCATCATTAATGAAAAAGGCGTAACGTGATCTACATCAAAACGTATAAAACACACAAAAAACAAAAAACAGTTGGAAAGATGTTGCAACTGAAGCTCGACTGTCATAATAGATCCAATCTCAAAATATGTACAAATGCTATTTGACAAAGAGGAATCAGGGTAAGACAGATTCTGCTTGCATTAAGAAATCGTGATGATGCAATAATTATAAGTTTGTCACATAGAAAGCTTCTAATTAAGGATATCTCCAAAGCACAGGAAAAGGGTAATATGCAACCATTTGAGTTTACCGCATAATGGACAAAAATGTTCATCGATTGAGAAGATGGATCACTAGATGTTTATTAGATCTGATTTACTTTCTTCTATTTTTTACAACAAAGAAATAGAGCTTCGAATACAATAAACATGAAGTAGTGTAAATTTCAAATAGAAAGAAAAATTAATTGAAATAAATTCAATTGTATCTGGAAGCTAACAAGAGTAACTCATAACCTGAGCTTTGGTTCACACTTTAAAAGACTGACAATTTTGTGGATCATATAGAGCAGAAAAATAGTTTGTTATAAATTACTCTCATCCATCTTCTATGACATGGCATGTAACCTCCCCAAACTTCTTGAACTTCCAAGAAGAGAAACCTTTCAAGCAAGGTCTAATCATCCTTAGGAATTTCTCACTTTGATCCAAAAGACACTTCGCAACATCAAAGCAAGTCTATTTTTCAAACCTGTGACAAATTCCTGAGGTTGGACCTTGAGCTGCAGGATGATCTTTGAAATTAGTGGACTGAAATATAAAATGGAAACCTGTAAAGGGTGCAAGGTTAGTCTCTCATCGAGTTTCTGCTAGATAGCCACATGAAACATTATATATCATAATGAAATTCACATAAGAAGTAGCATTTCCGTAAGTGCAGGTCTAGAAGAACAGTGACTTTGAGCCCATAAAAAGTTCAAGGATTTTCGACTGCATAACACTATTTATAGATGCATGAGAAAGGGATTTTTAAAATTATAATGTCATCACCAACTTTCCTGCAAAATTAATAAAGAGGTGGTTTCTAGTACACACGGTTGTGGCCGAAACAAGAAAGCTTTGAAAAGGAAAAGAAATATGTGAACAAGAATTTAAGGTCATACCAGCCCAAAGAGTCCAACTTGCCATGCTTCGACAGCATCTCTGATTTCAACATTGTCCAGTGTTAATCCTATATAACAGAAACAATAAAAACACCTAAGCCAACCAAATTATGGCAATAAATTATAAAATAGCATTCATATCACGGCATAGCCTTACCTGAAATAAGAAATATTCCAAGAGTGCTAACTTTTGATAAATAGTACCTATCAGCAAGACAGCCAAGGGTCGGATTTGCAAAACCTAACACTACTCCAGAGACAAGTGCTGCATGCGACATCAGTGACATCAGATTTTCATGCAAAAATAAAAAAATACAAAAAGTGAATTTTGCGGCAAGATCACAACTTCTTTTATGGATGAAACTCGTTAAATTTAATGCAAGAGCACAGCGAGGAGGGAGGCAGTTGCTGATTCACCACTTCCAAAAATCCACTAATTGCATTAGAAGAAGAAGAAGAAGAAGAAGAAGAAGAAGAAGAAGAGAGCTTCAGCCTATCACTCTCCTGTTGCCACATACACAAAGTTACCACGTCCTAAAGTCTAAAACACAATCCAACGTGAAGGAAGTATCTATGCACCTCCAGCATACCTAATGGTAGAAAATTATCGGTCAAGAACTTCGCCAGCGGTTCTCCCCGAGTCGAACTCTGAGGCATTCGGTATTCTCCATCGCCGTCTCCCTGAAATTTCACACCGACAATTCATTCCACAGAGATAATTTACCACGGTTCAAGTTTGTATGCCACACTGAATCTAATTCGACGAAATTGCAACAGCTGAAGAGCCCAAAAACCTGACGGCATTTTACTGCAGCTCCAATACTCGGTGTTCTCGTGAATGAACGGCGCTTCCAAGTAAGAGGTGTGGTACTCGACTCGCGGCGGGGAATTTCGGAATGCGAAACAGGAGGAATAAGACTCCAGTGCCGGCAAATCGATGTTCCGGCGACTGGAGGACGGATGGTTAGGCTTTGGAGCGCCACCGGCATCGTGGGGATGCGAAGAAGAGGTGGCGCGCTGGAGGAGCCTGAAATTTGGAGTGCCCGTGCTTCAAGGTGTTGTACGCTATCCAAATGAACGTACAAGCTGATTGATTAATTAAAATCTAAAAGGTTTGGTGGATCTTTCAATGTCGTTCATCTCTCTCTAATATGTGACAATAAATTTCGATCAAAAAATAATATTCAATCGTATGAATGATAGCTTATAGTGAGCTCTTACAAAAAGACGAGACATTCAATCTCTTTTAATTTCTGTCGATGTGTCAGACAGATTTATCTCGATCATCTCAATTTTGAGTCTTTCATCCAATATTTATTCATCATAAAAATCAGTGTTCTAAAAAGCGGTAGCCTACCGCCTAGCGCCTAGGCGACTAGACGGGGCCTAGGCGGTTGACTAGGCGGTTGTCTAGGCGGTTTTTTTTTAAAGCTTAAATTTATTAAGTGATTCATGAGTATTATGTTTGTATATGAAATATATATTATTATAAAAATTAAAATTGTAATAATAAATATATATTAATAAATTTTTATATATGAATCATCAACATCAGTTTACTACTTTACTACAACCGTTGTACAATGAAAATTAAATTTGTTCAACATTTTTTCCAACATAATATATTGATATTAAACATAAACATCTAACTCTTCTAGTTCATTTCCATATTTTTCCAATACTTCTTCTGTATCGGATTCAAACTCAAAACCCATGGCTTCTTCCTCCTCTTCATCCGATACAAATTCTTCTTCGTGAAGTTCTCTTACATCTTCAACATTTGTCTCAACATCTTCATCTCCACCATCAACAATCCATCCTTGTGTCATAGTTGCTTCTTCATAATTTGTTTTTTTTAAGTGTAAACCGCTTAGGCGGATTTTTAATTGTAAAATCGCCTAGGCAGCTTTCGCGCCAGGCGGTCGATTAATATGGTGGCGCCTAGAAGTTTCAACTAACCTAAAATCGGGGTGGTTTTGGATCGCCCAGCGCCTAAGCGACGGGATTTTTAGAACATTGATAAAAATTCTGTCATCTCAACTTTGGGTTTTTCATCCTGCGTTATCAATCATTGTTTTCATGCGACAATAATTTAAGAGAGACGTACACATAGTGGGCTCTGGTGGAGATTTAGTAAATTGGATTGATTTACTAAATACTAATAATGATTTACAGAAAGAGTTTTTTGTTTATTAAAATTGGTTCGGTGACATTTACAGATTTATGTCATATTTTATTGAAAATTGACATAATATGTTATAATCTAATGATTAAAATTTCATCGTTACGTACGAGTTTGAAATATTTAAGTTGTCAAGTACAAAAATTGACGATTTATTTAAAAAACACTTTATATAAATGCAATTTTTTTGTCAATATAATTCACATATTATATAAAAAAAGAAGTGTGAAAAAATATTAGTTAATGTATACTTTAAAGACTGACAAAGAGGATATGAATAAAATACTTACATTTTATGGTAAAGAAGAAAGCTTTTTCTCTGCAGAATATCAATGGTGGGATTCCGGTGGGTGAGAATGAGAGAGCTTCGGCCATTGATTCACCTTCTGTTGCCGCTATGTGTTCATTGGGTTGCAGAAGAGATGACTGTGTCTGTGCTTGTTGATGTTACCACTAACGCACTTTGCCCGGACCAGAAAACTTGTCCTCAGGCCATTTATATCAATGGATTCCAGCAAACTGTGAGTAGTATTTACTTCTTTCCAATTTTCTTCTTTTATTTCGCGCTGACAAATGAGTCAGAATTTGATTGGTTGGGTAGTGATTGTCGAGATAATTTTATGAAGAATGACAATTTTTTGTTTGATCATTAGTTGGAATAATTTCTTGATTGGGTTTGAGTTGCTTTTTTTTTTCCCAGATCAACTGTTGATAATCGAGAGGGGCTAATGTGTTTAGACAGTTTTGGTGGTGCTAGAGAGAGCTGTAAATGAGTATGAGTTAGAGTGAGTTTTGACAAAAAGTTTAGGCTCAAGCTTATATAATGCATAATATAAATTTTTGAGCTACAGTTGAGTGGCCCGCCAGAAGGCTTGACTCAGGTTGGCTCCTCATACGCTCATACCCCTCGCTCATTAGCCATTGGCGCCTCTATATTTAATGCATCTGCTTGGTTGGAACTTGGAATGGCGAATCGGATTCATGTCTATATAAAAAATGAAATAATATGATTTTTCTATTTTTGCTGGAGTATAAGTTTCTGTTGAGGGCTGGTAAACGATATTAAGAATCAAACATTCCAGTGACAAACAAATCAAAACCCAGCTACATATTCCTTCCCAACCAGCCAAGTACAACACACTGCTTTTGAGTTCAATTAATTAAGAACTCTACCAATGTTCACCGCCACTGATTTTACTCGTAAATCTTTTGTAGGTTGTTGGAATATTCAAGACTATAGTTCTTCCACTCCTAGGTCAGCTGGCGGATGAGTATGGCCGTAAACCAATGCTTCTTCTCACTTTATCTACAACTATTGCTCCTTTCAGTAAGTTTATCCATACATCTTAAATTTCATTACGTGCTAATTTCTACATGTGTAAATATGTAAATAGGTCAAGTATTTAGGTCCCAATGACTTGTGGTTTCATGATTATACTTTATCAAGCACCATAACATCGCCGCATCACTCTATTAACATAGATTCTCGTTGTAGTGCTTTTGTTTAATTATATTGCATTTTGCAGCTTTACTTGCCATCAACCAATCAAAAGAATCTGTATATGCTTATTATGCTATCCGGACAGTTTCTTATATCATAAGCCAGGGAAGTATTTTTTGCATTGCTGTTGCATATGCGGTAAGTTCTTCTTTTCAGTGGACATGACTTGGACCCACTAGAATGAAAGTTCATGTTTTTTTCTACCTTCAGGCAGATGTCGTGAATGAGGGACAAAGGGCTGCAGCTTTTAGTTGGATCACTGGTCTATTTTCTTTTTCACATGTCATTGGTAACATCCTTGCAAGGTTTTTACCTGAAGATTACATTTTCGAGGCATGCTCGTGTTGGAACCTTAAATTTTTTTCTGCTGGTGTCTATTGTGTTCTTATTAATGTGATCAAACTTCTAATTCCAGGTATCCATAGCTCTATTGATCTTTGTTCCTATTTACATGATACTGTTTCTGACAGAAACAGTGCGACCAATAAAAAAACCAGACCAACATACCCCTTGGTTAAATAAGATTCTTAGAGTTTTCAAGGAACGGTATCGTTCAATGAGGAATGCTGCAAATGTAGTTATCAGCAGGTGAACTTTATAATGTTTCAAGTTCTATTGTAAGTACTCGATTTTTATTGCGCTCTAGCATGTGGAGCTGTTTACTTTTTGTTTTAAAGCGGTACAGAGTTTAACATCATGAGAAATTAAAATAAAAGATTTGTTATCCTTATATACTTGCTATAATGCTTTAATTTTTTCTTCAGCTCAACTCTTAAGCACATTTCGCTTGTTTCCTTCTTCTATGAATTGGGAATGTCTGGCATCAGCAGTGTCTTATTGGTATGCCTCTAACTCTTTGAGAAGAGGTTGATAGTGATACAGTATGATTAAGTTATTTACGGGAAATTCTTATTTTAGCGGATTTGTGTACATTTTTATTGCAATTTTGTTCTTGTCAGGTAATGTTTCAAAAAGTATGAAATAATTTTTTGCATTAACTAACTGCATATGCTATTTCAGACCTCTGTTACATGCACTGAGTTCATCAGGAGGTGTACTTTTCACCTGACACACTTTCTTAGTTCTGAAAATCTTTTTCTCTGTATCTTCCAAAATTGTTCGTCGGACTCGGCAACTGTTGCATGAGAAAAACGGTGATTAATTTCATAGAATGACAGTAAATTCCTTCAACCTTGCGGCTTGCAGTATTATTTGAAGTCAGCTTTTGGTTTCGACAAAAATCGGCTCTCAGAAATCTTGATGTTGGTGGGAGTTGGCTCAATTTTTTCTCAGGTGCCATTCATTTTGTTCTATTATTCCAAAATCATGGAGTCTGATATTTGCTGGATCAAAACAATTTTACCTTTGTCACCGTGGATTACCCACCGCAGGCATGCAAATAAGCATGCTATATGGTGGAGCAAATAAGACACTAAGATCAGCAAGCTAAAACCATATTCTATTTTGAAAGAGGCTAAAATCCTATCTGTAAAATCAGCAAGCTAAAAACCTCATTTTATTTTATAAATATATATAATGAACAATTTTGAATGAGATTTTAGACTATGAGAACTCTGTTTTTGAGCAATTTCATGTATAAGCCGATGGAAATCACATGTACAACAAAAAATTGCTGACAGTGGTTTCAGCTAACAATTCAAAATATTAGGAGATTTTAGGTCATCAATTTTTCATAGGCGATTTTTGCCTGTTTGAGATAATATAAGGTGTCGTGCGTGTATGCACTTTACCCAGTAGTGGTGTGCATGAAAAGTTGAAAATGCTCAAACTCATTTTTCCTATGTGCAAGTTGCATCACTGACCCAAATCGAAATAAAATGCTTAATATCACCCCCAACTAAAATCTTGGGTCTATCCCAGCTACCATGTCACTGTATTAAATTTTCTTTTTTCTCATCTTACTTGTTTCCCATACATTGCTTGTCGCAAGATGTTGGTTCTTCCTCTGGTCAATCCGTTGGTCGGAGAGAAAATGATACTCAGTTTAGGCGTGCTGGCATCAGTGGCATACGTAAGTTGCTTTGATGAATACAGTTCATCACACTGTTGCTTGAAAAATATTCAGTAATGGATACTAGTTTTTCACAAAATGAGTTGTTTGTGCAGGGACTGCTTTATGGCTTGGCATGGGCATCTTGGGTATGTATACCATCAAAATATTGGAAATCATGCTCATTTTTTCCCTTTTTCAGTTTTTTGCATGGGAATGTCACTTGAAAGTGTCACTAAAATCGACTCCTATGCTCCACATAAAAAATCTTAGCATATCCATCATACTTGTATACTCGGGCATGTAAATTGCAAATGCAATCAGGTGATACTCAAGTTTGCGTGTAACATTCTCCAATATCTTCAATTTTTCTTTGTTGCGTGGAAATGTTCCACTTCATACTTCAAAGGTACTCAAAAATAGATATCTAAATATGGAAACCATATCAACAATGATCTAACATAAATTTGAGCAGGTTCTCGCTGAATCTGACCATATGTTTATGTACTTTAATTTGGAGGTGTTGCCTCATTTATACTTCTTAAGGGGGTGGGACTATAGGATATTATCTATACCAGGGGGAAGGTCGGACAAAAATGTGTTACCAAAAATTACTCATGAAATATGAGCATCTTTCGTTGGATGTGTTGCTGATAGCATGCATATCAGTAGAACTGATTCATGGGGTTGAAGAAATTTGAGATTCATCTATCATCTCATAGATATGTGCGCGTTGTTATTTTGTCTTTTTTTTTTTGACTCGTCTCTTGCTGACTGTAGGTGCCATATTTGAGTGCCGCCTTTGGAGTTATTTACGTCCTTGTGAAACCTTCTGTGAGCACTTACCATTGCATAAACTTTATTCCACCATTATTTGTGCAAAGTTATGCTAAGAATTTCGTTGTATTTTTTTGTCCTCCTACTCAGTTTATTGCCAATTTTAATAATTATTTGTGTATTTTACAGACTTATGCTGTGATATCCAAGGCATCAAACTCGGTAAATCAGGTTAGTCTACACTCTACCGCAAATACTTTATGTTAAGAACAAATAAAGCAACTCGTATTTTTTTACTGCGTAGTTCTTACGGGAATCAACAGCATGAAACTGAGGTCATATGAGATGTACAGACAAAGATATTATTCGTTCCCCTGAAAAATATTGGAACTTAAACCTTGGATAACGTGATTGCTTAAGTGATGGTCACACTGGTCTCAATTCATGTACGAAAATCATAGCTTGCGTGAAATAGAAATCCTGTGTTGTTGCGAGTGTCGGGGCTTCTTTGAAATTCCTATGAGAGTCACACGAGTTTCATTTTATGTACAAAAGGCATACCTTGCATGACCAAAAATCCCATGTTCTTGCAAGTCGGGGGGCTTCTGTTGATATTCTTATGTCATCAAACATTTTAAATCATTTGTGAGAATTCATGGAAGTATTTTGCAATATTCTTTTTCGAATCCGTATTAGATTCTGAAAATAGAGAACAAAGGAAACATAATGATTGGTCGGGTAATCGGGTTTGACCTTTTTTGTCATGCTCCACGCAGGGTCCTCGTTAGTCACATTTTATGCAGTGAACTACATTAATAATTCGTTCATATCTACTGTTGTCCTACTTTATGCAGTGAACTACACTAATAATTCCTTCATATCTACCGTTGTCCTAAGAAAATGGCTAACTTGTTGGAAGAGAGAGATAATCTTGTAAACAATTATAAAGTCCTACCACGAACAACAAAGTATCGCATGTTTCGTCTTCTGTCATTAAACTACTTTGAACCAAAACCGCTAATTTTCTTCTACTTCGCCATCTTGAATCAGGGAAAAGCGCAAGGATTCGTAGCTGGTTTGCAATCCATCGCAAGCTTGATTTCACCAGTTGTAATGAGCCCCCTAACCAGTAAGTCAGCAGCTCCATTTCCTACAAGAACCCATTATTAGCAACTTTTTAACCCTTGTTTCGTCTTGCTGCAGCATGGTTTCTATCAAAAGATGCACCTTTCAACTGCAAAGGTTTCAGTATTATGTTTGCATCGTCGAGCATGGTAACTAAACTCGTATTAACTTTTAAAAAACAGTCCTTGTGATTACTACTCGGGGAAGTCTTGAAACAAATCCTACGTAATATTTCATTCAGGTTATTTCGTTGTACTTCGCTTGGACATTGAAACTAGATACCCCATCAGGCAATAATTTAGAAGATGGAGTAGAAAACATTGAAGCACCTCTTTTATCTTAAACGCTGAATCGCATTAGCAAGCCAAGCACACGGACCTTTCGATTATAGAACTCTGGGTAACGGTTCGCTTCATGACTAGTCTTGCCCTCCTCGCCACAAGATTTGTATATATGCATGAACTAATCATTGTACCACTAATTATGTAGTATGATAGGGGAGCACTTGCACTGAAAAGTTTACTGTATTACTGAAAAGTTTGTGTGAATATGCTTGAGATATAAATCTCACATCTTTAGGATTTAGACAACATCGAGATATTTTGGGTGTTGGTTAGTTTACGATAATAGAGAGTTTTTCTTCAATATCTAGTATTAAATAAAATAGGAATATACATTGACACCAAAATCTGTTAGTACGAAAGATCCATGCTTGATCATGGAGAAAATGGCAAAACGGGTCATATAATTGTGATTTGGCAAAACTTGTGTGAGACGATCTCTCGGGTCGCATTTTGTGAGACGAATATCTTATTTGGGTCATCCATTAAAAAATATTACTTTTTATGTTAAGAGTATTACTTTTTATTGTGAATATCGGTATGATTGACTCGTCTCAAAGATAAAGATTCGGAGACCGTCTCACAAGAAACTTACTCTTGTGATTTTTAGTCTTTCAACCAGTCAAATATTAGTTTTAATCCGATAATTGTATTATTTTAATCATTTTTCATCATAATAACGCTATCTCAACACCCCGGAGGAAAAAATAATAATTGCAAGAAAAACATTATCATATTAAATCTGAAATTTAACTAGTTAAATTTTCAAAATCGCGATTAAGCCAACTTAGATGACCAATTTTTTAATTTAATAATATATCGTCGATGATTTATATGCGATCTTATTAAATTATTTTAATGCATCAAATATGAACCTAGAAAAACCTCTACAATTTACCAATAACTTACAAGTCCCACTGTAAATATTTTATCATAATTGCTCGGTTGATATTTAAAGAATGTGACATCAAGAGAAAATGAGACAAAAGAATAATCCCAAGTATAAAAAGATTAATCCTGAAAATTCAACACTCTGGTTAATTCTACGAGGACCATCTCTCGAAAATGAGGCTACCACATAATGAATTGGTGCATTGTGAAGCTGGCTTTACAGTTCAGGTTTTAACTTAGTTTAAGTTCAATTAGTTGAGCATATTATAATGATCAAAATATTGCTATTATATTTAAATAATAATGTCAAACATGTCCAAAACGATGACTAAAAAACAACACATTTTATAGTTTCAGAGTTAAAAATATTAATACAGTCTGTATAATCATGTTGTTCAATAATTTTTTTTAAAAAAAATTGATAACAAAGTCGATCAATTCAATCTTTCTTGTGACATAGTTGATCGAAAAAATTTTTTGATGAACTTAAATATTGAGAAATTTCGTTATGCACTTACTATAATAAACGAGATAGTCAATAAGATTTTATAAGCTATGTGAGCATTTGGGAAACGATCATTCACTTTCATAAGGTAATCCACTATATCAATTGTGAATTTTGCTTCTTTTGTTTGGCAAAAACTTGTGTGAAACGGTCTCACGTGTCATATTTTGTGAGACTGATATCTTATTTGGTTCATCCATGAAAAAGTATTACTTTTTATTCTCACGAGAGACCTACTCCTCTTGTTAATGAGCGAGTCAAGAATATCAACTATGAAAACAAATCATCTTCATTGATATCATAACAACACTTATTAGTAAGGGAATATGTTTCTATTGGGCTAATTTACGGTACTATATTATAAATTTAGGGAATAAAAAAGGTTTTTTTTTTTTTTATCGATTGACTATAATATCTTGTAAAAATATCACATCAGTCATTCTCCCACATACATTTTCATGTTTTGAAAATATGTTGCATTAAATGTTTATGGATGTTCATATAAACATCTTGCAGTAATCATAAATAGCAAAAAAAAAACGTACAACATATCAAAATTATATATATATATTATATATATATATGTGTGTGTGTGATGTTATGTTGTCCATTATAGGGCTGGTAAGAACGGTGTGTAATTTATGTCATACCGAAATTTCGATTTCGATACGATATCGGTATTCATTTTTCGATATCGAAAAATTTCGATACGGTATACGGTATTATTAAAAAAAATCCATATACAGTACCGAACCAGTCCTAATCCATTCAGTGTGCCGCATAAATGAGCACATGCTCATGTTAAGTCAATATGACAAAAGTTCAATGGCCTTGCGACAGGTGCTCATTTATGTTGTCTTGCCAAATAACTTAATATTTTATATGTATATATATTTAATTTCCTTTTTGCCACATTTTTTGGAAATGGGTTGATCAAATTTGGTCGGGTATGGGTCTGCCTCACGACAAATTGCCCAATCAAAGTATCAGCACGGATATAATTTTGTTTGGGCCGACACAAAATACAAGTAAGATCACAAGTTTACTAGCATAATTACAAGCATAATACCTCTTACATATAATTGTGTTCAAACATATATCCATTGATAGTCATTTTTATAAAAATCTATAAATAATTCACAAATATTTGAAAGGTTCACTAATCTTACGACTTTAATTTCACACCGCTCGTATCCGAATTTTGGTTCATTAGTCTTTTTTTTTTCGTTTATCGATTCATTGATGCATGTTTTTTTTTATATCGAAGAATTACATATAATTGTGTTCAAACATATATCCATTGATAGTCATTTTTATAAAAATCTATAAATAATTCACAAATATTTGAGAGGTTCACTAATCTTACGACTTTAATTTCACGCCGCTCATATCCGAATTTTGGTTCATTAGTCTTTTTATTTTCGTTTATCGATTCACTGATGTTTTTTTATATCTAAGAATTAATTAAATTAATCGTCAATCAAAATTTTTTCAGATATGTTATGGATAGGATAATTTTGTTTTTTCTGGTTGAAATGGTGACGAAGAGTAATCAATACTTCTTAGTTATTTAATAATTGATGTATCGAGTACTCACGCACTCCTACAAAACAATGCATATGATTAATTATACCTTTCTTTATATAAATAGAATAATTTTTTGTGGGGGTCAGCATGAAATTTGTCAAAATTAGTTGGTGCTCGCAGGTTCAGTTCTCTCTACACATTTTTTCGGACAAATTTATCGAACATGATTTGTCAAGTGCAATTTATTTGATTAACGTAGCTTGACGACTTACTGCATTTGTACGAGTGTTTACTCAATACGTATTAAAAAATACGGTTGCATGTTTCATATTGATAAAAAAATTCAACTCTTGATTAGACATTTATTCATGTTGGATTCAAATTCCTAATGACAAATCTTCTCTATGGAATATTGTGCTCTAACGCCAATATTTTTAAAATATTTATAAGCGACCTTTTTTAAATTATAACAAAAAAATATTCCAACTTATTGATAATAAATTAATAAATATACCATAATGAATTAATTAATTAATATTATAAAAATATTTCAACTTCTTGATAATAAAATAATAAATATACCATAATGAATTAATTAATATTATAAAAATATTTCAACTTCTTGATAATAGAATAATAAATATACCATAATGAATTAATTAATTAATATTATAAAAATATTTCAAGTACATTAATCGCATTATCAATTGACCTTTTAAGCAAAGTAAACTGAGTACAAATTATACGGACCACGTCTTCCCAAAAATAGGTGCATTTTAGTGCATATCTAAGAACAATTAACGTGATTGCTTGCTTGCTAGTGGAAATTAACTTTTTGGGAACTTTTTAGAAAATTTTTTTTTAAAAATATTTAATATTCATCAAATTGCAGTAAAGATTCTTGCACGCCACCATTATCTTTCAAGAATTGATATTAAGTTTTTCAATTTTTTTTTTCTCTACTTGAAAGAGAAATGATTTGGGTGGAGTTGGGGCTGTTGATGACATGGACAAATATATAAGGAGCAGGTCTTTTGTGAGACAGTCTCACGAATCTTTATCTGTGAGACGGGTCAACTCTAATGATATTCACAGTAAAAAGTAATACTTTTAGCATAAAAAATAATATTTTTTCATTGATGACCCAAATAAGAAATCTGTCTAACAAAATACGACTCGTGAGACCGTCTCACACAAATTTTTGTCATATATAAGATAATTAAATGTCACACAAATAAATATAGTTTATTTACGAGACAGAATATTTTTCTGTGTTAAAATCAAATAAATGATCTATCCATGATGTCAACGTAATTGGTTGAGAATAAATTTTCACGCGAAACGATCTTACAGAATTATATCTATCTGAAGGATCGATCTGGTGTATACTTACAATGAAAAATAATATTTTGACATAAAAATAATACTTTCATAAATCAGGAATGAACGAAGATATGTCTCACAAAATTGATCCGTAAGATGATCTCATCTGTTTTTTTTTTTATATCGAATTGAATTTTAAAGCAACAATGAGAATCTTATAATTGTTTTTCTTTGTATTTGAAGTTTAGATTATCGAAATTTAATTATATGTGTTAACCAAAATGTTAATTAATTATATAAATAATTCATGTTGTCAACTATGGTGCCAACATTTATAACAACATATGGAATTAATCTAAGCAAGGCCCCTTAATTAACATGCAACTGCAAGTGGTGATATAAGCACTAAGTCATTAATGTCAACTACAAGCGGTTTGGATGGAACTTTTTATCTTACAAAATTTTGTGAATTTTAATATTTGCAAGTATGCATAAAACTTCGACTATATACACATTATTTTAATCAACATCGATGACTGATGAGATGCTACTTTCAGGATAATACTTCAATCTTATATAAAAATATTCGTGTCTTCAAACATAATGTAATAATAATGTTGATAGTGTTAATGTGACAAAACGCGTGTCAATAAATCAACATATGTTGGAGTATATTGAACTGAGCTTTCCATCAAATACATGAAAAATGGTATATGAAGACTCAAGATAAAGCGAATTTCAGATAAAATCAACTTGAAAAATAACGATATCGGGTGATTAGTAAAGTATGTATCTATATATTTGATTTGTGTCATTCAAGTTTGATGCAAGTTGTAACTTTATCCGTTGACGATATGTGAGTGCAGTCTTCTTCTGAGTTGAATCAGCGTTGCCTCGTACGCAAGTAGTGAGGGGGGAAGACTTTGGTTAAAGATTCCTTAGCTCAAATAATATTATGTAATAATTAATAACATCTTTATATAATTTTTGACTATTTTTTGGCCACGACTTTGCGATTTCTTGTAGAATATTATCATTTAATAATTAAAAACATCTTTATAAAAAATTTGACAATTTTTTCCTTTTTTTGGAATACGTTGCGTCGTATGTATAGTAAATTTTGACATCAAATCCAGTTTACGTGCAGTAAATTTAATTTTTCTATGATTTTTATGATTATTTATTAGATAATAATGTTTCGTTTCTAATAATAATAATAATAATTATTATTATATATATATATATGCATTTTAAAAATGTTCAATAATTCTACTTATAAAAAATTTCATTAAGAAATTCTTGAGTCAGCCATTGGGTAACAATAATGCACAGTTGCATACGTACATTTGTATGGAAAAAAATATTCATATATATTTTACTCAAAAAAATAATAATATTCATATATACAATGAATTATTTTAATATTTTCTTGAAATAGATGAGAAATTAAAATAATTTCTAATTTTTTAAAGAAAATCATGGGTATATACTTTAGGTTACACACGACTTACATTTTAATGATAAATTAAAAAATATCCTTAAATCTAACTAAATATCTTTCAATTTTTTATTCTCTATTCCACTTGAAAATGAAAGATTTTATAATGAGTGTAACTTAACCGTAAGTCTAACGTTTCTATTTTTATATTAAAATTGTCGCTTCCATGCCGTATATACTCATACTCGCTCGCATTGTCGGTTGTATTTGGATGAATAAACGAATTTGATATATCCACATAAATTCGAATATAATAAAATATATCAAATATGAATTTGAAACGACATCCGTAATAAATTTCAAATTCATCGATTCGAATGTGTCCCTATGCATGTTCAGGGACTTCTACATTCCTATTGTGGAATACAGTCAGCAAGATTAGCACCCAAAAAGCACTGATTAGATACCACACTCTCCCCTTTTCCCACCACATGATTGGAAACTTACAGAGGAAAAATGGTCAAATTATTTTTATTATTTGTTTATTTTTACAATTTTTGCCCTTTATCTTTACATTTAAATATCATATTTTAAATAATTTCTTTAGTATAAAATAATATAATAAAATATGAATTGATATCACCATTACTTCCTTTTATGTTGACAAATCCAACAAAGATTGTATCTCACTGGATTCCATATTGCACAATCACATCATCACATCATTTAATAATTATCAGCAAAAGTTTATGTGAGACAGTCTCACGAGTCATATTTTGCGAGATATATATCTTATTTGGGTCATCCATGAAAAAATATTATTTTTTATGCTAAGAGTATTACTTTTTATTGTGAATATCGGTATGATTGACATTTCTCACAAATAAATATTCGTGAGACCGTCACACAAGAGACATACTTTTAATATTATTAGTGTTATTTTGTACATAATACATAGTAATAGGCAACAAAGATTGTCGTAAAATAATTAATATGTTTTTTATTGTCTCGTTTCGATTGTTGTCGCATGCAATTTTTCCACTTCCAGTGGATTAGGAGGTCAGATAAAATTTATCTACAAATATGAGAAAATATTACTCTCCAACCCAAAAAAAAAGCGAAATATAAATTATCATATAAATTATTTTTTTTCATTTTGGATAATAATAATAATAATATATTTAAAGATAGGAATTTTTATTATATTTCAGGACAAAGTTTAAAGTATTTTAAAGTACATAAAAATAATAAATTAGGTCCAACAAAATCCCAAGGTAGTACTTTAGGTCCTTGTTTTTTTAATTTATCTTCGATACGATAAAAACTATATTTTAAATTATTGCATCCAAATATAATAAAAATACATTATAAAAAACTGTAGTTTTTCATGACATTGTTTGCTACATGCATCCGAATTCATTATAATTAATATAATAATAATAATAATAATAATATAAAAACAGAGTTTTGGTCATATTTAAAAATTTTCACTAATATTTATCAATATTTATGTATTCATCTAGCAAAATAAATATTTGAAAACAAATAGAAAATAAAATATGTAAAATATTTTTATTTTTTTAAAAAAATTCAAATTTCTATCTGACTTACAAACTATATTAGGTGTTTGTATTAGTTATATCATTTCGATTAATTTTGATTATGATTTTGACTTTTCTTTTATTTTTATATATTTTGTTCTTATTACTATCTAATATATTATAAAATATAATTTTATATATATATTTATATATATTATCAAGTTTTTCAACTTTTTTAAAGAGTGTTATCGTTAATTTTTTATATATTACTCTTTGTATGCTATTATTATTATCTTAAGTAGAACATTAATATAATTTTTTGTAACATGTTTTCAAAATAATTAGATTTTTATCAAAATTTATTTATTTAATAAATGATAAAAAAATTATTTATTATTTAAAATTTGGAAAAACAAAATAGTATATTATTTTTTTAAAGATTTTTTATATTTTTTTATTAATAATATTTTCACTCGATATAAAAAAATTAATAATCCTCATTAACACTTAGTGTTATCTCAAATGACAAACATGTTTTATATAATAATATTTAAAAGTTAAATATATATTTTTTTTTTTGAGAGAAGTTAAATATATATATATTATATTATATCAATAACTTTAAATAATATTCAAACACAATATTTATTAATTTTAATTATTAATTATATAAAATAATACTGTGCACGATGTCGCATGGGTGGGTGAAATACTAATTGAAGTTAACAAAGAACAAAGATTCCATTTTCTGTGAAACTGGCTGAATTCTCATTGTCATTCTTTTTCTTTTTTTAAAAAAGAAGAAGAATAAGTCTCCAACCACTTTTTATTTGTTATTATGGTTTAATGATTTTTTTTTTCCCTATCGATCAAAAGATTAAAGTTTGTCACTATATCCCTTTTTTTTGTCAAGTGTGTTAGCTTAAACTTTTAATTTTCTCATGCTCGACTTAATTAATCTTGTTCTTCCATCTGTTTCCCAAACATGGTGTTTCCTAAAAAATTTTGCCTTGGTCCAATTCCACTGGATTCTGTTCCACTACCATTATTATTGTCTTTTTGATAAAATGTGAGTCTAGACAGAGAATATTCATGTGGGTATATTGAGGGGAAGTGAGTGTGAGATTTGTGCTGATAAAGAATGGATTTTTGAGGGGAAAACAGGATAAAGATCTGGTTTTTTAAGTGGGAAAATGAGGGATTTAGCAACGGTGTTTGCAGACGAACTCTCTTAGTCGTTTTATGCGTGGGTGTTTAGATTTTGTGAAAAAGGTTTTTAATTTCCAGCGGCTAATGTACAACGGTGCAGTAATTGAACTTTTCAGGGGAATTCCATTTGTGGGACATTGGAAATCGTAGAAAGTAGGGACGGGGAAAGGAAAATTAGAATTGGGTTTTTGATATAGTGGGTGGAAATCTAGAAATATAGAGAAAGAAAATGATATCTTCGGGTATAAATTTGGTAATGACTGTGATTGGATTTGCGGTGAGTACTTTGTTCATAGTCTTTGTGTGCACAAGGCTCATTTGGGCTCGAATTCAATTTAGTGTGTCGAGGCGGTCCTTTTCCAGGGCTCTTAGATCTGATCTTAGCACTGTAAGCATTCGTTTCACTACTTTTTTTGTAATCTTGAATCTGTTTTTGTGTGGATGCAGATTTGAAGTAACTTGTTTATAATATCATGTTTGTTTATTTTGTCTGTACTCTTCATTTTACCACCTGATTTGAACCAATAAATCAAGAAAATTTAAGTGCAACCGTACCCATAACTTAATTTGTTCAGTGTCGGACCAGCAATGAGCCACGGTCATCGAACGTGGCACTTGGATTGATTTATGTGAGTAAAAGGTCGAGGTTGTAGCGGTGCCGTAATTATAACAAGTCCACATGTATTAAGTTCTCATGTTATAGGCTATGAAAAACACATGATCCTATGCTGACCTCGCATTTTTTTGCATTAACTGAATTTGTTTCATGGCAGCCAATGCACTATATGGTGTACCATTTCTTGTCTCGTATCATAATTTTTGGTAGTTATATTTGTGTTTCAAACATAATTTTCAGTTTTGGTAAATGAAGTTTGACTATGTATCATCAATTTGGTATTTTGCTTTGTTTGTTTCCTCAAGTAGTTTTGAAGCTCTTCTCATGTTTGAGCATTTTCGGATGGAATATTGTTTATTATGCTTTTTCGCTTGTACATGCTTCTCCACCACGTCTTTATGCAGCATAGGGAGCCAACTTTTACTAAATTAATAGTCCCATCCAGACATTTTGATTCAACAGTTTCTTTTGTTGTTTTATTATTGTATACTTTGTTATTTTATAATGATGAATGAGAATCTTCATTTGTAGCTTTGATCACTTTTAATTCTCAGATCTGAGTGATTGTTTATCTGACTCGTTAAATACAGTTGGAGCATGGCCTTCATGGCCTTGAGCCTATTGTTGTATCAAATTTTCCTACAAAGAAGTATCGAGAATTGTGCTTCTCCTCGAAAGAAAATACTCTGTAAGTTAATCAATCTTCTACGATTTTGTGAGCAGCTTTGATGCCAGGTCTGCTGAACCCATTTTTTTAAAAAAAAAATTAATGGGTGTTGACTTTTTGCTGAAGAGAGATATTCACTTGCATTGATTTTGAACCGGTTGTTTACAGTCATAGAAGATACTTCAAAAATTGAAGTTTTTTTACTTTGCTTAACTACTGCCCATTTATTACTTTATGAAGTAGAAATTGAATTCATTTCGTATATTTGTTTTGACCTCTTTTTTTATTGAAATAGTTTTGAGAATATTAAGTCAGATATAAATATTAACATAAAACAAATATTAACATAAAACTGTTTGCTTTTGATCATCCGGAGTTTCACATAGTTTCTTGGAAGAACTGTGTAATCGAGCAAGCATCTATGTTTAAAGAGTATCTGTCAAAATTAGGCGGCATCCTTTGCTCTGTCTTAACATAAGCATATGCTGTCACTATGCTGGAAAAATTCGTTGAAGTGTGACATAGAATTTTTTAAAAGCCAGTAACGATTTAAAACAGGTTCTCCGTGAGATCTGGGGAGATCATGACCTTAAACTTTGTTTTAGCCATAATTATTAAAAGCCCTTAGGCACACTTAAAGCTCAGCATTTTGTACCTCGACACAAGATTAGGCTCGGCCCTTTGATGAAGCGTGTGCTTCAACCTTATAGCCTAACCTTGGTGCGTTTCAAAGACTTGAAGCTGTAAATGTGAAGATGATGAAATCAAAGGCAAATGATCGTAGATTAAATGTCGAAGGCTCATCAAGATGTGAATTATCTTTGGGGCTTAAGTGTGAGTAGGAAAGTGGGTGCAGCCTTTATTGAAATTAGTCATGCAATACACATTATATGTGTGCACCACAAATTATTTTATTCAAATTGTTGTTTATATTATTATCTTACCAGATAAATCATGAGCTGGGAACTTTTTCAGTGAAAATGAAAATCCTGATGTTTTAGTGAATTCAAATGACGAAGAAAAACATTAAATAAATTCTATCTCTATCTTAGATGATTAAAAAGAAGAAATGGGCTGTATGATAAACTCGCGGCGACGATCCAAAAATACCCCCGAGAAAAAGGACTAAAGCAGGCTGTTGCTTGATATACATTGTATATTTACATATAAAAATAAGTGAGTAGACTCGCTTGGTAACACCCCAAACATACCAATTAACTAGTTACTATGTAGGGGTCATTTATTTTATGGTTACAGATTGATGAAGGGCAAAAATGCTTATTTCTCTGTGCCTAGAATTTGAAAGTTCATGGAAATTTGACCTTATAGATGTTATTGAATTATTCGGCTTTTAGAAGGTAGTCAGTTGGAAGTAAGCTACTAATCACTATTTATGTGGATGGATTTGATTGTTTTTTTTTATTGTTTCACTAGCCATTGTTTGAATTTTCATATTTGATGGGAACACTTTAGTTTGAAAAACATTTTCAAATAATTCCTTTCGAAATCTTTTCGCCAACGAACTTTGAAATTGCTTCTTTTGTTGTGCTCGTATCTCGTTCTTGAATTGTGCTTGGTTACTACTGGTCGGTCTGCTTTTGCTTGTTGCTTGATTCTGTATTTCAGTGTATCAAAATATATCTTCATGTCTTCTGCTTGCTGTGGAGCTAGCAGAGTGGCGAAGGTGGGATGAACTAAAATTCTAAAAATTATGGGAGGATATCATATTTTTGTGAATATATTTAATTTAAATACATAAAAGTATATAAATTTATTAGAAAAGTTTTGAAGAGGAGTCGAGCGATCATCTTCTACCAGCCCTCCTGCTCCATGTTGCTTGTTTACATCAAAAAACTTCTTATCCGCAGGTGCACTGTATGTCTATCTGAATACCATGATGAAGATACCTTACGTATCCTCCCCCTATGTGGCCACTCCTTCCACGCAACGTGCATCGACATTTGGCTTCACAGGCATTTCACGTGCCCCGTATGTCGAATTTCCCTTCGTGAACTCCCTGAGAGACGGTGGTGCATGCAACCGATGTTCAGCTCAGCTATCAGATCCCAGTACACAGTGCAATCCATCAATTCACATTATTGCCATTGCATGTTAAGCGGGCAAATACGTTCTTCGAGATCACACGATAATCCAGTGATGGGTACGATTGAGGAGGCTCGTTGTGAAAGCGAGGGGGTTCTAGGTGATGCTAGAGACAGCAATTACGTGGCGATTGATCGGAAACTGGGGAGCCCCTCTGATGAGTGAGGGTGATTCTCATGAGTCACAGCTTTCCATTAATGGGTGTACCTATAAAATGCTACTTTGTCTTAGTCGCACACGATATTTTTGTTTTTCTTTTGTTCTTGTTTTTGTTTTTGTTTTTGTTCTGTATATATAAATGGCGGCTTTAGATTCTTTCCTTCTTTTATTTTTGATATTCTGTCGTCTTTTAGATTCCTGATTGTTGTTACTTCAGTTGAGAGATGGCCATGAAGTGCAAGTATCTCTCTTTTCTCTCGCACATCTTTTCTTTTTCTTCTTTTGATCCCAAATCTGATTCAAAATCCGATATAGTACACACGTGTACATAAGAAACGTGAGTAGGTCTCTTCTGAAATAGTCTCATGAATCTTTATCTGTGAGACGGGTCAATCCTACCGATAAAAAGTAATACTCTTATTATAAAAAATAATATTTTTTTATTGATGAATCAAATAAGAGATATGTCTCACAAAATATGATCTGTGAGACTCTCACAGGAGTTTTTACCAAGAAATGTATACTATAGAGTTTTTTAAAAATGAATAGATTAGATCACAAGTTGGAATTTTAAATTCCAATGGAGTAATTAATAAAGGAACATTTCTTCTATAATCTTTTTCAAATCGAATAGGTATCTTGTGAGATAGTTTTATGATATTTTATTCGTAAGTGGGTTAATTTTACTCATAATTACAATAAAAATAATATTTTTAACATAAAACACTATTTTTTATAGGTGATTTGTTTCACAAAATTGACTCTTGAGAACGTATCATAAAAATTTGTGTTTCAAATTTGATAAAGATTGGTTGATAGCATGGGTATTTCAGAATAATAATTCTCATAGTATATTATCTTTGTAAGAAAACACAAAATAAAAATAAGAAGGTAAACAAATAATAATTTTATGGAAAAGATTACCCAAAGTTGTTACACTATATACACAAAAGAAACTTATTGTTTTAAAAAATTAAAATTTATTATATGTATGTTTGCACGAAAACGGTCCCGTATCCTTTGTGAATAGAAAAATATATTTTTTAAAAAAATGAATAATATATTTAAAATTTAATGTTATTAAAGTCTATACATATTTGTTTTCGCCTAAGTGACAGCAGATGTCACTTGTTGACCTAGGCTTAGGTTCGAGCCTAACCTCTCTTTCCCAACCTAAAAATAAAAATAAAAATAAATAATTATTGAGTAGCAAAATTATAAGTTTATGTCTTTCTTAAAAAAATTAAAAATTATAAGAAAATTAATAAATTGCTATAAAATAAAATAAAACAAGGCAAAAACTCATGTAAGACGATCTCACGGGTCGTATTTTGTAAGACATATCTTTTATTTGGGTCATCCATGAAAAATATTACTTTTTATGTTAATAATATTACTTTTTATTTTGAATATCGGTAGGGTTGACCCAAAATAAATAGTTCTACCTACCTACCTTGTAGAACCTAATTGCATAACTAATTTGTGAAATTTAAGTCTAATTTCAGTTAGCCTTCAATTATTCCACGTATATTAATTGATCAGAATTATTCTACGTAGCTATTTGAATAAGACTTTAGAATTTTTTTTAATCACTCAATTTTCCAATAATAATGCATTGAAAAATCAAAACCCAACGCTAAAATCAAATTTTAAAAAATAATATTTAACTTATAATAAAAAAATTAAATTATTTGCAATTTGTTTAGGCAAAAACTTGTGTGAGACGGTCTCAAATGTCGTATTTTGTGAGACGAATCTCTTATTTGGGTCATCCATGAAAAAATATTACTTTTTATGCTAAGAGTATTACATTTTATTGAGAATATCAGTAGGGTTGACCTTTCGTAATTGCACTAGATAAACATATGGAGTATGTCTCTTGTGAGACGGTCTCACGAATCTTTATATGTGAGACGGGTCAACCCTACCGATATTCACAATAAAAAGTAATAATCTTAGTATAAAAAGTAATACCTTTTAATAGATGACCCAAATAAGATATCGGTCTTACAAAATACGATCCGTGAGACCGTCTCACACAAGTTTTTGTCAAACATATGAACTAACATAGTAATTTACAAATTCAGTCTAATATTGAATTGAAAAATAATGGACGACAGAAATTGATCGTTTCTTGGTCTCTATTCCTCAATTCTTAAATCAAATCAAAATAAAATGTACCAATGATAAATAATGGACAATTGGATTATATGAATATTATATATTTCACAAAATAGAAGACGAAGAAACGCGTAAAGATAGATCCAAATGGAAAACGAAGAAGAAAACATAGACATTTTCCAAAGATGAACCCGGCTTGGACATTTTCCAATGATTTATGATTTTTTATATATAATTTTTAATTATTATTCAGATCACATGTAACTATATTAAATATATAATTCACATAGCTAACACGTGATTTTTTTAAATTGACGAGATATCATAGTCATGAGTAAATTATAAAATTAATAAAGTAGATTTGTACGATATTTTTACTAAATGGACGAATATTACCTTTCTAAGTTGACATGAGTATTTGTGCAAAAATTAATTTTTAAACATAATTGTTAGAAAAATTTATATAGATTTTCTTTATATTATTTTGGTTTTTTATAATAATATTTTCCTTATAATTTTACGATAATAGATTTTCTTTCTTGAATAATCAAATTAAATCAAATAATGGTAAATTTGACATTGGATAAAACGATGAATCACGAAACCAAAATTTGTTAATGAATTTTCAATACTATGCGGTTGTAGCAATGTCTATTTTATTTTAAAAGGGTATATTTGATATTTAGGCCTAATCGGAACATAAATTATTCAAACTCATAATTCGATGTCTAGTATTTTTTAAAATATTTATTTTATTGACTATATAAAGTATTAATTTTAACCCCATTTTGACTAAAAGGAAAAAAATATGTTCAACAATTTTTAAAATTGTAAGTAAGACGATCACATTAGAATTTTTTTTTTTAATTTAGAAATAAAAGAGCTTGGTATAATTTTTGTTTAAATGATTGAAATTTATTAAAATTGAAGCCATTTGAAGTAAGGCAATAACTTGTGTGAGACGATTTCACGGGTCGTATTTTGTGAGACATGTCTCTTAATTGAGTCATTCATGAAAAAATATTACGTTTTATGCTAATCGTATTACTTTTTATTGTGAATATCGATAATGTTGTCTCATCTCACAGATAAAGATTTGTGATACCGTCTCACAAGAAACCTACTATTGAAATAACGTGTGTTCAAAATAAACAAAGTTATGATGAAATAAACCTCAAATCACTTTCGTTACATCATAATCTATCGGAAAACTGCGAAAAAACCCAAATTTTCATTTTTAAACATTGAAATTCCAATTCAATATTTTAAAATCTTTTTAAATATGAATCTCACTTAATGTTCTTGCGGAATGGAAGTAAAAAATCTCTCATTTCCAATAAGTATAGGTAAAATATAACTATATAATTCTTATCTTTCAATTCATCGTCACATCTCACGAATTAAATCTAGATATAAAATATTTATTGTATAAAAAAAATCAAAACTAATGTCGTTTTGAAAGTATTTCAATTTTAAATCTTCTTATCATAGAAAATTGGAAATATCATTTGCTATTCACACCTTGATATTTAAATAATAGAAACCTATAATTTAAATATAAAAGCCAAATAGGTATATATAATATAAATATATTAAACTACGCAAAACTTTCATGTCATTAATCAATTTTGTGATATATATTTATAAAATAATATTAATTTTAATTTTTTAATTTAAATATATATCTGACTGTTTCACAGTCGAACTTAATTTAATGAAACGAATTAACAAAAACCATATGAAATGATCAGCGAAAATATATTATAAAAAAGTATGATTTCTATTTAGAAAATATAGTAAATAAGCAATTTCATCATTACATGTTGGACAAATTAATAGCACGATTTACGATTTATATGATAAAAAAAAGTTAAATTAGTGAATTAAAATTTCAATTAATAAGGATTAAAAAATTCAAAATCGACGGTTGAGCTGGTCAAGCACACGGCTTTCTTAGTGACTGGTGAGGGCTTCCAGTAAAAATCCTTGATTAGCTATCGAGATAGGTGATGCTCTCGATATTTCATGTAAAGTGTGAACTCCAAAGCGGTGAAGAAGAGTGACCTCGATTGGATGACAAATAAGGCTTGAGGGGAGGCCTGAACCATGAGAAAACGTAATGAACTTTGTTGGAGGAGAAGATTGTTGGAATGCAACCAAAATCTCAATTGGAAGATAGAGGAATGCCAAGAATTAACCAGATGAAATAATATTGCAATTGGTACGAGGATTTTTTAATGAAATCGAAAAATAAAATAATGAGAGTTTATGTTCAAAATAGATAATATTATATAATGACGGAGATACGTGAATATTGTGACATAATTATAAATTAATTTTCACTTTGAATTTGTGGAACAATATTGTTTCCGAGTGCTCAAATCAAAATTGATAAATCCAAGACATACGGCGCCACCACCACTACTTATATTCAAAGCCGGCGGCCCTTCCAAAATGGACCGATTTTCAAACCTTCTACGCGGCTTATTGTTCCTCGAATCCATCCCCATACAATCTCTCATATACTACTTAGTGCCAACTCTTTTATACGTACTAGTAAAAAATGTTATTTTTTATTTGATCAAATAATATTAAATAATTAATACGAAATTATTTTCAATTTAGAATAGTTGTTCGATTTAAAAGGGAAGTTTTGTTTTGATTTTTTTCTATTTAAAATATGGAGTGACTTGAGAAGATTTTTAGTAGGATAAGAAGGGTAATTATGGAATTAAATATTTTGGTATCCTAAAGGTAGTTATTCTAAGGTTCTCACACTTAATAATATAGTATAGATATTCTTTCGACTTATGTGTATTTTCACGCAACGTAAAGAAATTCATTGTAAAAATAAATTTTCGATTGTATTTAATTAATGTTTAAATATAAATACTAAATTGTTGGGAACATTTATTTTATTTACTAATGAGATATATTAATAAAAGAATAAAAAATATCTGGTAACATAATTATAAATAAGGCTGGAAAATTTTATCGAATTTTTGGTATACCAACATTATCGTATCAAAAAAATTACGAATTTACCGAAAATTATTTTCAGTACGGTATGATAACGATACCGAATTTTTTAGTACGATAATTGTATAAATTCGAAATTTTCGGTATATAGCGGAATATCGAAACAATATGTAAAAATTTTAAAATATATAATTTTTTTTAAAAAAATATATAAAAATTTAAAAATATAAATTTTTTTGGTATAAAATGGTATATATCGATACGGTACCGAAATCTTGGTATAACGCACAATTTCGGTATAATCGACATGCTAATAATATACACCGAAACTTTTCTTATACCGAAAAAATTTTCGATACGATATACACGATGTACAATTTTCGATTTGACACATTACATTACACCACCCCTGGTTAGGGTAGCTGAATTGGTCGAAGGTATGAAATCGGAAAACAAAATTTTAATTTTGAATCTCACAAAAAAACCTTATCGTCTTGAGCATGCATGCAACCGTTTGCAAATTTACATGGTATGGTGTGATTGTCTGTGTGATTTGTAGGCTACTACATTATTACATATATCCGAGTTTACTCGTTATATATCCAAAAGATTGTGGTCTTAGTTATCTAAAAAAATATCCGACAACATATATACAATCGATAAAAAAAGGCTCCATGTTTTGAGTAATATGAGTTAATTTCAACCAAATAAATTAATCCGTCCAATACTTACGAGTCATGAAGCCTACCAATTATCACCTATCAATATACAATTTATATATTCTATTATATATATATATAGATACATGTCGTTGGTTTGTTTCAACCTACCCGTGCAGGCACTGCCTGCACGGGCAATGAACGGCCCGGATCACTCCACATGAGTGATCCGGACCCACCTCCCTGTAAAAAAAAAAAAAAAATTGGCTCGAAAAAATCCAAGCCGTTGGATCGACCCCTGCAGGCAGTGCCCGCAGGGGTAGGGTCGACCGAACCCATGTCATTTTATTCCATGAACTCACAAAAAGTTCAATACCTTATCCAAATTCCAGGAGAATTTAATTATTGGCCAAAGGTGACAGTGACTCTGCTCGGGAAAAAAAATATGCTTTGGCCAATATCCATAGTTTTTTTTTATTTATTTTTTATAGTAGATCTCATATGAGACGATCTCACATATATTTATTCGTTAGAGTAATCAACAATGCTCATATTTATAATAATAAATGAAATTTTTTGGTATAAAAATTAACTTAAATTAACAAAGTTCGTGTCACTTAATTATGTCACTCATATATTAATCCTTCGCTGATCAACAAGGTTCATGTCACTTAATTATGCTTCCGCTCTATCCCGGGATATGTGAATTTGGTTAATTTTAAAAAAAAGAAGACAACTTTGATTTTGAAATTGTATTTTTGTTTCAACGGATATGAAATTTCAAACCATCTGATTTTGAAAATTATAATTCTGTAATATATTTTCTTACAAATGGATGTTATTTTGTCATAAAGCCAAGTGGCCACCACCACCATCTCGGTTCATTACATCATCTTATCATCTTCGTTTTATCCATATTACCTCCCATGACCGTGCAAATGATACACTTTTACACCACAAAATATTCAATAAAAAGAAACATCACGTTGGGCCAAAAAAAAAAAAAAACAAATTCAATCACTTTAAAATGTCGTTTTTTTTTGGGCCAATTAAAAAGATTAAATTAAATAGATTTTGATTTGAAAAGAAGCACTCATTTTCATTTTCTTCGAACTGACCATTCTGGAAAAATCCAAGAAACACGGCAAACAGACAACCAAACGCGGCCTTAATGGTCAAAATTTCTTGTTTGGATCACGAACCAAACAAGCCATCGACACCCATTCGTTCACACGAGAAATAAGATATACATCACCATCATAATCCTGTACATTATATATTTCTGTATGTAATGACCAACAGATAGATGTCATAAAACTGTAAATCCAACAAGTTTACAATTCTTTAAAAAAAAAAAAAAAAGAAATGAAAAGAAAAAGTTTCAACGTTTCTCCTTCGTCTCCCCCTTAAAAACCCGGTCGCGGTTTTGTTGTTCACTTTCGGGTTTCAAATCAAAGATCCAATCTTTGTAGAGGAAGAAGAGAAAGACGAAATCCAACGATCCAAAAACAAATAGAGCTATAAATCCCGTTAAAACCTCTGCTGGTTCTCGTACGTGAAGTTTATTATTACTTTTTTCACTCTCATATCTGGCTTGAAATGTTGCATGCATAAGGCCGGCTCAGGCATCGGCGGTGAGAATTTACCGGCGGCGGAGAGTTCTACCCCTCACCCTGCTACGGACCCAGTATCAGTTTTCTGTCTACAGAAATGGGTTCAAGTCAAATTGTGGCTTCTGGTGGCGGTTCCGGCGGGTGGTTCAGGTGGAGGTGGCACAGCGCAAATGGTGGTGGGAAGAGCGGCGGCAGCAATAAGAACGGAAACGGCGTAAATAGTAACAGTGAGCAGTGTGCGGTGTCTTCAACGTTTACGTATTTCTTGTTCTCGTTTGTCGTTTTGGGGTTGATTGGGAGTTTATATGGTCGGCTTGCGCTCACCCCTAACGTGCGGTCGGAGGTAGCCGCACTCGGATGCGCAGAAGACAGTGAGGGTTCTTGGGCTATCGGCATTTTCTACGGGGACTCGCCCTTTTCTCTTATGCCCATCGAAGCGGTCAGTTTCCATATTTTCATTCTTTCCAAGTACTCGATTAAAAAATTGATTTTTTTGTGATTTTATTTGCAAAATAATTTGATTTCCGATACTAAATAACATGAATTTTGTATTTCTTTCAAATTTCTGTAATTTATAAATTTCTGTAATTTATGAATTTTGTATTTCTTTCAATCCCCGAATTGTATTTCTTGCGAGTGATTTTCGTTTGCTGACCATTTCTTCTTGTGTTTATGATTGCTTGGTGACCGTGGACAAGATACAAGTTTGAATTTTCCCTTTTAATTTTTCCAATTTCTTGATTATGTGGATATTTTACGTAGCCATTCCACCTCGCCCGAGCCTGGATTTTAAATAATTTAATGTTTTCAAGTCTTTCTTTTATTTTCTTGATTGCCTCTTTCTTTCTTTTTCGTTTGTTTGGAGTTTTAAGTGTTTGATGCCTTTAAATTGAAAAGTTTGGCAGCAGAGATGATATGTGAGAAACACACACACACACACACACACACACACACACTAACTCTTGTACAAAAATTTAAATATGTTTGAGCTTGAAGTTAGGTAAATTCGGGGATTTCATTTTTTTTCTTACCTCCGTGTTTTTTTTTCCCAGATGAATATATGGAAGGACAAGAGTGCAGCATGGCCTGTAGCCAACCCTGTAGTTACTTGTGCTTCACCTTCTAATTCAGGATTTCCCAGTAATTTTGTTGCTGACCCTTTTCTTTATCAGCAGGTAATTTCTGTTTTTCTTATTCTTTTTATTTTATAAATTTTGAACTTAGTTTGTCCAATACGATGTTAAAATATTCAGGAGTTGTGTCCAATACGATGTTAAAATATTCAGGAGTTGTGATCTCTTCTCTGCATGTATGCTTGTGAGAGTTTTGGTGTTAGTATGGTATAAACTCATCCAAGTTGTTTATGCTTTATATCTTTTTCCTGTGTTAAAAAAGGACTAAACTTTTATATTTAGAAAAATGATAGAATGTCTTTTAAAGTGGTCCTCGAATCTCATAGAGTCTGTCTCTTGTATATTTTATATGTTATTTTCAGTTACTCATATGCTGGCCTTTTGATGTATGAGAACCAGCGGATATAACAAATATGCTCGACAAAATAACATATAGACAGAAGAAAATTTTAAGAATGGGAAATGAAAAAATTGTAAGGTGATTGCAATTTTTTTTTCAGTGTTATTTTTTAAAATAATTAACTTGAGTGGGGATCCTCTAAAGATCAAGCAAAAACTCATCATTTTTTGTGGGAAGAGAATCATGTATAAAACTTCCACCATGCACGTGAGCATAAGCATGTATATATACGGTGTTCGTATGTTTGTCTACGTTATTGAGACACATATGGTGCTCTTAGATAAGATGAATCCGTGCCATATTTGAATGTTCAATGCTTGTGCGATCACTTTGGCTGATATTGAATATTGTTATTCAGGATGATGTCCTCTACCTGTTCTATGAAACAAAAAATTCGTTTACAATGCAAGGCGACATTGGAGTTTCACGGAGCATAGATAAGGGAGCGACATGGCAGCATTTGGGTATATCCCTTGACGAAGATTGGCATTTATCATATCCATATGTCTTCAACCATAATGGAAATGTGAGATTTCATGGGCATTTGATTTTGCTTTAATTTAATGTCACTTCTTTAATTCGAAAGCCCTAGTATTATAAATAAACTGATGTATTTTCATTATTTTAGTCTTGATTGATTCTTTCAACTCAATATTTTTCAAATGTGCATTTTTTCCACAGATATATATGATGCCAGAGGGTAGTGCGAAAGGGGATCTTCGTCTTTATCGTGCTACCAACTTTCCTTTGTCATGGACGTTGGAAAAGGTAATCATGAAAAAACCGCTTGTTGATGCTTTTATAATCCCTTATGAAGGAAAGTTCTGGCTTTTTGGTTCGGACCATAGCGGGATTGGCACCCATAAAAATGGGCAGCTTGAGATCTGGTACAGCAACTCGCCTCTTGGTCCATGGAAACCTCATAAGAAGAACCCCATATATAACACAGACAAGACCATGGGAGCTCGTAATGGAGGCAGGCCATTTGTATACAATGGAAATATTTATCGTATCGGTCAAGATTGTGGTGAAACGTATGGCAAACGTACTCGCGTGTTCAAAATTGAAGTTCTGTCCAAAAATGAGTTCAAAGAAGTCGAGGTTCCCTTGGGTGTCGAAGAGTCGAGTAAGGGACGAAATGCTTGGAATGGTGCTCGAAGCCATCACCTTGATATTCAGCAGCTCCGTTCTGGCGAATGGATCGCCGTTCTTGATGGGGACCGTGTACCCTCTGGAGATACAGTTCGGCGCTTCGTTCTTGGGATAGTTTCGATTGTATCTGTGGCTGCATTTGTGGTACTTGTGGGAATTCTACTCGGGGTAGTTAAATGTATAGTCCCATTGAGTTGGTGCCCTCACAATATGGGTAAGAGAACTGATACTTTCTTGACTTGGGAAAGGTCGAGCGCACTATCTTCGAAGCTGAGACTATTTTGCAGTCGTTTGAACCGAGCAACCTCGTCGCTTCGTGCCAGCATAAAATTGAGTACATGTACTGGGATCATTATCTTGGCTTTGGTTATTGTTTTTTCTGCGATACTAACATGCACCGGGGTTGGGTATATATATGGTGGAAATGGTGCAAATGAGCCATATCCGTTAAATAGTCACTACTCCCAGTTCACGTTGCTAACAATGACATATGACGCCCGGATTTGGAATCTGAAAATGTACATAAAGCATTACTCTAGATGTGCCTCGGTCCGGGAGATAGTCGTCGTGTGGAACAAAGGAATACCTCCGGAACCAAGAGACTTCGACACCGCAGTTCCTGTAAGAATACGAGTAGAGAAGCAGAACTCGTTGAACAATCGTTTCAAAACTGATCCACTGATCAAAACTCGAGCGGTTCTCGAGCTCGATGATGACATCATGATGACGTGTGATGATATCGAAAGAGGGTTCAAAGTCTGGCGAGAGCACCCTGACAGGATTGTAGGATTTTACCCTCGGCTTGTAGATGGGATCCCGTTCAAGTATAGAGGCGAGAAACATGCTCGAAGACATGACGGGTATAACATGATTCTCACTGGGGCAGCTTTCATCGATAGTACGGTTGCATTCGAGAGGTACTGGAGTAATGATGCATCATCAGGTCGAGCATTGGTGGATGAATTTTTCAACTGTGAGGATGTATTAATGAACTACTTGTACGCGAATGGAAGCGTGTCCAGTGTGGTCGAGTATGTTAAACCCACGTGGGCGATCGACACCTCTAAATTTTCGGGAGTTGCTATCAGCAGGAATACCAAGGCACATTATGGAGTCAGAAGTAACTGCCTGGCGAAGTTTTCTGACATGTATGGAAGTTTGGCTCACCGGAAGGTCGAATTCGGCCGACGAACGGATGGTTGGGACGTGTAGCGAAAAAAGTCAAGTGAAATGTAGGTTTGATAGGACTTAGGACTCGAGATCAAGCAGACATTGGGTGTGTCACGCTCGTGTAAAAAAACAAAGATATTTATAGGAGGACTCGTGCCATTCATAGTTTTGGTATGTAAAATGTACATTGTTATGGATGAAATCATGGTAAAGATTGATAATTAATTTTAAATTGTTAAAAATAATTCATAATTTTATTTTATTTATTTTTAATCACATATGTATTTTAGTAGTAATTTTGAAAAATAAAAATTCAACTTCTAACAATAGATTAAACGTTTATTTAATCCATCAAACTCGTTATTATTTTAACACGAACGAGTGTTATACTCGAACAACTAAAAATAAAGTATTGTAAAGAAAATTACTTTTTAACCAAATTAAACTCTTGAAGTGGCTCGAATTGCTGGAGTTCAAGCTTCTTTATTTTGTGTCCGAGTAATTCAAATTTGTGGTTGAAGTCAATTGCTTTAGACTTGGATGTCAGCTCTTCTAAATTATTGCACATTTTGTGGAGCCAGAGAGAGAGAGAGAGAGGTCAGCTCAACGAATGGCAGCATCCAAACACCTCAAATTCTCAGTTTCCCAATTATTTTTATCTTCTGTACTTGTGTTTCATGCGTTGGGATTTCCACAACGAAGGCTGAAATCTTTAGAAATGATAAGAGAAATCAACAGCAAAGGCCCTTATCTTGGTCTTATCACAGTATTTTCTCTTGAAGAAGATGCATTCTTTTCCACTGGTTATTTCCAGCCCGATTCTCGGCACCCATTTCTTGATTTGTCTGGTAACTCACTGAATTTATTGGATTCAACTATATTCGACCTTGGTTCAAGATTTCTTTGTGTGTCTGTGTAAACAGTGTAATGATATTTCTGAACTATACGTTTTTAAAGGTAGGCGATTTCGAGTAGGGAAGTTGCAAAGAAAGGAAGTCATTTACGTCAGGTGTGGAGTTGGGATGGTAAATCTTTGCATTTTAGGCTTTGAAAATATAAAATCTGAAATTTTTTCCCCCAAAAAGATGTTGACTTTGTAAAGGGATGTTGTTTATTCATGTTCAGGTGAATGCTGCTGCAGCAACACAACAGATGCTGGATCTCTTCGACATTCATGGGCTGATCCACTTTGGTATTTCTGGGAATCTCAACTCTTCCATGAACATTGGAGATGTCGTAATTCCGAACCAATTCGTGAACACTGGTTTGTGGGATTGGCTTGTAACTTAAATTGGTCCAATCTGCATCTTATAATCTGATCACATTTCATCCTATCTTCTTGTATATATATGACTTCAATTTTATTTCATTGTATTTATGTTTTTTCTTGATAGAAACCCACTGCCGAAGTCTCAAAAAATGATTTTGCAAGTCTTGAATTTAAGGAATATAATGTTCCTAGGGGAAGAAATAGTTCTTTAGGGATGATTGTATACAGTGCAGAGCAATTCTATTCTGAGTCCGGAGAGGCTGATACTGCTCAACAAATGCTCTGGTTTAATGTCACTAGCAATTGGCTTCAATTAGCTTCGGCTCTCCAGGTTAGCCTAACTAATGCTCGTCTCTTTCGCCAAATATATTTGTGAGACGACAACAACCATGACAGCCACCACCACCCATCTCATGTCCAATCTATGTACGTGCACTTTTTACCGAAATTCGGATCTTCTCTTCCAAATGATGTTTCATCTTCTATTGCTTATTGTGGTTCTATTACGAGTTTAAATTTGATTAGCGTGCATGACTTGTAATTTATCAGTATACGTGATATACAAGATGTAATTCACAATATAGAACAGAGGATTTGGAGTTCCTTTGTAAAGTTAAATCACAATTAAATATATGTAAAAATGAAATTATACAGGGACTGGAGTTGGACAAGTGTGTGAATTCAAGCCTATGCCTTGAGAATAAGCCCAAGGTTGTACTTGGGATGAAGGCTTCAACGGCCAACATATTTCTTGATAATGGAGCTTATAGGAACTTCCGGTTTCAAACTTTTGGGGTGTCATCTGCTGATATGGAGAGCACCGCAGTAGTAATGGTTAGCCCCGTCTCCTGATCTCTTTCGCGTCCAAAATTGTCCTTGAATATAAGCCATCTCGTCTAAATTGTGGTTTGTGCAGACAAGTTTATCAAATGGATTCCCAGTTATTGTGATTCGTGGGCTATCGGACTTAGCAGGTGCACAAAAGGGACAAAACTCCATTGATTTATTTGGGTCACTTGCTGCTTCAAATGTTGCAAAAGTCGTCCGCAAATTCATTAATTTGCTACCAAATAGATTTTGCCGTCACTCATAGTTTACATGACTGAATTCTATGGGTATCATTTCATATTTAACAGTTACTGTAGGAGGATCACCTATCCCTCCAAACAAGTGTTTAGAGTACAAAAGTTGAAGTGAAACGCATGTCAATTAAGACATTTTATTGTAAATATAGACAGAATTGATCTGTTTCGCGAAAAAAATCAATGAAACCGTCCTCTTTATTTATTTATATTTTTTTATAATTTTATTATGACGATTATTTATAAAAAAATCAATCAAATTATTAATTATTGTTATAAATCAATCATATCATATTTATTAATTATTGAAAAAATAAAAATATAATTTATCATATTTTAGTAAAAAAAAAATAATATACCATCCATTTAAATTTATTAATTTATTTATATATAAAAAACAAAGGACGTTGAAAGCGGAGTACGTCTATAATAATAATAATCACCCCCCCCCAAAACCAAATTCGGCCTGGGAAATATCGCCGGGTAGAGGAATGGCGGAAATTCAAGAAAACCCTATTTTAGCATTTTTCTCCAACTTACTTCGCGGGATTAAACTGCCTCTACCGAATAATGATGCGATGGTGGAGCCAGCCGCTGTTACTCCCTCCGCCGAGCCGATGGAGAAGAAGCCAACCGTGATCGAAGATGAGAGCGTTAATCCTTCTTCGGTGAAGTTTCCAACGCAGGGTTTTACTCCGCTGAAGCTCGAAACTGACTCCGTGGAAGCTGAGCCGGACACTAACCCTTTACTTCTATGGCAGGTACTGTGTGAATCTCGTTGCATAGTTCGAAACATGTTGATTTTCAGCTCTTTCTGCTTTATAGTGGATGTATGTTGCGTGAATAGCATTCCTCCGATTATCACTTTGTTAATTTTTGGAACTTTCCTGGTTTATCGATGATCCTCAAGCACCTAGAAAACAGCCACTTGTTGGGGGTTGGTGAGGTATCCTGGGTGATCCTGATTATTCATCTCCAACATGAGAGTGAGACCTTTGGTGGAGAGTATAAGGTATCTGAGACACAGATGTAAGGACGTGAATATAAATTGAATTAAGCGAGTATGTATTAATGTGTGAGGGACCGTCGCAACGCCTTACCCGAACCTCTCAAGTGATTAGATGCTCCTGTCGAGCGGAATTGGGTCCACCTTTCGTAATCGAACAATATTTTCATTTGAGTGCGTGATGGATGATTTCTTCCCATGACTTGAACACAGGAAGACCCAGTGCAAAGGACCCCAAAAATATAAAAAAATTTAATCTTTTTGGGTAGTTTTTTTTTTTAAATATTTTTCCTTCTTTCAAGTACATCAAATTTCCTCATATTACCCCATCCAAGGCACAAAAAAAATATTTTTCCTTCTTTCAAGTACATCAAATTTCCTCATATTACCCCATCCAAGGCACACCCCTGGGTACTATAGGTGATGATCTTTTGTCGGGGCTGAGAGTCAACCCTGTGGGCAAATCCTCCTAGGAAGCATATGGTTATGGACGGTACAACATTAGTAGGCTCAATGGTATATTTATTGCTGTTAAGGTATCATAAAATTCCTTAGTGGTGATAAGCTGCTTCCCACCAGCAGACAAGCTAGCTACCTCAGAGTATCGAGAGGATGCTCTTCCAATTTCCATTTCTGACATTGTAGGATTCATGATTTGTCAAATGTTATTATTATGCATTAAACCAGTGCATGGTTCATCCATTCTCCTTTCATGAGGATTCTTTTTTGCCAATTAGTTGCAAATTGAACGTCTACAATTTGGGGTATTTAATTACATGCGTGTATGAATGCTGTTGGAAAATAGAATTGTTGTGCCACAAGGCTTTCATATCTAAAATTGTCTGAAGTTCCCTTAAAACATTTTTAGAAGAATGCATAGTGTAAAAATACTGCTAACATGCTTGGTTGTTTAAGAATAAAAAATTTAAATCTGCACGAGGGTAATGAATGTGGATCTGGGATTTAGTTCCATTGCCCACATGATTCAACTTTAAGTAGTGCTTGTAGTGAACAAAAAACAATTATGAGCAATGTATGTCATTTTGATGCGTGTTCCGTAACCAATTTGTGGTCTGAAATATGAGGGAACAACCCAGGATCAACCCCAGGGAAAAAAAACGAAAAAGAAAATGAAAGGAACACTCCTGTGCATTACTGTGGAATGATTTGCTTTTAATTTTATGCATGTTCTATATGGTTGAATCTAGGTCTACGCCATCGGGGGATTTTTCATTTTGAGATGGGCGTGGACAAGATGGAATGAGAGGAAGGGTCGTAAGAAATCTGATAATGAACCTCCCACAGATCCTGATGATATCTGATGAGTCTATTAGAAGGCGGGGGAGTGGTTGAAGATGGGGTTTCTATGCTATACCCTTCATGCACAAAAGGTACACCACTTGCTAGATCACATAGAAACGATCGGATTCTTGTAATCTGCATAATTCTGCAAGTGCTTATGTAGTTTTTCGACTTTACACTTTGAAAATCTCAGCAGTAAATGAGGCGATGGATAAATTCGACTTCCATAGCTTCTTATTGGGAACGAGTGCCTTTGTGTTTTTGGTTAGTAGTTGGGTTTGTTATCGTCTTTATACTATTTCGAATCAAATCAATTTTCCAAAATAGTTGAATTAACCGATCTGACGGATGAAACGTGCAAATAAAATTTCTAATGAATTAGTTTAGCTGGGCCTAGGGGTGTAACTAAAACAAACCAATCGAGTCGAATACGATGAAAATCTGAAAGGCTCGAATTAGTTCTATTTGAGTTCATGTTCGATTCGAGATTTGAAATTTTAAAAAATTTCGCTCGAATTTGGTTTGAATTAGAGTTCGAGGTCTAGTCGAAAGATTTGAACATGTTCGCGAATTATTCGAATTATTGTTCTAAAATAAATACTCGCAAGTGAGAATGAAAATGGGTTGAGTTCTGTAATGAACCCACCCGGACGTGGCAGGTTAGAACCGCCTAATCGGGCCGAAGTGGGTTCTAGCCTCGTCTTACACATATATATATACTAGTAACCGTGACACACGCAACGCCTGAATACATGTGGCTAATATATTAAATATTCATGATATTACAACATAATGACGTCGCAACATAAAGAAGAGAGTTTATTTTTCGTGGTGGCTAGTTTGGAGAAGAAATAATATTATTTTTCACGTGAGCGGTTTTCTTATGACGTTGAATATAATATTATTTGTTAAGAAAAAATATAATATAAAAAATGAGAAAGGGTAAAATAAGAAAGAAAGTTGGTGTCCTCATAGAACGGTTATTATTAGGGTCTCAACTATAATAAAATAGTAAATAGTAAATATAAAAAATTAAAAAGGGTAAAATAGGAAAGAAAGTTGGTGTCCTCATAGAGCGGTTATTATTAGGGCGTCACACTTAATATAATAGTATAGATATTAAAAATTCTATATTATTATTAATATGATTATACTTTTTTATATTTAATAATAAATATTTTAATCATAATTTTATTTTATAATATTTTAAATGAATAAATATATTTAATATTAAAACATATAATTACACATTTTAATTAATTATTAATTAAACAAAAATTGATATGTAATTTTCAGTTGAATCAAAATTGTGATAATATTTTTAAATTAGTATTATTAATATAAATTTTGAAAATAAATTTAATGATTAATTAATTTTAATTTTTAAATTTTTTGAAAAATGAATCTTAAAAAAATGAATTTGACAGGTTCACGTGTCCAACCCAGATTGGAACTGTCAATTCCACGGGCCGGGTTGTGGCAAATGTTAGGCTGGTTGGGTCTCGAGTTTGGCCAAATCTGTCTTGAGATCGTCTCATTGTCGTTTTTATTCGAAATTTATTTAATATATAATTATATTATATTAATAAAATATTAATATTCACAAGCAGTTCGCGAACATGTTTGAATTCGACTTGAATTCAAATTAAATATTTTTCGAACAAGCTCGAAAAGTTTGCGAATCGGCTCGGTTCATCCAATGAAATCGCATAGAGACGCATGCATTCCTTTAGGAATGACTCGTGACTGCAATATCTAGGATATATTACAGTCGCACTTTGGAGTAAAATAATTCGGTACGAGAAACGATTTTTATATGTGAAAAAAGTAACATAATACTGGTACAAAGTATTTTTAGGCTGAGTTTGGTATGCGGGATATGGTGGATGATTTTAGGGTTAACCCTTGTGTAGTTCCTTTTTTTTATTTAATTCGTTTTATCCGACATATTTAATAATAACCCGAATTTTCTAAACCATAATCAAAATCCAAGGGTTTAATCGAACGCGGGCTCGGATTTGGTGATGGCCTGAATTTGATATTTTAAATTGGGCTGGCCTAATAACTCGGTCCGGCCCAAGATTTTTTTACCAGTAATATTAGTTTCTAAAACACTATTATCAATTAACGTGTGAGCGATAATAAACGTATAAAACAAGGAAAATCTGTCAAATAATAATAATAATGATGATGATAATCGAAAAAGGAATAATTTTCCCAAAAAAATTAATAAAACAACGAAGAATAAGTGTCTTGTGAGATGGTCTCACGAATCTTTATCTGTGAGACGGGTCAATGCTACCGATATTCACAATAAAAAATAATATTCTTAGCATAAAAAGTAATACTTTTCATGGATGACACAAATAAGAGATTCATCTCACAAAATACGACCCATGAGACTGTCTCATACAAGTTTTTGATATATTTCCACTCATAATCGGGGATAACAATTGGTCGAGTATGTTTGATATATTAGGACATACGACCATATCCTCCCGACTCATACCTAAAGGTAATGGATTGGATCCGTCAATTATTTGACATCCCGATTTTGTAACTAAAAATATTTTATATACCATATTAAAAAAATGGTTCAAGTATCGAAAAGGGTGTAATTTTTTTATTTTATTTTTAAAGATGAAAGGTTATAAAATTTAGAAATTACATAAAAACAAACTTTTCCAATAATCCATTGAAAAAAATAATAATAATCAAAATACATGCGAAGCGAGTCAGACATAGATTGGATTCGATAAGCAATATTCCTATCCATCCCAAATATGTCGAGTCCAAGTCGTATTATACCCGCTTTACCCGGATTTATTGTCATCCACCAGCATATTAAAATCTTTTTTTCCAAAATTATTTATTTAAATAAAATTGTACAGAATTCCCCGGAATAGTCGCAGCATATACCTTCCAGATAGCGTAGATATCATCGAAGCGGTTGACTTTTTACGAACTTTTACTTTGGGGAAAAGATTGCCTACATTTGCACCGCATATTACATACCCATCACAACTTTACAAAAAAATATAATTAATTCCACCAATTATTTTTTTATTAAATTAAATTAAGACAATGAATGATAGCTAATTAACCACAAGTTTCTTTACTCTTTAGTTAATCAAATGCGGCATTCTTTATAGATATATGCTATCTATAAAGGTAAAAAAAAATGTCGTCTAAGAACTTATATATGTCAAAAATGGATGAAAATGTGAAACTAAATTCAAAGTTTTTGGGAAATATATACAATTAATTTAATGTTATATGAATAAAGATTTAAACCTCATACGTATTTTCAAAACTAAAATTGTATGTCAAATTGTCGATTGTGACTTTTGACTGTTAGAAAGAAAAATGTGAGAGATAGAATCTGAGATTTGTATTTGAAAGTTTGGATTTGGTTTTATGAGACAAATTTTACTATTAAAATTGAAAAACAATGCGATTTTTGCAAATATTAATATCATCAACTTGTTTTTAATTGAAATTGTGTGTGTAATAATTTACATCACATATATTTTATAAATGAAGGTGATTTAGTAAAAGCAACAAATGTACAAGTACAAAACGGTAAAGTCAATGTAGGGGATAATAACCCCAACGGTGTTCCCAATATTCTCCCCGTATAAAACCCCCCTTTTAAATTTTGCTTCCAAATCTGCTTCACATTTCAACGGCCACCACCTGACGACGATCTTTTCTCTTTTGATATCGATTTGCACTGCGGAAAATGGACGCCAGAGACGTGCCGGGAGATGGTGTTGTGACTTGTGCGACGTGGATCAGACGGCCAGAAAACGCGCATTTGGCGGCGGTCGGAAAATCGAAGCCATTTTCTATAGAGATATTCTCCTTCGATCCGAAGACCACCTCTCTCTCTCCATCCCCAAAGGTCGGATGCTTTTATTTTTTAATTATTTATTTGTGTCGATATAATTTTGTATTTAATATGCTGCATGTGAGAATTTTGTTACCCTAGATTGAGTGAGTAATTTAACATTTTGATTCAGACAGATTTATTGTAATCATGCTATCTCTGATGCACAAGATTGGTTCAAGGAATTTTTTGCAGTGGCTTATTGTCAAGGCAGTGTTATGTTTGATAAATGTTATTTGATGGTGTATGAATACTTGATCCCCGGTGTCTATCATACATGCAGGCTAAGTATGAATTTGAAGAAGGGGTTAATCCAGTGACAATTGCTGTGCATCCCAGTGGAGATAGCATAGTTTGTGCAACCAGTTCTGGCGACTGCAAGTCAGTGTTTTGACTGTTCGGTTTTAGTCTTCATTTTATCATGCATCTAGATCTTTGACTAAAGGGTGTATTGTTAATGTTTCATATTCCAGAATGGTTTTGGAAATTTATTGTTTGGAAAATTATTGGCCCCGGTCATGACTAACACAGGAAGGAAAGGGTTTGCACTGGCGTGCATGTCTTACTCTTAGAGTACACCTTTCTCCGTTATGATATGATATTACTTTTTCGTGCTAGATGCAAAAAGTAATGAATCATAAAACGTGCAGATGGTTCAGTTTGTCTGGCCGGGAAGACAATATAAAACTTTTGAACGAAGAGGTGCTTCCACTGCAAGGAATTGGATTGCAAAAGTGCTTAGCTTTTAGTGTAGACGGAACTAAATTTGCAACTGGTGGATTTGTAAGCTCTCTTATGATGACTATCATTCTGTACTGGTCTCTGCATATATGATTTTTAGAACATATTATATATTATTTTACCTTTTTTTCTTTAAACTTGAAGGACGGACACCTTAGAATATTTGAGTGGACAAACATGCGCATCATTTTAGACGAACCAAGAGCTCACAAGTCATTTCAAGACATGGATTTTAGGTAAGACATTTGATTGATTTTTAATCTATTACAAGAAATTGTTTCCCATATTATCTACTTTTGTCCCATATCCATATGAAATCATGAACAGTCTTCCGCTTATAACACAAGCAATACTACCATGCTGCCTTGACATGAGATTTAACAATTATGTTTTTCTCATGATGCACTACTTATATTGACATTGCTCTCTACAATTATGGTGGGGCAAACATATTGGTTGTTTCAATTCTAACCGAGTCAAAATCAGCATTCTGGAAATGGGTTGGACCCCTGCAAATTTGTTACCACTGTTGGTTGAATACTCATTGAATCAACCTGCACCAATATTTAGGTCATATTTGAGTTCATGTTTCTGCCATTTTATAAATTACAGGCTTTTGGACTGTACCCTCACTTTGCATATAGTTTTTTATAGAAAAACAAACTAAATTATTTCACAAACTTGCTTTTTTGTCGAAATTTTGAAGAGAATTAATACCCAAAGGACTTGCTAATATTTGATTGAGAGAAAAATTCATTTTAATTTTAGAGTTTTGTTTTGTGAATGCTAAGGCATGATTTGGAGTTGAAAGAGTCAAATGAACAGGAAAATCAGTACTAAATATCATCTTGTGAGCGTTATTATTGATATGCCTAACTTAATGTTCGTGGTTTTTACTTCAAGAAAATTTAGACTAGATAATTTCACAATATATACCTGTTATACGAAAGGAGCTGGACTGTAAAATTCTATGTATATCTGAAAGAGGTACTGATTTTTATTTTTATTATTGTATTTTCTCTTTCAAGTGTAGACATTATCTAGTGCTCTTCAATCAATTCAGTCATCCTGGGAACAGACTTTAATGGTTTTAGTCCTTGTTTACTCTGTCGCAGCTTAGACTCAGAATTTCTAGCTTCAACATCAACTGATGGCTCGGCAAGAATATGGAACACAAATGATGGAGCTCCTATAACAACCTTGACACGGAACTCAGTATGTTCTTTATTCCTGACTTTTGCGTATCATTTTCCACAAATTTAAGTTATCAACATATCTATGTATCTTTCTTTTGTCGCAGGATGAAAGCATTGAACTTTGCCGATTTTCTAAAGACGGGACAAAACCCTTTCTATTTTGCAGTGTTCAAAAAGGTATGTCAAATGTACAAGTTCTCCAAGCATGCAGTCACCTAGGTGCTTGAAATTAATAATTGTTGGAAATTCAGACTTGAGATATGTTTTGTATTACACAGGAAACAAAGCACTGACAGTTGTTTGGGACATAAGTTCATGGAAGAAAGTTGGGCACAAGAGGTTATTGAGAAAGCCAGCTTCAATAATGTCCGTGAGTTTGGATGGAAAATATCTTGCTTTGTAAGTATCCAGCCTCTTTTTGAATTGTATTCATTTTCTATTTTGTTTATATGTTTATTTTGGGGAAAAAAATCATATATGTATTATTTTCTAGAAGTACCTTTTGCTGAAAGTGACAACTGGTTTTGAAACAAATTAAAGAGGAAAAATTGTAAAAACAATATTATTTTGGACGTCTAATATTGTAGGTCCATTAGAAGCACAGAAACATTTCAATGGAATTTTAGTAGTTAAAAACAATATAGTACTCGAGAAAATAAAAATGTAAAAATTGATATGCTGATTCTAGTCTGATCGTATATGAACCTCAATAGGTAATTTAATGTCAATGATACTCTTATTGCCAGACAAGAATATATTTTATTTGCCGAGCGCGAGATCTCTTTGGAAGAACGTTTTAGCTTGGTATTGATGACGTTACTGTCAGCAAATAAATTTTCACAACCTTTCGAATTACAGGGGGAGCAAGGATGGAGATATATGTGTCGTAGACATTAAAAAAATGGAAGTCAGCCATTGGAGCAAGAGGTTGCACTTGGGCGCTAACATTGAATCATTAGTCTTTTGCCCCAGTGAAAGGTAAGACTTAAAATCTGTCATCAAAATCAACATATGAATGCTCTTTCCCGAGCCATTAACTAGTATTTTTATATTTTTTCATGTGGTTCAAATCAATTTATACAATGACGGTTTCTCATTTATTCTTAATTATTCAGACATACTGTTAATATACCAGATTTTTGCTAGTTCTTTACTTCTGTTATTTAGATGTCTAATTTATATACCATCTGGTTTATCAGTAATTCAAGTTGACCTAAAATGAATTTCTCCATCAGATTGCCCACTTGATTATCCTCACAAACCTGTTGATTGGTTAATGGAAAATGCTGTTAATCTTCTCTTTTGTTTTGTGACAGACCTAGCATTTTAAATTGTTTACATTATTTTCGTTTAAGCTTTTGCACTCGACTCTGCAGAGTAATTCTTACTACGTCTACCGAATGGGGAGTAATGATTACTAAACTGAGTGTTCCTGCCGATTGGAAAGGTTCTTGTGTCCATCTATCTTCCCCCCCTCCCTGGAGCACCGCCCTCTTTATATTCTAAATTTAATTTAAATTAACAAAGGTTACCATTTTCTTGTCCCTGAAATTGCAGAATGGCAAATCTATATACTACTGTTGGGGCTATTTTTGGCTTCCGTTGTTGCGTTTTACATTTTCTTTCAAAATTCTGACTCATTCTGGAACTTTCCACTCGCTAAGGATCAATCTGCAAGATCCAATATTGAATCTTTTCTGGGTGATGCTCAGTCCGATGACCAAAAATGGGGAGCGTTTGGACCGGTAGATTTGTGATCAGGTAGTCTATATTATGGATTGGAAGATGACGAGATGATCGATCCACCACTTGCTTTCAGATGCTTAATAAAAGTTTATGTTTCTGCATTTTTCAGATTGATTTTTTGCTGGAACAAAAGGAAACTTAATTTTTAGCGACTACATTTGGTAATAGTTTTTCTAGTGTTACTGATGAGATTTGTTTTGCTGATGAATATTGTTCGAGATTTTGGAATGCGTCAATGGTACTATCAGTTTATTCGCATAACAGGACGATGTATTGTATGCTCATTTTGGTTGTTTTATCATTTGTTCATACGACATAGGGATGTGTTTTTTGAAATTACTTTATAAATTCTTAGAGACGAGTTCTCATTGATAAATATGAATTCATTGATCAGCATGTGTAGTATATAAAAATTGAACGTAGGTCAAATGTTTATTACAGAAACTTTCAGAACAGAAAACCGCATAAACCAGAGCTGCCATCAATTACTATAAAAAGTTCTAACAAGTCTTATTTCATGGTCCCTGCAACTAGTACTTTACAGTAACGAAGAAGCTCGAATCACCTCCATAACTGCGGGTGATGCAATGTACCTTTTCCTCCTCGGACCAGTTTGCCTACATCTGCAGGGGTAAATCAAACAAAGGGAAGCCAACAAATGTCAGCTTACACACTTATTTACAAACATCAACTGCGCAAGAAAATGAGACGACTAACCAAACTGCATAGTAGCCGCAGGTTACTCTCATATCAAAAGGTATAGTATGACCAAAACATGAAAAATTACCAAGTTGATGTCACTTGTAGCACAAAACCACAGATAATCTATCCTAAAAGGCTCTATCAATTCCATCACGTAAATATGACTGGTTTCTTCGGCTTGTCTGGATTATAGGCGATGTTGTAATGGAATAAAATTGTTATATTCAACAACGAGATAAATGTAGAATAATAAATTATGGTTGTCATTGATTTTACCCAATGAGCATCTATTATATGATATTAGCAGATGACTAACCGAGATACAAGTTGGTGGTGTGGTTAAATTCTCGACGAGTTCAATGTATTCTCCTAGTGATGTTCGTCGTTCACAATACAGCAACATGATTTCAAATCTCAGGTGGGAGGATGAGGATAACTGAAAATTTTCATCTACAGCAGCAGGAGACAGATAATACAAAAGTGGGAAAGGACAAAACACATAGTTAAGAGCACAAGTTCCAATGCACTGTGTGGATGAAAGACAAATCTCAAGCCAAGACCGTGTGTACTCTGCCTTATCCATTTAATTCACCAGACGCAAGTGAAGGTGGTCTCTCAGTCAACAGGCCTTTCGTTTCTCAGGAACCCTGTCTCTGAGAAGCAACTGATAAATCACACAGAAAATACAAATTCTTTAGTAAACACTTTATGCAATGGAATGATAACAAATCAATGAATTTGTAGGTAAAATAACTAGCAAGAGGTGTTAATGGAACTGTACGTCAAGGAATTTATTCTTAAAGAGTTAATAATTATGAGCCACATTAAGGTGAACCTAACACATAAGAACACGTACAAACTCACAATAACTAGAACAGATGACATAGTGAATGAGAGATTGTATAGATACCCAAATATATCAGATGAGCAAGGCGAACATCATATCCAAGCCACATTGTTAGACCACCTACAGCCAAAGCTGGGCAGTTCAAGTTGGCCAAAGGATCAGTCATACTCTTTCCTCATGAAGTCATGGTCAGGCATGCTTAAGTCAGAAATGAAGATAAATTTCTAAAATCTAACATACATAGCCTTGCAACTTGAGCTAACCTGACGCACTACTCAACCATAAAGTATTGCTTGGATTTTACCTGACTGGTTGTCTATGAAATGGTCAAAATCTTTCTGATTTGTACCTTTTACCAATAAGTCAGAGACAATTAAAATGTCCTCCAATTTTCTTTATCTTCATGTAACTCATCAGGAACATTTCTTAGTTTTGAACATCATGCAACAGATGGCTTCGAAGAATAGGGCATTGAATATTAAAAACATACACCTAAATTATTTGCGTACAAAACTCAAACAAATAAGGTATTGGATATTAAGAACTTTTCTTCACTTGGTTTTTGGGACTTGGATTGTTTAGATTCAAGAAGACCACTTTAGCTTAGCCTGGTACAAACTTCATAATGAAAATATAAACATGAACTATAAACAAAATTCTGGTCCGGATTCAGAAAATCAATGCTAAGATTATTTCCATGATGGCTAGTAGGCCCTTGAGTTCACTGAAAACATTGCTAGTTCACGGGGTGAAACATAGAAAACTCAGTCTAGCCCTAACACTATGGGATTCAGCCCAAATCACTAGTAGCCTCTTTAACCCTGATTTTTGTCCATTATTGGTAATGCACTTTAGTGAGATTATCCTAGCAAACCACCAAATGTAAATTTTCCCAAAGGATTTTTACAGTCCAAATATATATCCCTCTGGAACTGTATGCCTTTCAATACTCATTGTTGAATCAACAAACTCCGTCTAGTCCCAAATGAAAATATTGTTCCTGATACTCCCACTGCACATCTTCTGAACTTCAAAAATTCTTATTGCATATTTTTGCTAGCAAACTGTAAATATGATTTGTGGAAAAGCAGTGGACGCCAGCTTTGTACTCTTGCCAATAAAGAGCTCAGTGAATTTTTAAGTAAATAACAAATTACCATTATTTTGATCTATGTGCATTGATTTGCAAGTGTTTTGTTCTATAGTTTTGCTTTCAAATTGTTAAAGAGAATGGCAGAAACTCTTAAAATGAGAAAAGCAACTACAGTCTACAATCTTTTGGCTAAAAATTTCGACAATGATATTACAGAGATAATAATATCCGGTATGAGCAGGATGAAATACACGTCTCATGTACTTTTCTACATATCGCATTTAAAGCAAGTTGTAAACAGAGATAAACAATGCATATAATAGGCATACGAGCAACTTTTGCAAAATAAGGTTAGTTATATATTTTACTCACCCTACATATTACTATTTTCATCATATTTTTACCTTTGAAAGTTTAAGCCAAAAGATTTAACAAGAAAACACATTTACAAAATCTTTTTTAAGAGTTAATGTATTTCGGTTATTCACATTATCAACTTCAAAAAACACATTTTCGAACAAAATTGTTACAATACACAAATCTCAATATATCGGTATTTTTCTTTATTAAATTCATCAAGATCTATATTTAAAAAAAACATCATATCCCCACTTTTACAAATCATATTTCACACTTGGTTGGCAAGCATATACATTATTTATTTTTAAAATTTCGCAAATATGCAATTGGCATTTAGAGGTGCATTTTCTCATGACAAGTGAAACAATTTCCTACTTCGCTCTCGTTTATAACTTTATAGATTTAATGAAATTTACACGATTACTATAATACATAGATTCATTATAACCACTAAAAGCACTCTCTTGCTTAGCTACCTATTTTACACACTTTATTGAAGTCTTAAGTCACAATCGATTATTCAATTTTTTTGAAAATTACCTCATTCACAATTTTGTCACTGTGATTGTATGCGTGTACCAGGTTATTCCACTCTTTCAAAGCAAAAAATACATAAAGAATCACGATTGATCAAAATCACCAAACCTCATCTTTGAATGACACTATGATAGAAGATTACTCAAAACAAAATACCCAACAATTATCCATGTCTTCCGACAGAAGAGAAGCGGTCAATTACAAGTTCTGAATTCTAACCATTTACTCTTTCTAGTCGCAAACATTCTCACTGTGACCCAAAGGGTAATCCCATTTGAAGTCATAATCTTTATGTAGGTGTGAAAACACAAAAGCTCGCATCATTATGTGCAAGTCCATAATATACAAAAAAGTATCAGGCGCATCCTCATCAGGTTAAAAAAATCAGAAAATTTCTTGAAGTTGACCAAAAAGTTATTAAATTATAATTTACAGCATGATAGTTTCCACAACTGGTAAATAATAGTTATAATAAGGTTTTGGTTTCTAAAAAATAAGGCATCATTGTGCAAAAAGCATATGACGAAAAATTCTAAATACAGGATAGAGAGGGAATCAGGCAGATAAACAATAGTATAATCAGGGGTTTGCTTGTATCTTAAATGCTCGGTACAAGCACAACTTCAAGTTGGCAGTACCAGGAGAAACATCTGAGACACCAAAGAAGCCCGTCATAAGTACCTGTCACGATTCATCACTTTCCTTTCTCCATTCAGGTTGGTTTGAGGAGTAGAAAAATTGAATTGATTTGCAAGATTTTCAAGCCAACTTGAAAACTCTTTAACTTGAAATCATCAAGTTCAAGCCAATCTTGAACATGTTTGAATATATTTCGAGCATAAATTATCTTCTATGATAGCTTGCCAGCCGCTCATGAACTCATTTACCAACATTTTGCAAACATATTTCAAGCTAAACAAATGAAGTTCAAAATCAAACTTGAAATAAGTCAAGGTTCTAAAATTCTAACAACGACAACGGTTATAACGGATACAATCATTCTTACCCATATTACTTCCTCATACTACCGCCTACGCTGACAGGCTACCACTTTTTCGGTGCGGTGGACCGTTGACTAGCACCTAGGCCAAATTTTAGAGCACTGAAATAACTCGAACCCAAAAAAATTCGGTTTCAAACCTGTTAAGTTATTTTAAAAAATTCAGTCTTAAGCCCCAATATTAAAATAAGAGCAATATTCAGCATCTTATTTACTTGTACAATCATGAGTTTTAGTTTTATTTCATTGTTCAATAGTCCGCACGTCACATATTGGATGTCCAGTTAGAAATGTCTCCAGCATTTACATTCCAAGTGTATTTTACAATGGTAAAGTGAGTACTTCAGTTTGCACTTCTAGTAATTCTGAGCCACATTTACGTGAAACAGGCAGATAAGAACATATATAAACCAAAAATTACCGGAATTGTACAGAAAATCCACGTTGTTAGACCACCGGCAGCCATTCCAATATCATCCTTTCAAGAAATAATATCCACGCTTAGAAAATTAGAACTGCAAAATTTAACGTATATAAATTTTCCGGTACAGAAAATTCCCTTACCTGTTCCACTGCGGACACCAGATTTAATTTCCTATCATCTTGTACCTTCACCCTACACCTAAATTATATCAAAAAGCGAGAAGAAAATAAAAACGAAGAAGCGTACAAAATAAACTAACATGTTCATAAAATATTACAAAATTAAACGAGACAGTAATGCATTACCCTCGAATCTCACCGGAGAAGATATCGCCGATGCTCTGGTGTTGACGGCTTAAAATTTCTAAACCCTATTAATGGGCATTCAAGGGTTTAATGGATGCGGGCTCGGATTTTGTATATTGGGCTTATTAACTTGGGTCTGGCCCACGTTTCCATTTTCCGATATGTGCCCAGTGGCAGGAATGCATGTTCTTGGGAAAAAAATATCAAATTTCGGTATATCGAGATTATCGTATCGAAAAAATGTTGAATTTATCGAATTTTCGGTATACCGAAGATTTAGGTACGGTAGCGATATTTAATTTGAAAATTTCGATATATACCGAAAATCCGAAATACCTAAAAAATATACAAAAATTTTAAAAATATATAATATTTTAAATCAATAAATTTATAAAAAATTTAAAATGTACGATTTTTTTGGTATAAAACAGTATATATCGATACCGTACCTTTTTGGTATATCGTACAATTTTGGTATAATCGATATAATGATTTGATTAAATTATTTATAAATAATATAATAGTAAAATATAAATTAAAATTTTAATGTAATAATACAATTTTAATGCAAAACTTGCATTAAAATAAAATTAAGGATCGAAGATTGTCTTATAAAACTAAAACAGATGCAAAGAGAAAGCATTTTAAAGATATTCATATAATTTACTGTAATAATCAAGAAATGTGGGTAACCTTCGAAGAATGTCAAATATATTATAATATTATAATAATATAATATATTATAGTGGAGTGATGTGGAGCATCCATACTTATAAAGCACGGATGCTCGTGCCACGTGGAGAATCCGTTCTTTGTAAGCACGGATGCTCCACGTGAACGAGCATCCGTGCTTACAAAACACGGATAATGTTCCACCTCACTCTAATCCGTGTTTACGAAGCACATATTAAAGTAATTTAGCGAAATTATTTCATTTTAAATTATTTTGAAATATTTTTTATTTTAAATTAATTAAAAAAAACCCCAAAAAAGGTTTTATATAAGAGTAAGTATCTTATGAGACCGTTTAACGAATCTTTATCTGTGAGATATGTAAAGCATCTCGATATTCATAATAAAAAATAATAACTTTTCATGGATGACCCAACTAAGAGATAAGTCTCGCAAAATATGACCCGTGAGACTGTCTCACACAAGTTTTTACCTTTATATAATAAATGTAGTTTTTTTTTTTGAAAAAAATATTTATTATAATTGAATTTCAAAACGTTTCAGATCTTATTTTGTTGGTATGTTTAATGTGTATCTGAAAACTTCCACATTGTTTTCTTAAATGATACGATATTTTGGTATAATATTGATATGTTTATAACATCATGTTAAAATTTTGGATCTCAACCTCGTGGTGTTAATTAAAATCAAGTCCAAAAAAAAAAAAAAAAACCAATGTCAAATGTGACTCGAGAAAAATAATTCAGCCTCATTGAAAATATGTATATAATTTTTGATTATTTTCTTCCAATTTGTTTAAGTTGATAATAGATTGATCACATGTAATAATCTTTTATGCTTATATATACAAACGATTTTGAAGATGGAATAAATGCTGAAAAATACTTTTTTTAAAATTTTAAATATACTTGAAGCAAAAATTCAAAAACCATAAATTATAGTTTTTAAAGAAATACCAATATATGTAACCAAATTAAACTTTAAAAGTAGGTAACTCGAACAATTTTATTTAAAAATCATGACATTCTCAATATTGAATTATCATCAACATAAATCATGGTTCATCAAATCTGACAGCTTCCCCACCATATGACCCAAACCTTACTCGGATCCACTCCAACTGCCATCCACCTGTGTTTCCTTTCCATCCGCTCGACCCCCAACCATAGTTGGAGCTAGTAGCCGAATCTTTTCCCGAACCACCACCACCTTCACCTTCTTGTTCACCACTACCACTTCCTCCACCTCCTCCACCACCAAAGCCTCCTCCACCACCACCTCCCCATCCTACTCCTCCACCACCACCACCACCACCACCGCCAACACCACCTCCCCATCCTACTCCACCACCAAAGCCTCCCCATCCTATTTGTCCCCCTCCACCAAAACCGCCTTCTCCTCCTCCTCCTCCTCCTCCACCTTTATTACCGTCATATTCAACATCCCCATTTTTCGAGCCAACTCCATGCACATAACCCAAACTCGGACCAAGCGCTGATCCCTCTTCCTTTGCCCCTACAATACCCTCCTCCTCTTTGCTGACAACCTTTCCAACTCTGCCTGAAAACACAACGTCCACAAAGAGCATTATCAAGAAAGCAGCGCCCATCACTTTACAATATTGAGCCATTTCGAAACTCGTGAACCCAACAACCGAAACAAGTCTAAAAAACAACAAGATTTTGTGTTATTTATATTGAAATAATATCGTAAAAAAACAAATACAATCATCAAAATATAAGTCGCTCACTCATGTGTTCAAGAAGATCAAACCAAGGTCCATATTTATAATAGTACCAAGCCCCAACTTTTCAAAGTTGCATGCCATTTTATTTTTAATGCATTACATATATTCAACGAGATACTTATTAACTTTAGATCAGATTCACGATTTTTTTAAAGAAATTTATTAAATATTAATTAATATATGATAAAAGTTGTTTAATAAATTTTAAGGATGGAGTGTGATCTAGCTTCATGCATAATCTAATTACAATAAAGTTAATCTTCCACAATTTTGATCATGAGCTTTTAAACTTTTAAAAATGTTGAAATCATCCATATTACGTACACTTGGCTTCTTGGAAAAGTATTGATGTGAGACTTACATCATACATGCTAGGTGGGAAAGGAAACCCTCAACTTTATTTTAAAATTTAAAATTTTTCTCTCCAAGAAATATATATGTCAATTAAATTTTAACCATCATTTTAATTTTATGATTAGATCGATCTGTATTTTCTATTTTTAGAAAATTATAAAGTTATTCTGTCAAACCATGATCAATGAACCTACGAAACCCTTCAAATTGTATCTGATTAAATACATGTATTGTAGACATTGCCAATTTGATGAATTTCAAAAAAAATTATTTCAATTTTTCTTAGACATTTCTCCATATATTAATCTAAATAAAGTATATTATAATTATTTAAATATTATTTAGAAAACATATTTGGAAATGTATAATAATTATATATAGTTCTATACACAACAAGTAAGCCAAATGGACAAGCCATTTATAGTGTCATAGAGCAGTGCATGTATCTTCTGAGACAGTCTCACGAATCTTTATCTGTGAGATGAGTCAATCCTATCGATATTCACAATAAAAAATAATACTCTTAGCATAAAAAGTAATATTTTTTTCATGAATGACCTAAATAAAAAATTCGTCTCACGAAATACGACTCGTGAGACTGTCTCATACAAATTTTTGCTCATGTAGTAATAATTAAGCCAGTTTACTAATTATAAGATTCTTATAATAATAATTTGCTTATGTCACCCTATTTATTTATTTAATAATAAAATAATAATAAAGGTGGGAAATTGACGGACAAGACGACGTCGTTATAACATTTCTGCTTTCCAAAACCCTAAGCCCAATCTATACTCTCGGAATCGTTGAGACGAGCGAAGAAAAAGCTCTCCTGCCAAAAACCTCTGCGATGGCTGTAAGTCGCTCTCCGTTATTTCTTTTCTCGCAAATACTATCAGTTTTGTGGTGCAATTGTTGTGTTACTCTCGGCGAAGAAGTGATGGAGGGAAGGAATTGGTAGTCTGGCCATTTTTATTTGTAATTGTTTGTTGAAAACGAAAGGATATTGTATTTTGGTTTGGTGTAACTTGAGGCCATTTACTTTGACGTTAATTCGGGATTTGTCATATGTATTGATTTCTTTAAATTTTTCTACAAATGGAGTTTTTTATATCATACAAATGGTTAGAGTTGAGTTGCTATAGTTGTTAACAATGAACAACATTGCCAGTTTTTTTAAAAAAAATATGTATTTGACTTCTTCAGTACTCCTTACTAATTTTGTTTGTATACTATGGTAGAAACGGACCCAACAAAATATGTAGGATCTTGAACATGTGGCATCCCTGCTCTTCCACCGTATCAATTTATTTTTTAGTCAAAAGCATGCTGCTTATGGGAAACTGCCCAAATAACAGTCGAATATTTCAACATTGAGCTTGAGAACATTGTTCAGGCTTGTGATCATACAATCACACTGTCTACGTTTTTTCTTTTTTATTACACCGAAAGGCGGAGACTTCTTTGGAAGTTTTGTTAGCAGAAGTTTTCACGCTGTTGTGTTTACAGCAATTAGATGTATATGCTTTAACTTGGACAAGTAACAATTGCTTCATTTTGAAATCTTTTACTTTTTGTGCTTATAGACTGTTCCAGTTAACCCGAAGCCTTTCTTGAACAATTTGACTGGGAAGCCTGTAATGGTAAAACTAAAATGGGGCATGGAATACAAAGGTAATGAAGCGACTTGTGCTCTCAAGTTCTATGATTTGGTTGTGTATGGACATTTGCTGGTGCTATTGGTTTCCCCTGATATGTTAATATCACGATCAAATTTTTTTTCTCTTTTGGGTTTTTTTTTCAGGTTTCCTCGTCTCCGTAGATTCATATATGAATTTGCAGGTACCAACTGAAAGTGTTTTAATACTATCACTTCAAGTTATGCCAAAATGCACTAGGACCATATTGTAATGACTATGATGAGGATAGTCATTGTGGAGATTGCTAATGCTTTTGATACTCATAAAAATTTTCAAGGAGCATAAGAACTTTGAAATATTATATAGAAGGGTAAAAATTGACAAGATTGTGATTGAAATAAATCAAGAAAGTGAATTGCAGTCTTTCCTCTTTAAATGGTTAAAACCAGTTCGATGCTGCTCCATGTCATGATTATTGTTTTTGGCAGCTTGCAAATGCTGAAGAATACATTGATGGGCAATGCACTGGAAGTCTTGGGGAGATTTTAATTAGGTACTGAACCAGCCAATTCTATTTTGGTTTTCTGAAGTTACCAACTACCTAACTAATATCTCATTCTATTGCTATCCTCAAATTACGGTCCCAAGTTCACAGAATCATCTATGTTTCGATCTGAAATTTTATCCCTGATTGGATGAAGACCTATTTCATGTTAAATATCACTTAATTTTTTCTCGGTGCTTTCATTATTTAGAAGACACATTTTTATTATTTGTGAATGTTCCTACTCGGAATGTGACCTCTCCATTAAAATGTGACCATAATGTATAGGAATTTCGTCATCTGGACCCGTCACGACACCATCGTGACACCGTCCTTATTTTGAATCTTATTTCCCAACCATTGAAGTGAAGTTGGTAACTTATTTTCAAAACTGTGAAGCCACCAAACATATTATGTTTACTCTTGATGAAGTTTGCTCCAGATTGTTTGAAAATTAGAACTACCCTACTTTAACTGATTTGTGAATTTAAGGTTGTACGAGAGATGTGCATATGTTGAAGGTTGCCTTAAAAACCAGGGTTGTTTTTAACTTATATGAAGTGATGATATAAATTCCCTCTTTTATTACGATTGCAAATTTACCTATGCTGAATTGCTGATCATACTAAGGGCGCAACCTTTTTCACTGTTTGTTGCTACTAAGTAACCGTGTCTCATGTATATCGCATTTGCAGATGTAATAATGTTCTTTATCTTCGTGGGGTGCCAGAGGATGAAGAAATAGAAGAAGCAGACCGCGATTAGGTAGCTTCTGGAGCAATCGTATCACTGCTTTCCATTTCCTGTTTTCTGATGCATTTTTAGAACTGGGAATTTGCATCATTATCAGTATTTTAGATAAGATTTGTCGGATTTTGCAAAATGAATGCCCATCTCATCTTCGTGTATGATATGTACAATATCTCGGCAGACCTTAAAGGCAATGTATGATTTTGAGGTTGTAAGGAATGAATCTTGGAATCAATCAGACTCAAACTTTTATTTTTGGTCAAATCCTTCACATCAGGACTTTGATTGTGTTCCTATTACTAAGATTGGATCAAACCTGTATTTTTCAAAAGAAAAATAAGAGAACTTCGATGTTTTGTTTGGTTATGCTTCTTTGAAAAAATATTAAGAAATCAAATGTATATTTTTTAAAAGAATAAAATCCACTACAATGTCCAAATTGTACAAGTTTTTACATGTTGATTCGGTAGACTTCAAAATATATTAATCAAAGCGAGACTGGAATTTATTATCCACGGTGATGGATTTCATCAATTACCAGGAGAAAGATGCATTAAAATTTTGTATATTTACAAATGTAACAAATAATATTTTATTTCATTAGTATAAATTTATATAGCTACATTTTTTAGTTACATGACTATAAATATAACAATCCATATATAGAGTTTTGACATAGTGAGAAAATATATTGTACATCTATGCCAACATCGTTGAGACGTTGTTATGCACCTCCTGTATTTTATATACTAGTTACCAAGCACACGTGATGCGTGTGTGTACAAATTTTTGTATCATTATCGATGGACTAAAGTATAATATGACAATTTATGGAGTGACTAAATTGATATTTGAATTGTTGAAATAACAAAAATAAAAAATAAAAGTGTGTGTTGAAATTAAAAAAAACAAAAGTGTAATATTAGTATCATATAAGGGTAAAATTGGAAGAAAAAGTTGGTGTCCTCTTGGGTAGTTACTATCATGTGCTCAAATTTATTGAACCACATACGGTAGCCATTTATCTCCTGCAAACGTACAAATTAGGTATCAAATGAAAATTTGTCCAAACGTTGTAGTGTGGTGCTTGATAAATGATAAGTGAAATAGCAATAAAATTTCACGTGAATCTTGTATCCCTTTGTTTCTTACAGACACACATATAAATCTATATTTTGACAAAAAAAATTATATTTTAGAAAACAGCCATTTTTTCCAATACAATGAGGTTAAGGATATTGAGTATATCTCTTATAAGACGGTCTCACGAATCTTTATCTGTGAGACGGGTCAACCCTATCGATATTCACAATAAAAATTAATACTCTTAGCATAAAAAGTAATATTTTTTCATGGATGACCCAAATAAGATATCTGTCTCACAAAATACGATTTGTGATACCGTCTTACACAAATTTTTTCCAAGGATACCGTACCGTCTCATCCTTTGCTAAAACCGAAAATTCTACCACTGAAAGGATGGGTAAGTCTATCTTACACCATTCTACAAATCTTAATAAAATGTGTTTTACATTTTTAGACATTATATACTATTTTTATTTATTTTGAATATCATATTTTAATTAATGGGAATAAATTTGTATTTTATTTTTTTCTTTTCTTTTTTCCAGGTTATCTGAGAAATGTATCTTTTTTATGTGATTAAATTTTAATAACACATTATGGTTAAAGAATATAATTAAAATTTTCGCTTATTTTTTATTTTCATCGTTTCAGTTTATTGTTTCTTCCGAACAAAAGCATTCCGGTTGCATATTTTCAAATAAAATCACATTTTTCATTAGTTTCCATTTTAAGATTTTGATTTGATAAGGTTAAAGAACAATTTGAGAGATGAGATTTATTGACAAGTGTCATCACCTTAGCCTTATATCTTTCATGTCCTAATCTTTCTTGACACTGATTCTTCAGCTTCACACTTTATATCCGCTTGCATAGCAACAATCAGTGGAACGAATCTCCGGCATCTACTATCTCTGCTGCCACCGTTTCAATGTCGGCGGTGGCAGAGTTGAACCCATCTTCTTCATGCAAAAGACCCGCCCTTTGCAGTTCTTTAAAGTGTTCTTACGCGTTACGTCGTCATTACAATCGTCGTTCTCTTTTCCTCAGGCCAGCCTCCGTATCCCACGGTTCCAAGATTTACTGCTCCGTAACTTCCAAGTAAGTTGCCGTGTTTTTATGTGTGTACGTGTATTTTCAAGAAAGTTGGTATTAGAAAGAAAGCGAGACATAATGTGGAGGCAAAAATCCATTGATGAATGAGAAAAGCTCTTTCTCTGTATATCAGATTGTGATTTTGTAAAATGAAAGTCACGAAACTCAACTACCACAAGTCAACCTATTTATACCAACAGTAAAGAAGAACAAATGCGACTAATGATAAAACGTATTTTATCAAATGACTTCTAATATTTCCCCTCAAGATGGGGAGTGAATATTTTCAATTCCCATCTTGACCATCAGTGCTCGAAGCTTTGTAGGAAGAAGAGCCTTAGTGAATATATCTCCAAGTTGCAAATGAGAGGCAACATGCAGTACTCGAATGATGCCTGATTGTATTCTTTCGCGCACAATGTGACAGTCAATTTCAATATGTTTTGTACGCTCATGAAATACAGGGTTGGATGCTATATAAATGGCTGCTTGATTGTCACAAAACAGCGTCACTGGTACGTCAATCGACCGTGCACAAATCTCTGAGCAATGAAATCATCCGGACGGCTTCACAAGTAGCATTTGCCATGGACCTGTACTCGGCTTCAGCAGAAGATTTAGACACTGTTTGTTGCTTCTTTGATTTCCAGGAAATTAATGAGCTGCCCAGCATCACACAAAATCCAGTGACTGAGCGACGTGAATCAGGACATGCAGCCCAATCAGAGTCCGAGAACACATGCAATTTGGCTTCGGTATTCGAACTATAGAACAAGCCTTGACCTGTTGTACCCTTCACATATCTTAGAACTGAATACACAGATTGCAAATGAGCAGTTCGTGGTGCCGAAACAAACTGACTAAGTCTGTTTACTGAATAGGCCAAGTCCGGACGTGTGATAGTGAGGTAAAGTAGCTTTCCTACAAGCCTACGATACATGGACGGATCTGCTAATAACTCGCCATCATCTTGACTGAGTTTCGAATTGGCATCCATGGGAGTTGTGCGAGGTTTACTCCCAATAAGTCTGGCTTCAGTGACTAACTGAAGTGCGTAATGACGCTGACATATGTATATACCTCGTGAAGATCTGGCTACCTCAGTGCCCAAGAAATACTTCAAGTCGCCCAAGTCCTTTAACTTGAATTGCATGTTCAAGAAAAGTTTCAAACTCTCGGCTTCAGTATCATTATTTGTGGCGATTACTATGTCATCCACATATACCAACAAGGCCAAGAACACATCACCGTGTGTACGAACAAATAGGGAACTGTCCGCATGGAATTGAACGAAGCCAATCTTGAGTAAGAGTGGAAGAGAACTTAGCAAACCATTGCTGAGAGGCTTGTTTGAGTCCATATAAGGATTTTTGTAGCTTGCAAACAGCATTAGGTGGCAATGATTCCCCCTTTCGTTCATACCCGGGAGGAAGTGACATGTAAACCTCTTCAATAAGTCACCATGCAAAAATGCATTGTTTACATCAAGTTGCATCAAGGACCATTCTCGAATGGCTGCTAAAGCTAATAAGGTTCGGACTGTGGTCAACTTAGCAACAGGACAAAAAGTCTCAAAATAATCAACCCCTTCTTGTTGTGTATACCCTTTTGCGAGCAAGCGGGCCTTATATCGTTCGAGAGTCCCATCTGCTAGAAACTTGGCTTTGTAGACCCATTTGTAGCCAACAACATGTTTACCTAGTAGGCAAGGAAACAATGGTCCAAGTGTTATTGCTCTCTAAAGCACTCAACTCATCAGTCATGGCCTGACACCATTCCGAGTGCTGAACAGCCTGAGAGAATGTGTTAGGCTCAGGAATGGATGAAATATTGTTGACAAAAGCTCGGTAGGAAGGTGAAAGTCGATGAGTGCTAAGAACCAATGACAAGGGGTGAGCAGTAGACAGCTCGGGTGAGCATGAGGAAGTAGCAAAACAATGATAGTCACGTAGGTGACCAAGCTTGGTGGACACTCTTTTAGAATGAGATTGTGGTAGTGGGTCAGTAGCTGTTGATGGTAGATGAATATGTGTGGGAAGGACATTTTCAGAAAAGAAATGAGAAGAACAGTCGAGTGGAGATGATTGTTCTGCAAACGGGAAAATTTGCTCATGAAAAACAACATCCCGAGATATATAAATTTCATTGGTGTCAATGTTGAGAAGTTTATAGGCTTTATAACCTGAGGGATATCCAAGAAATACAGGATTTGATGGCACGAAGAGAAAATTTGGAACGTTGGCTCAAAAGTGTAGAACCATAGCAAAGGCACCCGAACGATCTAAGGTGAGAGTAAGCGGGCAGCTTCTGAAACAACAACTCAAAAGGACTTTTATCAGAAAGACGTGAAGAAGGAGTTCGGTTGATGAGGTAGACTGAAGTAGAGACACAATCACTCCAATAAACTAAAGGGACATGTGATTGAAACAACAAAGCTCGAGCTACATTCAAGATGTGTTGATGTTTTCGTTCCACAATGGAATTTTGTTATGGTCGTTCAACACATGAATGATAGGATACAATTCCCTCGGCCTTGAAAAAATTGGAGAAATTCAATTCTGGGGCATTGTCAGAACGAACAGATTTGACTTTGGAACCAAATTGTGTATGGACCAACTTGCAAAAATCAGGTAAGATACACAAAACATCAGATTTGGCTTTCATCAAATATATCCAAGTGTATCGTGTGTGATCATCAACAATGGTAAGAAAATACTTATATCCTTCAACACTCAAAGGATGAAATGGACCCCAAACATCAATGTGAATTAACTCAAAAGGAATATCACAAGTTAGATTGTTGGGAGAAAATGATAATCTCTTTTGTTTAGCTAGGTGACAAATTGAACAGTCAAGTACATCACTTGGATTTATTGAACCATCATGAAATAACTGGCCTAATACAGACAATCTAGGCGAAGAGGGATGTCCCATTCTATAATGCCATAATTGGCTATGAGTAACAGAAACATTACAGACTGTAGGAAAAGTGTTGGATGGATTCATAACATAAAGGTTACCAACGCGGCTACCCATCCCAATCCTCATTTCCTTGGTGATATCCTCAATGACACAAGAATCAGAAGAAAATGACATAGAACACTTTAGATGTTCGGTTAGAGAGCTAACAGAAACAAGATTGAAATGGAAGCTGCCAACAAAAAGCACATTCTCGAGTATCAAGTCAGGGGACAACAAAACAGTTCCTATATGTGTTGCTGCCACTGTGGAATTGTCAGGTAGTGTGACTGTGGAATTTGTGGCTTTATAGGAATGAAAATACGCAAGAGAACAGCAAATATGATGTGTGGTTCCCGTGTGTAGGACCCAATGATTATTAAGGATAGAAGAATCATAAAAGGATAATGAAGAGATACCACTGAGACACGATGCAGATGCCTCAAGTTGCTTCGAATCCATAGTGGTGCCATAGTTAAGCTGCAGTTGAGTGCTCAAGAAGGCAAGGAGCTGCTTGCATTGGTCGGGACTTAGCGAATCAGGTGCACTGCTGGTTGGCTCTGAATTGGCTGGAGTATCAGCAACTTTAAGATGGTTTGCTCGAACTTTAGATGCATTACTGGTGGTTACAGAATATTGCTTCGGCTTGTATTTGGGATGACTTGGTGGATATCCATTCAATTGGTAGTATTTATCACTGGTATGGCCCGGATAATGACAGTAAGAACAAGTTGGCAGATCTGATTTTCTACATTTATCATTTTTACCATATGAAGGTCCCTTGACAATCACTATGCTCGGATTAGGGGACGAGTGTGAAGAGTGATCCAATGACGAACCAGAAATGTCAGAATGTATGGTTCGTTGACGTTCTTCCTGAACCACCAATGAGAAGATCTTCGAAATTACAGGAATCGGATCCATCATCAGAACTTGAGCACGAATCTGAGCATATGACTCATTGAGTCCCATCAGAAATTGCATAACATAATCTTGATTTTGGTACTTCACCCAATCCTTCATAGAACCACAATTACACACCGATACCGGCTGGAAATCTTTCAATTCATCTCACAAAGTTCTCAGACGAGTATAATAAGTGCTAACATCCATTGAACCTTGTTGTTAACCAGTCAATAACATTTTGATTTGAAAAATTCGAGGTGCATTACCTTGATTGAAACCTTTCGCGGAGATCTATCCAAATCTTATGTGCGGTAGCCATATACACGAGGCTATCAGCTATTTCTCGACTCACAACATTAAGTAGCCACGAAATCACCATACTATTGCATCTAATCCAGGCATCATACAACAAATCTTCAGGAGAAGGACGCACGAACGTTCCATCAACGAAAACAAGCTTATTCTTAGCAGTAAGTGCCATAGACATCTCACGACTCCAGGTATTATTATTGTTACTTGCAAGGAAGTGAGATACAAACACTAGACCAGGATGATCACCATTTTGGAGAAATTACGGGCTACTCGAATCATCGATAATTCTCCCACTCTGTGAAGTCGTAGCTTGAAGATGTGGCACATTAGCTTTCACCATGGCGAGAACAAAGGAGCAATCGGATTCAATACTCTGATACCATATTAGAAAGAAAGCGAGACATAATGTGGAGGCAAAACTTCATTGATGAATGAGAAAAGCTCTTTCTCTGTATATCAGATTGTGATTTTGTAAAATGAAAGTCACGAAACTCAACTACCACAAGTCAACCTATTTATACCAACAGTAAAGAAGAACAAATGCGACTAATAATAAAACGTGTTTTATCAAATGACTTCTAATAGTTAGTATTGTTTTCTTGGTTGGATTGGTGGTGTCTTGGGTGATTGTTTATTTTTTATGATGGATTTTGTAGTGAAATTCAAGCACCGGTGGCTGTGAAGATTGATGACCTGTAGAAGAAAGCCGAATGTTATGGAGTCTTTTGTCTCACTTATGATCTCAAAGCTGTGAGTATTTTACATTTGATTTCGTTTTGCACTTGGGAATTTTCCAAAATTTCCCCCATAAAATAAAATATTAATAGTTTAGCTTTAAAGTTTAAACAATAAACTATATTATACTCTTTGGGTAGTAGAAGTTTACTTTTTATGAAATGTTCGTTTTCCGGTTAATGTCTTGTTTCTATCTCTTGTCATGTATTTTGGGAGAAAATGTCCTAAAATTCATAGAACAACTAAAAGTGAAATTTTTTGTTGTCATAAAAACGGATGGAGAAAAAACCTTTTCATTTAAATTTCGGACATGAAAAGCACTGATCTTGGTCTATTGCCCTTTAGGAAGAGGAAACCCAATCTTGGAAGAAACTGATAAATGTCGCTGTCTCTGGTGCAGCGGGGATGATATCCAATCATCTTCTTTTCAGAGTAAGAGGTTTCTTCTCCATTATCATTCACAAGTGACAGCATGTCGAATTGAATTGAGGGCCAAATTGTGGATCGTTTTCCACGTGACTGCAATTTCTTATTTTAAGGTCCAAGAAAATTTATACTTGTTTTGTACTGGTGTATCAGCTTGCTTTCGGGGGAGGTTTTTGGGCCAAATCAACCAATTGCATTAAAACTATTGGGATCCCAGCGTTCTATCCAAGCTCTTGAAGGTATGAGTGTTCCTATTCCGATTACATTAATGGCTTCACTGCTACCAATAAGTGCACTGTCTGATATTAACAATGGGGTCTTTTGAAAAGCTCGGTTGCAGATTTGATTGATCTTAATTAATCATGCTGGTTCCTCTTTAAATTTATGATAGATTTGATTCCCTTAAGATTTGGCTAGATTTGTTTGCAAGCTGTACTTGAAAAGTTTGAACTCAACTTGACATATCAGGAGTTGCAATGGAACTAGAGGACTCTTTGTTTCCTTTGTTGAGAGAAGTGAGCATCGGCATTGATCCATATGAGGTGTTCCAAGATGCAGAATGGGCACTTCTGATTGGAGCGAAGCCTCGTGGCCCTGGAATGGAACGAGCCGGCTTACTAGACATAAACGGGCAGATTTTTGCTGGACAGGTGCCGTTTTCTTGAAATAACATAGAGTTATGGATGGATGATTAATTTCATTGTATTTTCTTGGAGTGACTTCCTGAATTTCATATCAAGCGACATTTATATTCTTACCTTTTATTGCAGGGAAAAGCCCTTAATGCTGTCGCATCCAGTAATGTAAAAGTGATTGTCGTGGGAAACCCTTGTAATACTAAGTAGTTTTATGTTTCTCGTGTTCTCGTTTCATAGTTCTTCATCTTATTTAATTTTTTTACTAATATTATTGTTATTTTCTTTTTTTAAAGTGCGTTGATTTGTTTGAAGAATGCACCAAATATTCCTGCAAAAAATTTCCACGCCCTGACTAGATTAGATGAAAATCAAGCAAAATGCCAGGTGAGCAAAAACTATCAACATATTCATTCTTCGAGAAAATATGATAGGGCTAACGACGATATAAATCATGATTCTTTTTTCCAAACCTGGACCTCTCATCTTGATGCTTTTGTTCTATGTGATATTGCAGGGATGCATTTTTTATGCTTTGTATTGTCACAAATGAGAATAATTGTAGTACTTTTCAAAATATGACATTCTTTTTCATGGTTTATACAGCTTGCCTTGAAGGCAGGAGTTTTTTACGACAAAGTTTCTAATGTTACCATATGGGGAAACCACTCAACAACGCAGGTCATTCATCAGATTTCACGTTAAGCTCGTTATGTTTTAAGGTTTTGTTTCGTTTTTTATAGCAAAATTATTCTTTATATTGAATCAGGTTCCCAACTTTTTAAATGCTAAAATAGATGGTTTGCCTGTGAAAGAGGTTGTTAAGGATACGAAGTGGTTGGAAGAAGAATTCACTGAGAAGGTTCAAAAGGTTAGATGTATAAGCTTAGGTTTATATGAAAGGGTAAAATGCTTTCAAACACAGCAATAACAGGTCTGATTTGAAATTGATTTTTCAGAGAGGTGGTGTACTCATTCAAAAATGGGGAAGGTCCTCGGCTGCATCCACTGCCGTTTCAATTTTAGATGCAATAAGATCTCTTGTAACTCCTACTCCTGAAGGGGATTGGTTCTCATCTGGAGTAAGTTGTTGGATTCTTGATCACTTTAGAGTCTATGGAATCATATTTCAGTGTGTTGATAAAAATAATCCATAACTAACAAACTGATGAACACATGAACGCTTTAATAAAATTATATGTTACATCCCAATCTGCATAAGTGAGATTCTACATAGTGGATTCTACTTCCAACTATTTAACGTGCGTCCTTACTCCTTACTGCACAAAATTGACTAACCCAAGACGCCAGTAGAATTAAATGCAATTTTATAAAGCCACTAACTCATGCTCCAGACCACATTTAGTGGGGATATTATTATTTGCTTCGAAACGAGCTTCTATATTGTATATCTTGCATATTACACAAGCAATATCTAAGAAATAGAGGGATTGCATTTTAAGTTTTACTTTACAATGAAAACCTTATTTTGTTTTCGGTTGAGAGGATGGGTACTCTCTGATTCCATTTTAGCTTATAAATAGACTTTAAATGTATAGTTGCTTCATTATTGGAGACATATATGATATAACTATATCATATTGAATTTCATGCTGGTTGGACTTTGATATTGTGTATCCTATGGAAAAAAATTTAGGTGTATACTACTGGAAATCCTTACAGTATAGCAGAGAATATTGTTTTCAGTATGCCATGCAGATCAAAAGTAAGTTTTTTGCTGAAGTTTTCTTCCACGTCATTTAATATGATTTTCTTTTCTTGAAGTTTTGCTTCATTTAATCTAATTTTTACGTTCTCAGGGAGATGGTGATTATGAACTAGTCAAAGATGTAGTATTTGATGACTACCTTTGGAGTCGAATCAAGAAGGTATTTTTGTATGCCTGTACAATTTCTCCCGACTTCAATATACAACGGGTATGTTTTGTTATTTGTAGACAGAAGCTGAACTTCTTGCTGAGAAGAAATGCGTAGCCCATCTCACCGGAGAGGTGATTGTCCCGGAATTTAATTATTTCGCTCAACTTTTCCTATTTTTTTGTTATTCTGTCAGTAAGATTCTCACCAATATTTCTTCATAAAAAGCTTGGTTCTTGTGTCTATTGGCGCTCCACAAAGTTTTTAAATTCTTGGCTTGGTAGCATTTGAGAGAACGTTCTGATATTCTTGATACCGTATCCTGGAAATTTGCATCGATGTATGTCTTTTTTTCAGGGTGTTGCTGTGTGTGATCTTCCTGGAGACACGATGCTTCCTGGAGAAATGTAAAACCGAAGAGCGGCTAGTTGCACATGCGGTTAGATAGCCCATTGTCCCAAGCTTCCTACAGTCACTAGAAAAAGATGATGTAGATACGTATATATTCAAAAATTGGGGTAGTTTGGATCCCATTCATCAAGTTTTGAACTCATTTTCCGCTGCTGAGTTTTTATGCCTCAGCTTTCGATGCGCAGCACCTCCCGTACTCATGTATCTTTCGACTTGGTACTGTCTTCTGATGTTTGTACTTTGTAGTCTATAATTTGCTTGATATATAAAATATGTGAATTTTATTTTGTCACACTTTAATTATTGATTGTTATTGAATAACATAGTTTTCCTGATGTGTGAATTCAGTTTCACATTCGTAACGATGCATAGCGGCCGCAAATTTGCCTCAGTTTTTATGAATAGCCGAAACGATGTTGGAAAAAATTTATGAATAGCCGAAACGATGTGGGAAAAAAAAAATTTAACCCATAAAAAAATTTGCGAATTTCTAACACAGACACGTTTGTTCATTTTTATGGTGTATTACAAACATTAAACCTGGCATTGTCGGCATCCGCGCCGCTTTTAACAATGAAAAACAAATCAAAATGAAGAATCATACGATTATACACGTTAAAAGCAAGAATCTCTCCCGCTGACAATAACATTAATGAAATCCCAACAGTATCATTAGTATAATCAGATTTGACGGAATTCTCTATAGCAGACAAGCGGACTGCTCAAAGTCTAAAATCCCTACACGTCCTACCAGCTATTTTTCATCCAATACCGACCCAAAATAAAATAAATGTGCAGATCTTATAATTAAATAGAGTAGAACACTCGGAGACTTTAATTGGCACATATATGTGCTCCGAGTTTAAAGCTCATGGAGAGAACTAAGACAAACAGAAAGACGAAATACAACAAATCCCTGGTGATAGCTGAGACAGTCTTTCCCGGATGTATGTTTACGCGAGATTCCAAGTTGGCAGAACCATCTTCACCACGTGAAAACCCAAATGAAAGAATAATGTTCAGGTTCTCATGCTTTCCAGAAGGTGGGAAAGTTCCACTGTTGCCTACTGTCAAATTCCTTAGCTCGATCATGCCAGCAGTGAAATGCGCAGAAGTGGAAGATTGGGGCACGGAATTGAAATGCATGGTCGCATTCTTTAGAGGGAATTCTTCAGCAAATGCTGGTGGTGCATGGATGTTGCCCAACATTTGACTTGCCTGTTTGATGAATGGATACTTAAAATCTGCAGGGGAAGAAGGTAAACCTAAGTTAGATTAGACAAACAAAATTTGCACTATTTTAGGGCTCTAGGGAAATACAAAGCAAAATGTAGGTATCCTTTAAGTACCTGATTGATATTTTGCCGACTCTTGGTTATGTGATGGAGATGCAGAATAATTATTACGATCGTCAACAATCTGTCCACTTGGAATAATATCTTGCTTTGTTCCTTCATTTGGTTCCTGGCATGAAAGAACGAGTTGGAGTGATGCATTTCAAGTGACATCGGAAACATAACAAATTAAAAAATAAAATAGTAACAATAAACAACCACCTTCTGACAAAGGGACGTGTGAAGAGCACCCTCACTTTCAAGTATTGCTGAAGGATCAGGAGCGAATCTCTCAGAATAGTTCTCACTGGCATCAAAGTATGTAAGGTACTCCTCAAACATGTCAAAAGAAGAAGCATTCGCTTCAACGGGATTGGAGAGATCATTAGCTTCAATGAAACCTTCATCTCCAAATGGAAGATAATCAGTAGAATCCAGAAATGGTTCGTCAAGTAAGTAATCCACATCCTCAGAATTCCCAGATTTGCTGGATTCACCAATGTATTCATGCTTGACTAAATTTCCGTTCATATCATAAGGAATAGGCAGCACATATAAATTTGTATCATCCAACTTCTCTGGTCCATAGCATGGTTTAGCACAATCCAGGAGCTTTTGGGTGTTTTTGGTGTCACTGACTGATTCTGGTGTTTCACCACCAAGACTGCCATCAGCAGATTGGAAGTTCAACTGAGGATGAGTAATATCCGATGAAACATCTGATCCAAGAATCTGGAAAACAGAAATATTAGCAAATAATTTTTGCGAAACGGACATCATCATGGGGGAACATCTACTAAGTTGATATTAAGTCATTTATCTCAATATCTTGAAGGGTGTGCAAATGCCATCCCGGAAATATTCACTATAAATTGAGGAAAGATATATTGCTACAAGTCTTTGAACAATGCTATTTATCAATTTATTTTTCGAGTCCCCCAGAAAACCTTGTGAATCCCCAATAGCATTAAAATAGCAAAACCAGTAATTCACCTTTTCAAAGTTACATATTACAGAAAGATTGCAAACATTGTGTCTCACGTAATTCCCACCCAGACAAGCATAATTAACCGGCTTTAATCCGAGAAAACACAATCATGGTACAAGGACAAACCTGTCCAAGGTAATTCCCATCCAGATATGCATCATCGCCAAAGTCCTCTTCCTCCAAAACATCCATTTTGGGAACTGGTTCCAACTCATCATTCTCCCATTCCTCATCCAAAAATGGTGCCCCATACTGTTCACCATTCTTGGGCCCTGAACCACTTTTCTGAAAGACTCGGCACAGCACAAATGCATCCTTTTAACAAGTAAGTGAACAGGTCAATAAATTGTAAGCATTATCCATAACAATAATCATTAATTTTTCAAAAAATATCCAAATTATCATTCAAAAAAATATATTTCTTCCCAAATTCTATTAATAATTTCGCTTGCTACAGCATCAACATACCCATAAATCAATTTTTCTAATCAATTATTTTTCCCAAAAGACCAGTACCAAGTTACGATTCTTAAGGTTTCAGGTATATTTAACATATAGATTCCGTCGAACAAAATACCTGTCCTGCGGAATAGTAAATAATTTTAAACGAAATCAAGCTATCCCACCTGAGATATTCCAGCTCCCTCCAATTCTAGGTCAGTAAGCCTGTATTCATGCATAACCCAGTTGCTCCTCTGACCTTTTGGAGCACGACCATTATGATAAACAAGAGTTTTCTTCATGCCCACAATATGTTTTCTATGGTAAACTTCCCTGTCCTTTCCGGTCGTTTTCCAGTACCCTTTTTCAGTTGCTCTGTTTGTCCTTGCTCCATTACCATATTTCCTATCCAGCATACTGAAGAAATACCACTCCAGATCTCTAGTCTTCAGCCTTGACATGCCTAAAAACCAGGCCAATAGCTACAGTCAAGTTCATCTCAAACTTGGATAATGTAGTAGAGGGAAAGGACCAACAGCCTTAAGCTAGAGGAAAAAAACAATCCATATTGGTCATTGACGTGATATGCTCGGCAGTTAATCATGAATAACCATAACAAGGAGTTGTAATGGCGAGTATCCAATTTTCGTAAACTAAATCCGGTAATTTCAGTCATAATATCCAAATGCATCTGCTAATACATCCTTACCAGCTAGGTAGATAATAAAATAAGAGAAGTTCATTATATATCTATATGATAATAGAAGTTATAAGATAAAATTAAAATGCAACTCGAAGAATTCATACACAAAGCATGGATAAATTCAAAATAGCTAAGTTCAACATTCACCCACTGGGAGCGGAGAAATGTTGGTTTCTCCATTCTAAAAACTGATCGTTTTTTAGTTGAAGAACATTTTTGTGCAACGTCAGCAAAGCATGCTTAAACGTGGACACAAACAAAACCTTGCCAAATAAATCCACAAATTTCTATACATGGAATCTCTGTATATCTAAATAAAAAATTCCATCACTATAACAATTCGTAGTCAAATATCAGAAAAGAAAAATTGATGAGGAACGATCCATGCTTGCTATTAACAAACTGAATAATCCATTGTCACTGAATTAAACTCTAAAAATTGGTGGACAGCAAATCCACAGAAAACCCTTCATCGGATCGCCTACACAAAGAAAGAAATGTTCATAATCAACCAAGTTACTCCATCCCAAAAAAATAACATGTAAAGCAAAAAACATCGCAAATAATAAAACAAAAATCAGCCCATCCACGCAATCAAGGGTTTCTGAAGGGCAGTACTTGGAAGATCCCACGGCTCGGTCTTGTAGATATCGATCTCAGCAATCGCGTCCGATTGAAATGTTTTCCCGCAGACTTTCCGCCTCAAATAATACCGCACCAATTCTTCATCCGTCGGATGGAATCGGAAGCCCGGCGCCAGCGTATTCGGAGACGCAGATGATTTTTTCTTGCCTGACGATTCCATTTCCACAATTAAGATTGATCGATTCGGTCTGATACTAAAAAATAACTTTGAATTTCAGGAAATCGGAGAGCTCAGGTTTAATCCAATATGACAGCTGCCATTTTCTAGGAGTGGAGACGCAGAATTAGGTCAAATAAATAGTCCACATTTTCAATTAAATCTTTTACGATTCATCCCAAAAGTTAGACAGACCAAACATCATCCAATTTTACATATATAATTTTTATATTCAACTAATGTAACACATTTATTTCATTATAGTATATGTAAATAAACCACTAAAACGTCAAATTTACAAGAGCAGATTATCCCCAAAGAAGTTCAAATTGTTCTCCCGGATGAAATTCAGTACAAAACATTGAAAATATATTACTACTATATGATAGTTAAGTACAAAATGTTTCAAATCTTACACTAATATATGATTTTTTTAGTACTCGAACATATATAAAAAATATCGATATTAATGGCAAGTTTTTCTCGAAGGAAAATCGGTACAAGGACGATGAAAATAGGGTGATACTATATGATATTCGAGTACATAATGTTTCATATCTAATATTAATATATGATTTTTGAGTACTCATACATGTATAACAAGTATTTGTATTAATGCTCGTGTTTTTCCGGATGAAATCGTTGCAAAATATTAAAAATATTGTAATAATATATGATATTTCAAAATATCAATTCTTTCAAATATAATATTAATATATGATATTTGAATACACAAACCAGTATAACACATGTTTACATTAATATAATTATTTCAATTTTATACTCAGAATTTTATCTTTTATACCGGATCTAAATCAATCAATACTCAAATATCATAAAATAATTATAGATTTTCAATTTTTTTTATCAAATTTCATCCGAAAAACACACGTGTACTTATAGAGTACATAAAAAAAATTTAGTTTGTGTGAATGATAAGTGCAAGAATTGCACGTATTTTATACAATAATCCATTTGAATTATGTTAGTCTCGAACAGAATTATGCTTGGTTTTTGCTGTTTTTGTGTCGTGCATGAGATAAACCACTGATAACGATTAGGGGCATTTTTTATGATGAACTAGAGCCGCGTTGATACAAGACAAACAGAAGAGGTGCACGCACAGAGAAGCGCGGCAGAAGGGGGCAAGCGGTCGTGCCAGAACACGCGCAGCCGCATGCGCAGATGTCCAGCACAAGGGCAGAGGTGCGGGCATGGCCGCGCCAGTTCACACGCAGCCGCGCGCAACACGAACGCACATATTCCAGAAGCCTGCGTGCGGATGCGCCAGAACACGCGCAACCGCGCGCAAGAGGCATGCGGAAACAGACTTAGGGCTTCCGATAGTGCATAAAAGAAAATGAAAGAAACCTACAACAGACACACGGCCGTTTTGGAGGAAAAAGCAGCGAGAAATGAGAGAAAACACTGGGACGAAGAATCGGAACGTAAAGATAGATCATGAAGACGAAGAACGATGAATCTGATGATAGAGACGCCACTTCTGATTTGGCATTGAATCATTCGCCTTTAATTTATTGTGTTGTGATGTCTAAACCTTCGAACATGTTTTGTTTTTGTTTAGATTCCGCTATGAACTAATTTTCTATTCTAGACGATGATGTAATTTCGTTGATACGATAATTTGACTACATTGTTTATGTGGTTGAATTACTTTTGGTTTAATTGTGTTTCTTTGTTTTTAATCGCTTGCAATTTACTGGCCATAAATTGTTTGTTGTCTGATTAATTCTAAAACTCGGGAGATGGATTAGGATGATAGATCATTTGAGACACATAATTGAATGTTTATATCATTCGGAATGCGTATAACTCTAGCGATGCCTGGGTAAGATTATCGTTTGTATTTATCATTTAATTTTAGATTATTATTATGAATGTTTGAATCAAAACTTGAATGATACAATTTATTCTTCACTTGGAAAATGAGGAATAAAATAATTAAGTGTTCTTGGTCATTAAATGATTGAAATTCATGAATATAAATGCATCCGAGAATAATTATCGTGGAAACTAAATGAAATCACTCTTCTAGATATTTTCTCTCATTGATATTTTATCAATTCGATTATTATATTAATATTTATTTACAATTAATTCATTTTCAGTGAACCAAACCTTTTATTGATTCATCTTAATAAAGTCGTGAATATTCTAATCACAAAAACCGATATACGTTTATCAATACACTCATCATGGAAACGATACTTTACTCTCATATATTAAAACTTAGTAACCATGCGTTTACGAACAAAAAATACGCAACGGTAAATTAGTGACCGCAGAAAAAATTTGGTATAGATTAAATAGAAATACAATTATGTTGATGGGTTTTTGGTGACGGAAGTGCCTTCGTCAGCTCCAACGTGAACCATAATACTAGCAAGGGTAAAAGTTTTTATTTTATCTGTCGAGGAAGAAGATTCTAGCTACCCATAAATATTTTTAATTTTTTCTATTCTTTTGAATATTAACATCACTTTTGGATTATGGGGTCGAAGAACAATACTGATACTATATTTTTTTTAAATAATATTAACATTTATAAATTCATGTCGAAACTTACGAAATTTTTATATAATTTTTTTAAACAAAATAATAATTTAATTTCATTAAAATAGGTAAAAAAATTAAGTTTAAAATAGGCAATATATGTTCTCTTAAATAATCATTTTGCTCTTTTATTAAATATTTATCTGATTAATTATATATCATGTACTACAGTGTTCCTACTTAAGTTTTTTTTTTTTTATTAAAAAAATAAAATTTCCTACGAGATTAAATCTCATATATTGCGTGTAATGTTTAGTTATATTACATAGGTAAATCCCAACCCCATTGTATCAAACAAAATAAAACTTTTTAATATCATTACGCACGTTTATTAATTTATGATGTTAAAATATACTACAAAAATCAAATATATTAGAAAATAAATCTGACGAATACCTTGTTAATTAAAATATGCAGTTTAAAAATTAGAGAGATGTAGAATAAGGACGTGATCGAGTTGAGTCGATTTAAAAAAAGAAAAGAAAAATCTAATCCAGTCCGAGACATTTTCTCCCAACTTGAGCTCATTTCAAATAATTTTGGAGTCATTCAAACTCGAGTTTCCGAAAATTATATATGATCAAATCTTCATCGTTTCATAAAAAAATTATACAAAATATCATGCGAACATAAAACAACTCTCACTTTTCTATAAGGAGTTTAATTAATTTTTCTAATAAATTACTTGCTAAAATATGATATTTATTAAAAAAATTGATATAAGAAACAAATTTAAATTTAAACGATACAAAAATAGACGAGAAATGGTATTATATTTGCACATGTGATATAGACCAGATTTACAAAATTCGTATTAAATTCACAATGAACATGTCTTTTGTGAGAGGATCTCACGAATATTTATCTGTGAGACGGGTCAACCCTACCGATATTCACAATGAAAAATAATACTCTTAGCATAAAAAATAATACTTTTTTCATGGATGACCCAAATAAGAGATCCGTCTCACAAAATACGATATGTGATACCGTCTCACACAAGTTTTTGTCATTCACAATTTATTTTTAGAGCAGCTGGCAAAATAAGTTGTTGCCCTATTTACAATTTGTTGTCTCACTCTCATCTACCATATATTTAATGCCATAAACTAGTTAAATAAAATTCTATTTCCAAATGTTAAAACTAAATGAAATAGAGTTCTATAAAAAAAAGTCAAGCCCAACCCGTAAATTTGGGCCAACTTGATTTTTTTCCATTCCTAATTGAGAGGTGGAACGTAGAAAATTAAATGTTGTATAAAAAGTTAGCTCGATTTAGAAATATTTATTTACTTCTATATTTAGAATTTACAAGATTTGTTATAATTTATTCTAACATTCATAATCTGACTAATATGTTTGTCGTAAGTACAAAATTTTGACAATATATCTTATATACACATATCATGTATAACATCTAATGAGCAAGAAATATACAATTAGCCCAAGATAATAGAGATGGTAGAGTATGACATACACATATCAAGATGTCATGTGCCCAATTTCTCTTTGTATTTGTCTTCCCAGTTTGACTATGTCACACAAAGCTTGTTCGATGTTATTTATCTGGTCTGCCTGTTTTGCAAGTTAATACATTGACCATTTGGATTTATCTAGAGCGTACAGAGAAATTAGTGGCTGCGGGTTTTCTTTTTTTATATAAAAAAAATACAACTCAAACACCGTATCACCAAAATATAAACAATCAGTCTACATATTTTTTCACGTTTTTGTTTGAATCGAAACTCAATCTTTAGGTTTCACTATAATCACTTCTAGGATATCGAGAACTATAAAATTTTCGCTCAATTATAATATATATAACATAGATATTAAAAAATTTTCGAACCCATACCGCACCGAACCACATCACACCACACCACACCAGATCCTGGTATCTAAATCGAAACAAACAAAAGGAAGCAGTCCTCACGCCTCACTCCACTTTTGTTAAAAGGAAAAAATGACCCGCACCACTCCCCACCACCATCCCATCTGGTAAGTCAAAATACTTCGATCAAGTTAAATATTTTCCCTCAGATTAATATTAGTCCATGTTGTGAAAAGTGAAAATTTATGGTAAAAAGTAAAAATCTCAAACTCTCAAAATTTACCAAACTACACACTTTATAATATTTTTCTCTCTACTCAATTGTAAATTTCTTCACAAATGAGAGATCTATTTATAGGAAATCTTTACAAATAATCCAAAAATAAAATACATCATTACCTACATCATCACACACTAATTTTCAATATTTACAACTCTTATTTTCAACATTCAAATATTCAACATTCAAATATTCAATACACACATTTTAAATATTATTTTTCAACATTTAATATATTATTTTCAACACTCCCCCTTGTGATGATGATCATGATACGAAGATGTCTTCATTACGTGTTTTTGTACTGCCTCGTTAAAAACCTTACTAGGAAAAACCCATTGGGATAAAAACCATAGTAAGGGAAAAAGAGTGCAGTCACGTAAGCTCCCGCTCATGTTGACACGAACAATTCTTCACAAATTTCGTAGATTGCGCATCCCAATATTATATATGTGCTTTCTGAATATTGACGTAGGAAGTGCCTTTGTGAAGAGATCTGATGAGTTTTCACTTGATTGAATGTGACGAGCATCAATACATTTATTCTTCTCTAGCTCTTTGGTGAATGCGAAGAACTTAGGAGGAATATGTTTAGTTCTGTCGCTTTTTATGTATCCCTCTTTCATTTGAGCAACACATGCATCATTATCTTCATATAGTATCACATGCTTCTCGTCGAATAATAATCCGCATGAGATTTGGATATGTTGGGTCATTGATTTTAACCACACACATTCACGGCTTGCTTCATGTAGTGCAATAATCTCGGCATGATTTGATGAAGTTGTTACGAGCGTTTGTTTCTGTGAACGCCAAGAAATTGCAGTGCCTCCACGAGTAAATACATATCCAGTTTGGGAACGTGCCTTGTGTGGATCAGATAAGTATCCAGCATCGGCATAACCAATTATACTTGGATTAGCATCTTTTGAATACAAAAGTCCCAAGTCTGTCGTTCCTCGTAGATAACGGAATATATGTTTAATTCCGTTCCAGTGTCTCTTTGTTGGATATGTGCTAAATCTTGCCAACAAATTTACGGCAAAAGATATATCAGGCCTTGTACAATTTGTAAGATACATAAGGGCACCGATAGCACTTAGATATGGTACTTCTGGACCAAGAATATCTTCATCATCTTCACATGGACGGAATGGATCCTTTTCTATGTTTAATGATCTAACAACCATTGGAGTACTTAAAGGATTTGATTTATCCATATTAAAACGTTTAAGGATCTTTTCTGTATAATTTGTCTGGTGAACAAACATTCCACATTCTTTTTGTTCAATTTGTAAACCCAGACAATACTTGGTTTTTCCAAGATCCTTCATTTCAAATTCTTCCTTCAAATATGACACAACTTCTTGAATTTCCTTATTTGTTCCAATGATGTTTAAATCATCAACATATACAGCAATAATTACGCATCCGGATGTTGTTTTCTTAATGAAAACACAAGGGCATATTGAATTATTTACATATCTCTTTTTCATCAAGTGATCACTTAGCCGATTATACCACATTCGGCCGGATTGCTTTAACCCATATAACGACCTTTGTAATTTCACAGAATAACATTCTCTGGGTTTTGAACTTTGTGCTTCAGGCATCTTAAATCCTTCAGGGATTTTCATATATATATTATTATCAAGTGATCCATATAAGTAAGCTGTAACAACATCCATAAGACGCATTTCTAAATTTTCAGATACCGCCAAGCTAATCAAATACCGAAACGTAATTGCATCCATCACGGGAGAATACGTTTCTTCATAATCAATTTCAGGCCTTTGAGAAAATCTTGTGCAACAAGTCGAGCTTTATATCTTACTATTTCATTTTTCTCATTTCGCTTTCGAATAAAAACTCATTGGTATCCAACAGGTTTTACACCTTCAGGTGTAAGGACTATAGGTCCAAAAACATTACGTTTATTTAACGAATTCAATTCAACCTGGATGGCTTCTTTCCATTTTATCCAATCCTGCCGATTTTTACATTCACCAAAAGATTTTGGTTCATAATCTTCATTATCATTTATGATGTCGATTGCCACATTATAAGAAAATATATCATCAATTTCTTCTATATCTTTTCGGTTCCATATTTTTCTAGTATTAATATAATTGATAGAGATTTCATGATTCTCGTCAGTTTGTGGTTCTGACAGAACATTTTCATCATCAAGTGTTTCTTCAGGAACATCATTTTTTATTTTGTGATCATCGTGTTTCTCTATGACTTTCTTTTTCGAGGATTTTTATCCTTGGAACCGACTGGCCTTCCACGCTTCAGGCGTTTAATGACATCATGAGTATTTTCAATTTGTTTCTTCGGAATTTCAATTCGAGCAGGGGCATTTGCAGCATGTATATATGATTTAGTTACCCCTTTTGTGTCTGCAAATGCATCTGGTATTTAATTTGCTATTCTTTGCAAGTGCACAATTTGCTGTACATCTTTTTCACATTGTTTTGTTCTTGGATCCAGATGTAACAATGATGATACATACCATGTAATTTCCTTTTCGATATGTTTTTGTTCTCCCCCTAACATTGGGAAGATTTCCTCATTAAAATGACAATCAGCAAAACGTGCTGTGAACACGTCGCCTGTCTGAGGTTCAAGATATCGAATGATTGATGGACTATCATAACCGATATAAATTCCAACCTTTCTTTGAGGTCCCATTTTCTTTCGTTGCGGTGGTGCAATAGGCACATACACCATACATCCAAAAATTCTCAGATGAGAAATGTCTGGTTCTTTACCAAATACAAGCTGCAGTGAGGAGTATTTATGATATGCACTTGGTCTGATGCGAATTAATGAAGCAGCATGTAAAATTGCATGTCCCCATATAGAAATAGGGAGCTTTGTTTTCATAATCATTGGTCTAGCAATCATTTGCAGACGTTTAATCAATGATTCAGCCAATCCATTCTGTGTATGTACATGAGCAACAGGATGCTCAACAATGATTTCCATAGACATACAATAATCATTGAAAGTCTGGGAAGTAAATTCACCAGCATTATCAAGTCTAATTTTCTTGATTGTATAATCGGGAAATTGATTCCTCAATTTTATTATTTGAGCAAGTAATCTTGCAAATGCAACATTTCGAGTTGACAATAAACATACATGTGACCATCTGCTGGAGGCATCAATTAATACCATAAAGTATCTGAATGGTCCACATGGTGGATGGATTGGTCCACAAATATCACCCTGAATACGTTCAAGAAACATTGGTGATTCAGTTTGGATTTTGGCTGACGATGGTCTTATAATAAGTTTTCCAAGAGAACATGCTTTACATTGAAACTTATTATTCTGAAAGATCTTCTGGTCTTTCAGTAGATGACCATGTGTATTTTCTATAATTCTTCGCATCATTGTTGAACCAAAATGTCCTAATCGATCATGCCAATTGGTTAATATTGAAGAATTATCTATTATCATGTTTGATTCAATGAGACTTATATGTGTATAATGCAATCCAGTAGGGAGCATTGGTAGTTTTTCAATCACATATTTCTTTCCTGATTTATATGTGATAAGACACATATATTTCACATTCCCTTCATTCATTGTTTGAGTATCATAACCATGGGAATATATATCATTAAAACTCAACAAATTTCTTTTCGATTGTGGTGAATATAAAGCATCATTGATCAAAAATTTTGTACCATTAGGTAACAAAAATTGTGCCGTACCACATCCTTCAATCAAGTCTACAGGACCTGATATTGTATTCACCGTTGTTTTTGTTGGTTTTAGTTCCAAGAAATATCTTTTATCTCGGAGAATAGTGTGCGTTGTACCACTATCGGGTATGCAAACTTCAGCTTTGCTTATAGCATTTTCCATATTTGAATTTCAAAAAAAAATATGCAATGAAATAAGATTACTGACAATACATATGTAAATATAACACATATCATAATTGTACAATAAAACATTATTATATGAATACATGAAAAATAATTATTGTACATTTATATTCTACCATTATATTGTTCATTCTCAGAGAAATCATCGAGAAAATCAGTAGCATCGATATTGTTCATTTCTATCCCACCAACATATTGATCATTTCCAGAGAAATCATTCATAAAATCAGCAGCATCAAAATGAGTTGAATAACTCAAACGGTCACTGCGTTCAGTGAAGTTGGTCTCTTTTTCTTTCCCCTTTATCAATTCTTTATAGAGCTTGCAAAGGTGCTCAGGGCTCGACAAATACGAGACCAATGTCCTGGAGTGTCGCATCTGAAACAAGAACTTTCAAATCTTTTCGAGTGATTTTCATTAACACTCATGTTCTCATGATGCCTTTTCTGTGGGTGGTTCGTGACGCCCTTTTGAGATGAGTTATAAAAATAACTATCTCTATTGTTTTCAAAACCACGGCCTCGACCACGACCTCGGCCAATTTCACGTCCACGACCACGACCACGTCCTCGACCTCGACCTCGACCAAAACCTTGTCTTTGAATTTGATTTTGGTTTCCAGGTTTAAATTCATTTTTACTCACATCATTTACTTCTGGAAATGCTGTTGATTCAGTGGGTCGGGACTGATGATTTCTTATTAATAGCTCATTGTTCTTTTCCGCCACAAGAAGACAGGCGATGAGTTCAGAATATCTCGCAAATCCACGCACTCTATATTGTTGCTGTAAAGTTATATTTGATGCGTGAAACGTGGAAAATGTTTTTTCAAGCATTTCCGATTCTGTAACCTCATGTCCACAAAATTTTAGCTGCGAGATTATTCGATACATCGCTGAATTATAATCACTGACTTTCTTACAATCTTGGAATCTTAACATATTCCATTCATCACGGGCGGTCGGAAGTATAACTTCCCTTATATGTTCAAATCTTTCTTTCAATCATTTCCACAGAACCATGTGATCTTTTTCGATGAGATATTCACATTTTAAACCTTCATCGAGATGTCGACGCAAAAATATTATAGCTTTTGCTTTTTCTTGTGATGAAGATATACCATTTTCTTTAATGGTCTCGCTTAGACCCAATGACTCAAGATGCATTTCTACATCGAGAGTCCATGGCATATAATTTTTTCCCGTGATGTCGAGCGCAACAAATTCGAGCTTTGTCAAATTTGACATGGTGGTGCTAAAAAATTACGATGCATTTTATTAGTTAATGAATATTGCAATACAAAGTAATGGATAAACAACAATTACAAGCATTTGTAAAAATAAAAAAAACGCACGAGAAGGATATTTTCCGATAAATAAAAGACTCGTGAGTATGATAACCAAAATAATTAAAAATAACCTTGAGAAAGTCATCTTCTTTTTTCTTCGAAAAATTTGATGAAGAATAATTTTTAGAGAATAGAAGAAAGTTGGAGTGATTGAAAGAGTTTGTGAGATCATATTTATAGGGCAAAAACTAGCCGTTTTGTTACCGTTTATGACCGTTGGTGTACAAAAAAATAAATGTATGTATTTGTATAATTTTATGGTAATAATATGGTGTATATAATATTAGTCATGTTTAAATAATTATGTATATCATATCACATTATTATAATGATGTGTCATAAGTTATTTTGTTTAAAAATCTTATATGCTTTTATACTTGTCGTATCCCTTACCGGGAGTGTGAGATGTCGTCTTAACATCCTCCCAGGATTTATAACAAGTTTTTGAAAAATTTATTTTTATTATTTCTAATAATAACATTATATTATATATTAAATATATACACAATAAATAAATAACAATAAAATAAATATTATTATTTTTGTTATCTTTTTCTTCTGTTTGGAGCTTGGAAAAGTATGGAGGAATTTTAGAGCTTCGTGCTGATAACGTGTTGTGAAAAGTAAAAATTTATGGTAAAAAGTAAAAATCTCAAACTCTCAAAATTTACCAAACTACACACTTTATAATATTTTTCTCTCTACTCAATTGTAAATTTCTTCACAAATGAGAGATCTATTTATAGGAAATCTTTACAAATAATCCAAAAATAAAATACATCATTACCTACATCATCACACACTAATTTTCAATATTTACAACTCAAATATTCAACATTCAAATATTCAATACACACATTTTAAATATTATTTTTCAACATTTAATATATTATTTTCAACGGTCCATTCAATATTATATGTTGATATAATAATTTGATAATGGTAATTACTATATCTGAAAAAAAATCAAAATTTCCATTAAGGTGATAATTTGACCTAACATGTTTGATTTTTGTTATCGGATGAAAATAATACTTTTTTTCTCCTTGTGAAGAAATATTCAATACAAAAAGTGAAGGAGAAGAAAAAGGGGTTTTTTTTTTTATCTCACATGTGTACATGGTCTATGAGTTTTCTCGTAATTAGGGTTTTGTTGTTAAAGAAATTGTAATTGTAGTTTTGTTAGGGGAAGGAGTTAAAATACTTTCAATGTTTTCTTTGGGATCTGGAGATTAAGAAGTCACGATATTGTGTGCTTGGATATTTTTTTGTAGTTTATCAAGACCATGTATGGAGATATTTGGATATTGTGAGGTTTATCTCGATTTGAATCCATAAATAGAATCTTCGAAGTACCAATAATGGGGGTTTTCTGCTGTTTGCAAATTAATTTTGTTTAGAAAGAATATCTAAGAGGGTGATAATTTGTGTCTGGATTAAGCTTTCTATGGGTTGAACTGGGTTAGGGTTAGATCTGTCAAATCCGGATACACTAGCATCTTTTGCTTGGATTATTTTCCTGAGTATATTTTATTTCTGGGATATGTGGGTTGAGGGATTTCAAGTCTCGGCAGATTTTGCTAGAAGTGGATTTGAATCCATGAATCATATGTAAGTTTATTATTTTCCTTTCGTAGATCCATACCATCCTTGTGCATTTTCCCTATATCTCAGCAAATATCAGAATTTACGGATGGTTTGATTAGTTTTTTTTTATATAACTTTTTTTGTGGTTTTGTTAAGGGGATTTCTCGCTGCTGAAATTACGAGATATAAATTAAATAGCCATAATTACCATCTGATAAAAATTTGAAGTATGTGGCTATAGACAAAGTCACAGATCTCAAACTTTAATAACATATATGGCGTTCTGATACCTTTCGTGCTTCATTTGGAAACGAAATTAAGACGTGACCTGATTGAGCAGATAAAGGTATATTTGAGCCACTTGAAATTGTTGATTGTATTCGGGACTTAGAATTGGCGTAGAGTCGATTCTAGCTCGATAGATTCGCCAAGATTTGCTTTCTTGAGTGAATCTTGGGTAAAGCAAAAAAGAGGAAAATCAGCAAATATCTTAAAAATTTGTCTTCTGCTTCCTGGTTTTTAACGCATTCAGAACTTACAGCTTTCAGAGTGAAATTTTGATTCGTTTTGCATATGGAACCACCGGTGTTTATACTTTCGTTCTCTATTATTGTTATGCTTTCCAGTCTTAGATACTTTTTTGTTCTGACATTTTTCTTCTTGTTACTGATCATGCAGAAAAACTTATTAGAAATACTGGAAAAGCAGAAATACTGGAAAAGCACCTATAATTTACTTATTTGGAGTTAATTCGGTTCCATGCTAACTTGGCTTTTGAGCTTTTAGGGACAATTTGTCATCTCAGCAGGCTCCAATTTCAGTTCAGTGATGATTTATTTCTAGGTAAATTTCGCTTCCTGTTTTTTATTACTTATATAAGGATGGGTATAATTTTACTCACTTCGATTACAGTAATTACTTCACCTGTTTTTCTTTTCTTGTTTTCTTCATTCTCTCAGTGGTGATGGCCACAGAACTTGTTAGACCTTGTGCCAAAGAAGATAATATGGATTTACCAACAATTCCACCGGGGTTTGAGTCACTTGCACCCTTCACTGTGAATAGAGCGGAAGATAATCAAGTAACTCTATCCACAACCTCTGATTCTGCTACCGAATCACAAACCGAGACATTGCAAATCGCGGTCAACTGTAATGATGATTTAAAAACCTCAAGGTGCTCTAGGCGTAGGCCTTGGATTAAATACTGCGAGTTTGATAACAACTCTGGGGATGAATCTGAGTCTGAGAAGGTTGATCTCATTATTCATTGTGTTTTTTCTGCATTTTAGTGCTCTTATTATTGAGTTCAGTTTATTTATATTTTTTCTTTATGCCTGCAGCCAATTTCCATGGGGCACCATCTTCCAAAGGGGGTTATTCGTGGGTGTGAAAAGTGTAGCAGCTGCCAAAAGGTCAGCCTTCTAATTTATCTCTTTTTGAATAGTGTAAAAAACATGCATTTGGATGGACGAACTTGTCCGCACAACTGTGAAAACATGTATTAAAGCACATAACTATGATAACATTCTGTTGTTGTGAAGCTTGCATTTACCAATTTTATTATTCACGGCTTAGGACTTTGATTTACTAAGCTAAATTTACAATGGAAAGGGTTTCCTAATGTTGGGAACCGGCAAGCAGCATGTTTTGTTGCCAGTAGCGGATGTATGAAAAGCTAAGATGATTCATGTGAATTTTGGAACAGGTTATTGCGAAATGGCGTCCTGAAGCATCTCATAGGCCTGATCTTCAGGAGGCTCCTGTGTTTTATCCTTCTGAAGAGGTACTTTTTTCTCGGCCACTGCATGCACCCATATTTTTTTTTACTCCACTGTGATAATTGCCCAACAATTATGTCAATCTGAATGCTGACATGGTTTGAGACTAAGTTTGTTATGGATCTTAAGAATATTGTGACGATGTTGATTTAATTTCATATTATACTCCCAGGAGTTTGAAGATACTTTAAAATACATTGCAAGTATACGCTCTAAAGCAGAAACATATGGGATCTGTCGTATAGTACCTCCAGCTTCATGGAAACCTCCTTGTCCTCTTAAGGAAAAAAATATGTGGGAGAGGTCTAAGTTTGTCACTCGTGTTCAGCGGATTGAAAAACTTCAAAATCGGGATTCTATGAGAAAGATATTCCAAGTGAATTATAACAAGAGGAAAAGAAAAAGGAAATCTATGAAAAATGAAGTTGATTACAGAAAGAGTGATGAGGAAGTCAAGATTACAGGTGAAGTTGAACGAGCAGATGCTGAAAGATTTGGCTTTGAACACGGTCCTGAGTTTACCATGGACGAATTTAAAAAATATTCTGACGAGTTTGTGGCTCAGTACTTTAGAAAAAATAGCAGTACCTTAGCATCAGAATGTGACATAAATATGTCTGAGGAACAGTGGCAGCCTACAATTGAGAGTATTGAGGGAGAATATTGGAGGATGGTGGAAAAACCAACAGAAGAAATTGAGGTAAGATTTCAATCTTTATCGTAAATTAATAATGCCATTTTTCTGGTTGTCATTTGAGCTTCTCTTTCCTTCTGTTTGTTATGACCATTTCTTTTTCTTTAAAGGTGCTTTATGGGGCTGATCTGGAAACAGGAGTATTTGGCAGTGGATTTCCAAAAACTTCTCACCAAGTTTGTTCTGCTTCTGACATGAAGTATGTCAATTCAGGATGGAACTTGAATAACTTCCCTAGGCTTCCTGGTTCTGTTCTTTCGTTTGAGAGCAGTGATATATCTGGTGTTCTGGTTCCTTGGCTGTACATTGGAATGTGTTTTTCTTCATTTTGCTGGGTATTGAAATAAATCATCCCAACTTTCTTGGTCATAGTGCCCGTTATTTGTTTAGATCATATTATCATTGAATATGCTGATTCCTAGATGGTTGGATTTCGTGGTAATTTGTGAATGTTCAAAAGTAGCACCAACAATTCTCTCATCACACTTTGTTCAGAAAAGTTGAAATTTCCTTTTAAATCGTTGATTGTAACAGGAAAAGTTGCTTCAAACTCACGGTTCCAATACTTTTTATTACTGAACGGGGAAAATTCTTTTGAATTGAAGTTAGATTTAATACAACTATGATGATTAAAGGTTCACATAAATAAGGTTTTTTGGGTGCTTTTGCATTAGCATATTTTCTTTTCTAGTGTTGCATGGCGGTTTGATAAAGAAGACTAAATGTCTACACATAAATAAAGCTACACAACTGATCATTTGGATGATACTGGGTTCTTTATTTTATATTGTTCATTCAGACTTTGTATTGTGTGTTTGGCTATAAACAGTTGTTTGAGAACAGATCAATGTTTGTTTAGATTTCAAGACAACGTCATTTATATTATCACCCAATTTGAGTTATAAGTTGCTTGATGATTATTGGTACTTCTTATTCTCATGTTTTTTCCCTGACATTATATTAATTGGTTACAGCATGTTGAGGATCACCACTTATACTCGTTGAATTACATGCATTGGGGAGCTCCAAAAATGTGGTATGGTGTTCCAGGATCAGATGCAGTGAAATTGGAGGCAGCAATGAGGAAACACCTGCCTGACCTATTTGAAGAACAGCCAGACCTGCTTCATAAGTTGGTAGGTGGAACACTTCAATCGAACTTTATTTGCCTATTGCTGAGCTTCAGATACTTTTGAGTGACGAAATCTGCATATCAAACATTTTTATTGGGAAACACCACTGCTTTCACAATTTACTCGCTTGCCATCGAGAATTGGTTATTGGTAAAAGTTTTCGTAGACATCAACCAGATTTTTATTTTTGCTCAGCACTTTCTCTTGGCTTTGTATAATCTATAAGATATTTCTTCAGAAAAAATAAATACACACACTCTAGATTTTCCTTGAGCGAGTAGTATCTCTTTGATAGCATAACTTGCTACCTACAGATGGAGCGACAGCCGTTAGATCAGTCTATCGAACTGATACATTTAGCAATTTTCGAAGGCTTTTTTTTATAAAATATAATACAATTGCCCATTAAAAGGATAAAAACAACTGATAACCAGGAATTGGATATCTTACTTAAAGACGGAAGTCCTGAACTAAAAATATATTTGAGCTTATATATATTAAATCTATGCTTGGCTGTACGCACACGCTCACACATTTGAATACATGTGGAAGTGAGTATATTAAATATCAGGATTTCATGTCTTCGCGATACATGCATGACCCAGACAAATACATATCCACATTTACACAAACCTTCACATGCATACTACGGATGATGGAGAATCAAAATTTGAACCATCAATTGATCAGTCCAGCAATTTAAACTTTTTCACTACCCTTAAATTTCTCACTCTAAAAATTACGCTTATCATTGTTTTGCTTTGAGGGTACTGAATTCATTCTTCTGTTCCATGGCTATTAATTTTTCTAGCCACCAAATTTTGCATTCGTATGATGATTTTGCTGGTTCACCAGGTACAGCCGTTGTTAGGACAGACTTTTAAGTTATAAAATTTTCTCGTTGGTTAATCCAGTTTGGTAGAAGAAAATGTGAAGACTTTTTCCTATTTGTAAATGAAGCATTAGGCAAATTAATAGGCATTTCCAAAAGTAAAAATGGAAAAAAAATGTGCAGCCAACTTTCAAGTTTTTCGTTTTTGATAGTCAACCATGATGGTGGGGTTCTTGGATGTGAAATGGTATATCTGAAGTAAGAAAATGAAGCGATCTTGCTATTTAGATGGGTGGCGTTCTTGGATATAAAAAATTGTATCTGAAGTAAGAAAATGGAACGAGCTTGATATTTATGTTGAGTTGGATTGATACCGAGATTCAAAGTTCACCCCCTGACTATGAATCATATGCAGGTCACCCAACTTTCCCCGTCGATCCTCAAGTCTGAAGGAGTGCCCGTTTATCGGTGTGTACAGAATCAAGGAGAGTTTATCCTAACGTTCCCTCGAGCGTATCATGCTGGGTTCAACTGTGGTTTTAACTGTGCTGAAGCTGTTAATGTTGCTCCTGTTGACTGGTTGCCACATGGGCAGAATGCTATTGAGCTTTATTGCGAGCAAGGCAGAAAATCTACCATTTCACATGATAAGCTATTGCTTGGCGCAGCTAGAGAAGCTGTGAAGGCAAATTGGGAGTACAACTTATTGAGAAAGTACACTCGAAACAATTTAAGGTGGAAGGATGTTTGTGGAAAAGATGGGATATTATCAAAAGCACTCAAGGTATTTATGGACACATGTTTTTTTTTTAACATGCATGGTTGATGTGAAATCAAGTGATAATACAATATTTAGCTTGAAACCGCTTTTAGAATGCATCGATGATGTTTCGCGTGAATCTTGGAACATCTCACGGCAGGACAAAAGAGAAACCTATATTACTTTTATGATTCATGCTGTTGAGTATCTATATTATTATATTATTGTCAAAGTTATTCATTTTAATACATTATGTACATGTGCTTTTGTTCTTAGACTAACTGGAAGAGTTTTTTAATGTACTTTAATATATCGTGTCTGTATTATTTTATTATTAACTGCCAAAGTTATTCATTTTAATACATTATGTACATGTGCTTTTCTTCTTAGACTAACTGGAAGAGTTTTTGAAAATTGTACTTTAATGTAGGCTCGGGTTGAGATGGAGCGGCTGCGGAGGGATTTCCTTTGCAAGTCCTCACAGGCGTTGAAGATGGAAAGCTCATTTGATGCTAATAGTGAGAGGGAGTGCAGTATATGCCTTTTTGACCTACACCTGTCTGCTGCAGGTTGTCACCATTGTTCTCCTGATAAATATGCATGCTTGAACCATGCCAAACAGTTATGTTCATGTTCATGGGGCGCCAAGTTTTTCCTATTTCGTTACGACATTGGTGAATTGAACTTATTGGTTGAAGCTTTGGAGGGGAAATTAAGTGCAATATATAGATGGGCAAGGCTTGATCTCGGACTTGCCCTAAGTTCTTATGTCTCAAAAGACAATCTGCAAAGTTCTGGGATTGTCGGCCAATCGTCATCGCATAATACCTCTCAAGAAGCTCCAAAAGAGACGAGTTCCCTACCCACTACATTATCTTCTATAGAACAAATGGACGGAAGAAGTTTGAACTTAATGAAATTCACTGGCAGCACAAACTCTTACCAGAAGGAAAAGCCATCTGAGGTGGTATTGGCACTGGAAAGTGTAAAGCCATCATCAAGCCTGTCCTCCCCAGAAAATGAGGCATCAAAACATAATTCTCCATGCCACAAGAAAAACAATTTACAGTCAACTCCCAGAATAAAAATATTATCACCTCAGCCTTCTCAAGTTAGTAGTCGAAATGCGTCTTCTGAGAAAAATGTGGTTACAGAGAAACCTCTGGGGAAGCAGTCATTGGCTAATGTACACAAAGATGCTATACTCTTGACTGATGTTGAGGGAGAAGGACCCAATAGAGATACTTTTTTGGAGGATTGTGAACAACATAGAGGAAATGTGTCGAAACCAGTTTGCGATCCTGTGAGCTGTTTAAACAATCCATCCTCAACAGTAGCTGTTGTTGGTCCTGCTGATAAGCTTGACAGAGTGAAGCATGGCTCTAGTTCAGAGTGTATCAAAGCTGAAGAACGGAAAGAAGGTGAAGCAAATCTTGGTGATAACTCACCGAGCAATCCCTGTTTCAAAGTGCCCTTCGATGATGCAGATTCTTGTAAATTTGTATCAGTGAAGAAAGAGACGGCTGAACGTAATGAGGCAAATGCATGTTTGGGATTTAACCCACAAAATAACAAGGGAAAATCCAATGAAGAAGATAATCATAAAAAATCGGAGTTGGAAGTCGATTCTACATCAAGCGACAACTTACAAACTGTGTCAACTAATCCATTTAGTTCGCAGATTAACCTGGACAGATATTATCGCCAGAAGGGGCCTCGAATTGCGAAAGTAGTTAGGAGAATTAATTGCAATGTTGAACCTTTGAAATTTGGATCTGTGCATGCTGGAAAGCAGTGGTGTGATTGTCGGGCCATTTATCCTAACGGTCAGATGTGTACCAATCGTCCATCAAGCTTATATTCTCTGTTTAGGATTTTGTTGATATGGTATCGTATGAGTTTTTTTTATTGAATGCAGGATTTAGAAGTCGCGTGCGGTATATAGATGTACTAGATCCATCTAATATGTGCTATTATGTCTCTGAAATTCTGGATGCTGGACGGGATGGGCCTCTATTTATGGTACAAGATTTTTCTTGATTGAAACATTCACATGCATTTATGCATGGTACAAATATAAATACATAGAAGTTGTTTGACCATTGACTGGGAAAAAGTGTATGCTTCCTCTTTTTTATCGAATTAATGATTTCAGACTTCTTTTGAGATTATCGTAGTTAGCTGATGTTGTTCCCTTTCCTACTTGTTTCATGACTGATTTCACTATGAACTTTAATATATTTCTTTTAGGTTTCTTTGGAGCGCTGTCCTAGTGAAATATTTGTTCATGTCTCGGCTGCCAGATGCTGGGAAATGGTTCGGGAAAGAGTCAATCACGAGATCACGAAGCAACATAAGTTAGGAAGACAGAAGCTCCCTCCTTTGCAGCCTCCTGGGAGTTTGGATGGCATGGAAATGTTTGGCTTCTCTTCACCACCAATTGTGCAGGCAAGAGCTTTGAACCAGTACCTTTTTTCCCCTCAATTTTTGGTGTCTCGTTTAACTTGAATAAATATCGGAGTTAAATCAAATTAAGGCTCTATTACCTTAAGCGTACTAATTTTCCTTTTTCTTTATATTCGCATACTTGATACGACTCAAATCCATACTCTTCGATCTTCAGATAGCAACTGCCCGGTCTTTGAGATAGTTGGTTGGGCATTGCTTTGAACGCAGTCAGTTCATATGATTGAGAGCGTAGAATATAGCTTCTCCGGGACATTGTTTCTATAACCCACGCCCCTCTCACACCTGTGCATTTTGTTGCGCAGGCTATTCAAGCTATGGACCAAAATCGAGTCTGTTCAAATTACTGGAAATCGCGGCCACTCATGCAGATTCCTCAGCAATCCCAATCCGGAGAAAGTAGTGGCACCTTCATCCTGAAGTACGAGCCCTTGAATGATCAAGAAATCGAAAAAAACCATCCTGGGGTTGTGAGAATATTGAATTGCCTCTTCAAGAAGGCTAATCTGGAGGAGCTGCATACACTACACAGACTTTTACACAACGAGAATTCAACTGATGAACAAAGATTGGTGACCCGACTTCTTAACGAGAAGATTCACGAGGGCTCGGCGTAGATTTCCCAGCTCTATGTTCAAATCAGGTTCTTAACCTAAAACCTTGTAAATACTGAGCTTCATTTTTCGGTCCCGCATACATCGTCCATTAATAGTGTTCTCACAATTTTTTGGTATAGTCGCTCAAGAGCATGATTTGTTACTTGCATAGTTTAAAGGAGCATCATTTTATATTTAATTGGGATAGTAATGAATAAAAATGTAATTCTTTATGTTTTTTGTGAGCTTTAGAGACGACAAGTGCTACATTTCCTAGTTTGAGTAAACATGTATTTGTACCAAGTATACATAGGATCCGATTCTGAAGTTTAATCGAGAGCTAAGTATAATTCCACCTTGGGGTGAATGAAACTCTTTTTTTTTTTTAAACAATAGCACTAAATAATAGCTTTAATTGGATATGATCGCTAGTATGTATATTGCACAAGTCAAATCTGAAAAGCTAATAAAAGTAGTATCAATTTGCATTCATTGGCCATGTGAAAAGTTACAATTCTCTATATAAACTCGACAACTTCTTGAAATATATATATTTTCAGAGAGTATGTTTCTTGTGAGACGGTCTCACGAATCTTTATACGTGAGATGAGTCAATCTTATCGATAATCACAATAAAAATAATATTTTTAGCATAAAAAGTAATATTTTTTCATGAATGACCCAAATAAGAGATATGTCTTATAAAATATGATCCGTGAGATCGTCTGTCATTTTTTAATCACACATAAATTCTCAAAAGTAAAGTGTAAAAGGGGAAAGACGTAACTGTGATTTAAAAATATCATACTTTAAATTGTACTACCTTTTTTAATTACAATGGAAGGAGGGGGATGGGAATGTGACACATGCCAGGCCAAATTTTCTAACGGGATTTATGTTGCATTTTTACGTCATATTGACTTAATGTTCCCCACACAGTATAGACATTTATCAAACGTTTACTAGTGATAAAGGAGTTGAGCTACTTGTGAGTAGACCTCGACTCGAGCTCAATTCAACCTAGCTCGACTCAAGTTCGAGTAGCTCGAGCTCGTAATCAAGCTGCATATTTATATATATATATATATATATATATATATATATATATAATAAAAGAAAATCCATATATTAATGAGTTTTTGACAAATGTATAGAACTCTGACACACATGCCGATAAATAACGAGAAATCACCAGTGTGTGACAAATAATTAACCCCAGAATTCGATAAAATAATTAAGAAAAAAATTCCTTCGGAATGATTATTCATTTACCCACTATTCTTCTTTCTCCTCTGAACCCAATGGTTTAATGAAATAGTTGAATCCGTGGGTGCTTGCTGTTTTCTTGTTCTTTAATGCCTGCCTCCCTCTGCGAGATTTGGAGGGGTATTTAAGCGTGAGTTTTGTACAAGAATTAGCGGGTGTTTGCTGGAAGGTACCTTGAATTCCCTGCATCTGCATGAACTCGGTCTGGCGTGGATGGACAGTCAGATTTGTGTCTGTTCTTTAATTTTGGTTATGATACAGATAAATTCATATCTTCAGTCCATTAATTTACATAATTTTACAACTTTAATTTCTTTTTTCTTTTCTTATCGTGACATCGTTATTTTGTACGAGGTCACTTCAGTATTCTATTGAAAAAATTACTAAAATCGAAAAAAAAGTATAAATTAGTAGACTATGATGGTAAGTTGATCAACGAAAGACTAAATAATGGAAAACATGCTTGTCGAAAAACCGAACATGTAATTTCACTCTATCGCCTATATAAAATTTATGGAAATTTTTGGAATTAAAATGATATTTTATCAGTTCAAAATAGCCAAATGGAATTTATAGTTGTTGATGTTTAACAAAACAATAATGAGGATTTATTTGTTCGGCTATAATCAACTACTAGTAAAGATAAATAAGGATCCAATTTGATGTCGAGTTGGTAAAGTAACTAAGTATCTGAGCAATGATCAATCATATAAACTATTGTATTATCACAATGTTTACACAATGCACACTAAATAATAATGACTTTGAATTCAGTCATTATAAGAAAAAAATATATAGATTCCATATTATGCAAGAAGTTACCAATTTATTGGCTCCAAAATATATATTTCGACTAGACTCGAAATTGATTCAGGGCACATGTAGCTGAAAAATAAGTGTTTAAGACATAAAAAAAACTATTATATATTCCCAACAGATATGTGTTGAGCCTGAACTGTAGATGTGTGTACAACTCGCATTTACCATAGAATGTCTTTTAGCAAGAAAGTAGCTTTTAATTTGGATGGTTATTGGAGTAGATTTGATGTTACAGATATATATATATATATCTTCGTGAGAAATGTTAGTTCGATTCATATTTAAGATAAAAAAAAATAACATAAAAAATATATTTTTTCATAATTCAAATCAAACACCATATCTATCTATTCACAATGAGTCAATTACAAGTTTTTTTAAAAAAACATTTTTATGAATTGTTATATCATTTAATACTCATGAAGAGTTCCAATTAAATTTGAAAACGTTATTAAAGTACAAGTCGACCAAATTCTTGAAATCTTATTCTAAGGGTGGGAGGATCCGAACCCAAATCATTACTCAAGTCATACTACATAAAGCAAGTTTATGTCTAGGACTAGACCCGGACCCATGTATGATTTTTGGGAGGTGTAATTTATTTAAAGAGACAAAATATTACATTTAATAGTTACTATCGTGGATTTTTAAACGTCATTAGGTTTATTGTTGATATATTTTTTGATGTTTAATTTAATTAATGTTTGCTTTAATAAGAATGATTTTTTTAGCTCAACACACGAGATCTCTGATAAGGGATTGTGCAGGTCAATTGAGTTTCAAATTTAATTTTCCAACTAAACAAAATCTACAATCGAGTTGAACCACTTGATTAAAATATCGAGTTGGATTCAGAACATCTTTTGCATAGGACCAATCACCATTAATATAAAATATAACTTTTATACAGTAACTTTGTGTGTAAGTTGGAGAACATATCATCCATGGAAGATAACGTCAAATACGTTGCTGAGAATACTAAATTTACAACAATCATCACAATACAATTCGTAAACAAAATGTGAATCCGCGAGAAACAAAGCTAATCTCTTCAATACATGACTTCCATGCATTTGAACAAATTATTGGTGGCTGACATGTTTCCCGTAGAAACCAAATCCAAATGGATCGACATTTTCGCCCCATGTTCATCTCTAGAATGCAAATATCGACAGCTCTTGTTACAAACAAATAGACATGCCAATATTTTTCGAGACAATTAATTTCATGCATCGTCTTTCGAGACATCAGAAGTATCAACTTCCATAGAGTTTATTTCATCAGTGATGGCTGAAGGTGCTGACGTCTCGAGATCCTGTGCAGCGGATTGATCAGCAGTCTCCACCTCGGCACTCGACGATAGGTGGTAGTTGTCTTCTGTAGCAGTTTCCTCCCGTCTTTTTGATTGTAATCGGTACAAATCTATCAAATTCTGAACCCTTTCGAGTTCTGGTAATAGATCACCATAGCGTTCTGTAAAATATGCTCGAGATCCTTTTGTTTCTGAACTTCTTCCCAAAGGTTACTGATCCTCCGTGTGGCTGCTAGTTGTTCTTGCTTCTGCAAAGTAAGGAAGCACTCAAGTTCTGTTCCTGCAGTATCCATCTGCTTGAAGGTTGCCTCGATCTGTGTCCAGAGTTTTCCAGCTCTCATTTGATAGCCATTAGTAAGAACTTTAATCTTCTGCTCATGCCGTAGAGCCTTTTTAGCATCATCATCCATCCTCTTCCTTATATTTTCGAACTCATTTTGAAAAGCGGTGAGTCTCTCCACGTTGTTGGCAACGCTCGACAGACCATAGCCATCACGAGTGGGAAAGTACATGATATCATTTAAACAAGTTTCATGTGCCTCTATGTACTCATCGAGTGATTCCTTTTCGTGGCCCATAGCCATTCGAATGAACTGGACCTCCTCCTTTATTAATGCGTCAGATTCTTTCAGCTCATGTTCTTCAAAGTCTTCAATTGAAGGAGCAGGCACAGACTTCCCATTCGAGGCACGTTTAGACCCTTTTTTCTTCTCTTTAGCAGGTTTCTCTTCCGATGGATATTTCACTTCATCATGTTCCAGTAACAATAGAAGCTCTCTTCGTATTAACTCATCGGCCTGCTCAATTAATGTTGGAGGTACAACAGAGCTTTTGTCTTCATCAGCTCTAATCAAAGACCCCCTAATAAGTTCCAGCGAAGATGGTGGGGGTCTAGGTAGTTCGCTTTGCAGCACTTTCGATCTTTTCTCAAGTAATGCTTGTTGTCTCGCTTCTTCCTCAGCCTTTTCTCGAGTTATCCTGTCGGACATATCCTCCTCAATTTTCTCCTCAGGTTCTTCATCCTCTTCGGGGAAGGATTGGACAACTATCTGGTAATCGTTTTTGGGTTGTGGAAGGGTTTTCAATCCAGAGACCAGTTCCTTCCTCAAATCAGATTGCCTTAACCTGCCACGGTCATGTATATCTATTTCTTCATTAATGTGCAGCTCATCCCTCATTGGAGTACCTTTGGGGGTCATGCTAACAGAATTATACCCATCATGTGAAGGTGTCATGTTAATTCTAGGAGTAAGTCCCGCACCTCCAGGAGTTGCTGAAGGAGTCAAGAGGGGATTTGGAGTTGCAATATCCTTTTTCCTAGGAGTGACTCCAGAAAAGTCTGATGGGTGCAACAATGGATTTTCTCCACCAAGCAGGGGAGTTTGAGATTGAGTCAATCTCCGCTGGTTCTCAGCCTCCATCATAATGGCATCCTGCTTGCTTGCAGGAGTTCTCTGAGGTGTTCGCATTGAAGGCATACCCTGCTGGGATGTCTGTGCATAGTTTGCAAGAAGAGAACGTGTTGCAGCATTCCCTTCTGTTAATTCTTCACTCCCAATAAGATCACTGGCAATCCCCATCTTAGCAATCGCTTCTAGTTCATGGTCTGGGATCTGTGGTGCAGGGAGATTAAGTTTAGATCTTTTTCTTACTGTTTCAGGATCATTGAGCTTGTTGGCTTGTAGTATTGCTGATGGAGTATCCTGTCTCTGAGCAATTTTGTTCCTCGCAATGTCCTGCTTTCTAAGACGTGCTTCCCGTTCAACTCTTCTTTCACCTTCAAGTTCTTCAATGGTGGTTGGGAAACTGACTGGTTCAGCTGGACGATCTTCATCAGCAACATCATAAAAGCCTGGAGGAGGTTTCTTTTCAAAGGGAATTTCTGCATTGTAGTCAATTCCCCTTCTCTTTCTCTTCCTTTTCCGGATGTCAATTCCAGCAGCTTTTAATTCTCTCCTTTTCTGCAACGAAGCAAGTCGTCGGGCCTCTTCAAGTTGCTTTTCTCTAGCTTTCCTCTTTGCCTTTTTGCCTCTTGTGTTGGCCAACCGAGCTCGTGCTTCAGAAAGCATCTCTTTCTCATCCTCGTCCATATCCACAGGATCAGGACGAGCTGGCTTAGATTCCGGATTTGGGTCAATCTCTCCTGGCCGCAATTTCCTTGGGTCGTCACCAGGTTCATAGTTCTCATCCTTAGCACATGCTGTGTCCAAGAGCTTCTCATATCGTTCAAGGCACTGTGATGGAGTACGACCCACAATCGGGGCAATAGTTCTCCACTGTGTGGGCATGAGCTTAGCAAGATGCAACAGTTTTTCATCTTCTTCTCTGGTCCACTCAGTCTACATAGCACATACACAGACGCGTGTCATTTATCTAACACAGTAAACATGGATCACATAATCCAAGTTACAATGACTATAACGTTCAAAACCTTCTACAAAACTTCTCTAGTGGAAAATTTGGATTGCATTACAATACACAAGAAAGAATACATGAAATTATAGCAAAAGCAAAAAACAAATCATCACTCTTTCAGGTGCAAAAGCGTTAACAGTCTCTTAAGTTTGCATGCACGTGGATACATACATCAGATAACACATAATCAACCCTTCCCAGAGTTTGCAAGAACAAGGAAAAAGAAAAAGTAATAAAATCGTAATGGCTCATAGAAGAAATGGAAACGTGTTATCAGCTAAAATCAGCAACAGTAGTTCCATCCAAATAATTCAAATCCCCAATTTTCCCCAGTTTCTTCTATCACTATTTCACTCTCTCCCCTAATCTGACTTTCCCGCCTTCACTCCGATACATGTTGTTTCCATTCAGTCCAACTACTTTCACAACTAAATTACACAATACTTCCAAAAACACCAAAGTTGTAACATTAATCGAACTCTTACCTTTTTGATTGAGGGGTCCAGCCACTCGTACCAACGCGCCTTGCACTGCTTCGCGGATTTACGAACTAAAAGAGACGAAATTCGTGCCCACTGATTCTTCCCATACTTCATCACCGCCGCCTTCAATATCTCATCTTCGGTGTTTTTCCAAACACCGCCTTTAATCATGATCCTCATCTTCGCAACGATTTTCGATATCCCCTGTCGCCGTATCTAGGGTTTGCTGGAAAATTTGTGTGCGAAGTGAGGAGATAGTGGGTGTATAGTATACAGATTACAGGATGGCGATCCTTGTCTAGGGGTTTTATGGGTTCAAATATAAAAAACAAAAAAACAAAATATTTTTATTAAAAAAAATATAACGGCAATTTCCATATAAATCCTCAAAGTCACTTCGTTAGGATTCAATAATAACTATATATTATCTATACTATTTATATTATTATTATATTATTGAATATGAGATTTTTCAAGTAACTACTCTACGACCAAGATATTTCATTTTATAATTATATTTTTTATCTTATTAAAAATTTTCTCAAGTCATTTGATATTTTAGATTAAAAAAATATAAACAAAACTTCTCTTATAAATCGAACAACTCTTTTGAATTTAAAATAATTTTGTATTCATTATTTAATATTATTTGATCAAATTAAAATAATAATAACACATGTAACACGTGTGTATTTTTTACTAGTTGAAATAAAAAAGAAACGAGAATATTTCTTTCACTTCATTGTTAACAATCACAACAGAGTAAGCGGAAATTCACATGTCCAAGATCCCGACTCCTTTCAAAATTAAATGAGTGCAAAAAAAAAAAAACATGTTTAAGTTAATTTTTTTTTGTAATTTTCATATTTTAATTAATAAAACATTTCCTATTTTTATCTATAATTTTGAAATGATTAATGGATCTCTTGTACGATGAGAATGATCAATTTTGCTCCTATTTACAATAATATATAATATTTTTTCATGATCTAAATATGAGACTCCGTTAACAAAATTGACTCGTGATACCCTTTTTTGTTAAATATTTACATCACAATTTTGCATAAAAATATTCTATTTAATATTCATATATATAAGTAAATGTTATAATTCAAATCGAATTTATGAAAATAACTTTTAATTTCTAATCATAAAAACGCTCGTGTTTTCATTCACTAATCTATTCTATTCTATTATATATTTTATTAAAGTTGAGGACATGATAGTAACCATTTAGGAAGGACACTAACTTTTTCTTTCAATTTTACCCTTTTATGATACTAATATTACATTTTTGTTTTTTGTTTTTAAATTTCAACACACACTTTTATTTTTATTTTTTATTTCAACAATTCAAATATCAATTTTGTCCCTGAATAATTAGTCAAACTTCACTTTAGTCTATCGATAATGATAAAAAAACTGTACACACATGTATCGCGTGTACAGAGTAACTAATTTTAAATAAATAATTGCACATTTTACCTTAAAAAAAATTCAACTAAAATACTTTTTTTAAAATCACTAAAATACATTAGAATCAATTAAGAACGACAAAGTTGACAAGTCTTCGTTGGACGGTTGGAGACGACAAGAAAGACCTGGGTAAAACGATTGTGGAAATCCCAACCCTTTTTGCCTTAAATTCGATCGGCGGATCTTTCGAAACCTTCTCAAAATACCATTCGAAGGATTATGGAATCGAATAAGTTAAAACCAGGATTTACTCTTTCGCTGTTATTGATTGTGATGATTGGAGTATGCAGTTGCGATAAAACTTTGGGATCTCAGAATTCGAAAGAAGCTTACGTCACCTTACTCTATGGAGATGAATTCCTACTCGGCGTGCGGGTTTTGGGGAAGTCGATTCGCGAGACGGGTTCTACCAAGGATATGGTTACTTTGGCTTCGGATGGAGTCTCCAATTATGCTAAAAAGTTGCTTAAGGTTTCTTTTATTTTCTCCCTTATTTATTTATTTTTGCTTCAAAGATAGATTGTACAGACTGTATGCTACGAATATGCGATGCTTCTTTTTGGTTTTGAGTATTGTAGTGGCTGTACCTTGGTTTGAGCTTTTTGTGATTAAGGACGATGCTGGCTTTATATGTTGTGGAGATTAGGATAATCGGATTTCAAGCTTAAATTTTGCATCTTGGGTAGCTTTTTTTTTCCTTCGTCAGTATTGGGATATTTTTTTCATTTAAAGTGTATTTTGAATTCAAAGTAATGAGTGAGTTGCTTGCCCTTATTAAACTTCAAGTAGATTCCATAACAGTACTTTCCTATAAAAATTCTTTAATCTTTGAGACATTACCTTACTAACTAAATGATGTTGTGATACAGTTCGGGTAGTTCAGTATATTTGATGAATTCATGATATGAAGTTATTGCTCCGAAATTAAGTTGCGACGAAATCAGTGTAGAATGTATTGCTTTTTTAACATGGGCAGCACAAGTATTTCAATGGGTCTCAGTCCCGTGCTTTTGAAGCTCTAAATAAATTTTTGTGTGAACCTTACCTTTTTTTACCAAAAGGAAGGGTCTTTGGTAGATTCTTCTATTTCAAGTCTTGGAACCAGGGACATTGGTTCATTGATCCTTATTTTGGATAATGAAGTAAGTGTTGAGATGCTGATGATAACGATGATAGTGCAGGTGCTCTTTATTTATTTTAATTATTTCAATTGTTATAATTGGTTTCTATCATGCAGGCAGATGGCTGGATTGTGAAAACAATTAGTTTGTTGGAAAATCCCAATCAAGTACGTCCTTCAAGGTTTTGGGGAGTGTACACAAAGCTTAAGATATTCAATATGACAGACTACAAAAAAGGTGATCACCATTTGTATTAACAATGAGGCAGTAAATCTGTTGTAGGTTAAATTCTTCTATAATTTACGTGTTTTATAAAACTTGCTGGAATTTTTCCTTTTTGATGATTGATTGATGGTCATTTTAAATATAGATAATGAAGTTTTGAGAGAGAATAATTCTAATCATCACATACACGATCAAGGAACACAGTACATAAATACACAATAGATTACATCTAATTCCTAACAGCTAATTCCTAAAGAATAGGAATGGATACAGCAAGATCCCCAAAAATAGGAACCAACAAATCAGCCTATGATAAGATATGATATACGCTATCAGCCTAAGATACAAGATAAGATCTACGCTAGTTTGACTAACAACACTTCCCCCTCAAACTAGCCGATAAATACTTGTAAGACCAAGTTTTATCATTAGCTCGGTAAAGTTGGGACGAAATAGAGCCTTTGTAAGGATGTCGGCAACTTGCTGTCGTGAGGGAACATAAGTCAATCTTATCACATTACTCTCGATCTTCTCACTAATGAAGTGCCTGTCAATCTCGACATGCTTTGTTCTGTCGTGATGAACATGATTTTTGGCTATAGCAATGGCTGATTGGTTATCGCACATTAGATGAATAGGGCCTGATGTTGAGATTTTCATCTCCTTTAGGAGACGATCCAACCACATTCCTTCACATATCCCTTGAGCTAAAGCACGGAATTCAGATTCCGCGCTACTTCTAGCAACCACGTGTTGCTTCTTGCTTTGCCAAGTAACAAGATTGCCCCAAACAAATGAACAAATCCCTGAAGTAGATTTTCGGTCACTTGGTGAACCGGCCCAATCAGCGTCAGTATATACCTCTATAGATCTGTTAGGTTACTTCATAAACATGAGGCCTTTCCCTGGATCAGCTTTGAGGTATCTAAGGATACGATATACCGCCTCCATGTGAACATCTGAAGGATCACTCAAGAACTGACTTACTCGGCTAACAGAGAAACTAATGTCAGGACGCGTGTGAGTGAGATAGATTAACTTCCCTACGAGGCGCTGATATTGACCTTTATCAGCTGCGGCTTCTTCAGTTCGAGGCATCAGGCGTGTGTTTGGATCCTATTGGAGTATCAACCGGCCTACATCCACTCATTCCTGTTTCATGGAGCAAATCCATCACATATTTGCGTTGAGACACAGAAATTCCCTTTGTAGACCGAGCCAGTTCTAAGCCGAGAAAATACCTTAGGTGCCCCAAATCTTTGATTTCAAATTCTCTTGCGAGAAGGCCTTTCAACCGCCGTGACTCATCATTGTTATTCCCGGTGAGGATGATGTCATCTACATATACAATAATGATGGTGATACACCCATCATCAAAGTACTTATAGAAAAGAGTATGATCAGCCTGCGACTGAGAATAGTTGTCCTGTTTCAACACCTTGGTGAACCTCTCAAACCATGCACGAGGAGATTGCTTGAGTCCGTACAAGGCTTTCTTGAGACGACACACTTTTCCTGTTGTTTGCTCAGATTCAAATCCCGGGGGAACATCCATGTAAACTTCTTCAATTAAGTTACCATTCAAGAATGCATTCTTCACGTCAATTTGGAACAAAGGCCATTCTTGATTCGCCGCAATACAGAGCAAGACCCGGATAGTGTTGAGTTTAGCAACCGGTGCGAAAGTCTCTTGGTAATCAATACCATACTTTTGTGTGTACCCTTGTGCCACAAGACGAGCTTTGAAACGATCAATGCTTCCATCTGCCTTTTGTTTCACTGAGTACAACCACCTACACCCTACAGGTTCGCTTCCCTGGAGGAAGTTGAGTTAAGATCCATGTTTCATTATTTTGCAGGGCCCGATACTCTGGTAGAGTAGCTGATTTCCACTCCGGAATCTTCATCGCCTCGTGAACAGATCTCGGAATGGAAATCTCATCTAATGCCGTCACACAAGCTCTGTATTTGGTAGACAGGTTGGAGTATGACACGAATCTCTGGATAGGGTGATTGGTGCAGGTCCGAGTACCTTTCCTCAGAGCAATAGGAAGTTCTGGACTATGATCATCTCCTGGTGGACTCGGTTGCTGGTTTTGTTCAGGCAAGCTTACTCGTTGTCTCCGAGTGTACATTTTGATTGATTCATCGGGAAGAGGAAGGTGTTTGGGATAAACACACGGAGATAAGGTGGATGAATTAGGATCAGGAGTGACAGCAGGCAATCGGAATTGGAACAGAAACCGGAGTTGTGTTTGGAAGGGGTGTGTGATCAGTGTTTTCAAGAAGAGATTCCCAATTGTGTGATTCATAAGTAGTGTGGTTCTCCCCCTGAATTACACTATTGGAAAAATAGGGCTTATCCTCAAAGAATGTAACATCCATTGAGTGAAAAAATTTTTGCGTAGTTGGACAGAAACACTTGTACCCTTTCTTGGATGGAGAATATCCTAGAAAAATGCAACGAATCGAGCGAGCATCAAGCTTACCACGATGTTGAGAATGGACATGAACAAAGGCCGTACTACCAAAAACTTTGAAATGTATCTTTGTGATTAAGTGGCTACTAAGGTATAGGGACAGAAACACATCTAATGGACTCTTGAACTTAAGAACACGAGAGGGAAGGCGATTGATTAAATATGTGGCTGTAAGAACTGCTTCACCCCAAAATTTTTTAGGTACATTAGATTGAAAGAGGAGAGAACGAGACATGTCGAGGATGTGGCGATTCTTTCTTTCCGCGACACCGTTCTGTTGTGGAGTATCCACACATGAACTTTGTTGCACGATACCGCGAGATTGAAAGAAAGGGCTGAGAGTTGTATTAAAAAATTCCCTAGCATTATCAGTTTTTACCACTTGAATATTTGTTTGAAATTGTGTTTGAACCATGGCATAAAAGTTTTTAAAGATCGCTATTGTTTCAGACTTATCTTTCATGAGGAAGGTCCAACTTAAACGAGTATGATCATCAACAAGCAAGAGAAACCATCTAGCCCCGGTGATATTTGGAATCCGATTTGGACCCCAAATGTCACCGTGAATGAGAGAGAAGGGTGTGCTTGGTTTGTATGGCACCGGTGAATATATGCCACGAGTGTGTTTGGAAAATTGACAAATATCACAGTGAAATAAGTTCGGATTTTTATTGATGAACATGGAAGGATACAATTTTTTTAGATATGAAAAATTGGGATGGCCAAGACGATAGTGCCACAACATGATTGCACTATCTTTATTGGACTGACTTCCTAATTGGCTTTCTAATTTATTGATTGACCAACACTGAGGACTGTCACACATTCTCGGTTTAGGTTTGATTTGTAGGAGATAGATGCCGGAACAAAGTCTAGCACTGCCAATCGTCTTCCCCGAGCTCATATCCTGAAACACACAACAATTCGAATGGAAAGTGGTCACACATTTAAGGTCACAATTGAGTTTGCTCACTGAGATAAGATTACAGTCAATAGTAGGAACAAACAACACAGATTGAAGGACAATAGATTCAGAGATACGAATTTGGCCTTCTCCAATTACTCGGGTGCGTGTGCCATCTGCTATACGCACTGTTTGGTAGTTGGTACAAGGAGAATAAGTGGAAAATAAGGATCTGTCACCTGTCATGTGATCTGAAGCTCCGGAGTCGACAATCCATGGAGTAGAGGATGACTGAGACACATGAAGGCCAACACCAGTCGATTGAATTCCCACATGAGTGAACATCTTCTGTAGGGCATCCATTTGATCTTTGGTGAAGGGAGTGGGTGCATGATGGGAAGGCTGTGTGACTGTGTTTGCACGTGCCTCTCGTTCTTGGTTCCGATTTGGCTTCCAATCAAGAGGCTTGCCATGAATTTTCCAACACGTTTCTTTTGTATGGCCTGGCCTCTTGCAATGATCACACCAAGGTCGACCTTTTGGATGATTGTTGCTGTTGTTGCGGGAGGCAAGGGCTGTGAGGTCAGTGAGGGTGTCACTAGTGGAGATGAGGGCAGAGGCTTCGATGGTTAGTTGACTGTCTGATTGGCTGAGTATGACACGTTTACGGCTCTCTTTTCGGCGGACTTCAGAGAATACTTCACGAAGGGCTAGTAGAGGTTTAGACCCGAGGATACGGCCTCGCACATCATCAAGAGTCTTGTTTAGACCCATAAGGAATTTGAATATGCGCTTGGTCTCGATAATTTGGCGAAAGAAGACACTGTCGTCAGCACACTTCCACTTATATGACTGGAAGAGATCTAGTTGTTGCCAATATCGGGTAAGGGTGGTGAAGTACAATGTGACAGATTGCTCACCTTGACGTAGATCTTGCAGTGTGCTTTCAATGTGAAAAAGTTCAATAGTGTTTTCGCTGCTGGAGAAAGTATCACGGGCCGCATCCCAAATTTCCTTCGCTGTAGTGTACAACAGGAAGTTCTCGCCAATTCTATGGTCATCGAGTTGATTAACCAAGACATGACAAGATTGTTTTCAGTATGCCATGCTTTGAAAGTCGGGTCACTTTGACTCGGCTGAACAGCAACACCAGTGAGGTAATCATCTCGTCCTCGTCCACTGATGAACATCATCATGGATTGGGACCATTGGAGATAGTTTTTATCAGTCAATTTATGACTGATGATAAAACTAGTTATAGGACTGTTTTCAGAAGGATTAGAAGAAGAGGAGGGAAACGGAACAGATCCCTTTGGAGTTTTCTCAGATTCATCACCCATGGCTCTGATACCATGAAGTTTTGAGAGAGAATAATTCTAATCATCACATACACGATCAAGGAACACAGTACATAAATACACAATATAGTACAGCTAATTCCTAACAGCTAATTCCTATAGAATAGGAATGGATACAGCAAGATCCCCAAAAATAGGAACCAACAAATCAGCCTATGATAAGATATGATATACGCTACCAGCCTAAGATACAAGATAAGATATACGCTAGTTTGACTAACAACAGATAATTCGATGGTTCATGGCCGTTCTTAATGTTATTACTTTGTGTTTTGGCAGTGGTGTATCTTGATGCTGATACAATCGTGGTTAAGAGCATCGAAGATCTTTTCAAGTGTCGAAACTTTTGTGCCAACTTAAAGCATTCAGAAAGGCTGAATTCAGGAGTGATGGTGGTTGAACCGTCAGAAGAATTGTTCAATGACATGATGACCAAAGTGACCACCATGTATTCTTACACTGGAGGTATAGCATATTGGTGTTCCTCCATTTCTGTGGTTTTTTTGGTGAATACATGCTGTGTGAATAATACTTTGTAGTTTGATATGACTATTTGTGTCATTAAATTAAGATGGAAATGTCATGTTTACCTTGAATAATTGTTTTAATGCTAAATTGTTCAAATAATTGTTATGAGGACTATCGAGTTTCTTTCTTCTCCTTTTTATTCCAAACTTTTCCCCGTACTCTGCAGGTGACCAAGGATTTCTCAACTCATACTACCCCGACTTTGCCAGTGCACGCATTTTTGACCCACATTTATCCCCAGAGGAGTTGAAATCTAGACCCATTCCCAAAATGGAGAGACTTTCTACTCTATACAATGCAGATGTTGGCCTTTACATGCTTGCCAATAAGGTAACATCTCATAGCTCCATAGCTGATTTTGTTTTTGTTTACGGATGTGACTAATTTAGAAGGGAGGAAGTAGACGCTGTGAAAAAAAAAGTTAAGTAATTGTCAATTGTTGCTCCCGTGTATTACAACACAGTTATTTCAGGCTGGCAAGCTGGCTCAAGGAAGGTGCCTGTTCAGTACATTTGTGACTCTTTCTATTTTACTTGTCACTTTTGTGTGTTTCCAAACACTCTTCTTTTTATTGGTATATGGGTTGGGTGGCGTAATTATTCCTCATATTTATCTAATATTTACGAAGAAAAGATTTAACATGCGCTTCACCAGAAGTTTAATCTGAAAAATGTGCTTTATGAGTTGAGACTTTATATAGGTTTTACAGGAGCTGGACTGATAATATTCCATTAGATTTCGATGTCTCTTAAAAATTGGTGGTGGATATTAACAGTTGAAATTGCGGTAGTATGTACATTTGGATTAAGAATGTTAAGGTGCAATAAGAGGCATGTACTAGAGGAAGTCCGGTAGTTACCGGACTCCCTGAATTTCTTCATCTCCTATCCCATGTCTACCGAAAATCCTCAGATTTTTCTCTTTTTTGGTTGTCCAAACGTGTAGTGGATGGTTGATGAGGAAGAACTCCGTGTTATTCATTATACACTTGGTCCTCTCAAGCCTTGGGATTGGTGGACGTCTTGGCTTGTTAAGCCAGTCGATGTCTGGCAGGTAAATTATTGAAATTTTAAGTCGACATATTATTGAGATTCGTCTGCTTTTTATTGTTGGATGCAATACTTGTGTATATCCTACATCACCTTGGTTGACTAGTTTAGTTTTTGCTGATATAACCCAGAATGTTAGGGTAAAGCTTGAAGCAAGTCTTCCAGGAACTGGTGGGGGTCAAAATCCAAAAGATGATGTAGTAGTCAAGTTTCTAATTCTGCTTCCATTTGTGTTCCTGGTTTTCTGTTATTATCGCTCCTTTTTACAGGTTCGGAGCTATAATATTCGTTTTCATTAAATGCTTGTAAATGTGCTCTTTACTCTCTATATTTGAAATGGTTGCTCATACACACAGACACGATCATTGTTTGATCATATTAGACACCTCGTCTACAAGTTGAGATCTGGAGGTATTCTTAGTTACTCTGCGGTCAGTTCCTCTACCATCAGCTCTAGTCAGCAGGTGTGTTATACTCCCCAGCTTAAGATTATGCTGAAATATTCTTTTTAAGATTATGTGGATGATCCTTAATTCCAATTTTCGTAAAAGGAACTTGCTGCACTAAGATACATTGTCTATTCTCTGCATGCTGATATTGCAATCTATTTAGCACTGGTGATACTCTCTGATGTACACATAACAATAAATTGTTGAGCTGTATTCTATACATTCTGATTTTTATTTTCACGTGATGGTGTATTGTGATACAGTTCCCAAATGCTACCTATAATAAGGTGCCTGTTTTTCTTGGTGCGATGTCAGTGGTTATATGCTTCGCTGCGGCAATTTTGTCGCTTGCACTCTCGATGTTGATCGTGCCTCGGCAAATAATGCCATGGACTGGTTTGCTTCTTGTGTATGAATGGACCTTCACAATTTTCTTCATACTGTTTGGAAGTTATCTGCATGTTATCCATCGATGGGGAAAGCATGCGGCCAATCAAGCATCATCATTTTCATCTAATCCTGCGTCATACGATCATGATTCTGGAAAAGGTATATACATGCAAGGAAATACCTAGTTTAGCATGTTCGTGTATCCATATGACTGGAGTTATAGTGTTTGGTTTGTCTTCAGGTCATCTAAGACAAATATCGTCTTGTGATGCCTCTGCATGGTATTATGGACTTGGGATGGCATCACTAGCTTTGGCAGCTCCTCTATTACCTTGTCTTTTTGGGATCACTGCTTTATTTTCAAGGTATTTTTGTGTGTTAATGACATTATCTTTCAACTTTTGTAACTTTAGTTGTAAGAAATTCTAAATTTTGCACCATTTCAGCTTTGGTTGATGGTTGTGTGAATATTGATTAGATAGAACTAGGCTTGCTAAGATGTTCGTTTTATCTGCTCTCTAGTCTCCAGTGATCTGCTGTTTGACCTGCTTTTGAGTTGGATTATTCCTGTAGTATCAATTTACATGTCGGATATTAAACAATTGCTTAGTTAAGTTTTTCATGATGGTGATATTATTTATTTCATATTTTAGATTTAGTTCTTAATTCTTTTATTTCTAGTGAATGTTAAAATGTTGTGGAGGACAAAAAGATAAATCGTGAAGTTGGATTGAATTTTGGCCCTTTAAGCATTTGAGAACTAACCGTAAAGTTCCGTTTAAACATTGACCCCTTCAAGTGGTTGACAAAGGACACGTGAAATTTTGGATAGCTATCACTTGAGACAAATAATGATGGATATGGTGAAGTTAAGGACCCAAGTGAAATATGATGCTCTGTGAAGATTTGTTTAAAATATGAAGCTTATTATTCTGATTACTCATCTGTTAAATTGTGGGTTTTCAATCTTTAAACGCCTTTCTAAAACTCAAGTCATTGGTTCCAAGCCTTTTCCTTTGGATTCCTATGACGGCTAAGTGTTGAATTCTGAGTTGTCAAGGACAGGTGATGAAATGCTCGAGTTTGATTCTTTTATATTTGAAATGCTAATTCCTGTGTTGGTTTAGTCATAATTCTTAATATTTCTAACTTTTAGAACGCCTCAGAATATGGCAGGAAGATTGGATCCAATGAAGTAGTGTCTAACAAATGGTCCTATTGTCTAGACATTTGAAAGTGATGGTACATTGCATCACAAACTCAGATTTCCTTGGGAAGCGCTATAGTGCCTGTATACAATAAGATAATGTGCCCATAAAATTATACGTAGAGTGGTCGTAAATGTGCTCGAGTTCACATGATTTATCAGCTGCTTGTTTGAACTAGATCTTAGAACTTGTTGCTAACTATGGGTGGGTGCTATTTTCGCTTACTCTCTTTGTTAAAGAGGAAGGACATGATGAACCCTCTTGGCAGCAATCCGTGATGATTTAGATGGTTTATCACCGACTATTGAGTCTCGATGTTGTATAAAGAACAATAGTTGTGTCAAAATATTACAGCAGCGATTGGCTAATAGTTGTTGGAGGATTGAACGATTGTCATTTTACCAAAAACTATAGCAGAAATTGTCGTTTGGCCGAAAACATAACATATAGTAATGCTGCAATTCAAATCTTTTAAACTGAACAGCAGCCCAAGGTCACAGTTCGATCGCTCTCTTAGCGGAGACAATTATTGCACACAACAGTCTCTCTCACAACAATTGACTCCGTTCAATTTATGTGAATCGAACACGTGAGCTCGACTCTGATGTCAATTGTAAGGTTATGATCGAATGTTTGTCGTTTTACCAAAAGTTACAGCTGATAGTAACGGTGCAACTCAAATATTTTAAATTGTATAACAACCCAAACACTACGGTTCGATCGTTTTCTTAACAGGAGCAGATATTGCACCCCAAGAGTTGTCATGATACATTTGTTTGAAATTATCAATTGATCATTTGTTTGCAGAGAATGATATGATATGTGGAAGTGTGTAAAAATTTCCTAAATTTTTAATTCCATGATTCTGACTTGTAATTTAATTATGGTTAATTAGGTTATTTTTTCCCCAGGAAACCTTTATTGCTGGTCTTATTGACGTTTTCTGTTTACTTCATGTGTTTCTCTCTGAAAGTGCATCAGACAAATGAATCTTGCTCGAATTTATGATCTTTCAGCATCCTACTGTTAATGTTTATTTGCTGATGCACTATTATTCTAATATTACTTAACTTGGATCTATATAGTTATTGGATTCCTGGCTTACCTATTTGCTAAAAAACCAGAAGTAATTATGGAAAATCGTATGAAGATTAGGGAGTGAATAATCTAGCGCCTACTGATCAGTATGTGAAATAGAATTTGATCTGCGGAACTGTCCAATGACCAACTTAACTATTAAGTCTTTATAGTGAATGATACATCTGGTTTAACAGGTTAGGCTTAATGGTTGTGGGAGCCCTTGTTTTGGCTTCATTTGCAACGTATGCCTCAGAACATCTTTCGATAAGAGCGTTTATCCGTGGTTATGAAGAGAGGGATGCGCAAAGAAACAGGACCTTCTGTTATTTCTGCTAGTTGGATGACTCAGTGTATTGAATTGTTTGACGACGCTTGGCTTGCCTGTATACACGGAGCAAGAGATGAAATACTGCTGGGAACCAGAACCTGACCTGAGATGAAGCTGTTGATCTTGTGTTAAGCTGGTAAAGAGTAACTGTGTTCAAAGGCTCTGTAATTTATTTTTGACAAAGTTTTCCATGTAATTATTTTTTTTTTTCTACGTTTGTTAGATCACCTGGCTTGAATGGCCCTTTTACAAAATTGGGGATGTAAATTGACATCATATATTCGGTTTATATTCCTCTAATTTTGCATGGGAACCAAATACATGTTGAAGTCTCTGTTTTTGCATGGATTTCTTGTGGTCGATCTTTTGTGTTTCTGTTTGGACCGAATGATTTGATTTTTTATGCAATGACGGCCGGAGATTTATCTAAACATAATCTAACTAACTAAACATAGGTGATATGATTTGAGGCAAAAGCTTGTGTCTCACAGGTCGTATTTTGTGATACGAATCTCTTATTTGAGTCATCCATGAAAAAATATTATTTTTTATGTTAAAAGTATTATTTTTTATTGTGAATATCGATAGAGTTGACATATCTCACAGATAAAGATTTGTGAGATCGTCTCACAAGAGACTTGCTCATTATTTGAACCTAATACCACTCTAATCTTGAGGTCTTACTCATTTAAGTGAATACATTTCAAATCATTCCACGAAACAAGTATTTCAAATCCGTTGTTATGAATTAAAAAAAATAACTTTCAAATTAAATAGATTTGCAAATTATCTATCTAAACAACTTAGTTCGATGAAGTCTTCAAAAAATAAGTCAATAAATATATTACCCATCATTTTCAATACCCATTACGACCATATATAAATAAAAAAGAAAAGACAATTGCATAGATGGATTGTCTAAAAGCTTTCCACTCGATAAGATGATTTTGGTGGCATTCGATGAATCATATCCACTAAGCTGCTATCCATTGATTTGATTTTTCCGACATATGGACCCTTCCATCGTACGACAAACGTAAATATGCACAAATCGAGACATAAATAATAATGCATAGGTGAGTTTAGCTTTGCGAGTGTAGTAAACCCACAAGTTTCTGAAGTCGGTTTGGCTTCTGAACAATAATTGAGTTTTATATTGCCCTTTTTTTTATTATTTAAAAAGAGTTATGTTTCATTGTTAATATTGTCGAAAATTGATTTATTTTCAAAATACCGATCTTACACATTATTTTTCATCTACTCATTTCAATATATTGATTTTAAATTAACTGAAATAACTTTATTTTTTTGTATATTTACATTAAATAAACAAAATTCGAATTTTTCGGAAAATATCGGTACCATATATATAATATCCCTTTTGCAAAAGAAAATGAATATTTTGAGGATCTATACACTTCTCCGGAAATACCACTAGTGTAACGACCCATGTTTCACATGTTTGTATAATTTTTTAAAATTAATTTTATTTATATTAAAAAATAAGTAATATCATAATTATAAAACTAATGAAATGACATAGTGTAATTTAAAATGATTATATTCAAATAAGAGTTCTATCGTAATTATAAAAATTAATGAGTGAGTTGTACAATAATTTGGAACGATAAATAAAAAAACAAAAACATTATTTAAATCTGATAATAATAATAAATAAATATTACTTTCAAATTTTTTTTCTTTTTGCAATGACGTGAAAACCTACGTCTATTATTTTTCGATGTATAATTTGTAAATCATACTAATCAAATGAACCAATTGTATATAAGCTTGCGTCATGTATCATTCTTGTGGTTGCATTATATATATCGAAAAAGTTGAAAAAACGCCAATAGATCCATATATGTATTTATTTATTTTATATATGAAAGTGACACTTTTTTTTATTTGGACGACATTTCAACGTCAAACTGTTGTCTGATTCTAGATAAAAATAAATAGGTAAAATAAATAGTCAAATCTGATTTTTGGACAAACTAAACGAGAAAAATTAAGCCAAAAAAAAAAAATCATCTAAAAATTATATCTTCTAATATTTAAAGGTCGGAATATGTCGTTCTCTTTGAATATTTTGAATTAATTATTAAAAATTGACGAGACTACCGATGCGGCACGGGGAATCGTCAAGTGTGACTGAGATGTCATGTAATTGGAGAGGTTAAGGTTGAATTTTTTTTTAAATTAAATATGTTAACCTGCGCACGCCATATGCGCATGGTAGAAGGTTCCAATTTCCAAAATTTGCCTCTCAATTCTTGTCGCACACGACACCGTATAGCCCCCGAAATCCCTTCCATTCGAATATTCCCTTTTCAATTTATTGTATAAGCCCGACCCGACAACTGACCGTCATCATCTCATTTTTCACCTGCCAATCCTCCTATCATGTGCGAAAACCTCAAGAAATATTACCAACTGTGCGAGGAGCTCGGCCGAGGCCGATTCGGCGTCGTTTACCGCTGTTATCCGCACTCTGCAGCCGCTGATTCCGACTCTTTTGCTTGTAAATCGATACACAAGCATTCCCTTTCAGACGACCCAGCCGACCGTCTCTGCCTCGACGTAGAACCCAAAATCCTCCAACTTCTGTCAGGTTGTCCCAATATTCTCCGCATCCACGGCGTCTACGAGGACGACGATTACCTCCACCTTGTCACCGATCTCTGTGACGGTGGAGATCTGTACGACCGCGTGTCTTCCGGTCACCGTTTCTCCGAGCCTGAAGCAGCTGCGATTATCAAACAACTGATCGTCGCCGTCGCCTCCTGCCATCGCTTGGGTATAGCTCACAGGGACATCAAACCTGACAATATCTTGTTCGATTCTCGGGGACGGTTGAGATTGGCGGATTTCGGATCCGCGGCGTGGTTTGGAGTTTCCGAGGGAGGGTTGATGAGTGGGGTCGTGGGGACGCCTTATTACGTGGCACCGGAGGTGTTGATGGGGAAGGAATACAACGAGAAAGTCGATGTGTGGAGCTGTGGAGTGATTTTGTACATCATGCTCGCGGGAGTGCCGCCGTTTTACGGCGATGGACCGGCGGAAACTTTCGAGGCGGTTATGCGGGGGAATGTCAGGTTTCCGCCAAAGATTTTCCGATCTGTGTCGGCGGAGGCGAAGGATCTGTTGAGGGAGTTGATCTGTAGAGATGTTTTCAGAAGATTCTCCGCTGAACAAGTCTTGAGTAAGTAGTTTGTGCAATTTAGTTATCTGTTTCGGTTCTTGAATTGTATTTGCTTTCTCATTTTTGCTTTTTTGGGTTTTGAGGTTTGTTTTTCTAAAAAATAATAATAATAATAATAAACATTATATCTATTATGTGATAGGATTTCATAGATCACAAAATTTTTTGCGTTTTTGCGAACGAAGAAAAGCAAATTTCCTTCTGGTTAAAATTACTGCTCAGATTTATCTCCTCTCATAACAGATTAATCGGAATCCATAGTAAACGAAAATTATTTGTTTAAGATTCGAAGTCATAATTTACAGCTATGGTAAATCTTAGTCTGATAAATTATTTTTCTGGGTAAATTTTCAGTGCATCCATGGATCATAAACGGAGGAGAGTCAGCATCAACGGTCGACCTACCCTGAGGCACGTGAAATCACACCTTTCCAGGCCTCGCGCGTACTCTCTCTCTCTCTCTCTCTCTCTCTCTCTCTCTCTCTCTCTCTCTCTTTTCCTGTGAAAATGTACATAGAGTGAACTCGAGAGTGGCAACTGAACTCGAGAGTGGCAACTTCGGGTTTTCCCGTAAGACCCAATTATAAGTTATATCTGAGATGCAGCGACGTAGTTTGCAATATATTATTTTGTGCAATGGTCTCTGTAATTTGAGACACTGGTAAATTACTCTGTGTCCACTTGTTATTATCACTTGCACAAACCACGTTTCTCGTGTTTGTGTAGTTTGTTTTGACATTGTTACGTGTTTGTACAGTTTGTTTTTCTTAATGGTGAATAAATTATATTAAAAATTAATTTTTTTTTTTTGGATATGACTGAATATTTTATTTTTAGATACCAAAAAATTTTTAAAACTAGAATATTCTCTTCGGGTGGGTCATCTTCGTCAAACTGACGAACCACATGTGAATTATCTTGTGGCGAATTACCCACTGACATTCGCTGCTCATTTTTTACGACACATATTCACAGGCTTTTACGTACGGCAAAGGCGGGGCCATGTGTTACGGCATTCGTACTGTAATTTTGACGGTCAAATTTTTAAATTTTTTTAATACATTAAATTTAGCTTGATTCATCAATAACTCAGTGACAAAAAAGATAAGATTTAAAAATTTAAAATTCATATATAGTTCCAGATAAAAAATTAAAAACTATCAATTTTTTTGTTGTTGCTTTGTTTGGACAGAAAGAAGATTTCACGTGGGTGTCGTCGGGTCCCTTGCCATTTGATAAGCAAAATAATATATTTATCACAGATAAAGCACATATATATATATATATATATATATATTATATTAGGACGGCTTTGATATTATAGCAATACAAATAAGAAAATAATGGTCGAGTGTGTAATTAATGGCTGCATGAATTAACATATGGTAGAGCTTATTCAAGGGGTCAATTATATTTATTTGTGGACGACAAATTCATACATGAAACCTAACACCAAGCGGTAGCGGAGTAAAAAATATGACTATGCCTAGATTAAAATTTTAAACTGTAGAATTTTTTAATATTTTAAATTGATCTACCCGAACTAATATCATATTGTTCCAAAATTATACAAAATTTACATATAATTTTTTTAACAAAAAAATTAAACCATCCGTGCTAAAGCCCGGATACACAAGCATGTGGCTCCGCCACTGACACCAAGTATGACTTTTGAAGTTATTACTTCCCCATTTTGATGCGAGTCATTATTTAATTATGTAAATAAAAAAATTGTAAAATTATATATATATATACACAATTATATATATATTTGAACTGAATAGTGAATATATGGCATGGTATAGTGTAGAAAAGGGATATCAAATGTATGAGCTGACCATAATTAGTCATTAGTTTTGTCTTTGATAGGAATTGAAGGAGACATTATTAAAATTTTGTTGTTAGGACCACATGAGTACTCTTCTGACTTTGTAGGAGGTAAACGAGTTCAAATTTCATAAGCTATTATGTTCCACATTATACGCCATATGGAATCTCAGAGTCATACTTCATTAAAAAATATTAAAAATTTAAAAATATCAAAGTCGTTCATTCTAGAGATATTCAAGTCTACGTACTTCCATGTTTTTAAAATTTTAACTATGATATATACACACACTTATCGAGAATTTGTATATATACACACTATGTGTGTGTATAGATATTGCGAGCATTCGTTGTGAGCACTTATGTGAATTTTGAGTTGACGTTTACATGTTAGATGTAAAATTTCAACATATCTAATTATGAATGTTGATTTAGCGATGCTCACAGTGAGTGTCTATAAGATCGATTATATCAAATTAATATTCGATAAAATTAATAATATATTTAAATCATATTTTTTTTTTGGGTTTCGAACTGTGAGAATATGATAAATTAATGATTTTGATGAATTAATAAGATAATAATTTTCGAAATAGTTATGTGTAAAACTATGGTTTAGTCAATATCATAACTAATACATCACAATAAAACGCTTAATTAACGACAATTTATAAATATCGTCACTAATTTTAGCGATCTTAACATTGCTAAAAGTAGCGACAATTTTTATAAAATATCGTTATTAACGACATTTATATATAACCATCGAAAAATTTAGTGACAGTTTTTAAAAACTATAATACTTAAATACAGTGATGGATTATGTATAACCAGCGACACAATTTCTATATTAAATTCCGTCACAAATTTGAAATTTAAAAAACCGCCCTAAGTTTGCGACAATTTTAGCGATGATTTTTCCAAAAACTCTACTAGTTGCCTATATACTCACTCTCCTAATCTTTTGGCGATTTTCGGCTTTCTCCTCCGTTATGAGCGATTTGTTTCAACTGTTTTTTATGCATTTTAATTACTCTAACTTGTATTTTTGTCTAATAATACAGATATGATTATAGGCTTCAACTTTGTAACTCGACTCTTCAACCAGTTTTTTCTCATATATATTTACTTTTCAATTATATATATATGTATTTTTTTTACAGAAATTTAACTCATTGATATATATTTTGTATAGCTAGAATAATGTGCATATTATATATTTTATAATTATATATTAAATATAAATATGCAATGGAGAACTATGCTTGTCATGCACATGATTTTATTATTAACCAGCAGGTTTTGATATTAAAATTCTATATACTAGAATTTATTATAATATTTAATTATATGTAATATATAATTATTATATATATGTATGTGCTATAATTTATTTTTTTTATGAATGTTAATAATTATATAAATTTATATTTATTATGTATGAAGTTATATAAATAATGTGTATAGTTATTTATATTGATTATTATTTAAAGTAATGTATTACATAAATATTAATTAAGTAATGTATTACTTTAATATTAAATAAGTAATGTATTACATTAATATCAAATAATAATTTAATATTTATTAAATTAAATTAATTTCTTATGCATAGTTTGGTATACGAGATAAGGGAGTGATTGATAAATAATTCTTTTTATCCCACGTTTGGTACTTTTTTAGAAACCCATGATAATATCATGAGCCCTTGATAAATAACTTTATATAAGGATAAAATATATGTTCTATTAGGTGTGATAATTTTAATCTAATGATAAAAACACCACAAATGACTTAAGTGCCCTCAATTTATAAAAATCTTAAACCCTATTGTTCTCTAATTTCACTTGTAGGTAGTTATTAAAATCAAATAAATATTTTTATTATTTTTATATATTATATTATATGATAATTATATAAATGAACTCGAGATAATTATATAAATGATTTGTATAAATCTCGATAAAATTATTAGTATCACTCGATTAACCTTAAAATTTGATATTTGACTTGACTTGCAAAATCAAGGTCTCAATTATCATATTATATAATATATAAAATTAGGTAAAAATAAATAAATCATGCAAGCACTGTCGACGCATGAATAGATAAGAAATATGAATTCAAGCAACAACTTTGAAATTACAAAATTTATTATGATAAGGTTAATTTTGTCATTACAATCTAATATATAAATTTAATCACTCTTATAAAAATCATATCAAACATTAAATATAATATCATACATCTTATTTATCCTTAATTTATCTTTATATTATAAATATTACATGTTTATCCTATCATGTGTACCAAACTATACCTTATATAATTATATGTAAAACTATAAATCAAAATATAAAAATAGCAACTATATATTGATAAAAAATCATTTGTGATAAAGTTTTCCTTTAGAATTGAGATTGATATTATTCATGTCATCTCTTCTCCCCCAACGGATTATACAACCACCAGCAAGCTGATAATAATACATACAGTACAGGCCGAGTGTGAGCTGAACGAGACTATCGCAATCTTAATCACGTACACCAAGCACATTATAAGTGAATGATTAAAAATCAATCACCCATTATCATGCACACCAAAAAATATATTAGAGTTGAGATTCATATTATTTGTATCATCTTATTTAATATTAATACTTAAATTTAAATACTATTTTAATTGTGAAACAATGAGAGCAGCAACTATAGTATACAAAATATTAGCATTGATTTTTTTCAGCATAAAAATACGGGTCTAATACCACCATATAATCAAATGTTACCTCCTTTAGAGACCACGTCTCTGTCCATTTTGCAATTATGGAGCATAGTGGCCAGGCCCGTACCTGAATTTCAGGCCTTAGCGATAACAGTTTCCCATATCCTCATTTTGTTGTTGCTTGCAAAATATTTATCAATATTCACTGCCTAGTTTTAAATCAACGTCTCTTCTCAATGTTTATTTCTTTTTATTTATATTTTTTAGTTTAATGAATGAAAAATTAAGCGAAAACAGATAGAAAAATCGAATTAAAAACATTGAAGAGAAAACGGACGCTCCTAAATAACATGAGAGGCGTGCCCCAAAGGGTTGCCTGGATTTTCCAAGCAGTAAGTGCTGCGTTGGGGCCTCAACTTTGGGCGCCCTGGCTTCTGCCTAGAAAATCTTGGCAGCACTGGGGTGCCAAGAAAGTGATGCAACAACGCTCGTGACTCTGTTTCAAGAAAGGATGAGTGGTTTTTCGATTTTATTTATTTTTTTTTGTTGATATCCTTACGTCTTAAAGGTGTCCGTGGATGGTTGTCATCGTTTATTTAGATCAAAAAACACTTATACGATTGAATTAACATGTCTCTTCAGATTTATGACATTAGATCTCGTTTGTCTTACTGTTTATTTAGGTATATTTGGTTCTCGCGAGTTAAATATCACTGCAAACAAATCAAACACGAGTGATAAAAAAACGTGTTAGGCTTGGTGCACGAGTCTACCCTCACACAATACTCAACCCGTTTTGACACTTGGGATATGCTTAGAAATCCCACCTTCTAATTATAATTATTTATATCATCACACTGTTCAAGCCCATCCCTGTCAGTGGGCCGAATTTCAATTTATAGACGTAACCATACTACGCAAAAAAAAAAGAAAAAGGAAAAAATCACACGTGACGAAGGCCACGAGTCTTGGGTTTTCATTTCTTCTGCTCTTCTGGTTTCATTTTCAGATGTCATACATCAATCACAACCCTACCGATTTCTATCACGCAAACACTCGCTTCACTCTTCCCAAGGGTTTGGAATTCTTCCCTGCATAATTTCCGGTCTTCGATCTCACTTTTAATCGGTTTTTAGGTTTTCTTTTACGCATTTGCGTGGTTGCTATACATCTGGAATTGTTCGCGCTCCTCTGATTTTGAATCTGCCAAGATCACAGAGGTTTTACTGCAGAAATTTGACATTTTATGTAATTTTTGGCGGTTCGAGGTTTTATTTAATGGTCAAAGAAGCATCTGTAGATCTGAGGATTTGAGAGAGTCATGGATGTGTGTTTCAATGGCGATACCGCCGGTCTCGACCCTGAACTCTTGCAGATTCCCGAGGTGTCTCCCTCGGCCGTTAAAGCTAATCCCCGCGTTGCCGAGGAGCTGTTTGATCAGTGGCTTTCGCTCCCTGAAACCAACTCCTTGGTAGTTATTTTTCTGTCCGCCTTTTCACTTTATGTTAGATGTTATTTTTCAGTTTCTTGGGTAGGCGTTGAAAGTCAATGACGTTGTTTAATGGACGACATAGATTGGCATCGAGTATTAAGATTGCAAAAGAGTGGTGGATTATCTGATTTGGTAGTGGTCTGGAACCGCGTATAGAGAATTCCAATGATATATCTATTATTAAGTATATGTTTCGTAAAGCTGAACATGGATTTCCAGAAACAGCACACTTGTTGAAAGTTCTCTCCCAGTCTCATTTCTTGAATTTTCTCAGTTCTTTGAAACATTTAACGAATTGCAGTAGCTTATTAGCTTGGAGAACTCGTGTGCTATCCGATGTTTGGTTTACGGCATTTAATTTTAATTTCATATACTTTTCTGATGGTAGAAGATTCTTGGTGTATGGTTAGTGTTACCACATGTCTAAAGAAGATTACATTCAAGAAGTTAGTTAGAGCTTAGACTGATTACTGTACTTCGGTTATTAATCTGGACAGAATTGGTATAAATATAAATGAATTCAGGGTGTCAACTGAGAGCCATAAACCTGTGAAATCTGACCCAATAGTATTATGCGCTCTGCTATTTTCTTTATCCGGGTAATGGTCAGGCCAGGTCATTCGATAGTAAGTTGGGAAAATAAATTGTTATTATTATTTTAATAGTTTCTGTTTTTTTTATTAATTTGTATACCTGAAAAATGAAGTAACTGATTTAGTTATTTATTCATAAAATTTCTTGATTTTTATCATATTTTCTGTCAGTTTTTGATTAAAAAGCAACGAAGATAAATAAAAGAAATAAATTGGGCTAGCACAAACCTGATTTAATATAGACCAAATTTTAGTGGGGTGGGTTATTTGTTGTGCCAATTAAGTTGATAGTAGTTGGGCGTGCTAAATTAGCTTGCCCATATCTTTATACTAAATTAGTGGGGTGGGTTATTTTTTTTTATGTCAATTGTTTCGATAAGTTACCCATATCTTTATTACTGAATCTGGAGGGGGTATCATTTTCTTTGTCCTTGAGCATTTGAAGTTCGTAAAAAAAATAGTTGATTGTTCAGTGCAGCACCTTCAGAATGTTCGTTTCAGCCGCTTTATTACTGAAACAGAACTATAGATATTCACAATGATCCCACGATGAATTACAGGTGAAATCTTTGCTAAATAGTGCCAAAGCAGGTGGTCCTTTGAATGTATCTGGAACATCATTTAGCGGGAATGCTTCAGCAACCAGCTCATTGCCCTCAATGTTTCCTGCTGGTAGTGCACCGCCGCTTTCGCCAAGAAGTTCATCAGGTTCCCCTAGAATCATTAAACACAAGTCAGGCCCGTCTGCGTTGGGATCTCCCCTGAAATTAGTTAATGAACCTGTAAAGGAGCTTATACCTCAGGTTGCATTAGTGGTGTTGAAATTAATGCTGCTGCTTTTGTTTTATGTCTCTGATGATGGATATTGATTACTTGATTGTTGCAACATGTTTAGTTCTATTTTCAAAATGGACGTCCACCACCAAATGAATTGAAAGAGCGATGCTTATTTAGAGTCAATCAGTTTTTCTATGGTCACATGAATGGACTCCAAATCAATGGTTAGTCATTAATGGTATAACAATTTTCAGTTTTATTTGTTGTTATTTCGTCTACCGATGCATTTGGAACTTATGATAGCATCCATATGGAATGAAGTCATGAACATACATTTAACAGTCACGGTATGTTTCTATGCTTATATTTTCATTTGTTTTCAGAATTTAAACTGGTAACAAAGGAAATATGCAAGCTCCCCTCGTTCTTCTCCGCTGCTCTTTTTAGAAAGATTGATGTTGATTGTACTGGAGTAGTGACCAGGTAATTGCTGTGTTACTATTGTTGACTTTGCCCGTACTTCATGCAAACTAGTATAATTAGACAGACGCACTGTGCGTGACATAGTGGATATAATATAAATTTATATATTTTAATTCATATTTTTATTTTTTACAATCTAAGTTAAATTGAAAAAAATATTACTAAAAGACACATATATTTGAAAGAAATAATATAAAATTATAAATTATGGATTATTTTAAATGATTTTAAAAATATTTATTAATTTTTACTTCTTTAAAATAGGAGAGTAAGTTTAAAAATAATGGGGGGTATTTTAGGTAAACCAAAAAGTGTTTCACCATCCACACAAAAATTAGTTATTCTAAGGGGTGTGGTCGCCAGTATGGAAGTGAACTCCAGCAATATAATGGATCAGTTAGGGACTTAGTTCTGATCAGCACATATATATTTCCTTGGTTCGTGTATTTGGCCAGTTTTGTTTTTATACATCATAACACTCTTACTCCATTCAATGATTTGTTAACAGGGATGCATTTGTTGATTTTGGATCAATGGAAACATTCTGACAAAAGATACAGGAACACAAATATACACAGTATTGAAGCAGCCAAATCTCAAATATTTGGTGCAGGTTACACGGCAACCATCCATTGCCTTTTAATAAATTATGGAAGTTGAGTTTAAGGATTGTCACAATTATCACTCCTTGTGCTGGCGATATTTTATTGTAGGATGATTTCAAACCTGTCCTTCAAGAGCTTCTGGCAACTCACCCAGGGCTGGAGTTCTTGCAGAGTACACCTGAATTTCAAGAAAGATATGGTATGTCCGAATCGGTTTTTCCTTGCAAACTCCTATGGTGTACTCTAATTTAATTTGATTAATGATATGTATGTTTGCTGCTTAAATATGCTGTTACCACTGCCACCTGGAGCACTACATCGCACAATGTATATAAATATATGTGTCAATTTTTGCTGTTGAATAAAGAAACACAGAACAGTTATGGATATGATTGTTTTTTATAGCCATAAAAAGCCGTGTCAATATTGATTCTGTGTGATCTGCTGGTTTCTGTTGGAGTTCTTTTACTTGTTTGCCTGTTGAGGAATCAGCTTTCAGTGTTTGAGTTAACAGTTCAATTCATTGCTGTGTCCAGCTGAAACTGTAATATACAGAATATTTTTCTACGTGAATAGATCGGGTAATGGGAATCTTACCTTGAGGGAGCTGAAACTATCAAACTTAATTGCTACTATGCAGTATGCCGATGAAGAAGAGGATATCAACAAAGTCTTATGGTAAACACAAGGTTTTTTATTCATTTTACTTGGAATAGATTTTCCATGATTCTTACAGTAAATCTAATCAAGTTTTTGTGTTTCTGGTTGTTCATGAGATGCCTTGTGTGATGAGATTCTTAAAACAATGAACAATCTCACATGATCATGTACTCGCTCGGATACTCTTTTTTATTGGTTGTTGACAAATAATGTTTTTTCCTTGATATCCAAATGTCTTTTATTTACTTAACAATTAATAATGTGACTTCCAGCAAATATTATCCAAAGCATATACCTTTTAACTATATATCTATACTGTTCAATTTAACATGGCACTTCCTTAAATCGAAAGAGATTGAGTGGTCGATAATTTATATTAAAGAGGCCAATTTCAATCCACATTTTTGTTCATATTCTAATCCCCATTCTTTGTCATTTTCCCATTTGCTGCGGGTATTTCTCGTACGAGCATTTTTATGTTATATACTGCAAGTTTTGGGAGCTGGACACGGATCATGATTTTCTGATTGACAAAGAGAACCTAATTAGATATGGTAACCATGCACTTACCTACAGGATTGTTGATAGAGTATTTTCTCAGGTTTGATTTCTCTATTTGTCGTTTTCTTGTCAAACCATAGTGTTTGATTACTTAATTGATGAAAGTCGTGTATTATTATTTGAGATTTTTCCTTATGCCAAGTAATTTATGTTTGAAATTTTTTCTGAAGGTTCCCAGAAAGTTCACAAGTAAGGTTGAAGGAAAGATGGGATATGAAGATTTTGTCTACTTCATACTATCGGAGGAGGATAAATCATCTGAGCCTAGTATTGAATATTGGTAAGTGTGATTTTATTCATCAACAAGTAGACACTTGTGTGCTTGACTTAGGTTAAATTTTTCCCTTTATAGTGTTTTGTGAAATTTCCCGTGGAGGAAAAAAAGTAAATTCATTGCTCTTTGAAATGCATGGAGTGGAAAATAAAGCTTATAAGAATTTGGGATCGTTGTTCTTTTCTTACTCTGGTCTCGGCTGTGGTTCTTGAAATCTAGTTTTCATTTTCTCCCATGTGCTGAATATTTGCCAGTTTACCAAGCCAAGAGAATTAGCTTGTGCTGCTTTAGCATGCTGTTCATTGCATCTGTTTCTTTTCACCATTATTTTGGTCAGTAATATCCCACCATATTCTGAATTGGAATCTCAAGGAGATAGATGACTCATCTGTTGAATCTATTTGGTTTTCATTTGAAATACTATTTTTTTTATCAGGTTCAAGTGCATAGATATAGATGGAAATGGAGTTATTACGAGGAATGAAATGCAATTCTTTTATGAAGAGCAGTTGCACAGAATGGAGTGCATGGCCCAAGAACCTGTACTCTTTGAGGATATCTTGTGCCAGATAGTTGACATGATCCATCCAGAGGTGAATCTGCTTAAGTGATAAATCCACGCTCTACTTTCTTTTCCGTTAATGTGCTTTTAATGATCAAAAGAGTAGTAGAAAGCAAAATGGCTATTATTTATCTTCCCTTGTGCAATTTTTTTACTTCAGGTCTTGTCTTGTTTTCTCATTGAAGACCATAGAATCATTGTGCTTATCGGGATTTCTTGTATGATTTTGTTGTCTCCCTCTGCTATGTAACCTGCTGCTTTAAGGACGCCATTTTGCAAAGTGGAATCTTAACCGATTTAATAAAAAATATTAACTAGTTGTTTCCTTCCCAAAAGATATCTAAAAAGAAAGCTGCACTTGGATTAGACTGCAATTGGATATTATTTGCTTGACGCTCTCATTAATGTGGAAATTCATGAGATTGTTCTGAGAACTGATCCATGCATTATCTGTTGAATTATTATATTTGAACAACACTTTGTTGGTTCACTTTTATTTAAATGTCTGCATAGATGGTGTGAGTTAAAGCATCCTTCTGTTATGCTTAATCAAATTATCACATCGTTGCATGACATATAAATTATTTCATTTCAGGATGAGAGATGTTTTACGCTACACAATTTTAAAGGAAACAAACTCTCAGCGAGTGTTTTTAATATCCTTTTTAACCTCAATAAGTTCATGGCTTTTGAGACTCGTGATCCTTTTCTCATTCGCCAGGTAAATCAATGCAAATTTGTTCTTTAGAGTGTTCTACGACTTTGGATGTGCTTATTGGAGTTGCTTGGCCTACTCTGTTTTGAGCAATTTCAGTTGTATGAACAGGAGCGTGAAAATCCAAACTTGACTGAGTGGGATCGCTTTGCGCATAGAGAATATATTAGGCTTTCAATGGAGGAAGATGCAGAAGATGCTTCTAATGGAAGTGCGGATGTTTGGGATGAATCACTTGAAGCTCCTTTTTAATTTGTGAGGTTAGATCCCTACTGGGGTTGAGATGTATATACATTTCAACAAGACAACCAGTTATTGTGCTGCGCACTTTTAATTGTCATTTAATGTAGGTACATGAAAAGATAGCCTGAGTCACAGTTTGGTGGATGAGCAATTACATGAGACTGAATTGAATGTGAAATGTGAACAATAGATATAGTCTCGGGGAGACAATGAGTCGACATGAGAGTAATACTGATAGATGTGTATGGTTAAGGTGCAGATAATATCAGTTATTTGCATTTTGGAGGAAATGGGGTGAAATATAGATCGATGACTCAAAATATGAGATAACTCCTTTAAATCAACTTGGGCCCATAGTGATTTTGGAGATAATTTAGATTTTCATTTGAGACAGAAAGCTGTCTTGAGATCTACGTAGCCAACCCCAAGAGTTGTAAGGTGATGAATGATAACTATGCTTATTCTGTTTACCCTCGAAAAGAATGCTGTACCAGCTGATTAACCCTTCCATTCTCAGCCATCGAAACGTGAAAATTGAATAGAAAAATGACTCATGTAGGATGCTAGATGTACATGACTACAAGTCTAGCACCTTGAAGTGCCTCTTCCCCTCAGCCTCATTCTCAGATGATAGCTTGTTTACTTACCTGCTAGCTTGTCTCCGGCAAAATGAAAAATGGGGTACAATACAAAGCTCGACTTTTAACAAAAGCCCAATACTGAGATTATTTACGGTGGGAGTCTTGTTTTGGTTTGGAAATATTTAATATTTTGGCAAGAAGTTTTAAAAAGGCAAATGTTACTAGAAAGGAGTAGAATTGGTGATGGGGAAAACCGATCTCCTCATTGTTTCACTTCTCAATCCCGATGATGATGTGTTGGGTTGATTTCGACTCTAGAGACTCTAGTTTTCGCTACCTGTCTTGCGTTTTTATCGATGTCCGGTTTTAATATCAAATGAAACTTGTTTTCACCTTTTTGCCTTGATAAGATGACACCTACATATTTCTATTGTTATTTTTGACTTCACATGGTTTTTTGTGCAGATGTTTATAGCGAATTCCTTGTATCACTCCAGATGGCTATGTAGAAATATTTTGTGGGACAATCATCCAAACGGGATACAGTCCTTTCAGTCCCACTGATAATATGTTGGAAGATTGTTTGGAAAATTTTGGGCAAGCTATAATGTTCTTAATTCTATTCCATGATCATTTGAGAAGGCTTGATTAGAGCACACCATTTGCTGACTTGCAAGTAATCGGCCAAAGATAAAAATGTTAGCTTTTCGTTTTCTCTCCTTCTCCCTAGATATAGGAAAATGATACTGTTATTTATTTCTGTGAAGCCAATGCTTAGTTATTTTCTAGTGCTTCTGAAAATCGCTCTGTATTTGTTGCTTGTTGCCTTTTTCGAGTTACCTGAATTCTAACCTGTAGTTGTCATGAAATGTAATCGGTTTCTTGGTCCAATCACCGGCAGATAAGTTGTTTGAACTTCATATAAACAGTAGTTTGGATGTAAATATGTTTTGAAGAGCGTTTTTCTTTCGTTGGATTTAGATTTTAGGCTCGAGTCTCATTAGTTGTATTTTGTGAAGCGAAAGGCAGGTTTCTTTCGAGCGTTGAATCGACTTGTTGCTGAGTAAAGCTGGGTTGAAGGAACATGGTTTTAGCCAAAGGCATGTACATTGATTTTACTTGTATTTGTGCGAAAACGGTTGTATACTCCTGTTCTCAATTTCTCTGTATAAAGTTTTTTGAACGTGCGTTGGCATTGCTGCTACTTTTAACTCAGTTCAACCTACAAGGAAAAAATTCGAGACAATAATTTTCGAAATGTTAGGGTGATGTACATTTTCGCTGAAGGTTAAGCTCAATTCGAATCAGCATCTTGAAGGGGCTTAGCTGGGCCAGCCATAAAGAGGTTGGATCTGCCAAAATTGATATGACACGTATTTGAATAATTTTGCGTAATGATAGATGTTTTTTTAGGGGAAAAAAGGTGTGTTTTTTTGATAATCAGAACTTGAAATCTTAAATAAATATATAAATAGAATTTGTCGAATATATATAAGATATTGGTTATAATTTCAATTTTTATTATCCATATTTATTCTTCTCGAAAAATAGAAATATCAAAGATTTGTGGGAGCTACGATTTTCCATTTATTATTTGGTATACTTCAGAAACCATATACCACTTGTCCAAGCGTTGTTAGGTACGGGTTGTTGATCTTTATCCGTTCACACATGTGGAGTTTATCAAGATATCATACATTTTATATCAAAAAAATAAACGTATATCGTTGGATATTATCGAACAACTGTAGAACAGTTATTAGATATTTTAGTGGACTTGATAGTTTAATTTTTATATTAATATTTATTATTATCTAAATGTAATATTTTTTTAATATCTATATTATATTATTAAGTGTGTGACAAAATCTTTAATTCTATAATTATTCTTTTTATCATATTAAAAATTTCCTCAAGTCACTCTATATTTACATAAAAAAAATATAAACAAAACATTTTTTTAAAATAAGTAACTCTTCTAAGATGAAAATAATTTCGTATTAATTTTTTATTATTATTTGATCAAATTAAAAATAATAATAACACACGTAAAATATGTGTATTTTTATCATGGTATATTATTCTTCTTCTGAAAATAAAACTGGAAAAAAGTTCAAATAATACTAGGGATTAATTAATTAATAAATATTACTTAAAATTTTTTTTTTCCTCGTTATGGCTCTGCTTTCAACAGATCCGAGTTTGCCAACAGATAAACGCTTTTTTACTGTGCTCTCAAGGGTTTGCGATCAATCTACGTGCTCCCCGATCTGAGCCTCAATCGAATTCCGGGGTGGGTTTGTGCGCAGATTCGTAGGTATTGCACATTTGGGGCCCGTGTCACCGATTTCAAATCTACGGGGATTCGTGAGTTGTTTAACTCGGAGAAACGAAAAACGGAATCCGTCATTTTTAGTTATTAAGGTTATTTTTGATGTTTCAAAGCGCTTTCGTAGATTTTAGGATTTGTAAGTTGAGGTTCTGATAAAGATATGGATGCTGTCAATGCCGATATTGCGAGCCTCGATGCTGAACTCCTGCAGCTTCCCGAGTTGTCTTCTTTGGCTATAAAAGCTAACAATTACGTCGTTGAGAATCTGTTTGATCAGTGGCTGTCCCTTCCTGAAACCAATTCTTTGGTATTGTTCTCTTGAGCTTCTTGTACATTTCGTTTTTTGGTGATAATTCATGATCGGCGTACAATAATTTGTGCTGTACTGGAAATTTCTTTTCTTTTTTTGTTTTATGCAACTCATTTTTGTTATTTGGTAGGTTTAGTTTGGGGAATATACTTTCACCTGTGTGCACGAAAATGTCGTCGTTACGGTTTCATTGAGATAATTGTCATATGTTCTTAAACGAGGAAATACAAGGAAAAGCATGAGAAAAGTGTTCTTTTCTGAACTTTGTGCTTCATCTTTCAGTTTTTTAAATCAGGAGCAAGATTTGCTGCTTGTGTGAAATCTGGTTCGACTAGAACCAATATGAAACAGTGATATTGATGACCACACAATTTTGTGTCATTTGAGTTCAAGTGACTGAGCCCTCTTGAACCCGATGAAGTTTTCAAATTTTGACATAGGTTGGCCAGTTTTTACCCTTATTTGGGAAAAAATGGGGCCTTAGCTGAAAAGAATAGGATTAAAGTTTCCAGCATTCAAATCCTTTCTTTGGAATCAAATTTCTTTGTGCTCTCTTGCAGTCTGTATAAGTTTTTGTAGTCCTAGGCAAAAGGCAGGGATGTAAAAGTCCTATCCAAGTGAAGCTAGGTCCAGATTGTCCCATGCTCTTTAGTTTTAATCACAAAGAACTTAAGAGCTCAAACTCTTTGGTCGAGTTTATAGTTGTACCTTTTTATTTGTTAGATTAGATTAGATATGGAACTATTGACATTTTGCGTAAGATGTTGCTTAAATATCCTAATGGGGTTTTTACATATCTGCATCTATATTGCAATTTCTATATTTATCGTAATATAAGTTTATTCACCTTATTTTTCAAAATAAAGTTTCTAGTTATTTGCAAAAATTAATTACCAGTGACCTAATATCCAGATCATCATTCAATACACCACTGGATCATGATACTGAACGAACAGCCGATTGCCCGTTGCAATGCCTTTTTGATTATTTTATTGGGTCTCTTTGTATCAGAAATAGAAATCTTTATTATTCTCAAAGATCCAACTATGAATTGCAGGTAAAATCTTTGCTGAATAACGCCAAGGGAGGTGGTTCATTTAATGTAGCTGGTACGTCATCTACCACAAATGTTGGAGCAAATAATGCACTGCCTTCTATGTTTCCTGGTGGGAGTACACCTCCACTTTCACCTAGAAGCTCATCGGGTTCACCTCGAATTATGAAACATAGGCCTGGGCCATCTGCATTCGGCTCTCCCCTGAAATTAGTGAATGAGCCTGTAAAAGAGCTTATACCTCAGGTGAAATTGTTTGAGCTTGAAATGTTCTTGGAAAGTGTTGAAATTTTATTTACCTCACTGTGTTTGTTGACAAGTTCCCATTTGTATTGTACAAAATTTGCAGTTTTACTTTCTAAATGGCCGCCCACCGCCAAATGAGTTGAAAGAGCGATGCTTGTTTAGAGTGAATCAGTTTTTCTATGGTCACATGGATGGACTCCAAATGAATGGTATGCTTCATGAAATATATGCATTTTATGTTCTTAGAAATTCAAGTTTTAGTTGTGATTATGGTTATTTATAACAATTTGGAATTTTTGATATGACCATGATGAATGCAAACATGTCATCTATTAGTCCCTGATATGTTTATGTACTTATAATGTTACATATTTTCAGATTTTAAACTGGTGACAAAGGAGATTTGCAAGCTCCCATCATTCTTCTCTACTGTTCTCTTCAGAAAGATAGATAATGATCGCACTGGAATCGTGACCAGGTAATTTGGTGTTGCTATGGTTGTGATTGCGTTTTTCTATTGATCTTTCCATTTTTTAACATTTCCTAATGCTTTCCATTCATGTGTGAATAGATGAAAAGCAATTGACATAACCTTATTAATGTAATTCACCAATTGTTATATGATGTTATGTTGTCCAGTATTCCAACATTGATCTCAGTGTTATCACTTGGATGGGCTTACTGAGCGTTCATCAATATGTATTATTGTTTTATTCTATAATGAGAGCATATGAAGTATCATGAAGGCTTTGATGTTTCATCCTTTTCGCTCTCCTTGTGTGCATCCAGTGAAAGATTCATCATGTGAAGTTTAATATGCAGTTTACTGATGCTAGGTGCCACAACAATCTGCCTGCCTTGGGGAAATCTTGCTTCCCCATGTTATTCAATCGGAGCCTTTAATTTAAGTTATGCAAAAAATCTCTACTCGAGCTCTTGGTTTAGCTGTTTCTGGAGTGACTACTTTTTATTTAATTGAATTTTTCAACACGTTAGTGAACCAAAGTAACTCAAGTGCAAATGGATAGCTTGGTAATAATTATACAGACCTAGATTAATCCTGACAGTCAATTTTAATTCGACTAATCTTGTTATTTTTAGGGTAGCACCCTCGTTTTTTTATAAGTTACTGTTAGCAAGCGGCTGGCGTTTACACCTTGACTCATGTACTTGACCAATCTTGTTGCGATGATGCACATGCTTACTCCATCTAACTTGCGAGCAGGGACGCCTTTGTTGATTATTGGATCAATGGAAACATGTTGACAAATGAAACTGCAACACAAATATTCACGATTTTGAAGCAGCCTGATCTGAAATATTTAACTCAGGTTATGCAATGTCTGATAGTGATTTTCTCTTAACATAACTTCGCAAGACGAATGTTGAGATTGTTACTTAATCTCGTGCATTGCATTGTCTGGGAATAATATTATCTGACTGTAGGGTGATTTCAAACCTTTGCTTCGCGAACTTTTGGCAACTCATCCGGGGTTGGAGTTCTTGCAGAGTACCCCTGAATTTCAGGAAAGATATGGTATGTTCTCAATGACGTATCCCAAACTCTTGCTTGTTTGATTTATTTTGACTTATGTTGGATCTGAATATGGTTTATTTTGATTGTCTTTTTATGCTACTTTTTATTGCTTCAGTGTTAGTCATACCGTATCTAATTGCAACTACCATTTTCACCGCCATGCTTTTACAGGTGCTTGTAAAATGTCTTTCAGATTATTGCCTACCTGGATATGGTTTTACTAATTAATAGATGGTTTTCTTGCAACATGTTTGAGATTGGTTTTGAAACGGTGGTTCATCTATGTTTCTTGTCAGTTAGTGTCCAGACTGATGTATTCACACTTCATGTCATCGATCCAGACTGATGTTCATGTTCATAAAGCTCTATTTCTTGCACCTGAGCTTAATATTGTGTTTTCCTGTTTGTAAATTTGAATTTCAGAAATGCACAGGTGTGGAAATATTACTAAAAAATTAGTTTAGATTCTAAAACTAGTATTATAAGACTAGCCACACGTTAATTTGTGTTCTTATCTTCTTACATTAACTTGTTCTATATCTTGCAAAGGGCTAAAAGTGGTGTTTTGTGAATTTACTTTTACCAGTTGAACCGTAGATTATCTCACTAGTGGAACCAGCTTGAAAAATATTAATATATTTCCATGGACATCATTACTGTAATAATAAATTGGAATGCAAGAGGATTTATCATGGAATTTTAATGAAGGCGGTTGTAGATGCTTTATTCGTTAGTATATAACGAAATGTACATTACTACCATAGCATGATTTTCTTCAGTGCCCTCTTTGACACAATTTTCTCTTATATCTCTCCTTCTATGTCGAAATTATATTCTTCTCATCATGTATCAATACCTGTTTTGAAAGAGTTACAGAATACGATTTTCAGCTGGTAGCTATTGACAGAAATATTATCTTGAAAGAAGTAACGCTAGAACAGAAAACTTAAACAGATAGTATGTGTTGAGTTTGGAAAATTGGAGTGTCCTACATATGTGAGGCTGACATTCCATGTATAGTGTCATTTCGTTTAGTTTTCCATCACATTCTTCATAACATATAACATTGAGAAACCCACTCAGTATTCACAGTTTCATTGCTGTATCATCTACGAATATGCCTTGAGTATTCCTGATTGTCCTACATAAATGTGGGGCCGACATTCCATGTAGAGGTAATTTCGTTTTGTTTTCGTCCCCACTCTTTACAACATATAAGATAAGATAAGATTGATAAACTCACCTAGTATTCACAATTTTCATTGCAGTATCATGATTTAAATGAAGGCTTGAACCGTGACCATGGAGTAATTTAATCCCAAATGATTAACTAACTAGCTGATGCTAGGTTTGGAGTGTTGCGTCTTAATGTGCCTAAAATAAATTATTTTACACTTTTTCTGTTTTTTTGCCTAAGAGATTTGGTGAAGAGATGTTTGATGGTAGCAATACGCTGTTGATTTTCTTTAGTCTTGAGGTTCTGTTTTATGAATTTGTCAGAGCACCACCTCTGTATCTTAGGGCGTGTATAATTTTTTGTTTGATCTTTAGACAGTCAATGGTATTGTTTCCTGATTCTGACTCCCTTGACTTACTGATTTCCAGTTGAACTCTTTTACGCAATTACTTGTTAAAGAAATCACATTCTGTGGTTGAATTGACAGTTCATTTCATTGCTATGTCCAGCCGAAACAGTGATATACAGAATATTTTACTACGTGAATAGATCGGGTAATGGCCATCTTACCCTCAGGGAGCTTAGGCGTTCAAACTTAGTTGCTGCAATGCAACATGCTGATGAGGAAGAGGATATCAACAAAGTCTTGCGGTAAGCAAAGTAGTTGCTTATTGTAAAATTTTTTTACTTTTTATTTCATGTTTCTTGTTCTGCATGATAGTCAGATGTACATTATTGGACTAGGGAAACCATAGAACTAATCCATATCTTGTAGGTTTCCCACCTGCTGTTGTTTCGTTTCTTGCTGTAATCGAGTTGCCAAAAAATGATTGTGGGAAATAATACTCCCTCTTTCTCCATTGAGTGCTGGCATTTTCTTGTTGAAAATGTCCATACATTATCCGATATGAGGGCAGAAGTGAGGGAATGGGGAGCTGATAATTCGAACAGAGGGAATGGAGTGAGGCTTTACTTATCTATATGCGAGGAGCTTTGAGTTAAATTTCCAAAAGTATTCTTACTTAGCAGCAGTAGAAATGTTGTAAATGGCGGGTGGCGTGGCAGGGCGGGGGTGGGGGGAACGCCTACCGCCTCGGCTAGGCAATGCCTAGGCGGCTGAACTTTTTAAGTAATTTTTTTTACAGATAATCATATACAATCATGCAATATAATCACAAATAGTCATCATTTTTTTACGTAAGATGTGTAATTAAATAATGTTTAAACATAAAGAAGCTTCATACAATATAATATCATCTAGATAATGTGCAAATAAATACGTAAATCCTCATCGGATGCTTTAGGACATGTTTCAACTTGTTCCACGATACCTGCAATATGATGTTTCATTCTATAAACTCTTCCTTTGATAAGCCTCTTACACAACTTGCATGTGATCAAATCTTTTTTCTCTTTATTATACAACACCTCATATTTCTAAAAAATATCATTAGACTTTGGCTTAAATTTCAACTCCGGTTGTTTATCCTTTTTCGCGATTAATCTTCAACAATAAATTAATAATAATAGGAAAAAAACAAATTGAATTTTTGAAATCACAAAATCTGAAATATATTATTAAAAAATATGTTAAATAATAAATATACAATGCCTAACCTAAAGCTTCTTGCTATTGGCGGCTGCGGCGGACAATTTATGTGGTGGGTTTAGTGGTTGATAGTGAGGAGTGAGAACCAAAAGTTAATAAAAAGAAAGAGAAGTGTGATATAAATAACTAGGTTTTGAGTTTTAAAATTAGTTGACTTTGATTAGGTTTTTAAAATTTATGTTGACTACAACTTAAAAATGTTGACTGCCTCACTTGGTCTGTCTGCTCGCCGCCTCCACCGCCCTCGACCGTCTGCCCACCGCCGTATAGCTTGGACCACTTAAAACAACTGCCTCGTGCGTGGACGGGGCCGCCGACTGTCATTTAGAACACTGATAACTAGAGGCTTTATTTTGCATATTTCTTGTATTTATCCTCTGCGAAATTCTGGTACCTGCTTTTTCCCCATGATTTGTCTTTTCCCTTCCTCATTTCCTATTTTGCTTCAGGTACTTCTCCTATGAGCATTTTTATGTTATATATTGCAAGTTCTGGGAGCTGGACACGGACCATGATTTCCTGATTGACAAAGAGAACCTCATTAGATATGGTAACCATGCACTTACGTACAGGATTGTTGATAGAATATTTTCTCAGGTTTGTGTTCTTTGAGTGTCTTATTCTATACCAGCCACACTGTCTGATTAATTGAAGGAAAATGTTTTTGTACCAGGACACTTCTCTAATCTTTCTAAATATTATATATTTGGAATTTTTCTTAGGTACCCAGAAAGTTCACGAGTAAGATTGAAGGAAAGATGGGATATGAAGATTTTGTTTACTTCATATTGTCAGAGGAGGATAAATCATCTGAGCCTAGTCTCGAGTATTGGTATGTGCGGTTTAAGTGTTTAACTAATCAACTGAAGCAAGGGGTAGACTTTGGTATCTGATCCTTATAGCCTTATAGGTTGAGTTTATTCCTTCTGTAGTTTGACAGAATTTCTATGTTGTAGAAAGCAATGAAGTTTTCAATTTGATACTTGGAGTGCATGGTGTGGGAGCTAAAATTTTACCCGAGCTTTATGCTTATTATTTTTTTGCTTTCCCATCCCTAAGTGGAGGAAAAGTGTGGGTAACCAGGAAATTGTGAGGCTGATTTTTTTCTGAACCCTACATGGGTTGAGAAGCACCGACTTCCATAAGTTTACCTTTGTGATAGATCACCTAATGGGAGAATATAGCTTTCACGGAGAAAGCATTTGAGTATTGGTCCTATTGAGTATCTTATAATCTTTTACAGGAGCTGAAAGAATGTGAACAACTCTATTCATTTCATGTTGGACTTAGGTATCTGACATTATTTTATTTTTCTAAAATGTAAGTGCTTATGTTTAACGTAGCCAAGAGAGTTATATTATACTCCTTTGCCACTCATTTCCTTACATTTATCTCTTTGCGTAATTATTTTGGTTGATATTGCACCCTATCTCTGAAAGAAATCTTCTGAAGGTTGATTGTTTCTGTTAAACCCATATCTGCCAGCAATTTAACAATCCTTTATCAGGTTCAAGTGCATAGATTTAGATGGAAATGGAGCTATTACAAGAAATGAAATGCAATTTTTTTACGAAGAACAGCTGCACAGAATGGAATGCATGGCCCAAGAGCCTGTGCTATTTGAGGATATTTTGTGTCAGATAGTTGACATGATTAATCCAGAGGTGAATTTTCCTTGGAATTCTTTTTATTTTTTTATTTTTTTTATTTTTATGCATCTCTTTTGCATGTACTTCATGTTTATAAAAACAGTTTTGAGCACTAGGACCCCCTTTTCCCTTTTTCTGAATGACATTTTTTCTGTTATGCACTGGTGCAACGTGCTCCTACCTAGGGATGGCAATGGGTCGGGCGCACTAGGACCAGGACCCGAGCTGCTAAAATTTTTATGATATTGGGCTGTTGATTTCTACCCATTATGACATTTTCATGATATTAAATTACTTCCATGCAGGATGAGGGCTATTTTACGTTAAATGACTTAAAAGGAGCCAAACTCTCAGGCAGTGTTTTTAATATCCTTTTTAACCTCAATAAGTTCATGGCGTTTGAGACTCGAGATCCTTTTCTAATACGGCAGGTAAAATTAAGGCAAATTTTTTTCTTAGTTGATGTTTAGTAAAAGGCAAAGTTGGATATTCTTAGTAGGATTGCTCCCCTAAGTCTTTTTTTTCTCCTTCATTCGATGAACAGGAGCGTGAGAATCCAAGTTTGACTGAATGGGACCGCTTTGCACACAGAGAATATATTAGGCTCTCGATGGAGGAAGATGCAGAAGATGTCTCGAACGGAAGTGCAGACATTTGGGACGATTCACTTGAGGCTCCATTTTGAGTCTGTTTGGTGAGATCTCCACTGGTGTTAGATATATTTTTCTGTTTCAGAAGTTATCAACTGATCAATTATTTATGCTTTATACCATATTGCCCCCACCCTAGCAATCTCTGATTGCAATATCAGAATTGGGAATCAAGATGTAACTCATATAGGATATATACTACTACTAGATTATTTATGCACCACCAAGAATGGCATCTTCATGCCCCTTTACTCTGATATCCTAATTCCTATTTTCACATTTGGCCTGTCTCTGACTCTAATGGCAGTATGACCCGTTGCAATGCTCAATTTGAGACAATTTGATGTTATGTTGCAACTCTTTTGACCAGTAGATTTGGGAAGTGAAATTTCTTGGGAAATAGCAGAGTTGATAAATGGGGCCGAAGGATTTTGCTCTGTTTTTCTTCTTATCAAAGCCTGTCTGATGTTTGGGTCAAATCTTATTTTCCTTGACATGGGACATAACTTTGGAGAAGGATTTAACCATGGCTACATGCAATATTTTGACCATTAGAGATTGTATATCAGGCTCACCTGTCGTTTTTAATTCATTGACGAGCTGTTGGATGTATGTGGCTCCAAATTTAGTTTGTGATGCTAAATAAGAAATTTATCGAACATGTTCTACTTTATAGCTCTTTCACCCTGTTGATAAATTTCTCCATTGATGTGATCAGGGGTCTCTTGAATTTTATATTTGTGAGACAATCCATCAAACAGCTATCTGCTTTCCGCTTAGTCATACCAATGGTACGTTTGAAGACTGTCTGGGAAAATTTGAGCTTGGCCTGCTCATCAAGCTAAGATTTGATATCTCCATGCTTGGACGTCTTGGAAAGGCTCGGTGGGATCTCTTTAATTGTTGATTGGCAACCAACAGTCAACGGATTCTTGAATCACAGATTTGTCCATTTTCCTTTACGTAGAGAGGATTATATGACTTAAATTATTTCTTTAGAGCCAATTCTTATCTCTTTTCCTATTACTTTTCTTCACGGTGGTATGCTTTATTTTTCGTTGTGGATATTCTCGGTTGTGGTCTTCTTTTAAATATTTGAATTATTCGAGTTGTAGCATTTGTTAATGGTACTGGGTTCTTGATTTTATGTTCAAAGTCAGATGTAAAGATGTATTAAATAGAACCAGTTACTTGATAGTTTGGGGGTACTGACATTTATATTACATTTGTATTTCATTCCATAACCCCGATTTGATTTTATTTACCTTTTTTTTAATCGAAACTTTTTGTTAGAAGCAAATGTGTGACTTGATAATTAGGCACCGAATTGTTTAGTAGTTTATGTAGATTTGAGTTGTAAAGTATGTGGTATGTGATCGAGGGGTTTACAATGGATATGAGGTTGATTAAATTGAATGGAATCAATTGATACTAGATAATTTTTCTTAAAAATCAAATCAAGTTTATGCAAAAAAAAAAAAAAGCTCAGATTTATTTTTCATATCTTCATATTTGATTTGCTGGTTTCTTGGGGAAAAAAATTGGCAGCATGAGTTTATATATATACATATATATATATATATATATATATATATATCTGTGTGTGTGTGTGTGTGGGGGGTAATTAATTTTTCTAAAAAAAGAAAATGTATTTATTTTAGTATTGAATGACTTATTTTATTTATGAATGATAATGGTAATAAAAAAATAATTCAAACCGAATGAAAAATATAGTGTTAGTATTATTGAAAATGATTAAACAAAAATTTGTGTGAGACAGTCTCACGGGTCATATTTTGTGAGACGAATATCTTATTTGGGTCATCCATGAAAAAGTATTATTTTTTATGCTAAAAATATTACTTTTTATTGTGAATATCGATAGGATTGACCCGTCTCACAGATAAAGATTCGTGAGATCGTCTGATAACAGACCTAGTCAAATGATTAATATGTAATATATGAATAAGAGGGTTTGTGTGGGGACCCGGACGCTAATTATCTTCTTAATAATCTTTGGGATTTAATTATCAATTAAGATAAACATGGTCTGAAAATTTGTTTTTTTTTTTAAAATGTAAGTGCTGAACGTAATGGAATTTAACTAATATACATCTCAGTATAAAAGTACAATAATGTACAACAATTATTCAAACTAGTCTAAGGTTCAACTACTAAATTTCAAGTATTAAACCAAGTCTACAATAAGTCCGGAATCACCACTCTAACTCATCTTCTCTCATCATCTTCTTGACCCCGATCCTGTCACACCTGTTGTCATGCACACATACAAAACAAGACAACAGCCGATACTCCGGTGAGAATAAATCCCAGTATAAAACATGTATACATGCATATACACAATATAAATCATAAAGCATATTATCATGCATAAAATCCATAACAATAGGTTTCATAGTCTATGAAACTAAATCAAAATAAGCATGCAGTAACAATGGGTTCCATAATCTCTGAAACCAAAATAAAATAAGCACGCAACTCAATTCAAGTCATATCTTGACTCAACTCAACTCTAACTCTAACTCTAGGGATCCCGGTGTGAATAAAATGTAACAGGTCTCCCACCTACTCTCCCAATCGGGGTGGCGTTACATCTTATTCCTAAACTTCGGTCTGGTCTGTATCGAAATCTACAATCGGAGTGAATCTGATCCGAAGCATCGATATCACCGAACGTTTAGAAAATTGGCGTATCTACCAATGATACTCCTATCTCAGTACATATATATAAATCAATATAAAGTACAAACAGAACAAGTATGTGATTTGTTGGGAAACTCAAATTGAATCTCATTTGAGTTGTGTCTTCCCAAAACAAAACATGAATTATACCTTCTTGTCGTTCGTAGAAGTCGAAGTCTCGTATTCTTGATATCGAATCTGTCAAACCAAATCTGAAATGACATATATACAATGCATCATATCAACTTCTAACTCAAAAGGATACACATACGGAGCAATATTCAATCTCGGTACATTTCGACGGCATAACGACGTAGTTTCTCGATACCGGTCATATCAACACAACATAATCAATATCAACAACTCATAATCTTCATCATAAACATATATAACTTCTGAAATCTGCATATCTCATTTCGATACATGCTGAAAATCATAACGATGTCATATGCTATCATTTTCTCGATCCGGTTTCGATTATACTATGTCCAACATGTCAAGAACACATAATAACTATCATATCATACTTCTTTCAACACATGGAATCTAAATCATGTTGAAACATAACCAAACTTACATCCTCTTGTAGTCTTGGTTGTTAGGAGAACAAATCTAGGCTCAGATCGAAATTCGGTTAAACGGATTTGTCACAACCAAGTGTTGAAGATGAGGAGGAAAAGCTTGAAGCTTGAAGGAGATTCTCTCGCCGCTGGTATGCTGAATGAAGAAGAGATGAATCATGCACTAAGTATATATACGTTGCCATGTGTCAACATAAGAATCAAAGGTGGATTTCTCGCATGCAGCACCGCGGGTGCGCTCTCTTTCCACCGCGGGTGCGCTAAGCTCTCGCCACCACTTTTCATTTTTCACAATTCGACGACCGCGGGTGCGGTGTCATGTGGACCGCGGGTGCGGTCTTGGTTCGCACCAAATTCCTTAACCTACTGGCCATCAACCGCGGGTGTACTGCTTCTTGGACCGCGGGTGCGGTGACCCTACTGTAAAAATGCCCATCTTTCTGTCCGTCAACCGCGGGTGCGGTATCTTTCATGGTGCGGGTGCGGTCTTCCTTGCATTAAAACTCTAATTTCTCATGTCTTTCCTACTCCCATCTCACTTAGTGTCTCTCATTACATGTCATGCATTCTCATATATTCGAATATCACATTAATGAAGACTAATAAATTTCGGGCCTTACAGTTTGTTTGCTTGAGTGATAATGATGTAGAGAACTAAGATAAAAGACAATAAAAATATTAATGACTTATAAACTGAAAATGATATAATAAATATCATGTTGATATGTTTTACCAATTTTTATTAATGAAAAATGATGATCTATTTTTTTAAAAGGCAATGGCGGTCTATTAATCGATGTGTTCAATTTTTCAAATTTAACTCAGATTCTCAAATCTCAAATACGACAATGTAGACGACAAAGTTAAAAGATATTTTTTCAAAATGAGAGAAATTTATTATAATTTGGTTGTGTGAACGGATTAAAATTTTAATATAAACTATAAATATCATTACACTGTAAATATTTGCGTACAATGCAGAATGATATTACTCTAGCTGTGCTCGAAAAAGGGGGTGGTATAAAATAAATATTCGAAAATAATGATATAAAAAAAATGTCACGCGTGGTGCAAATTGGTAATATAACCGAAATCGGATGGCAAAACCGCGAACATACTCACCAGAAACAGCGACAAATACAGATCGATATGTGTGTGTGTGTGTGTATACAATTCTCTATCTATGCATACATATAACTCTGCGATTTCCGACGCACATCACTTTAGAGAGAGAAAGCGAGGGGTGTAGAGATCTGAAGCTCTACTGATTCCATTACATATTTCGAAAATCAGCTCAGTTTGCCAAACGTGAAGGCCTTCGCTCCGCTTCGCTCCGCTTCGCTGGTAATTCTTTAACCTATTCATTTTTATTTGAACATTTATGGTAAAATTTGGCCCGAGTACAGCTTGGAGCTGGAATTTGAACAATAGCTCTGCGTGCGGTGCCAATTTTGTGCACTTTTATTGCTTTGAATTTTGTCAGAATTTCCTGAGAAGTAGTGAAATGATTGTCAAGATTTGCTGGGGTTTTTGTATGACGTTGAATTGGATTTGAAAGTTTGATATGCTGGAGTACCTGCGATAATCTTGCGAGGTTTAATTGTGTTATTGCTTTTTTAATTTATAGGCTCTTTAAATCATGGGTGAGGGATATTGTTTATGCAAAATGCTGTAGAGATTTGGTTTCCATCTGTGGTTCGGAAGAATTGGAGAAGCAATTGCAGCTTATTAGAACTGATTGTAGGCAAGGGGGTGGAGTTAGTCGAAGAAACTACAATGGAGGATTTGTCAAAATATGCACATAGTCCTGCCCATTTGTTTGTGCTGCGGCGTGATTATGTAGCATTGAGAAGGATTGTGGCAGTGCTCCCTCGGTTAGCGAAGGCAGGAGAGGTTAACATGGAGGCTGAGTCTTTGGCTGCTGAACGAGATGCTGATGCTGTGTCCTTGGTGATTGACAGGCGGGATGTTCCTGGAAGGGAAACCCCATTGCACCTCGCAGTTCGTTTGCGAGATGCGATTTCAGCTGAAATTTTAATGGCAGCGGGTGCTGATTGGAGTCTTCAGAACGAAAATGGATGGAGTGCTCTCCAAGAGGCAGTTTGTACTCGGGAGGAGAATATTGCCATGATCATTGCCAGACATTACCAGCCTCTTGCCTGGGCAAAATGGTGCCGTAGACTTCCTAGGGTTGTGGCTTCAGCAGCCCGAATACGTGACTTCTATATGGAGATAAGCTTCCATTTTGAGAGCTCAGTGATACCATTCATCAGTAGAATTGCCCCATCAGACACTTATCGCATATGGAAGCGTGGTTCTAATCTGCGGGCAGATATGACTCTTGCTGGGTTTGATGGGTTTCGTATTCAACGCTCTGATCAAACAATTCTCTTTCTTGGAGAGGGGCATTCATCAGAAGATGGCAATGTCTCTTTGCCTCCTGGCTCTTTGATTGTGCTTGCCCACAAGGAGAAAGAGATCACAAATGCTTTTGAAGGAGCTGGTGTGCAACCATCAGAAGCTGAAGTTGCTCATGAAGTGACTTTGATGTCTCAAACTAACATGTACAGGCCTGGAATTGACGTCACTCAGGCGGAGCTTGTTTCCCATTTGAATTGGAGAAGACAGGAAAGGACTGAGATGGTTGGAACTTGGAAAGCCAAGGTTTATGATATGCTTCATGTGATGGTTAGTGTGAAGTCGAGAAGGGTTCCTGGCGCTATGACGGATGAGGAACTATTTTCAGTTAATGACGATGACAGAATGGCTAGTGCAAGTGAGCATGACAATTATGATGATGTATTGACAGCTGACGAAAGAATGCAGTTAGATTCCGCGCTTCGCACGGGAGCTGGTTTTGGGGAGGATGAAGACACTGAAGTGCAGGACTGCCATGAAAACTTAAATGGTGGTTCTTTTGAAAGTTGTGAATCTAATGGTGTTACCAAAGAGAAGAAAAGTTGGTTTGGTTGGAATAAGAAAGGTGCAAAGACACCAGGAGATGAGCCTGAGGATTCAAAGAGTCTTAAATTCTCAAAATTGGCATCTGATGATGGCAATCATAAGTCCAATGACAGTCAGAGATCTTCGTCTGAGTTTCTTAGGGAAGACAGTGGGGACCTTAAAAAGTCAAAAGATAAAAGTGGCAAGAAGAAAAAGAAGAAAGGGGCCTCTGGTGAACCGAAAAATGAAAGCGAGTATAAGAAAGGTTTAAGACCTGTTTTGTGGTTGACACCTGATTTCCCTTTGCAAACAGAAGAGCTGTTGCCCTTGCTTGACATTCTGGCAAACAAGGTAAAAGCTGTTAGAAGATTGCGGGAGCTGCTGACTACCAAACTTCCTCCTGGCACTTTTCCTGTGAAGGTATTTAATGCTTATCTCCTCTCACGCACTTTGTTACGATATATTTAATTTTGCAAATGTTGGTCATGCACGCATTTGCAGAGCTTTGGACTACCTCATGGGTGTAGTAAGTTGGATAAGGGTCCATTATTTCTTACATTTCGAGAAAAACTGTAATCGTTCATTTAGTCATACACGTTTCTTGTAAAGTGGATGACACCAATGGATGGTAAAATTGAAGATGATACAGAGCTGATATATTGACATATATGCAGAACCATCTATGCCCAATTTCTATCTGGAAACACTGAAAACACCAAAATTATAGTCCTGTCTCAAGTTGAATTTTATTTCAATACAAATATTTAGTTTTGTCTGATCTCTGAGTTACTTTAGAAAAAGGGAAAAATTATCTCCTTTCCTGTTTGCATGATTGCTCCGTCTCCAATATTACGAGTACATGGTGATCTTGTAGAACCATCTATGCCCAATTTCTATCTGGAAACAACCAAAATTATAGCCCTGTCTCACGTTGAATTTTATTTCAATACAAGTATTTAGTTTTGTTTAATCTTTGAGTTGCTGTGGAAAGGGGGAAAAATTATTTCCTTTCCTGTTTGCATGATTGCTCAGTCTCCAATTTTATGAGTGCATGGTGATATTGTAGCATGCAAAAATTTGAGTGGGTTGGTGTCTCTGTTGTGGGGACATCAGTCACTACCTCTGGTGAGAGTTGACATTATGTCGGCCTCAGTGAGGAACTATTGAGATAAAGCTGCTGTGAAGCTAAAGATGAAGACGTTGAATTGTAAAACTTTTTTAATTAGTTTTCTTCTTCTATTACCATTGACGGTTGACCTAATAAGAGCAAGTGGCATATATAATGGTGCCTATGTTGCATGGATACAGATACGACGATACGGCAAATTTTGAAAATATAAGACACGATACGGTTAGGATACGACAATTATTAATATTATGTATATATATTAATTTTGTACTAAATATTACATATGATTTAAGAAGATAAGCAAACTTCGTCCCGCCGTGTCCAAGACGTATCCGAATGGTCAAACTTACAAAAAGTCAACCACACGTATTTTGCCATATCCAACACGCGTATCAGAGTGTCCGTATGCGTGTATGATACTTTTGAAATTTTTTTTATGAGTATCCGTGCTACATAGAATGGTGCATTAATCACAAATATGTTTTGCTAGTAATTCCTTATTGTTTTTCAATCTAAATATCTTTATATCTGTTAGTCTAGAATTGTCGAGCCTTTTGTAACAAATACAATCACCTTTTCTCAAAATTTAAGCAAATACCGCTCTATAATGATGAAGTTAATTTCTAATTATATAACGTTTTGAAGTTAACCCTCATGTGTTATGCAATGAAGCAAAAGATGCTTGTATAGTGCAAATAAGATACAATTAAAGTTTCGATGTTGGAGGCTTAATTGTGGAGGAGTACTTGTACGAATTAATACTGCACGCTTTGAAAGATAGTTGTGCCTGTTGCAAAAAAAATGATTTTTTCCTCGGCTTATTTTCTTTCTTGGAGTTCGCCCGTATGTGCTGGATGTTTTTGTGCCAAGTTTGACTGACGAATGTGTCATTGTACAGATTGCCATCCCAATCGTCCCAACAATACGGGTGCTGGTAACATTTACAAAATTTGATGAGCATCAACCCACGGAGGAGTTCTCAACCCCTCTTTCGAGCCCTGCACATTTTCAGGATGGCAAGTCAAAGGAGTCAGAAAGTTCAACATCATGGATTTCATGGATGAGGGGTAGCCGTGGAGGCCAATCAAGTGATAGCGAAGGCCGCGGCTTTCGTGATGAAGTCGACCCTTTCCACATACCATCTGATTACACATGGGTTGATGCCAACGAGAAAAAGCGTCGCATGAAGGCCAAAAAAGCAAAGAGCAAGAAACACGAAAGACACGGGAAAACTAGAAATCCAGATGGGACAAATCGATCGTGCGAGGATATTGGGTAGCTGGAAAAGGCTTGATACATATCAGCTCACCTGCTGTTGGAACCTGAGATTTCAACATCATCCGAAGATTAGAGGTATAAGTCTGTATCAAATCTTCTTCATGATATAAAATGGCTTCTTGAGAGAGACAAGTATCATAAAACTTGTGTCAAACATCTCATCGGTATAATAAAATTGTAGGCTACATGTTGCAAAATATTTGAAAAAACATCCTAGACTTGCATTTAAGGTCTGATCAGTGTTCTTCATGGAGTTGTAATACGCCAAGGTCGGAACCATTGCCATCACCTACCTCATTGTTGTATTAGGAAATCTCTCGAGATGTATTGATATTTTGATTTGTAAATTGTGTCCCGTCCCGTTTCGTTTTTCTTGAGATTGATTCAAACATGTATTCTATGTCAAAGTTTGGTTTCTTTCTTTTGAAATTCTTTTGGTCCAGGTAATGGTTGGTAAATCCAGCCCCGACTTAATAAACCCTTTTTGCTGATAATTTAATTTATATGTGACTACATATTTTTTACTAGATCTTGTGTAGTGCTTCATTTTCTACAATCTACTCCAATTTATATAATATAATATAATATGATGAAATGAATGCGAATTGTACGAGAAAATAAATATGTGGTAATAACACTGAAAATGATTAAAAACTAGAAAGGATGTAATCTAATTTCATTTTTACAAATTATACGCCCCATACCGCGTCTGTTCCATCAAAACTCCGCTTGTCCGAAGTACTAGAATTTTCTTAAATACAACATTTCATAAAATTTTATGAGGTATTATTCAACTTATTGTTGTATCTGATGGACAATCTAATTCCTTTTAATTACGAATATCTTTCTACTTTGATGTAGTTGGATCAAAATCATACACTAACATCTGTACGGTACCATGCATCCGCCTTTTTCATGAAACACGTATGTTTGACTTCTCGAACAAAGAGGGTGATATTGTTCCTCAGATTTTCGAATCATCCTGTCTCTGAACTCCATGGATTTTGATTTCTCTACCAAAATCTATCCTTGTTAACACTCAAATAACCATACATGACTTTTCTTCTTGTATTCCCCGTACCATCAATGAGAAAACGCCACGTCGAGCCTAACGCTCCTACGGAAAAATCAGCCTCGGTGGCCATCCGAAAGTTAATATGTGGATCGTTCGTGCTCGTTTCCCTCCCTAGAGTCGCCTCATATGTTGCCAGTTTGTCGTGTCACGTTTGTGTAGTGAAACTTCCAATGCTGGTAGGATTTCGATCCATGGATGACATCCTAATTGAAAGTGATGAGCATTTACTACTGTCAGCTGACTTTCTCAACATGCTACCAAATTTCTACAAGAAAACTTCATGTGAAAACTAGTGGCAGAGTCTGGAAGAATTTATTTGCGTCGAGAGGATGAAACTAAAATTCAAAAAATTTACGAAGAGCGAAATATAATATTATATGTACTTTTTCATTAAAATATATAAAAAATGGGCTTACAGTCCCCCTGGTTCCACCACTGGTATGAGAAATCAATACATTGTTCATATTACACGAACCTGCATTTCAGTAGATAGCCAGATGTTGTTGAGATGTGGGAAGCGTTTTCGGACTCGTCGGGCGAGGTGCTTGTATTCTTCAAGTCCAACCACTTTCATTTCACATGCCTCATCTCCCATTCTAACGTGCATGCTTAACAATGGACAAGGAATCCATGATTCATGATTCGACCACATACGTATTATCTCTGTCATAAGAATTCTTATCTTCTGTATCCTGCAGAATGTTTAGAGACACGAATGTTTCTGGATGTTTGAGAATATCCTTTTTAACCTCAATAAGTTCACGGCGTTAGATCCTTTTCTAATACGGCAGGTAAAATTTATGCAAATTTTTTTCATAGTTGAAGTTAATAGAAGGCAAAGTTGGATGTGCTTGGTAGGATTTCTCCCCTAAGTCTTTTTTTTCCACCTTCATTCGATGAAAAGGAGCACGAGAATCCAAATTTGACCGAATGGGACCGCTTTGCACACAGAGAATATATTAGGCTCTCGATGGAGGAAGATGCAGAAGATGCCTCGGACAGAAGTGCAGACATTTGGGACGATTCGCTTGAGGCTCCATTTTGAGTCTGTTTGGTGAGATCTCCACTGGTGTTAGATATAAATTTTCTGTTCAGAAGTTATCAACTGATCAATTATTTATGCTTTATACCATATTCCCCCCACCCTAGTAATCTCTGCTTGCAAAATCAGAATTGGGAATCAAGATGTGACTCAAATAGGATATATTTTACTACTAGACTATTTATGCACCTCCAAGAATGGCATCTTCATGCCCCTTTACTCTGATATCCTAATTCCTATTTTCACATTTGGCCTGTCTCTGACTCTAATGGCAGTATGATCCTTTGCAATGCTCAATTTGAGACAATTTGATGTTATGTTGCGACTCTTTAGACCAGTAGAATTGAGAAGTGAAATTTCTTGGAAAATAGCAGATTTGGCTGAAGGATTTTGCTCTGTTTTTCTTCTTATCAAAGCCTGTCTGATGTTTGGGTCAAATCTTATTTTCCTTGACATGGGACATAACTTTGGAGAAGGATTTAACCATGGCTACATGCAACATTTTTACCATTAGAGATTCTATATCTGTCTCGCCTGTCTTTTATTCATTGACGAGCTGCTGGATGTATGTGTCTCCAAATTTAGTCTGTGATGCTAAATAAGAAATTTATTGAACATGTTCTACTCTCATCCTGCTGATAAATTTCTCCATTGATGTGATCAGTGGTCTCTTTTCCCACCACTTTTCTTCACGGTGTATTGCTTTATTTTCCGTTGTGGATTCTCGCGGTTGTGGTCTTCTTTTTAACTATTTGAATTATCCTAGTTGTAGCATTTGTTAATGGTACTGGTTTCTTGATTTTATATTAAATTCAGATGTATTGAATCCAGCCAGTTTCTTGATAGTTTGGGGGTACTGATTTGATTACATTTATATTACACTGATAAACAACACGTACTTTGCATATTGAAATCATCAAATGATTTCTCTATAATCCGGTTAGAGTTTTTTCAAATAATTGTTGATAGAAAATGATGGTCTATATATATATATATATTTTTTAAACGGTGGTCTATTAGTCGAAGAGCTTGATTTTTCAAGTTCGATTCATACTCTCAAATTTTCAGGTTACTTCTCAGGTACGGCACTGATGATATTTTTGAAAATATGAGAGAAAAATTTGTTATAATTAGATTGAAATTTGTGAGACGATTAATATTTTAATATAAATTATAAATATCATTATAATGTTTATGCAGTGTTTGGTTGGGGTGATTATGTGAGTTTATTTTTTTTAACCCACCTAATCACCCGTTTGGTACGTTTTTTATTTAACCAAATCAATCTCTCCTACGAATGATTAAGTTATATTAGATGGGATAAAATAATCACTCATATTATTTATCTCACTGTTAATACATCATAATTTTCCAATTTTACCATTCTCCTAAATCCAAACTCACAACCACTTCACTCCACAGACCGTCGGACGATCGCCGCCGACCGTCATCGCCGACGACCACCGCCGCTACCGCCGACCAACGTCGACTGGCCGCCTCCTCCTCATGTCGGTCGACCGCCGGCCGATACCGCCGTCGTTGTCGCCACCGTCGTCGCTTCCGGCCGGCCGACCGCCGGCTGCCGCCACAAACTGGAAGGACAATTTTGTCAATTCATCAAAAGATTATTATTTATCTCATTCTTAACAATCATACCAAACATACTATTATTTTATCATTATCTATTTCAATCATTTTTTTATCATTTTTCTCTTAATCATTTCATTATTTTATCCACCCATCCAAACGTAGCTCCGATATTTTCCTACAATGCAGGATTATATTAATCTAGCTGTGCTCGAAAAAGGGTATGGCATCATAAAACAAATATTCGAATATAATGATTAAAAAAAATTGTCAGTCGTGGTGCAAACTGGTAATATGACCAAAATCGGAGGGCAAACCGAGAACATGCTCGCCAGAAACAGCTACCAGGACAGCTTTCTCTAATCGATATATATACACGTGTGTGTGTATATTTAATTCTCTCTCTATCTATGCATACATATACGCACACCATATTACTCTGCAATTTCTGACACTTTAGAGAGAGAAAGCGAGGGGTGTGGAGATCTGAAGCTCTACTGATTCCATTCCATCTTTCGAAAATCAGTTCAGTTTTCCACATGTGAAGGCCTTCGCTCCGCTGGTAATTCTTTAACCTATTCATTTTTATTTGAACATTTATGGTAAAATTTGGCCCAAGTACAGCTTGGAGCTGGAATTTGAACAATAGCTCTGCGTGCGGTGCCAATTTTGTGCACTTTTATTGCTTTGAGTTTTGTCAGAATTTCCTGAGAAGTAGTGAAATGATTGTCAAGATATTGCTGGGGTTTTTGTATGATGTTGAATTGGATTTGAAAGTTTGATATGTTGGAGTATCTGCGATCATCTTGCGAGGTTTAATTGTGTTATTGGTTTTTCTAATTTATAGGCTCTTTAGAATCATGGGTGAGGGATATTGTTTATGCACAATGCGGTAGAGATTTGGTTTCCATCTGTGGTTCGGAAGAATAGTGGAAGCAATTGCAGCTTATTAGAACTGATATTAGGTAAGGGGGTGGAGTTAGTCGAAGAAACTACAATGGAGGATTTGTCAAAATATGCACATAGTCCTGCCCATTTGTTTGTGCTGCGGCGTGATTATGTAGCATTGAGAAGGATTGTGGCAGTGCTCCCTCGGTTAGCGAAGGCAGGAGAGGTTAACATGGAGGCTGAGTCTTTGGCTGCTGAACAAGATGCTGATGCTGTGTCCGTGGTGATTGACAGGCGGGATGTTCCTGGAAGGGAAACCCCATTGCACCTCGCAGTTCGTTTGCGAGATGCGATTTCAGCTGAAATTTTAATGGCAGCGGGTGCTGATTGGAGTCTTCAGAACGAAAATGGATGGAGTGCTCTCCAAGAGGCAGTTTGTACTCGGGAGGAGAATATTGCCATGATCATTGCCAGACATTACCAGCCTCTGGCCTGGGCAAAATGGTGCCGTAGACTTCCTAGGGTTGTGGCTTCAGCAGCCCGAATACGTGACTTCTATATGGAGATTAGCTTCCACTTTGAGAGCTCAGTGATACCATTCATCAGTAGAATTGCCCCATCAGACACTTATCGGATATGGAAACGTGGTTCTAATCTACGGGCAGATATGACTCTTGCTGGGTTTGATGGGTTTCGTATTCAACGCTCTGATCAAACAATTCTCTTTCTTGGGGAGGGGCATTCATCAGAAGATGGCAATGTCTCTTTGCCTCCTGGCTCTTTGATTGTGCTTGCCCACAAGGAGAAAGAGATCACAAATGCTTTTGAAGGAGCTGGTGTGCAACCATCAGAAGCTGAAGTTGCTCATGAAGTGACTTTGATGTCTCAAACTAACATGTACAGGCCTGGAATTGACGTCACTCAGGCGGAGCTTGTTTCCCATTTAAATTGGAGAAGACAGGAAAGGACTGAGATGGTTGGAACTTGGAAAGCCAAGGTTTATGATATGCTTCATGTGATGATTAGTGTGAAGTCGAGGAGGGTTCCAGGCGCTATGACGGATGAGGAACTATTTTCAGTTAATGACGATGACAGAATGGCTAGTGCAAGTGAGCATGACGATTATGATGATGTATTGACAGCTGACGAAAGAATGCAGTTAGATTCTGCGCTTCGCACGGGATCTGGTTTTGGGGAGGACGAAGACACTGAAGTGCAGGACTGCCATGAAAACTTAAGTGGTGGTTCTTTTGAAAGTTCTGAATCTAATGGTGTTACCAAAGAAAAGAGAAGTTGGTTTGGTTGGAATAAGAAAGGTGCAAAGGCCCCAGGAGATGAGCCCGAGGATTCAAAGAGTCTTAAATTCTCAAAATTGGCATCAGATGATAGCAAGCATAAGCCCAATGACAGTCAAAGATCTTCGTCTGAGTTTCTTAGGGAAGACAGTGGGGATCTTAAAAAGTCAAAAGATAAAAGTGGCAAGAAGAAAAAGAAGAAAGGGGCCTCTGGTGAACCCAAAAATGAAAGCGAGTATAAGAAAGGTTTAAGACCTGTTTTATGGTTGACACCTGATTTCCCTTTGAAAACAGAAGAGATGTTGCCCTTGCTTGACATTCTGGCAAACAAGGTAAAAGCTGTTAGAAGATTGCGGGAGCTGCTGACTACCAAACTTCCTCCTGGCACTTTTCCTGTGAAGGTATTTATGATTCTCTCCTCTCGTGCACTTTGTTGGTGATATATTTAATTTTGCAAATGTTAGTCACGCACGTGTTTGCAGAGCTTTGGACTTTGTCATGGGTGTAGTAAGTTGGAAAAGGGTCCATTAACTCTTACCTTTCGAAAAAAACTGCAATAGTTCATTTAGTCATAGATGTTTCTTGTAAAGTGGATGACCCCATTGGATGGTAAAATTTAAAATGATACAGAGCTGATATATTGACATCTATGCAGAACCATCTATGCCCAATTTCTATCTGGAAACACTGAAAACACCAAAATTATAGTCCTGTCTCTTGTTGAATTTATTTCAATACAAGAATTTAGTTTTGTTTAATCTTTGAGTTACTTGAGAAAAAGGGAAGATTATCTCCTTTCCTGTTTGCATGATTGCTCCGTCTCCAATATTACGAGTACATCGTGATATTGATTATTGTAGAATGCAAAAATTTGAGTGGGTCTGTGTCTTTGTTGTGGGAACATCAGTCACTGCCTCGGGCGAGAATTGATATTATATTGGCCTCTGAGGAATTATTGTCAGACAAGCTGCTGTGAAGCTAAAGATGAAGACGTTGAATTGGTTTTTTAATTAGTTTTCTTCTTCTGTTACCATTGACGGTTGACCTAATAAGAACAAGTGGCATATATAATGGTGCATTCCTCACAAATATGTTTTGCTCGTAATTCCTTGTTGTCTTTCCATCTAAATATCTTTATATCTGTTAGTCTAGAATTGTCGAGCCTTTTGTAACAAATATGATCACCTTTTCTTAAATTTTAAGCAAATACCGCTCCATCATGAGTTAATTTCTAATTATATGACGTTTGAAGTTAACCCCTTGTGTGTTTTGAAATGAAGCACGAGATGCTTGTATAGTGCAAATAAAATACAATTAAAGTTTCGATGTTTGAGGCTTAATTGTTGAGGAGTACTTGTGTTGTACTTGTACGAATTATTACTGCACGCTTTGAAAGATAGTTGTGCCTGTTGCAAAAAAAATGATTTTTTCCTCGGCTTTACTTTCTTTCTTGGAGTTCACCCGAACGTGCTGGATGTTTTTGTGCCATGTGTGACTAACGAATCAGTCATTGTACAGATTGCGATCCCAATCGTTCCAACAATACGTGTGCTGGTAACATTTACGAAATTCGACGAGCTTCAACCCACGGAGGAGTTCTCGACCCCTCTTTCGAGCCCTGCACATTTTCAGGATGGCAAGTCAAAGGAGTCAGAAAGCTCAACATCATGGATTTCATGGATAAGGGGTAGCCGCGGAGGCCAATCAAGTGATAGCGAAGGCCGCAGCTTTCGTGATGAAGTCGACCCTTTCCACATACCATCTGATTACACATGGGTTGATGCCAATGAGAAAAAGCGTCGCATGAAGGCCAAAAAAGCAAAGAGCATGAAACACGAAAGACACGGGGAGACTAGAAATCCAGATGGGACACTTCGATCGTGTGAGGATATTGGTTAGCTGGAAAAGGCTTGATACATGCCAGCTCTCCTGCTGTTGGAACCCGAGATTTCAACATCATCCAAAGATTAGAGGTATGTCCATCAAATCTTCTTCATGATATAAAATGGCTTCTTGAGAGAGACAAGTATCATAAAACTTGTGTCAAACATCTCATCGGTATAATAAAATTGTAGGCTACAATGTCGCAAAATATTTGAAAAAACATCATAAACTTGCATTTAAGGTCCGATCAGTGTTCTTCATGGAGTTGTAATACGCCAAGGTCGGAACCATTGCCATCACCTACCTCATTGTTGTATTAGGAGATCTCTCGAGATGTATTGATATTTTGATTTGTAAATTGCGTCCCGTCCCGTTTCGTTTTTCTTGAGATTGATTCAAATGTATTGTATTCTATGTCCAAGTTTGGTTTCTTTCTTTTGAAATTCTTTTGGTCCAGGTAATGGTTGGTAAATCCAGCCCCGACTTAATAAACCCTTTTTGCTGATAATTTAATTTATACGTCACAATATTTTTTTTTCCCTAGATCTTGTGTGGTGCTTCGTTTTCTACAATCTAGTCCAATTTATATAATATGATGAGATGAATGTGATTTGTACGAGAAAATAAATATGTGGTAATAACGCCGAAAATGATTAAAAACTAAAAAGGGATGTCATCTAATTTCATTTTGAAAAATATACGCCCCATGCCTCGTCTATTCCATCAAAACACTCCACTTGTTCAGATCTTACTAGGCCTTTAGATCTTACATCAAAATTATCTATATATATTAATCATTATATTTTATATGTATATTTGTGTTAAAATTAACATTTTCGATTAATATATTATATTTTTACAAATTGTATTATTATATTAAATTTTTCATATTTATTTCACTATTTAATTATTTATAAATAATTAAATCAAATCATTAATTAAAGATTTTTAATTAAAATAAATAAAATTATTTAAAAATCTATTTATAAATCAATCAGAAACAGAACTAAATTGTTCATCTTTACTATTTTATAAGATTGGAACCTTAGAATAACTATTTTAGTATATAAAAAAATTTTGTATTTCTTTCCAACTCTACGTCCTTTGTCTTGGTCACTTTTTATTACTTTGATATTTGTAGCTTTTTTTTTTAAAAAAAAATTCAAACCTCACACAATTTCAATTATCATCTCATATTTTCCTCAACCTCTTTTCAATTTGGCAAAAACTTATGTGAGACGTTTTCACGGGTCGTATTTTGTGAAACATATATCTTATTTGGGTCATTCATGAAAAAATATTACTTTTTATGCTAAGAGTATTACTTTTTATTGTGAATAGCGATAGGGTTGATCCTTCTCACTTATAAAGATCCGTGAGACCGTCTCACAAGATATCAGTCTTTCAATTTAGCTGCTTCACTTTCAGTTATCATATTTAACAATTAACAATAGATTTCATTTTATAATTACTTATAATCATTTTTATTTAAATTGACATGGTGGTTTTTTTTTCATTTATGAAAAATAATTATTTTTATGTAGGTTTACGAATTAAATCAAAATTTTGAAATATAAAATTTTGTAACACGCATTATGCTCGGTTACTAGCAATTATAATGTTTTTCTAAATAATTGATTGAGGGGTTTGGGGTAAAGTAATATAATATATAATTTATGGGGTTATGCTATTGGGGGGTTTATGATATTTATTACAGTTTAAGGGGGTTTTTGAGATTAAACCAAAAGGAAATAAGCCATTTTTTTCCTCTATATATATATATCGACGATACAACTCCTCACCCGAATCATCTCCCATCTCCGGCGGAGCAGTTCCACCTATCAGAATCATCGCTAGTCATCATGGCAAATCCTGCACGCATCGCCGCCGCTCAAATGACCTCCATCAATGACGTTTCCGCCAATTTCGCCACCTGCTCTCGCCTCGTTAAGGTACCTGCTATCCATTTCAAGGAACATAAAATAGTGTGAATTAAACAAAATGAGTGACCTGTAAACTTTTTCTTACGGATACAGTGTTAAGCGTGGACTCAGTTAATTTTTTCAATTTTTTGTTATTCTAAGTGAATTATCTGTAACATTAGCAATTTTGTTGGCCACCCGAACTCATAGTTAATGGAACAGTATGAGCTAGAACGATTTCATGATTTAGTGTACTGGCGAAACTTTCCGTTGTCGCACGAAACTGTCTTTGATTATTGTCAGAGTCAAGCTTTCCTTTGAGCCATTGGTTTTGATGCGATATGTTGATCCGCTAGACTAGGAAATGCTGGAAACTAAAAAAGAAGCATTCTTTGTCAATCCCAATTATAAGAAGATCGATTTTTTTGCATTTGTTCTTAGTAAACTTACTAATACTGCATTATTAATTTTTTCTGGTTTGATTTTTTTACTTAATGAACTAATTTTTCAAGTTGTTGTTGCTCAAGGAAGCAGTTACAGCTGGCGCAAAATTGCTTTGTTTTCCTGAGAACTTCTCCTATGTGGGTGCCAAAACTGGTGATAGTCTTAAGATTGCTGAACCATTAGATGGGCCAATTATGAACAAATATTGTTCCCTTGCAAGGTAAAATAATTAGTGTCTTTCAAATTAAAATTCCTCTACCATTGCTTGTGCTTTGATTCTTCTTAATAGGTGCTCATTATGTTGACTGTTCCAGTTTCATCCGCACTTTTCAAAATTGAAGAAGTTAAGAATTTGAAGTTCACAACTTTTCCTGATTTCAATAATAATAATAAGCCAACCATTAATTTTGAATTCACTTTCATATGTGGATCCCAACTAGTTTGTATGTCCTCTTCTTGAAGCCTTATGTGGGAAGTACATGTTGATGACTTGAGTTTCATGAGTCTATTCCCTGCCACGTGAAAGATCTGCAGCTGACGCACTAATATATTGTTCATCTTCTATTTCCAACTCGATTAATATTCATACTGTTGTTATTTGCAGGGAGTCAAATATTTGGTTATCCCTCGGAGGATTCCAGGAAAAAGGCTCTGATGATGCACACTTGAGTAATACTCATGTGTTGATTGATGATGCTGGGAATATTAGAAGCACATATAGGAAGATGCACATGTGCGATTTTAACTTTTACTTTGTTTGACCTTATTATAAGTAATATATTATGATTTTATGATGCAAATGAAAATTTTGATATCTGAACTCATTGCTACTGTATACTCTAATTTAATTTTGTCAATATTTGAAGGTTCGACGTTGATGTTCCTGGAGGCGCAGTTTACAAGGAGAGTAGCTTTACTGAAGCCGGTAAGCACCTTTTATTTTCTTCAGATTTGTATGTATAGTTGATTAATTTTTTTCCTTTCTTTCTATCCCATCTCTTAAACTTTAATTTAGTGTTGCCGCAACATGATTACTTGCGTCTTTGCATCCTCGGGAAGTTACCTCTCTGACTCCCTAATCTCTCTAATTTCTTGTAGACTATTAGCACAAGGAATGGGTTACCCCGAAAGGAGTGAATCTGCACCTGTTAAAATATCTTAATGGATTCAGTAAAGCTTTTATATTCAGCATAATTTAACACTTTCGAAGTTGGAAAAAATTAAGTAATGCAAAGGCATTGATAATGACATGAGCCGTACAATGCTATTTGCCAAGTGTGTTTTGTGTTGCTGCTTCATTCTACTGTATTTTTGGCCTTTGATGGACGCCCCAATGGATTTGACGGACTTTGTATTGCTGCATTTTTTTGAGAGGAAATAATTAGTGTTTGATGGTTGAAAGAAACTGGAGAATTCGGGGAAAAGTCAACAAAAGGTTAGAGGAAAAGAAATGTAATGACAGAAAGACATGAGGACCAGCAGCTGATAAGAGAAACTGAATAAAAAAGCTCTCAAGTCTTTGACATATCATTTAGATTGGCTATTTGAATTCTATCAAGTGATGCGACTTGGATTAGGTTTTTATATTTATTTTTCCCTGTAAATTTGCAACTTTATTTCAAATGCTCTGTGAAATTATGATGTCTTCTATTATTGTTGTTGTTGTAGTCGTTGATGTTGTTACCCTTAGTTTACCTTTTTGGTTGAGACATCAAGAATATTTGTGAACTATTCCTGGAATGAATCTCTTACCTGTTATCAAACTATCCCATCATCCCTTGCTTGGTTCAGTAGTAAACAGTTTTAAAACTTTCTAAATCTGTTATCTGTTTATTGTTCAGCAATAAATAATTTAGGATGCATGTGGATTCCATGTTAAGCTTCATCAACAGCACCTCAAGTACATTAGATAGTATAACTTGGGATTTTATCACGCTTCGGTCCGGTGCAGTAAACATTATAAACTGATTATTTGGCGTAGGAAAAGAGTTGGTTGCGGTGGACAGCCCATTTGGATGCTTGGGTCTAACAGTTTGCTATGATTTAAGGTTTCCTGAACTATACCAGCAGCTGAGGTTCAAACATGATGCTCAGGTATACTCAGATATTACATCCCCTGTGTGTAGTTATTTTTTCTTGCCACCAAATTTTTATGCTTTCTTCTTGTTCTGTAGGTGTTGTTGGTGCCTGCTGCTTTTACAAAAGTGACAGGTGAGGCACACTGGGAGGTTCTGCTTCGTGCACGTGCTATTGAAACTCAGTGCTATGTATGCCACTTATACCTTCTTTTATGCCATATCATATGTGCTTTTTTAGCACTGAATACAAAATTATTTTGAAGTAGATAGTAGTAGTGGTAGTAATATTAATAATAAATAACAATAACATAGGTCATAGCTGCTTCACAAGCTGGGAAGCATAGTGATGAAAGAGAAAGCTATGGTGCTTCCTTGATAATTGATCCATGGGGTACAGTTATTGGCCGGCTACCAGGTCACTGCTGTTTCTTGTATCTTCTGAATTTGACTGATATTAGCCTTCCAGCGTGCGTGATTTGATCTATGTTTATTTGAGTTTCTCTCTCTTGTAGGGGTCACTCGTTCATCTGAAGAATATCTGTGCTGAAAATTTCCACATACAACTTTATAAAAAAAATTTAAAAATTTAGATGAACGGCTGATATCTTTACTGCTTGGATGTGGATGTTTTTTCCCTTATTGAAATGTTTTGGATGTGTATGTCGAATATTTGTAATGTTTTAGACTTTAGTTGACATTCCAATTCAGGCATACATTATTTGTGTTGTTGATATTTCTGCCTCTTGTTGCTGCTACAGATCGACTTTCAACGGGCATTATTGTTGCGGAAATTGATTTTTCGTTGATTGATTCTGTCAGATCAAAGATGCCAATTTCTGAGGTTAATTTAAGTATTATCAAACTCATACCTTAGTGTTGTATTTAACTTGTAGAATTAAGTAATTCCCTTGTCACTTGAGGCATACATGGTTGGTGCAGAAATCAGAATGGGCAGTGGAAATTAATTTGTGGTTTTAGATTAAGTTAACCGAAGCACAAAAAATCATAGACTACTTTTCAGTCTACTTGGTTGATTCATGGGTAATTTTCTGGTTGGTCCTATCAATGTTGAATTTACGTCTCTAAAATGGGATATGAAGGTCTTCATCATTTTAAACTAGACTTGAACAGTGTCTATTTTATTATCAGATACAATAGATTTGCATGATTAATTATGTTAAAGGAAGAATTGTAACACATTCTAAGCTAACATCAGGATTTTCTTTTTTCATGCCCAAAAAAAAACTTATTAATCATGTTACTATTTTATAGTTGAAATATCTCATTGTTTGCTTACAAATTTAAAGATTTGAATGCCAGTATGCAATGGAAAAATTTGTAGAAATTCTTTTACCATACAAAATTGTCGGAACTCGTAAAGGTGATCAAATAACTGCAAGTAAATGTAGATATTTTGTAGCCTTGTTAAATCCCTCTCAAGTCTCAATTCGGATTCTTCGTAGAAGCAATCCTAAAATAATGAGACATAATCCTAAAATAATTAGAGATATTACACTGGGTGATGCTGACTTGTAAGCTAGTGCTTCTTTCACTTATTTTACTTTTCAAAGAACTAATGTTGCATATGAAAATTATCTGTTGCTCCTTATGTCTAGTTCTAAACTTCTAATTCATGCTGTCATCCCATCATATCATAATTCATACAAAGAATACTCATCTCAAGCCAGTTGGACTTGGCTGCTTTTATAAAATTTTTCTTGATCGTGTACTGTTTGCATTTCAAACTCTCACTAATTCAAAGTCGTTCAAGTCATGCTCAAGTTCATTGCATCTGTAGATTTTTCTTCAAAAGTGTTAAAGTCAGTTGATTTTACTTTACAGCATCGCAAGCCAATCGGATTCTGGAGATAAGCTTCTCTGTGAGTTATAGAAGGTGCTATTCTTGATTCCAAGTTGTACGTGGAGAAGGCAGGCAACCGGGCAAGCATCTTAATCTCTTTTCGACTCTCCAGTTCATTTCTAGTGATAATAAGTTAAGAACAATAATATGTATAGATGATGGCTATCACGACGAATTAATGAATCTTCGTTGTCTTGTTTGATCTCTCCATCGAGACGTATATGCCACAAATTGGGACAGCAGTTAAGCTCATGTCCTCGGAGGTTCTGAACTGCACTACCACCAATATCTATGTACTTGTGTCAATACACTCTGCAATCTACATACTTATACAACATGGAGCTGACTCACTGAATGTGCCTAAGCTCGTCGTATACAATAAAATGTTTTTGTTTTAATAATAAAACGAATTCCGCTAAATATAATGTTCAATTAGGTTTTTTTAACGACGATGAAACTCACAACCATTATCTTTTTTTTGTGTATATAAAAAATCGCGTAGAAAATTGTTGTTTCAAAACAGATGAAGACCATTCTATCCAAACGTATAAAGTCATTATAGGTGTTACTTTAATGAAAAAAATAAACAGTTGAAAAGAATTTATTTTTTTAAAAAAAGCCAAATATATACTAATTTTTTAATCTTAATTGGCCTGTTCGATCTAGCTATTAATGTCAAAGGGCATCCAAATTAACCGTAAGGGACGGGATAATTATCGTGTAATTTTGGTAATTCACTTTTAAACTTCATATATAACTAAATGGAAAAGATGATAATTAAACAACTGAGTTTGAATTCACATTTAAAAAAAAAATTAAACTTAAGTTTGGTTTTTTTTCTTCGATTTGACTTTTAACGATAACAATTAAGGAAATTTTTTTGTATCAACAAACGAATATAGTAGAACCGAGGATTTACTGTGACGATAGTATTAGGAAAATTATAATTTTGATCCTTATTCAAAGCACAATAATTTAATCTCTCATTATTAAGGTCCTATTTTTATAAAAATCAAGCACTTATTTCAACTTGCACAGAGAATATTTTAGTTTTTTTTCTTTTAACAAAAAGTAAAATAAAAAATACAATACAAGTGACATTTTTTTTAATTGCAAGTAACAATAATTTTGAATTCCATATAATTGTAAAAATTAATGTGAAATAATTTGCTCAAAGGTTGTACTTGTCCTCCCTCGGCTCAGTCCCTAAGAGCCTTTTGACTCAAATTATACACATCGTACTTGGTTGGGGAAAAAAACTAACTGCACAATTATATGTTTATTAAAACACAAAATAGAACCAAGAATTCTACAAGAAATCACAAGCTTCCTAAGTTTGTTATGCAACGAGGTATAAAAAGATACAGTATCAATCAAAACAAAAGCCATAAAACTCTAATTATAATCAATATTCACGATAATCATTCTTTCTGCAGTCGCTTTAGCATGAATCTTTCCAGCAGAAATTATCGGTAGAGTCTGGACTAGCGAGCAGGTCGAAAGGTTTACCTATACTGTCTTTCAATATGGTGATTTGGCCTTCTTTGAGAAGTATATCTTCATCAAGGGCCTCTATCTTCTTTCTCATAGCATTAATCTCAGAATTTAGTAACATGTTCTGCTCGCTATACTGCTTCACATTATCCCACATGAGATCTCTTTCATCAGATACCTTTGGTAGTATTCCCTTTACTATAGCCAATTCTTTCTTGTTTTCTTGCAAATCACCTTCAAGTTGATCGATAATCTCGTCCTTTTTCATCATCTGCAGAGAACAATAGAGAAGATGAGATTTTATTTAAAAAATAGGTGTTCGATAGTAACATCATACATACTGCCAGATTGATACGAGCACTAGAAAAATGTAGCAATTCATTAGTATTAAGTTCACCTGAAGTTCAAGATCTTTCTTCTTGTGGTTTACGCAAGAAAAATTGTCCAACGCATTTTGCACTTCACATTTTAGAATGTCATTAACTCTAACCACTGCAGCTAGCTCAGCTTGAAGCTGCTCTATGCTGAGCTCCTTCGAATAAAGCTTCTCACGCAATAAACTAGTCAATAAGGTCTCAGCTTTCAGCTCCGAAAGAATTATGTCCTGGAAAGTAAACCAAAGATTTGTTTTCAGGTAATGGAGAGAGTAAAAATCAAAATTAATGTGTGGGAAAAAGATAAATAAACGTCTCAATCGATTCACCTCCGATTGTGCATCTTTTCTTCTGGGTGATTCATGAGAACCCATAGCAACAGGGTGCACCTTATCATGCAAAATTGTGGACTTTTCGTGCAAGACACTGGAAATGGTTCGCATGCTGCTCGTTAAGTTTTCAGCAGCCCTCTCTAGACCTTGGAGTTTCACTTCACATTCAAGAACTTGGTCTGTGAAAGCCGTGTCAGAATTTGATCCCATTTTCAAGAGTTGGCAGGCATTTGATTTGATGTTTTCGAGTAGCTTCCGACAAAGTTGATTACTCTCTATCAGCAGCGGAATAACTTGATCTTGCAAGGAGCCAACACGGTTCTGTAGTTCTTGATCCAACTTGAAAGTTGAATACTTTCCCTCATTCCCATAGTTTTTCAGACGATTAAGTAGATTAATGTTCTCACAACGAAGTGAATCAATTTCGACCCTTGATGATTCAACCTCTTTCCTTAGTGCATGCTCAACTCCAGTAAGTCTCATTTGTTCCATTTGCACCTTAGCCAACCCAAAATTATAATTCTCACAAGAAATCTTCTTTCCGAGTTCCTCACAAAAACTTTGCAACCCATCAATTGTCTTCTCCTGATCACTGCAGGTTCTCTGAAGTCTACTGATAGCTTGATGCATATCCTTGCACTCAGTAACCTTTTCCTTATAGTTTCTTCTGGTGCAGTCTCGATCTTCTTCTAAGACTCTAGCTTTATCTTTCAGTTCAGGTAGATTTTTCTGCAGAAAGTCATTCTCTTCCTTGGTTTCTCTGACCTGAATTGCTAATTCCTCAAGTTGTTTCTCTGAGTTTGCGATTTTGGTTTTAGTGCCTGTTTCCCTCTCGCTGAAGGAAGATACTTCTCTTTGAAGGCCCACATTCTGTTCCGCTAATTCCCTTACCCTCTCGCGAAGCCTATGTTCTACTGCCTGGTATTTCTCAAGTTTCAGGGACCACTCAACTGATCTCCTATCCAATTCCTTTTCAAGTGCAGACTGCAACTCATTCTTTTCCTTCTCCAATCGCCGAGTATGTGAATCCAAGTCCCCCCTCACTATTTTAAGTTCTTCTCTAAATAACGCCTTTTCAGCAATCCTATCTTGCAGGACTGATGAAACCTCAAGGGCCATTTTTGCCTTCTCCTCTGTCAAGCTCCTAATGATTTGAATCAATATAGGTAAGCTAAACCCTCTAACCTCGAGAAAGTTTCCTTGTTCAAGCTCTTCTGAGAGAAGTGCAGCTCGGTCCTCGGCTTCCTTAAATTGTTTGAACAGCTTCAAATCTGTATCAGTCAAAGTATCAATATTTTCTCCAACTTCAATTTTATCCCCAGAACAAGACTGTCTCTCCAAGAATTCTGACATTTCGTCATGATAAGATCCACCAGTCTCACGATTCCAATTGGTTACACGGTTTTTTGAAGTTATTTCATCAGTATAGTTTCTGTTATAAATGTCTTCAATGGTGATAGGATTATCAGGGAATACTTCTTTGGACCTCATTTCAGGTAAAAGTTGAGAATGGGAAAGTCTCTCAACCACTTTTCTTGCAAGTTTTCGAGGGGACTTATGGCGAAACCCATCATCACCTGAGACTCTAGAAGAAGGATGAAATTGGGACAATTTGGTTTCTCTAAAAGATTGGGAATTTGGTTTCTGCTTCCTGGAATCTTGTGGTAAACCAGGAGGCAGTCGCTTAACCACGACACTTCGTTTGTCCAATTGATCATTCAAGGAGAAATTCACATTTTCTTCATTACTTTCATTATGTTGTTCTCCATCAATGTAACGGTCCAAGACCTTGCTTGAGACATTACTGGAGCAATGAGAAGAGATCTCAGATAAATCAGAGTGTGCTCTGGAAACAATACAATTAGATTTCTCCACTCTCTGTGAATTATCAACCACAGCAGCATCAGAGTAGTTAATCCTGGTTCGCCTCTCAGGAGTCGAAGCACGAGAACTGAACAAGAATTGTTGTAACGTATGTTTATAAGGACAAAAACAGGAATAGACTAAAAAATTATTGTAGAAAATAGTAATTGCCAACCGTGAGGACGACTGAATTGATTGTTTGTGAGAGTGATGGCTCGTACTGCATGGAGAGCCATTTTGGTTCGCATAGTTCTTTGTCCTTTTCCCAGCTTCATAAAAAGATCCAGAGGAGAACGATAGGCTTCTTCTTAAACATGGAGCGTCACCATATACACCATCCTCAGAATCATGTTTGTTTATTCTGGACTTTTCTGCTGGTTTTTCGCAATAAATTCTCTTATCTGTTGATGGTGGGGAGACTTGATTACCATTTCCATTGTTGGATCTGAAAAAGAATAGCTTTTTCATTTTTGCAACTTGAGCTCGACCTCTAGTTATCTATTATGGAACTTGTAAGTGATCTGCTAAAAAAATTACAACAACAAGAAGAATGAAAAAAAGACGAGTAAGTAAGCTTGCAACAGTAGAAACTCAATGTGAACATACTAGCGCAGGCATAATAATGATGTTTTCTAAACGAAACCTCTTGAATTAAGTACAATGTTTTAGCACTATAACTAACAGTAATATAACAAATATGTAATTAGAATAAAGAAATCTGAATACGAACAAGAGCATCTGAAAAGTTGGCAAAATTCCATACAAACCAAGTGAAACGCCAATATAAGTTTCCCAGAACATCAAGGTCACTAGTTATAAACCACAAAGAATTTCTTGGAACGTGACCAGTTTAACAACCAGGTTATCAGATTAGGAATTATATAAATGACCTATCAAGAAATGTTATATTCTATGCTAAATCGAAGAAATAGTCCCCATGTATCACATACAGTAGAATGAATTTTGTGTGGGATCAATGTACATTTTTTTAATGCATCCTACAATATATGTTCTATGTGGAGCACATATCCTGGTATAGCATGGACAATACCTAAAAATTAGCAACACAAGCCAATTTAATCAGAAAGCAAAACTCGATACTGTAACAAGTAAATGAACCTTCGCATTAAAAATTAGCGATATCCTCGCTGAATTAGCATTAATGATTATGCTAAAAGCTTCGCATAAACTATACAAATACAGTACTTATTCACAACCTTTACCATCAACAAGAATCATTAGAACCCATTAAAAAAAACAAATCAACGTGCTTCTGATTCATGATTAGAAAAACATTCGTGGCCAGGAGCTGTCATTAGTGTCAGCTGATTCTTTTGCTTTAATGACCATCTACCCTTAATTCCTATATTCTTCAATCTTAACTCTTCCAAACATGAAAGTCCACTCCATTTATCCCATTTCCATGAAAAAAAACTCAAATTTAGGGGAAAAAGATAAACTTGACCGAAAGTAAAGGACCATTTGCTGTAGAAAAATTTGCAAACCAATAAAAAAAGGAAAAGAACAATAAATCAAAAACCCATTTCAGATTCAGTACGGTCTTGGATTCAATTATTGCAAATTGCAAGAAAGAGTTGACCAACAAATCCCAAATCACATTCTTGGGTTCTTCCTCGCACAAGAGAGGGAAATTTTGAAGAAAAATAAATTATGTAAAATCCTTCCCTGAAATAAATTTACTTTTTTTCTTTTCACACATTTCCACCCAAAAGTTTAAAAAAAAAGATATCAAAACAAAACTCACAAATCACTTCATTCTTTCACCCTCGGTGCTATAAACTTCAAGCAGTGAAGTTACCGTTGCAATCTTAAAGATATGATACATTTCATGTTTTCAGATGAAAAAAATTTAAAGGATTCAAACTTTACCGAAAATAAAGCGTCATTACGAAGATTTACTGCTCGAGACTACTTGCCTAATATAAGTCCAAAAAATTTCAAAAAAATTCAAAAACTCTCCAACACAAGAATAAAATCAATAAAATGTGAATCTTACACGATTACTGTATCCAGTTACTCCAAGAATCCTATAACACAACCCCATCAAACAAACAAACAAACTTCCACATATCACACTATATGCAATAATTTGCTCACAGCCAAACAGGAAAGAAACGTAGAAAGAGATTGTAGTTTACTGAACGGAGATGATGAAATTCGGAATTCTTGAACTAATTAAATTCCAAGAAAAGATATTATTGGAACAAAGTTTTCAGTGTGAAAAAGAAACGCTTGTGTAATCATATCTGTTTGGCGACATGTTGATTTGATGGCTATTCAATATGTAATTAATTAAGGAAATAAAGATGCGTTGGGGGTCAAAATAGTCAATCACTATAAACTTTTAAAAAATATTCCGATGCCGCGCGTATAATGGAGCGTCTGTTTTGGGCCCGCCCGCCCTTTTTCCCGTGCCCACCCGAAATTGACCCGGAAAAAATTACCCGAAAACTCGGGCTGTATTTTCATAATCAATTTCACAATAAAATTATTCAATTGCATGAAAATAAGAAATAAAAAGAAAGTACATAAGGGATGCTTACCCGAATGCTTAACAATGCAGACCCAAATGCTACACAAAAACAACATATACGAAGAGTAGGTCTTTTGAGACGGTCTCACGAATCTTTATCGGTAAGACGAGTCAACCCTACCGATATTCACAATAAAAAGTAATATTCTTAGCATAAAAAGTAATATTTTTTCATGGATGACCCAAATAAGATATCCGTCTCACAAAATACGACCCGTGAGACCGTCTCACACACGTTTTTACTATATATGAATACTAAACCAGTAGGAACCGATGAATGCTTAACGCAAGAGTCCAGGTTCAAAGACGCGGAGTGTTGAACTGCTGGTTCGCACGTCGCATTTTCTTTTCGTACTTTGGAGTTGGAGTGGGCGATAGTGATGATTCAGTCGCAGAGTAGGATTGAACGAGTGATGTTTTGAAACCTAGCCACCATGAAGTACGAAGAAAGAAAAGAAAAAGATTGAGCGCTAGATGTTTGATCACACAAACATAGATATCATAATATTATACTTTAAAAAAATATTAGTAATACCCGATAACAACCCGATCTCGATATTTCAGGTTCAGGTTTCTACCCGAACTCAATATGTTTACAAAAATATCAGATCGGATCGGGTACGCTATACTCAACACTATACATCTACCTTTATATGTTAGCACTTGAGCACGCACCTTGAAAAATAATTAATAAATAAGCATATATAATAATTGAATATTTAGATACATTACAACTCTAATTAATCTGAAGAAAAATTAACGCTACATAGTAGGAAGAAATTAAAATAAATTTTAAAAATGGTGAATTATCTAAAATAAGTTTAGAAACAATTACCGATCTTCTCTCCTCTGCGGCTAAAAAAAAAATAGTGTTGAATTTTTTTTAAAATAGTTATTTTAGGGAAACAAATCATCAAGATTCTTGCTTCATTTATAACGAGGATATAATTGTACTTTTCATTAGGTCTTAATCAAATTAATTGGAAATAGTTTCTACAGAGCACTTTCTATATATTAATGTTTAGTATTGTGTGCTAGTATGATTTTTATTTTTTCAAAAATTTCTTTGGATTTTAATCAAGTTTTTGTAATTATTTATATTTATATTATAAACTGGGATAATATTATAGTTTTGAAATTGTTCTTTGGTTATGGGTATGAATAATAGTAATTTTATTTTTATTTAATTTGATCTTATCAATAAAGATATTGTGGGTTAATTATATTATATTTTATTATTAAACATATATAAAAAAATTTTGATATCATCAATGGAAAATTTACCTTTATTTGATTTAACATATGTTATTTAAAGAAACAAGCCAGCATAAATTTATCAACATATTGTTATTGTTAAAAAAGTCAAAATCATATAAAAATGTTATATATAACTTTTAATTTCAAATAATTTTAAAATTGGAAAATTAATTATATAATTTTATTTTGTATTACCAAGTATTTCTCAAGCAACATATATTATATATGTTACAAGATTGCAGCTTCTGTTGCTTGGCCGATCTCTCCCTTTGATGGCCTTGCATGCCTTCCAAATTAAATCTAAGAATTCCCTGTTTTCCAATCGAATGCAATAAGATTATACATTAAAAATAAAATAATATACACTATCTTGATGCAAAATATTGAATTAATTGCATGAATCAATCGATATAGGAATTTTGTGACTTGAATGCATAGCCATAGATAATATGAAGCCTGTTATAAAGTATAACATGTAAAAATCAATCCTCCTATTAACCCAATCAATGAGGAATGCGTTAAAACTTTCACAAAATTAAGTTATTTACATGTTCTATAATTACAGACATATTTTTCTATTTTGTCTAGGATTATTGTAATGCTAACTAAACAAACAAGAACACGGTAATTCTATACTAATTTGGAAATTTCAAAAAATAAATATTAGAGAACAAGAAAAGCCACCAAAATTTTAAGCAAATTATATGTACAGATGGATCTCCAGCCACCAGAATTGAATTAATATGTTGTTGCCAACCCTCTCTCAGTTGCATCAAAACAAATACAGAGCTCTGAAGCTTGCCCGAAGACTTCAGCAATTTGGATGAATAAGGATATGGCATCAGAAAGAATTCGAGATCTGCAGACTTGATATTCGTCATACGCACATACCAAATACTGCATCCACATGAAAAACAGAAAAGAGCAGCAATTATCATCAGGAAAGTAGCAGTCGCGTTAACTTGGACTCGAGGGCGGACTCAAGAAATTGGGAGGTGGGAGGTGATAATTTTCTTTAAAAGACTACACAAATTGTCGAGTTTTCCCATTAGAGAAGGGGAAACCAATTCGACTACAGGACAGATCCAGAATGAAACTCTCAAAGGAATCATATGAGCATCATACTGGAAATTTAGTAAAGGGGGTAGCGCGGGTGTATTTGTGGAGGGGGTGGCAAAAGTAGGAAAATTACAATGGAAATGTAAAGTTTCTCTTATTTGATAGGCCGCCGTTCATCGGCTCACCAGCAATTGTTTGCATATGTCAACACCATAATTATTCATTATCAACTCTTTACCCCACTTAGATATTTTTAAAAAAAATTAACAATTATAACTTCCGGAAGTGAACCAATTACAACCTTTAATCCAAAAGCTTTAGACTACAAAAATTAGCCAATCAACATTTGGATTACAACGGAAAATTTAGAATCTTAGATGGTACTTTTGGAAACAGAAGGTGGAGGTAAGTACCTGAAGATGGCTCAAAGCTCAGATCTTCGATACATTTCAGCCTGTAGAGGTAAATCTTGCTGCAAACGTGCAGCCATTTCATAAATATCAGGCTAATGCAAAACATATCTTATTTCGCAGGCTGGATATTTCAGCATTTTAGAGAAGATCGACCGTGCCACTTGGATCTGACCACCACTCTGATCAACAAAAAACTCTTGAAGAATATACAGCCAACCCCATAAGATGCATGATAAAAGATAAGCGTCTCGCATCTCACTTCAAAACACGTTACTCCATAGCAAGAAACCATCGTCAATTTTGGTGAACAACTAATCCCTCAAATAAGACCAATCAAATTAAAAAAACACTATTCATTGGACAGTTGGAGCAAACCACGCATCTGGAGGTATGGATTCTCCAAAAGCTTTTCATTGTTGCTCTGCAAAGAGAAGTATAACCCATATCAAACCCAGAGTGCTTCGTGATCATAACAAGAAAGTGCATTTTCAAAGATTGTGTTGTGTGCACTAGATTCACTTAATAAATGCACCCTATTCTCCCTGGGACAAAAATGTTAGCGAGCCAAGATGAGAGATTGTAAACCAGAGAAAGAAAAAGGAAAATATCTTTTTTTTTTATTTTGATAGGAAACTAAAATTTTATACAAAAATTAAAATCTATTACATAGAAAGCGGATGAGTGATCCGCGGAATAGAAGGAACTACAACAAATATGTCAATACATTACGAACTTCCAATCCCTAACTACATCCGAGATAGCAAGAAAAAGGAAAATATCTATCAGGACATCAAACACCAAATATCATTTGCATTTTATAGGCATCCCTGTTAGTTCCACATATTCTTGCTCGTGAATACTTGGCACGTATGTGATGCATTGCACTTACGTCACACATGATACTTGTGCAAGAACAAGACTCAACTAAATTTTCAGATCAAAAGGAACCCAGTGTCATATATCTAGACGACAAAGGATGTAGCACACACTGAACTTCCTATTTAAATGTTCTGCATTCCTCTATTTTCGTAGCATGCTTTTTCCAAGAATGTTGTTATCCGACGTCCACGAATCGATCGCTAATTTTTTTACCGTTTACATCAAATTCCAGACACAAGTAACCCAGTACCACATGTTTCATCCAATTAAATATGAAGTAAAAATTAGAAGTTCACCTGCTGAGCTCTTAAAACAAGACTTTGAAGCATGCGTTGGTAACTTTCTGGTTCCTCTGTCATCATCCTCTGCCAAATATAAATTGTTATTAGGTTTAATATTATTGCGATCACATTTCCCAGCTCAAGCCTCAACGTCAGTAAAGGACATCAAATACTTGCCTTCAAAAGAAAGGTTGAAGAGTAATATGCCACTCTAGCATCTGTATCATCCAACAATTCCCTGCCAAATACGCATACAAATAGATTCTTTTAAATGGTCGTTAAAATGTAAGAATCTTATTGTCAAAGAGTGTAAACTGAAAAGTCACCTAAAGAATTCTTCTCCACCTACTTCAGAGAAAGAAGCAGGATCTTCTGTACATTTACCAATTAAAAGTAAGAGAAGTGTAGCTCTAATATCTGATGTGCCACCTGGAAGATTACCTCTTCCTTTGCTACCTACAGAGACACCCAATGCAATATTATCGGTAGCGGCACCTGCAAGCTGGATCAAAGGCCAATACAATAAGGCAGCAGGAACACGAGCAACCAATTGCATGGGAACAATGGCTTGTCCATGAAGAAGCAGTGCTGCCATGGATGCAGTCTCCAAATTTGAAAAATGTACATCTTTCCCATGTTTGCTGTTCATATTTTCAAAAATATCATCCTGGCCAAGGTTCTCATTAAGGGAGAAACGCTCTGCTCCCTCTGCCTTCCTTTTCCAATCTGAATCACTAGAATCTTTGATGTGCTTCATATCTCCAAATGGCATATGGACTACTTTCAAGCACAATTGAGAGAACAGAATATCACACATCTGTTCATAAACAGGAAAAGAAAACTACAGAGTATCAGTATACATGACAATAAATACTCATATGACGTCACTTTAACATTTAATACACAAGCTACTAGATTATTATATCCCTGCCAGAATATTATTCTTTATCTGCAGAGTACTAAGAAGCGCCAAAAATATATCTGTTTGCCTAGTTTCCTCTGTCCTAGTAAAAGTATGACATCCCAAGACAAGGTCTGACCCTTAAAATCATTAATAAAATAGCAACAGCAGAAAAAATAAATCTCAAGTTTCTCCAAGCATCAAAACACTTTCACCAACATATCCTTGGCAGTACTATTCCATGACAGGTAATAATATCTAAGTTTCTCTATGAAAGAGGTATTGAGATTACAGTTTCAAGATCCACATGGCCAATAGCCTTGAACAAACATTTTGAGAAATGTGCCCTTCACCTCCTTCCTTAACATAAATGTGGATGGGTCATACAGTTAAAGCTATATTGGATTAATTTATACAACTTCATATCAACCTTCCAGGTTAAATATATTTTCACAAATAACATTATAGATGATACCTTCAGAATATTCATACGATCAGTTTCATTTATTTGAGCCATCAAGGACAAGGCACTGCTCATAATATCGATCACTGTATTTGCTTTCTCAAGACGACTTTTGTCGTGAATATGTGCTGCAGAATCACCTCCTATTACATGCTGGATTTCACTCTCATCAAGCAAAAATTTGCACCGTATCAGCAGCCTCTCTAGCACAAACAGAAATCCCCATCTGATATGGCTATTTTTAGATTTGAGAAGCCCGCAGAAAACCCAAATTGATATAGGTACATCTAAATCAGCAGAATAGTCATTAACTGCAGCAAGGGAGATTTTCTGCTCCAAGCTCTTAATGTTCGACCAGAGATTAACATTTCCTTCCTCGCTATTTTCAGCAATGAGTAAATCCCCTAGCCACAAATAGCCATTGTGACGATAAGCATCCCGCTCAGAATGTAGAAGAGAATGTAAAGTTGTCCAAGGGAGCTTTGCCTTCACAGCACCAATACTCCCAAGACCTCCACCAAGGCTTTGGACATACTTGAATGATTTTGTGATTTGAATCATTTGATTAAATTCTTGTTCTAGATGAGTGAATGGTCCTATGAGGGTGTCAAACTTCTCCACAACTCTCTCTAAAAGCTGCAAGAGGGTATATATATACTTCATTTAAATTAATTTTAATCAAAGCCCACTCATTTAAATTAATTTTAATCAAAGCCCACTTCTTATATATACATATAAGCAAAATCGAAAAAAATTCCTAATCCACCCCCACAAGGAATTACATGTAGGAAAAGGGGTCCAACAGTTTGTTCAGAAAACTAGTAAAAGGTTTGAAGAGCAGTGTGTAAAAAGAGGAAAATTAAGACGTCTTTAGCAATCCAATAGAACTGCACATTTTAGAGTATCAAGTGTTTAACAAGGGGAAGAAAACAGAGAGAGAATGGAATTGAGTATCAAATGTTTTAACAAGGGGAAGAAAACAGAGAGAGAATGGAATTGAGGTAGGGAAATTTAAAACAGAAAGCATAAGCTCACTGTTAAAACCTTCTTGTCTGTAAAACTGAATCTCAGATAGACTTGACCTAGTACTTAATCACATGGTAAATAATACATCAAGCTATGATTGTGCAGACAAATAAGGAAGTCAAAGTTTACCATCACAAGGCGTTCGTTATTAGGATATGTGGACAGTGCGGAAGAAACAGATCTCCTCAACAGCTCCACAATACCTTCAACACCCAGCTTGACAGAAATATGCATAGCTTCAGGTGCATCTGCAAGCATGAGCAAGGTAGCAATAGGTCGAACCTCATCATCACTATACTCAGAAATTCCAGATGCAATGCACGTCTGATTTATTTTATGCAAAACATAGTCAAAGAGCACCAGATATAGATTTCTTCTTTCCTCTCTTGAATTAGAAAGCACAAACTGCATTCAAAAACAAAAAGGCATACAGATTTAGCAATATTTCTGAATGCACATTGCGCCCCAAAAATACCCCCCAAAAAAATTTATAATGAAAGGAGATTGACAAGCTTGGATGAGTGGAAAACCAGAAAGTGTAGGTTCATGGCCATATTCACAAACACACTAAAAAGGGAAGGTTGAAAGCATGCGTTATATGTAAATTTTGATAACTCCCATTTAGAATTTGTTCCATTAACTCCTTACATGGAACTGTCATTAGCACAGCATATCAGCATCAAGGGGAAAGCTCAATCTCTTTCGAAATTCATTCCTATAGGTCAATGTGCAGTTGAAAGAAAGAATGGAGAACACCTAGCATGATCTCATGACCAACAAATATGAAAGAATCAGACGTTCAATCAACATAATTACCACTAAAATTTTTGCGATGGGGTAAATGGAGGGACCACCACATTAAGGAAAAGGCAGCATAATTATGGTAAAAACATTCAAGGATGAAAACAAATGAGGCAGATCCAGCAATTTATTTACTTAAGGGTGGATTATTCACAATAATGCATTCAATACAGCATAGATGAAAGATCCTACAAGTAGGAATGACCAAGCTAAGCTTGTTATCTTAGGGAAAGGTTGGTAAGCCAAAAGGCACGTCCTGCCATTCTTAATGTTAAAAATAAAATTAAAACATACATTCTTCTCAAACATGGCAAACAAGCACTATTTTCCATGAACTGATTATAATAATACCTCCACAAATATAAAATCAATTCCCCCAATCAGGTCAACTTGCTTCATAATAAACAATGGGGCAGCCGAAACAACTTTCTCAGATAGCTCAGACACTTCATAAAACATGTTGGTCATCATGCAAATAAGATTGCAATGAACTATTTGTGCCCAAGAGTTTCTTCGACTGATCTGTACGAGTGCCTTAATAACCTGTGATCAAAGAATTCAAAGATAAAATATAGAAGCTTGCTCTTAATATAATACCCAAACAAAAGGAAGAGGGAGAGCTCAAATCCCAACAATGAGAGAACTGGAAAAAATAAGTACAAATTAGAAAGAAACAGAGAATTTTTCATAGCTAGTAGCGATGAAAAATAAAGTTTTATAAATGACGAAATATATTATATCATATACGACTTCATTGATAACGAAATATTCCATGTCTATCCGGTTAGACCTAACAAAAATTTCACTCAGATTTGCCCATAACATATAGGCCAGAGACAGGGAAACAAAAACTAATAACCAAGGTGCACCCATAAATGTAAGTTGGGTACTAGAGTACAAAGGCCATAAATATCCAAAAATTCACGTAAAGTATTTGGGGTTTCATGCATCTGGGATTTTGAAACTATAACCCTGTGGATTTAAATTTTAATACCATGTCGGAAACCATTTTCCCAAAAATATTTAACTTGTAATATTGTCTGACAATAGCTTTGTACTTTAACAAGACAGTTCCATCAGATGGATATTTCAAAGGTGTTTGAGTAATTGGCTATTTCGCTAGATATTTGCGAAGTACTCCTCAAAACTATGCGTATAAGGGGATATATCTTAACAATACAATTCCAACAGAGAGTAATTTCAAAGGTATTTGGATAATTGGATGGTAACAGAAAATTGTGACATTTTGCTAGATATTTGCGGTGCTCCTTCAAATTATGCAGATAAGGGCACACGCATTAGAATTATGAGTTCCACTATGAAAGAAGCGGATATGAGTAATAATTGTTTGACTTTACGGGAAAATACAAATTATACCATACAGCTTTTGGATGGTGATAAATGTCAATAAAAGATTTTCTAATCAAATTTTCAGGCTACAGTACAAGAACAAACGCTTCCTTGGCAAAAAGAAGGGGATTGAGCATTTATGTGGAATAATCATGATGATCAGCTCCTATAAGGACAGTGAATAAGACAAAGGCCGGAATACAAGGCATTGCCATGGAAGATGAGCAAAAGTCTTTGTGCTAAAAAATAAAGAAAGTTGATCTATGGAAGAAAACACCAAGAAAGTCATGACCGAACCGTTTGAGATAACATTAGCCGCAAATAATTGCACAAGCTGTGCCTCAAAAGAACACAGTCTTCAAATAAAATAATCACTTTAAGATGGCAATAGGACATACTCTAAGATGAAGAACTTTAAGATCATAACCACTTTAAAATGATAATATGCCACACTCTTACTAGATGGTGCAGAACAAATTAAACATGAAAATTAAGGAACCAATCAAGTTTCACCCCGCTTAAATATCCAATTATACAATTTTCACCTTGAACTAGAAATATTTCAATTACAAAAAAGGAAAAAGTTAATAATAATACAGAAACTCTAGAACATGCCTTTACTCTTTCAGTTCCAGCAACAACAAAAAAATATGGATCTCTTCAATTTAGTTCCTGCACCATCTCACATCCAAGAGATGATAGGAGACTGACTTATATTGTGTGTTAGTAATTCTGCATCTCTTCCAGTAATTTCTATTAACATCCATCTCTTTAAAGTTCCAGGTAAAATGTACTTGAATTTCAATAAAAACTAATTTAGGCAAATTTCATCTACCAAAAAGTTATATCAGTCCACAGATTTGAACATGGAATTGATTGTCATTATTTTCTCAACAACTGACATCTTGAAATAAGGTTGTAGATGCACTCACTCTAATATCAAGACCTTTTAATCTGCTCCTCCGAATTTTGCCTCTATCACAGACAAAATACAGTAAACAGCTCAAGGAAGACGCCCAGACAGACTCTTCTTTCTCTTCAACCTGAGAAACAGCTGCACATCAGTGAGGAACTTTGAAGACGTATATATATTGAAACATATAAAAAAACCTTGTCAGGGTCTTGTCAGGGTTTTTTTTTTGTTGTGTGTGTGGGGGGGGGGGGGGGGGGGGTGTCCCATCACCGGTCAGAGAAAAGATATATAAATTCAAGAAGCGATTATTTAGCCACACTTTTAGAAACGTATCTGATTAACTTGGTACTAAGTTTGGAGGACATTTTCAGCCTAAGCAGTCTAAACAAATACACATATGGTCCCATCACCGATCAGAGAAAAAATATATAAACTCAAGAAGCGATTATTTAGCCACATTTTTAGAAACGTATCTGATTAGCTTGGTACTAAGTTTGGAGAACATTTTCAGCCTAAGCAGTCTAAACAAATTCACACACGGAAGTGAGATAAAAACAAGCAAAATCCACTGAAGACTCTTCTCCAGAAATAAATCATAAATCTCAATACAATAGAGCAATCAGAAATTTCAAGAGTAAAAGATATTTAACTAGATTCTTGTTGTCTCTCATAATTACAAATTTTTAGTTTTTCACCAGTATGGAGACCAATGCATACCTTTGCATTCAGCTTCCCATAGGTTGGGTTGCAAATGCCAGAATTTAATCCTAGTCAACATAAAACCTACACACATCTTATTCCATTCGTGAGCCAAATTTCTAAAATAACCGGGAACTTCATAGTTTTAATTTTGAGAAACGAAATTTTAACTTCACTCCAGAGCATCAAACCATAACAGAAGAAAAATCGAATTTACTATGCTCCTAGCATGTCATTTCAAAGTCAAGGGGATCACAAATGCGCAGAGGAATAACATAAAATGACAGAGTTGAAAAAATTTTAAATTGCAGTAAAATAAAAGGCAAATTCATTTATTCCACTATTGGATGTATTTTCTAGGAGAAATAAATGTATTCCAGGAAAATGTTGAAGCTATCAAACATAATTTTTTGCATAAACATCAAAGCACATCCATGACTGATCGAAACCAAGAAATTGCCATATTCATCAAAGGCAAGCATAACTATCAGCTAAGACTTTGCTCCGTGATCAACTCTATGTATAATTGCGATGAAGAATATGAAGGGGAATTTCAACATTAACATAACAACGAGGCCTTTTTTTATACACACAAAAGAGAAATCAGTAAAAGAAATAGTGACATATCTAACTCCAGCTAATTCAATTTGGTTCAGTATCGGCAATGTGGAGGTTGGAGGAAGAGATGGAATACTAATATAAGAAGATTTATCAATAATATAGCAACTGTATACACTTCATGCTGCTAAAGCTTAAAACAGCGATTTCCAGATTTCTTTTTTTTTTTTGAAGAACATTTTCAGTTTTCTATCTTGAAGAACTATCAAACAGTCCAAAAACTGAGAAGCAGTCTTAGCTTTTCTTGTACCTTGGCAAGCAAAGTATGGGGAGTTTGCATCATCCAAAATTTTCTTCACACCCAAAATATAATGATGTGTATAATCTTACCAAATCGACACCCTTTGCACAACTAGACATAAGCTTTCAAATGCGGTTGGAGTAGCACAAATTAGTAATCTTAAGACTATTTGCAACTATTAAATATAAATCAAACTACATCTCTTTTAAATTTATTTGGTTGTCGGTTCCGCATATCTTATGTGGATGGAAATACAAAGAGATTTATCCCACATCAACCAACAGAAACTCTAGATTCTATGCAACTATTACAGTGGCCAAAAATAAATCAATTGCATCTCATTTAAATTTATTTGATTGTCAGTTCCGCATATATTATATCGATGGAAATACGAAGAGATCTATCCCATATAAACCAGAAGGGTTAACAATATGAATTTGAATACGAAGAGTTCTGCACAAAAGATTTGATCCATTTAGGAATAACCTGAACAAGATGAAGAAGAACCTCAAAGAGAATGCCTAAAATCCAACATTCAAACTTGTCAATAGCTGACGAATTTTCCCTTTTATTGATATTCTTGGATTTTTTCTTTCCCATAAAGGAAATTTGAGCTCCATTTTTGAAATATAACTCCTTGGAAAGCTCTTCTTCAATCAGCCGTGGAACCATCAGGAGCTGGAGGTTCCAACAAATGTGCATGAACACCAAGGTTTAGAATTAAATCAAAAGCTCGAGCTTTTGACATCACTCTAGGAGAATTTAGCATGTCCTACACCGTCATACAGAAAATAAGTAGCTATACCTACAGATTAACTATATAACTAACTGTGATGAAAGAAGTACCTCTAACATGGATAGAGAGAGAGGAGCAGCAATTTCAGAATCCAAAACATACCTGCAAAACAAGGTTAGAAATGATCATCTGAACTATCAAGCTAAGCAACCTTATTTATAGTATACACAGCTTATGCTCAATCAATATTGTCAAAGACGGTTCTTTTGATATTTACTTGCATGCAACTTTGTGAACAACAAGAAACTATCAGGCCCAAATAAGGGATCATGAAAAATCAAAGACTCTAATAAACAACATTCTAAAGTACAGTGTATGCCGACTCCAGGATTAGCATAATGAAGGAATTAATAACCTAATCTTACAGAATCAAATAGATGAGCTTTCAAATATCATGCTATCTTTCCATAAAGGTAACACAATTAATCCCCATCAAATCTCATGAACAATTGTTTTCCCATAACTCACATTCACTCATACAGCGAAGCACAATCGCATATACATGTGAATGCACGAAGTACAAATACTCCAATTTATCTTATAGATTATGCAGAAGTAAGCAAATGCATCAGAACATACATGTCAATTACAAGTTTCACAAGAACGCTCACTGCAACATCCATCGATGGCCTTCCATTGTGTCTTAACTTAGCTGAAATTGTCGAGAGATTTGAATTTGCTGATGGTGTCTCTGAGTGAACAGCAGCAATAACCTCACACACCTCTACAGGATTCAATCTCAAAGGTTGTTGTTCACTGAAACAAATAAAAATATATGAAGTGCATGTGAGAGAAAGAGAGAGCAAGAAGAGAGGGAGATTCAGAAAAAATTAACTAGCTCGTTCAAACATATACAGACATGGAACGTGGATGAACACAAATGTAGATTCAGGAATAAATGGCTATTGAAGAACCAAAAATCTAAACACATCTCTCAGTAAGAGTGATATAAACAAGTGTAAGTAGGCATGCCAACATATGAAGAACATCAAATAAGCACACAAAGGAGTGTTAATATTATCAACGAGTAGTTGACCCATAGCATGATGGCGAGTCATTAACACAAATGAAGAAACATTCTTCAATCTTTACCTGTAATGCCGATATTGAAAAAGTGGTCTTGCGCGAGGGCGGAAGGTGCTTGAATGAGAATCTTCCCTGAATAGACAAGATAAATTAATAGAAATTATAAACTCGCTCAAGATAGCATGTAATAAGAAAAATATGAGCATCACTTAGATATCAAACATCTTACAGAAACTTTTAAAATATATTTAGTCTGAAAGTGAGGTCAACATAACTTGGAGTGACTATGAGGTGAAAAATTAAAAGATAACATGAATTGATCAAAACACTACTATGTAGAAAGAACAAAATTTCCTTTACTAGTTTTCTTGTATGCTCGCACAACACATGCAAAAAATTATTACTCCCAACACCGTAAAACTCAAACGTTGTTCATGCCCCAACCCCTCACAAGCAGCAATGCATTCTACTAGCAACTATTTTTGAATTTGTATGTAGTGTAAATAATCAAACTTAGTTTCTAAAGGAGTTCAATTCATGGTCCTATAAAGCCATTCTCACATATCCCACAATTTGACATTGGACAGGCAATTACAATCACACCTTCTGCAAACCACGTAGTCTTTGTCAAATTTTAACCCATACATCCACCAATTCATAATAGCAATCCATTAGATTGAGGGGTATCACAGGCAAGAATAATAACACAGGGTCAAATGCAGAGGCTTCTCCAAATCTTAATCTCCCATCAACACAAGTAGGAAATTTACGTAAAGCATTCACTGAACATCAAGATGATTAATGGGCACAAGACCTCATGGTCTCAAGCGTGCTGCTACGACTGAGTATAATCAACCATAAAAACCATATCCCCTTCAGAATTGACAATCAATAAATAACAGGTCATCATTCAATTATGGATTTACTAGACAACATTACTGAAATTTTGGGTCACAGCTATGTTATGAATGCCAAATTATAATAGAGAAGAAGAAAGCACATACATCTCATGCATAATGTAATCGAATGGAGTATGGAAAAAATATAAAGGATAGCATGAGAATTTAAGGGTAGACCACATTTTGCATTTCAAAAAATAATCAAAGAAATTGAACATGCCAGATTTGGTTAGATCCTGATTTAGAGCGTTTTAGTGCTGTTATTGCTCTCAAATGTGAAAAGGCTGAAGCAGAATTGGTAACAGTGGTGAGCAGTGATGGCTGCAATAGCTGATCAAGATATCGCATGTCTGCACTCCCAAATATTCTCCAAGCTTCCCCCTTCATTTTCGCTTCCATGTCCCCGACAAGAAGAGCTGCTGCGCCTACTTCTAAAAAGTTACGAGAACCCACTTCTGGAGAATTCAACATAAATTCACTGTACCCAAGCATTAAATAAATCATTAAAGCAGAATCATGTATCGTAATTAGCTTAATGCAGCAGCTGGAAACAGAAGAATAGCACCTTTTGGGCAACAGAAGTGATGACTGTTGATCTCCACACCAGCGCCATCTGAAAACATCAGTTGCTAAAAATTCTTCATCTTCAATTTCATCAACTTCTTCAGCAATTGGAGATTCAGAAACAGATGTCACAGATGCATCTTTGCTCTCCAGAGATTCTTTACCATTGGCAGGGTTCAATTGAACACTGAATGATCTGCTTAACAAAGATGACAATGTAGGAAGTAATTGTCTTGAGGCTGATGGGGCTCCAGTAAAAGCTGCTGGTTGGAATGATCGCTTTGGAATGTGTTGGGCTACTAAAGAGCGAACATAATTTAAGGATTTAACAAGTGCTCCAGTTGCAAAACTTGATACAGGCAAAGGATTCACATTTATAGATGGCACAGTTCCAGACTGTTGGCTTAAGGAACGTGACCATGGTGCCAATTTACGGTTAGGGGTCATATCACACTCAGCAATTATGCTGATGCAAAACCGATCAATTTGCAGTAATGTCTCCTCAGTGGGTTTATACCTGCAATAAATAAGAGGATTTTAGGATGAGATAATCAGATAATTAGTTTCATGAGACAGAGTAAAAAGTTTTTGTAACCCCGGGTATTGCTCTATCATAGAAGCACTTTATTTCTTGCCAACCATCCACACCAAGCTAATTTGATATTGTACTTGTTTATTGGGGCAAAGGCATAGCAATAACCCGAATTTTATGCATCAAAAGAATTTGAACTGTTTTCTTTTTAAGAGATCAAATGAGCCTGGTAGTGATACTATAATTGGTCCTTACACCAAAAAGTAAAAATGTTATTACACATTTTTACTAGATTACGTAAATACAAAAAAAAAAATTTATTTGCCATTTATCAGGCAATGTTATGTAATAATTATTTTTCAAGTGGCATGTCTGATCTTATGTTGTACATATAGCCAACCAAATACACGTTCTTCAAGATACAATTTTCGATTTCCATAAATATGAAAACAAAGCTTCCAGCCTCTTAATTTGCATCGACAATATAGGTGAACTGTGAACAAATTGTACATACAGCATATCTCCTTATGTTGTGAATTGTAAAATACATCACATGATCATGTTCAAGGTCTCCAAAGGAAGAAAATTGTAAAATGGTGAGAGGAGATCACCTTAAAAGATGCCGTTTGAGAAGTGACACACACCTCGCAACTACAGCTGGACTGATCATACATAGCAATAAATAAGTCTCACACTATGAATATAAAAAAATTAACAAGGCCAATCTCCAAAATGCTATGTAGCCAAGATATAATAAAAGATTAAGAATGAAACATGTAGTGCCAACAACAGAAAAAAGAATATTATAAAACATTAATGATCATAATGAATAGCATAGTTTGCAGTCCAATCTACAAATTCATAGCAACTGCAAAGACACTGGCAGAATACGGCTAAAAGAGACGTTTATTGAAGTAAAAACCAGAAGCATGCGTAAAAAATATTGGTCTACCTGCGTTCCCTCTCCGCAAGAGTGTGCTCTAGAATCACCACATATGCCAAGTCTACTGTCGCATGTGTTGCCAGGTATTCCTGCCATTAAAATAAGAAATCCGATATAAAATTACTCACCCTTTAACCACTTGGAACATATCCATCAGATGGTAAGTCTAATAAGTAAATCAACGCAAAATGACACGAAATGAAGTGAGGTCTAAATAAAGAGAACTTAGAGCTGAATTTTTCCAATGTCAGAGATCAAATTCCAGCAAAAGGGAAAGTCACATTTGGGTTATACTTTGACCGAATGAAGCAAGTTTAGGTAAAAAAAAAAAAGAATAGATGAAATTTAATAGAATGCTTGATTGGTGTTGTGATTTGGATAATAAGTTCATTTCAAACCAAAATATTTCACAGAAATCTGGAATGCTGTCTGTACGTCATTTACTTAGTCATCGCTGAAATAGTCTGCTAGACATTCTGCAAAGCACATCTCGGCTGTTATTATTATTGATTCCTCGGTCTCGTCGGGCACACAACTTACGACAGGAAAAAAAATCGCACAAAAATGGCATCAAAACAACAAAAAGCAAACTTTTAACTGCAATTATAAGAGATACACGAAAGATTAACCCATGGTATCTTGATCAGATACATTTTCATGGGAAAAAAATCCCTTCATACAATCCACAACCCCGGAATCAATCCCCAGCTCAATTCACCCACTAAAACCCATCCCCTACAAAAATTCCCACAATGCACATTCAAAATCACAATTTCCCCCCGACGAAATACCAAATACTAGAGCAAGAAAACACTGGTTATTTCGAGCAAAGAACATTAAACAAGATCTGAAAGCAAAAGAAAAATTGAGCGAGAAGTGGCATGTATCCAAACCCGTAATGTCCGGGATGCTTCGAGATTCGTCGGAACGGCAGTGGACAAAGAATCCGCGACAGCTCGACGCAGCGGCTCGGGAGGCTTTTTTGAAGCGGAGGATCTCAACCTAGACACTCCGCCGCCGCCGCTCAACGGCATCCTGAAGCTGGCTGTGCTTCTCGATGGACTGTAACTCCTGGACGACATCGTGGACAAAAGTAATATAATAATACAGTATGCCTGTCTCGGTGGAATTTATATATTTATAAACCGTTCCAAGGTAAAAATGAGATAATAAAATGTAGATTAATAACTTAACATAATAAAAAAATAAAAATAAAAAATAGTTAATATAATATTTGTTTTGATTGATAATAATAATAATTTATTGATTTGATCGATTAAATTTAATACAAGATGATCAAATATTATTTAGATTTGAAGTCTTGTGTTATTTTTATAGATTTAGTATCACTACTATTTATCATATTAAATAAAATATACATTTTTGTATAATATTATGTTCAACTTTTTAAAAGAATATTGTCATGAATTTTTTTATATTGATTGTTCGTAAATTATTACTATTATTATTATAAATCTCAATAGAACTTTAATATAAATATTTTTGAACATATCTTAAAAAATAATTAAAATATTCAATCAAATCTATTCATCTAATAAATTACAAAAAAAAATTGATTTTTTGAAATTTATTTATTAATTGTTTAAATTTTTGATAAACAAAATAACATATGATGTTTAAATATCTTTTTCTATTCTTTTTAATAATCATAGTTCCACTCAGCTAAGATAACAAAGTCAATTTAACTGATAGAAGATTGTCATATTCATTTGAGCTTTATCTAAAATAACATGAACATTTTTTAATAATAATTTCTTATAATAATATTTAAAATTTAAATGTATTCATTATATTATATCAATAATTTTAAATACTTATTATTCAAAACTAATATTTACTAGTTTAGTAATTAATTACATAAAATAACGTTATGTGTATCGCATATGAAAGATATACTAATTAGTATTAAAAAAAATAAGCATTCCCCAATGCCATTTATTTTTTTAAAGAATATTTTTTTGAAATTTATTTATTTAATCTTAAGTGACATTTGAATCCGAGATATCATAGATTTTGGAGTCTAACCATTAACACTAGACCAATAAATCAACAACAAAAAATATAATTTTCACCTATAATTTTAATGTGTATCTTTTACTTTCTTTTACTTTCATCAAATTAATTACGAGGCATTTTTTTAAAATAGAGAAAATAAGTTAATTAGGGGTCGTTAGAACAATCTTATCAAAAAAATTTCTAAGATTTTAGGCACAAGAGAATATTATTCACTGTTACTGGGTTGGGTCTAATCCAGTGACCAAGATAGTTAGAAGGCAGGTCCGAAGCCCGAGAAAGCTCTGAATCGGGCTTAAGTTACCGTATAGGGCCTGACAAAAAAAAGATAAAACGACGACCTATCCGAAACAAAAATAAAAACAAGACATTTTACATCAATAATATTACAAACTGTAAATTCCATAAATAGAAATAAAATAAAAATTACAAACTGCAATAAAAACAAGCCTCTGTCATCTCAAAACATTAAAAAAATTTGAGCTCCGAAAAAAACAACATATTGAGATCTACAGACATTTAATTTATTTTACATTTTAAAATGTACACAAGCTTGGACAACTTAAAATGCAGCAAGCATTAAAGTGAACTCCCAAAGCTAAAATATTGCTCGAGGAGCTCAGAACCATTTACCAAGATTCGAAGACTACGAGCAAAACAGAACACTGTCGCTGTTGCATACGGCATCCATCTAGTTGCCAGACGAGTCCCCAGATCTCAACTCCCTCTCGAGCTCGTCAAATTCCCACTCACCGATTTCTTCTGTCGAGTAATCATGACGAACATTGCCAAATTCTGACTCCAGCTTTGCCAATTCTGCTTCGGGGTCAAGCACATGCTCTGGCTTCACAGGAGGCTTTTGGCCCTCAGCTTCAAGTGCCTCTGCAGTTTGGTCTGTGGGTTGTGGAACACTTTCTCTTGACTTACCCCGAGGGGATGCATCTGACTCTTTAGTAGGGTTCTCGATTTCCAAATTAGGCCTCTCAATGGATTCGAATTCCTGTCTTAGCTTCTCAATATTGTCGAATAGCTCTTTAACCTTGGGATTTTCTTTACTGAACGGTCCAAAACAGGAAATTTAAGAATGGTTAACAAAATGTGGGAAACAGAAGAATTTTGAGGATCAGACCTGGAGATTTTTCCTTGCTGAGCATAGAACTGCTCTCTCATGTTGTCCACTACGCTGGAAGTAGTTATGATCAGCAATAAATAAGACACTTGACTTCTGTAAATTTCAAGTGTAATTAGTCTTGGCATCTTCCTGTTTTTCTACAAAAGCACGCCTAGCACGGTTGATTCAAAAAAAAAAAAGAAAAAGAAATACTAGTGTTGGTAAGCTGTTCTCAGTTTTACATATTGGGATTATGAAAACACGATGCAGAAATATAGGGAGCATTGTTTTTACCCTAGCTTCATAATCAAGGTATTCCTCCTCCAGATTTCTCCTTGGATTCAAAATTTTGGAGTTGTCCATTTCTGTATCAAGAGTTAGTGCTGACCTGAAAAGGTAAAAAAGGCACTTTGGTCGAATTTGGAACCATAATCTACTGCAAACATAACATAAGGAAGTACCCTTGAGTCAGGGTCTTTAAATTCTCGACATATTTCCCAATGCGATCAATAGGATGTCTCAATTCTTTCTGCATAGAACAATAAGAGTGTCAAAGAGTATATAATTCGGAAATTTTTTGTAAGAACGGGAATATAGTTGGCTCAAGCGTCATCTAAGGGGAGACTAATAAGCACCTCATAAGAAGAGAGCAGCTTAGTAACCAACTTCATAAAGTAACCTTCGTGTCTCTCCAGTTCAGCACTTTAAAACGAAGTCATAAATTAGTATCAATATAATTTCAAAGTTCAAATATTATAACAAAGAAAATAGAACTCTCAGGACTAAAACATGATGAATATGAAAAGTTTGAGAACAGAAGCTAAAACCTGTACCTACCATCTTATAAGCATGAGGAAATTAGAGTAATTATTTCTGGGGTCACGGTGAAATACTCTTCTCAAATTAAAAAAATATCATAAAAATCTATGTTTATTAAATTTTTAATTCACCTGTAACTACCATATCTCATTCATTTTCCCAAAAATTTAAAATTATTAATATTTTTATCTATACTTTTGATTTTTTTTAAAACGATCACACCACTCCTAACATTTTCTAAAAAATTATTATAAAAATCATAAATTTAAAATAACAAAAATTGCATTTTTAAATAATTTAGTCTCATAAAAAATAATTTTTGGAGTTTAGTTTCAATTTAATTTCTATATTTTCACATTAATTTCTATATTTTAACATTAAAAAACTATTTAACATCATTTTTTTTAAATGCAATGATGCATATGCCGAGAGTTGCTTGGAAAAATTTAAGTGTAGCGATATCGGTCCAAAAATCCGATGCTGTCAGTGTTCAGAAACATACTTGGTATCCTTCTCCTTGGACTCGGTGTATGAACACTGAAGAGACCAAGCATCCTCCAAAAAGTTGATCCAAGTAACAAGAACGTTTACTTCTGCTTGACACGAGTTGATGGATCTTGATAGCTCGTCTTCCTACAAAGTTGCAAAGACAAATCCAATCAAATAATTGGAAGGCAAAATCAAACCAACAGTATACACATAAATTTTACACATGCGGAGGAAAACATGATAATTTTTTAACAGAGTGGTAGACCTTGGTTTTTAGATGGGCAACAATCTGATCATTTGCTTCGAAGAATTTATCCCTCTCTTCCATTACATTGCGAAAACGAGCTTGCGCGGCAGATAAGGAGATATTAACCTTAGTCATTGAAATAATTCCGACATATTATTCATAATCAAAATGTAAATTAGGAAAAAAAAGTCAATAGTCTTGTTATTTAAGAGATGACATGATAATGCCTAATGGAGGTGTCAAATGCACGTGGATTTATTAATTTCTTATGATGGTCGAGATCCTAGGCAATAAGAACAGGGAAGCATATCATTCAGATGAGACCCGAGTACAGTTGCATCTGAATTCAAATCTTAAATTTTTTTTATAAGAAAAAATTTTTATTAATAATATGATGAGAATTAAGTAAATAAATAATAGATCCTCGGGAACTAAGCACTGAAACCACATATTTAAAAAAATGAAAGAGACATAAATGGAGGAAGAAAATATTGGTCACATCAAAATTGGTCTTTAATAATGTTATTCATGAAAAGGAATTCTCTTTATTTAAGTGTGTGAAAGCGACCTTGAAATTCCAGTAGCGGATGATGGATTTACAAAAAAACACAGTAAGAGAATTACAATTGCACAGACCTAAGCCAAAAGCATTGGTTTTATTTGAACAGTATCAGAACACACTAGGGTCCTCCCAAAAGAGAAAAAAAAGAAGAAAATGAAAACTCTGTTAGAGTCCTACAAAACGTTGATACAGATGTTTCGACAAAATAATTTGCTATCCAACAACTTGACAGTGTTAAATCAATAAACAAAAGTTATATAAAAAAAATTAGGCAATGATAACTATTTCACGACAATGGCTGCAACTCTGGATCCAAAGATATTACTCTCATGAAGCACACTTATTGGTTATCATAGAGGAACCACCACATTCATATGAACACAAGCAGACCAGAAAGCAAAAAATAAATTGCCAGGATATACAAATGAAACATTATGCACTTGTCATTTTTGCAACGAACAGCGTCTTTTTTTATGAAGCAAATAAGATCTACACCTTTTTCAATTCAGTTTCAAGTTCAGTTCTCTGTTTCTCAAGACCAGATATCTCAGCTGCTAGTTCCTGAAAAAGGACAATCAAGACAAAAGCCTAGTTGCTTAACTAAAGCAATTTGGCGAAGCAATCATGATAGAGAACCGACACTACATAAACCAACTCATGGAAAAATACATCAAGAGAATAAAGTTTCTGATCAACACTAGATTTCATCAATAACATTTTATTCTCTTACTACCTGGCAGGAAAAAAAAATAATTACAAGGTCCAAGCCATATCAAACATCAGAAATGGATCTATAGAATCCAACAGTAGGCCAGAAGAAAAATTTGCATCATTTTTTAATGTCCAAGGAACTTTATTTAACGTCCTTAAATGACATATAAGTACTTTTTTTTACTTTAATACACTACATAAAGAAAGGAAAACTTCTCTGATCCTGCAAATGGGCCATACTGATGAAACAAAGGAAGTTCCCATAACAGCTGCAGTTTCAAACCTAACATCTTATCCTATTAAATAGATATAAAACTTTAATGTATACACTTTGCACAAGCATAAAGTCAACCATCAACAGCTGCAGTTCCCATCCTAACATCTTATCCTATTAAATAGATATAAAACTTTAATGTATACACTTTGCACAAGCATAAAGTCAACCATCAATCAGTTAAGCTAGAAATTCAGATATTAGAAGCAAAGAAGTGAACATTTCAAACATCATCAAATTTCAGGTATGCCAACCTAATGGTGTGATCTAATGCAATCCATCAATCTTTGAAGGAATTATTCATTTAGCATCCGGCAGGAAGAATTCACTTGCTTAAATACAGAATAAATCATCACATGCCATGGCGTGATCAGCGAAGGGTATGATCTAATGCAATCCATCAATCTTTCAAGGAATTATTCATTTAGCATCCGGCAGGAAGAATTCACTTGCTTAAATACAGAATAAATCATCACATGCCATGGCGTGATCAGCGAAGGGTAATAATACAGACATGTAAAAGTTCTTTCTAGATGGATCTTATTTTCTCCACAAATCTTATGTCAGAAGAGAAATTCCAAAAAGCAGTAGATTGGCACATTTTCTTTTAGTCTTATGATAAATGATAACAGTTCCTAAAAATGTTGTAATGCCCTGTCGTCCATAGGTCCTTATGCTCTACCTACGGTATTTCTATCATCCTTATTTTACGAATATAAAGCAATATATATTCTTAATATGAATTAAATTTCCATTGCATAATGTGGTTCATGTTTAAGAATTAGGAAATTCACACGAACATGACTCGTTATATAATATTGAGGTTCTTTCATTGTTATAACTCGTGTTAAATATTTTTGATATATGAAAATATATGATGAACACGAGTTTACGACTGGAACTTATTGAACTTGAGCTAAATATGTAATGAATTGCTGAAAATGATATGAAAAATGCAACGGTGGTTACGGTTTTAGCATGATAATTTAAATATTAATCTGAATGATGTGAGACTACTTCCATTAAAAAGCCAAGATATAATATTATAACTTTTATGTTTTGGTTTGTCTAAATCCAATCAAAAGAAGGGTCCAAATAACCCCGAAGTGTGTCCTATGTATTGTCGTTTCTGCAATGACACATTTTGGTAGAATGAGTATAACTCTCTGGTCCAATATGATAATTGAGTAAGGCTAATTGAAAATGAAAGCCAAAACATAGAACTACAACTTTCATGTTTACCACTTTTGCCAGTTCGAAGAGAAAATAATGTTTTGGACGTGACAAAGCGTGCCTCTGTGCGGTGCGCAAGCAAGACGTGCCACCGCGCCCAAGACCCTGGTAGCATGTTCTGGAAACACAATACCCAGCTGCGAAAGTGTGTTTCCAAGACACGATTGTGAGCATTTAAAGGGTAGATAACTCGATTTTTACACAATTTATTCCATTCCAACTCCTTTCCAAGCCAGAAAACCAATTGAGAACTTAGGGTTCTTCCATCCTCTTCACAAATTCTTCATCAAACATCCATTTTCTTCTTCAATTCAAGGTAGATTCCTCATCTACACAAGAAGGTGATCTTGAGTAGGTATTTTTTTCTTAGTTATAGTGGGTTAGTTAAAAAAAAAATAGAGAAATTTCATATGATGTTTGGAAATTTTCGGTATTCATGAATTATCCTATGAATTTGCAGTCTAAGAACACCACCAAAGCACTAAGATTATCGTCCCTCCTCGGTTGTAAGTTGAATTCGATCATTTGTTGCTCACATGAACATATGTTAAATACGATTGATGAAGTATGTATAACTTCTTTCATTATTTCAAGAGTTCAGGAAATTCTATCATAATATATTTATGTATTAAGTAAAATTGAAAGAATGAATTATATGTATCCTTTTGAAATGAAAAAACTATAAAATGAACGTGTATCTCAAGTGTTTGATAAAATGTATATAGAGAAATTACTTGATGGGTATATGTTAATGAATGACAATTAATACCTGAAAGTATGGAAAACCCGCAATGTAATGTGTTGGTCTACTTACATGTACAATGACTGAATGCGACTGAATATGTACATGTTTAATGAATGAATGAACATGGAGCTATCAATGCCATAAAATGAAGAAAAAAAATCAAGTATGAAAGTCATCATCAATATGTTGTTATTTATGTCATTCAAGGAATGATGGTGTGCACGGTACAAGTGAGGGTACTTCTTTTCAAGTTATGATATATGTACTTCGATATTAAACGAATTCCACTTGCTGAGTTTTATAAACTCATTTTGTTTAGCTTCATGTGATTCAGGCAAGAAAGGTTAGAATGAAACTGATGGTAAGTCATATGCCAAAATGCTGAAAAAGAAAAGAATGGTTGTATCATACATGTAAAGTTTTAAGAAATAGATGTAGTAATGGTAATTACTTGAATGGTTGAAGGGATAAAAGTACTTTGATATGTAGACATTAATGTATTTGAAGGAGTTTGTATGTATGTGTTGTATGAATGACTAAGAAAGTGATTTCGGAACTTATGTACATATATATTGATGGTTTTTATGTACTTGTGTGGTTTTGAAAGAATGGAGTTAAATTACGTTATGTAGTGGAAGTTTTAGAAGGGCATACTAGTTGTGAGTTTTATGAATTTAGCTTATTGAATTTGCATTCCTTTTGATACTTGATTTGAGACAGGTGGTTAAATACAGTTCACAGAGAGACGCTGCTGAAACTTTTGTACAAGTCAACCATTCTAGCTGCTATAGTCAGTAATTATGGTATATACACGAAATATATTTCTATGTCCACATACAATTTTCAAATATGTATCATGTACATGGTTAAGTCTGGGGTGTCTAGGGTGTCACAAATGCATTTGAAAGCATGTTCATTACCGTTCATAAAAGTCAGATTATCATGCAAAGACTAACATTTCTAGTGTATTTTTTAATCTTATCATCTAAATGACAGAAATGGGTTTCTGATTTTCAAGATTTCTTCCCGGCAAACAAAAAATCACATTCTGTAGGAAGAAATACCTTTTCTATTTCACTAACTTCAGTAGCTTTGCTCACACGGAATTTTAGCGCCTCTTCTTTCTGAACTCTGTGAAAAAGTCAAGGCAACCATAGATTCAGACAGTAATAACTAATAATACAAATCCATATAATAAAACAAAGCATCGAGGGATTGACATGTTTCTGTAATAGTATTTAAATAGCATCAGGGGGCATATCCCACTAACCCCCGAGTGTAGCATAACAAGAGTCTGGTTGTTACAATAATTGCAAAATTACTGCACTAAATACATTAAACTAAACTTAATTCCATGTTCCTTCATTAATTAGGCATATGATTTATTGAATTCCTGCTCCTTGCCCTAAAACTGAAAGGACTGTACACCTCATTGCGCCTCTATAAATAACATCATCTGATCATCATATTATCATAACATGGAAAACCCATATACAATAACGCAAACAACTAAAAATTAAGAAAGAAATAAACATAGATAAACAGCAACTCTAATAGAATAGCAAGATACAATCATTAAAAACACCTCCAGCACCTATTTGGGACTTTTATATAAAAAAAGAAAATGGATAGCACATATTTGCTTATGGAGGAACCTGTGTTCAGCTATGCGATTCTCAGATTTCCCCGACGAGCTGGAAAGAGATTCCGATAAGACTTTCAACTTATCAACCTGCCAGTGCTAAGAAAACTACTTTAGACATGCAGACAAAAAGATTGCATAAGAATTTTTAGAAATCAAGGAGCAGATTCCAATAAAAATTACTCCAAGCACATGTAGAGGTCAACAAAAGCAACAAGGTAAAGCAGCATCCAATGAATATACTTGCAAAAACTTGTGCAGGAAGGGACAATATACCAAAAAAAGTAAAAAAGGAGAGCAACCTCATATATAAAAAATAACTTAAATAATTGAAAGGCAAACTGATAAAAATGGAAACCAGAAGATGCCCCATTCAGTCTTATCTAACACTACGAACAAGATGCTATGAAAAGGAGACGGGCATTGTTTAGCAGAAGGTATAGTATGCAAACATTGTACCTTCTGAGCATGAATTTCAGTAGTATCTCCATATTTAAGAGCCTTTTTTTTCAGCAGGAGCCCTTCCAATCTGGAACAAGCTCTGATATGTGAAAGTGCCTCTTTTAGATCCTAAAGGAAAAATAAGTACCAAGACATAAAAATAAGAACTTCCGGTCCAAAAAAAGATGTTATCAAAGAAAAATGGGCAGGTGTGGCCAAGTTTACCTCTATTGTCAGAGAAATGTCCCCTTTATAGTTTGTTTCATGACCATCACCAACATGCCTATGTGATGCTTTTAGTTCATCAAGTTTTTTCTTCAAGGTGGAAACTTCGGCATCAATTCTGCATGCAGGCACACAGAAACAACCAAAAAGTAAGAAAAAAAATCTTAAGTTAAACCGAACTTCGCTTTCACATGAACCGGAGACTCACACTATATACCAATTCCAAATTTTTAAGTGAAAAATACGTAGGAAAAGGAAGTTAAAAAACTGAGTGTTCTCTAATACCAGAGCGCTAAAATTAAGTAACATTAAGTTAAACAGAACTTCGCCTTCACATGAACCAGAGACTCACGCTACATACAAATTCAAAATTAGCAAGGGAAAAAAGTATAGGAAAAGGAAGCTATAAACTGAGTGTTCTCTGATACTAGCGAGTTAAAATTAAGTAACGTTAAGTTAAACAGAACTTCGCTTTCACATGGACCGGAGACTCACACTACATATCAATTCAAAATTTTTAAGGGAAAAAAAGTACAGGAAAATGAAGCTAAAAACTTGAGTGTTCTCTAATACCTTCCAATATCAGCATTGACTTTCATCCCTGTTATGGCCCCTTCAGCAAACTGAAGCAGTTCCTCCCTCTTCACCTACCGCAATAATAACAATGTACTCATCAACCACTTAACCACTTCAAACGACATTGGATGCACTCCTAAGTCATGACTTAGGATCAGGTATCATATTCTAATATCAAAATTAAAGGTCTCATATCAATCTTCTTTAATGAGAATACTGGAGCACAAAGTATGGTCAGATTTATCAATCACAGAGCGAGACAAAAAAATTTAATGGTAAAAAATTCGCAAACGTCATCCTTCTAAGTTAGTAGCATTGGTCTGTGAAAAAAGGTACAACAGTTTCAATGAATCAATCCGCACCAATACTTCATCTTCATAGCTGGAAAAAACTTTTGCAAGATCCTGAATGCTGCTCACTATTGCGTTATGCACTTCTTTCCCTCCGGTGAGACATAAACTGAAAGAAGGAATGAAAGTAGAAAGATGGAGCAAATTATATTTCACCTCATGTTCTCTAAGAACAAAGCTGGAACCCATAAAGTATTGTCTGGGATCATGAAACACTTACCCAAATAAATCAAGGAGCAAAGGAACTTCATCTTCATTCGGTGGTTCGAGAATCTAAATCACATAAAAGTTAACCAACTCCATAATTACAATTTATACATATCTCAAATGCTTGGAATAGAACATATTAACACAGGGTATCGAGAAAAAAGTTACATTTCAAAACTTTAAACTTAATTAATTTTCCAGGACAATTAATTGCTGCAACTTCTATCTTGAATATCTCTCGCAACCCAAAAGGGTGAAAGCGCCATATCATGAACAGTTCACCCAACAAAAGCACCAAACTTATTTTTTAAAATGAAGAATAAAAGAATAAATTTTCAGATAAAAAAAACATCAGATATATACCAACTGAATGATTATGATTTGATCACCTACCATACATATGGATATTCCCTCTAAAGCTTGGCTGTAGAGAAAGACATCACGAAATGTCATCGGCTCACCACCCATAACTGAATCATAATACAATACCTGTCAATGCTGCAATAAATTAGGCAACATAACAAATTTGGAACCCTAATAATTCAATTTCACAATTATCAATTAGAAACAGATCAAGGCTTAAATTTTGCCAAAACAAACAAAAACATTAGAAACAAATCAAACAATTGAAATCACACTTGAGTTCATAAATACTTTAATCGCATGAGTTGCTCAACTCCAATACAGATCAAACAAGAAAAACTTCAACACCAAGGCCTATATAGTCAGATATAAGGAATCAAGGGATTCTGGATTCCAATCTTAAAAACCTTCCATTGAACATGTCAGCAGGCACACCATCACTATATGAAAAAGTCACAATTCTCATTGCAGTACTAATAAGTCGTGATAGCCAGCCACTCCAGCCATCAGGAATAACTATATGTTATCACAAAATATTAAATAATCCTTCAACCCTTTACAAATTTCCCTTATATTCATTCAAAAAGGAAGTAAACAAGCGTGACATTCCATTTTAACGTTTACGACAAGGCTAAGGAGCTGCGGTAAGTCTTCAAAAGTTGTAAACCATAAAGATCTTTGACAAATAAATTAATCGGATAAATAATAAATTAATTGTCACAACTACTCTAGTAACAGATATTCAACACATACACCAGCAAAACAAATTGTGAAACAACGGAAGGTTGAAGTTCTGAAGGATAAAATGACTACAAGTCCGGTGCGCCACTTCAATTCAGTACAGCAAGAACAAAATGGTTGACAAAATGCATAAATTGAAATTTTCAAATAAAAAGATGAAAAGCGGAGATAAATCCACAGCAGCCAAGTCATCATTATTTTAAAATTATGGTATGAGAAGAGCATCTACCTGACTTACAAAAGGAATCAACGGGCCTCTTTTTATACATGAAAAGATTTATATTATGAAACAAAGATGTACAATAGAAATGCACTTACATACTTGTTCCAAGAGTACCATGGAAATAGCATTGTCAATCCACGACCTTGGCATTTTAAAAATTTGTGATTTAGTCCAATAGAAACACATAAAAGTAGAAGGTGCAAACACTTGTACAAACAAGAACAAAGTCCTAAATGGATTAAAAATTATATTCGCTCTGGACCTATGTCCATCTCATCCAAATCAGGGTTCCATTGTGTATTGGAGCGTTTGTTTCTGCTGAAAGAAGATTCGCATCTATAACACACTTATTGGAGATTTTCAGGGTTCATAATTTGCAAATGTCAAGGCAGAAATCAAATCTCCAAACAAGTAGCTGACATTTGAATTTTATCCAAGTATGTCATGCAAGCATGGAGGATATCAGTAAAGATATTTGGTGTTTCTCCACTTTCAGAAATTATCGCTCCATCTAAACATATTGCCTAAGTTTCAAAGGGTTAGGCAATAGGCATCTACGCAGTAAGTGTGCCTCATTCGACTTCAGTGTGAGATGAAGTACGAAAGTAGAAAAGCTGGGACAGAGAATGAATAGATATCGCCCAGTGCAGTAGAACAAATAAAGTACAGCTGTGCAATCACTGAACTGACCATTGACTGTCTTCTTGGACTCTCCTTTGACTCTTCAGAAAGTTGATTAGGCTCGTTGATCTTTTCTTTGTCTTCAGATGAGGTCCTAGACTTGCTCTCAAATTCTTTTAGTATAGCTAGCCATCTCCTCATCAATTCAGCTCTCTCAGCTCCCCTACAAGAAACAGAGGCCTCTTCTAACCTTTTCACTGCCAGTTTAAAGCTTCTGAAATTCCGACCACCCTGATGAGAACAAATGGGAAATCTACCAAATGAATATAGGCCAAAAAATGAAAGCCATAATAAATATAAAGAAAGATCCACCTATAATGCAACAGCCAATATTTTTCCTCTAGAATTGGGCTGGTATATACTATACATCTTAGTCTCTAAATTGAAAGCGCTGAACATCCTAACACCAAAAAAAGAAAGTAAATCTTCTATCCTATCATGAACAAAAAGAAAACCATCACCAATGACCAATCAATAAGGGAGTAGAAGTTCTTTCTACAAAATATAACTAAGACCTTTCTCAACTCTATATGCATTAAGTACACCAACAGCCAAATAATATCACACAACAACAGTCAAAGTCAATACCCACAAACAAAAAATATATATTCTACTTTTGCCATTTTTTTGTGTGAACATTGCTATGTACATTCCGTGAAACCCCAACAAACGGTCAGTAATATGTAACTAGCTTTCAACATTCCATCACATTCCGAAAATAATACAAACCAACGAGCCTCTACATCCACTCCGCTTTACTATGTGAAATCGCAGCGAAAAAAATATAAAAGAGCGGGAGAATAAATCAGAAAACTTACAATGCGATCCTGGATGAGTTTGGCACCCTCGGCAACAGCTTGACCGGCATGATGAACGACAGAATCCGCATAGCTTCTTACTGTGAGGGAGGGAGCCACCCAAAGGCGGGGTGGGCTCCAGCCCAGTCTATTTTTTTGTGTCTGATTAGAAACATAGATTGAGTTTTTTTTATTTTTAAATTTTAGCCTTATATTTTTTATTTTTTGTCCAATTTTTAGCCTAATATTTAGCCCATTTTTTGAGAATTTTCTTTTACAGCCGTCCTCCCAAAATGGAAACAAGAGAATGAGAGCTGCTAGTCTCCTAGTGGTTGGAAATTTCACGTGAAAGAATTTTTAAATATTTAATTTATATTATTTAATGTTGTTTATCGATTCATTCAGTCCAGGATAAAAAATTTTTCTAGCTACGTCTGTGCGAGTAAGGTTTTTTCTTGTTTCCAACCTCCACCGCCTTGTTCACCGCCGATCGCAGCCACGACATTGTGTCAGCGAAAACCGATTCTATAGTTCAATTCCTAACGCGGAATAGCTAATTGTCCTCACAATACAGAGACTACGTGCTTATAAAGATAATGCATTCGCCAACATGATTTAATTTAAGGGTTTTTCCAGAGTGCGCTTCGTTTTCCTTATTATCATCAAGTTTATTAGACAAATTTGACTGTTTCTCCTGGAGTATACATCCATGCTTTAAAGCTGGATAACATTTATCACACAATATTCAGAAAGTGAAATGACCAAAATAGCCCTGAATGTCAATTAAAATATTGCAAGTGGGTTTGGTCCACTCCATTGTCCTTCTTTCTTCTTGTAAAAGCGACCACCGCACAGTATATCGCATTCCAATTTTTTGGTAACAATGAGTAGCTTTGGGGATAAGTAAATAGACATGGGAAATATTTTCAAATAAAATATTAAAGGGTATTTTGGTCATTAATAAATTTGTCATGATTTTATCACTTTCTTGAATTCACACCACACATGATATTATATATCTCTCAAATTATATATCTTATCCTATCAAACATTTATCAACCAAATTATCAATAATTCAGTTATCACATCCTACACACCAAGCGAACCCAAAGTTATATTTGTTTGACTTGTAGTCCTTTATAGATATAATTTTTATTTCGTCAATTATATTTTTTTAGCAAAACTTTAATTTTGGTGTTATATGTTTGTTACTTTACTATTTTCAACTCATAAGTTATCTGATATTAGTTTTAGTCATGTATTTAATTTTCAATTTTTCGATAATTTTAGTCATTTTTAATCATGATTTTTTGTGTGAGTGTCATCTCATAGCCATATAGGCGTTGCACAGGTATCATAACAAACATCACATAGAAAAAAGACTAAAATTATAAATATAACAAACTAAGATTAAAATTTAATTTATAGACGACCAAAATCACAGTGAGTAATTATGTATTTGTCACCAAGACATAAATCATCAAAGAAATGCAGAGTAAATGGCAACCAAGAAATTACAAAAATTGAATCTCACTACTTAAAAAAACACATCATTTGCATTCATTAATTATATATCTAGAAAATTATACAAAATTCCCATTTATTTTTTTAGAAAAAAACACAGTTCATAGGTGAGGAAACAGATAAATCATTCAGGGCCATGTTAAATTCCAAGTACTTGAATTTTTTTTTTTACCTTCTCTTGTTCTTGCTCCCCACCAACAAGGACAAGTAGAACAAAACCCTAAAAAAGAAACCCCAAGCCACAGTAACCCACAAACAATCCCATTTGCTCAGATCATTCACCCCTTGCTGCTGCAAAATGTCAGCCCCCGTGGTCAAGCATGTGTTGGTGCTAATCTTGATCCCCAGTGTGCTGCTAAGGCTACCCAAAAGTTTCACTTTCAAAGAATTCGGCAACGCCCCTAAAGGGGTGCTGTCAAATATTTGGATCCCACGTACGAAGCACTTTACCATATCCCCAAACTCGTTTTGCAGAACACCTTCGTAGGGGTACTTTACAAGGGATAAGTAATGGAACCATATCCAGTATGGTGGGATTCGGTCTCGGTGGATGAAGAAGCCGCTGAAGAGTAGGAAGTATGCTAAAATGGCTACAACAATGGTGTATCCTAGCATGACGTGTGGGACGACACCGGATAAGAATGTTACGAAGGAACTTCCGGCCCAAAAGGAGGCGAAGATTATCAAGAGGTAGAAGAGGAAACTGCCGTCAAGTCCCACTGCCCAGAATGTAATGGCAGCGAAGGCTAAGGAGAGAAATAGTAGTGATGGAAGTGATACTAGGGAATGGGATAAAACGTAGGATGATCTTCTGTAAGCATTGTACGCTGTTTCACGCATGAATATATACCTTTCTTGGAGGAAAACGGGGAGAGCATCGGCGCAGGTGTAGAAAGTTGTGGACATGGCGAATGCGAAGAATCCGAGTCTCTCTTGGACACCTTTTGGGGAGTTGTCGAGTCTCCAAAACATGGTGGCGAGGATGAATCCTGTCACCACGACAGCGCAGAGACGGACCATGAAAAGCTCGGGCAATCTTCTTGAATTTGTGAAAGATCTTTTGGAGAGTACGGCTAGCTCAATCCAGAGTGGATTTGCAAATGTGGAGACCATTGATGTGGGGTTACTTGTGTCATTTGCGCCTGCTCCGGAAACTAGCTTTCCTCTTGAAATACTGGCACTGATTGCTTCTTTAAGTGAAAGATTGACGGATCCGTGTGGGTCGGGAATTGGTTCAGAATTTCTTGATGACCTTCTGAATGTCTGCCAAGATCTGTTGAATTCAACGAGGGACTTTGTTCCACCTGATGATCCTTCAAGTTCACGAATCAAATCGAGTGCGAACTCGGTTCTATTCTCATTGTCTGGTATGGGGTGGCCAAAGTCTGAGAAAAACAGTGGCAAATTGGAGGGAGATCCACTGTAGACAGTCTGTCCGCGTGACAAGAAGATCATTTTGTCCAGTAATCCAAGAATCCGGTAGCTCGGCTGGTGTATGGACATTATCACCACACTCCCACTCTGTGCAATCCTTTGCAGTACTTTTACCACCATGAAAGCGCTGGTTGAATCCAACCCGGACGTTGGCTCGTCAAGAAACAACAATATGGGGTCGTGAATAATGTCGATTCCGATAGAAACTCGCCGCCGTTCGCCGCCGGATACTCCCCTGTGGCCCTCATCTCCGATGACAGTCTTGGTGGCGTTTCGTAGGCCAAGCTGATCGATTAACGTTTGGACTCGGAGTTTCTTCTTGGATTTCGAAAGGTTCCTTGGTAACCTGAACTCCGCAGCAAACATGAGGGTTTCTTCAACTGTGAGCATGGGAAACAAAAGATCATCTTGCATTACATATGCAGAAATCACTTTCAGCATTCTTGACTCTAGTACTTCACCGTTAAGCGTGACAGAGCCTTTTAAACTTCCCTTCGCCATACGATTCGCGAGAGCGTCGATGAGGGTTGATTTCCCGGATCCTGAAGCACCCATAACCGCCATTATCTCGCCGTCACGAGCCTCCCCGGAGATGTTATCCAGAAGGGTTTTCGTCGCACCGGCTCCACGGCGGAGGAGGGAAAACTTCTGGCTAACTTTGACACTGTAAGTAAGATTACTGAACGTAAGCAGAAATGGAAGAGAGCGAGGCTCCATGCTCATTTCCACAACCTGATGCACCGGCGTTTCGTCCCCCGTGACCTCCTTCCTCACGTCGCCGACGCACTTCAGAAGCTGTCCCAGCGTCGGGGAGGCGGCAGCGCGTGACATCTCCCCCGAACAGCTGTAAAACTCCATGGTTTCTTGAACCAATTCATTCCCTGCAGAGGCAACTCTCGACATTGGATCAATGGAGTAAATTAGAGCAAGAATCCAGCTGGTTACAAGTAGGTTAAGAGTTGTGGAGCAACAAAAACAGATGAAATTTTAAATGAAAATACAATTAAAGATTGCCATATCCAACTGTGTGAATTGACTTGTGCTTCTCTAGGAAAGGAAAAGGTGTTGGATTTGCAAACGAGCTTTTAATCCACTCTGCATGAATGGGGAGATATATAACAAGAAATGTACAAAAATGTGAATGGTTTTAATTATGCCACCAATGGTCAACAAATGGGATACATATTTTCATGCGATCCCTGTAATTAATGTTTCATCATATATTTTCACACATATATTTTGATTATTTTTAAATTATTTTTTAAAGTTCATAAGATTTTTTATCCCAAATTTGGTGGAATTATATTATCCATACAGTTAATCAAGAATATGATATTTAGCTTAATTAAAACTTTTTAACTATTTGATAATGGGCGCACACATATAATTTATTCGCATGTAAATTAATTATAGAATCAAAACATGAAAACATAATCGTGCGAAAGAAGGTTTTGAGTTTGATTAATAGTAGGTATATTTAATTTAAATAATTTATTTGATTGAATGATAGATGTGAGAGGTGACCTACACCTCCTAATTTTTTATCCACACGTATTACTATTTGAATAACCGAAATCATGAAAGAAAATATTAAAGTAGGTAAGGATGGTAATCTACTGTTATTCAAATTAAGGGGCAGCGATTATACAATATATTTTTTCCTCTAGTTTGAAAATTCGAGTGAACTTAATTACCTTGTATGTTGAGCTACTTTTAGGCATAAAAGTCATCTCTGAGCTTTTCTGTCCAAAAGAACAATAAAATGGAGTATATTTTTAATTTATGAATGAGTTTTATGATTTGTACATGTTAATAATTTTGATCAGTTATTTTTTTTACAAAAAATGTTTGACCAAAGTTATATCTCAAAATTTACTGAAAGATGGTGGCACCTCATCAATCTCCCTCTTAAAATTTTCCACAAACTCAGATTTATTTAGTTATTACTTGTCTAGAATATAATAATTCATTTCCTTTAAATTTCAGAATTTCAAATTTAATCCTCCTATCACTATGCAATTCTCAGACATTCAGTATTACTGGTATGAAATTGTTACTGTCAAAAACTAGTAGTTTTTAAGAAGAATAATTCTTTGAGTTAAAATTTAAAATTGTATCTATAGTAATAATAAATAAATAAATAAAACAACAACCATACGCAAAAACTACGACAGCATACATTTTAAACCCATGATTATAAACAAGAGCCTAAATTTCCTTTTTTTATTTTATTACACGAAATGGTATGTTATGATAAAGAATTTTGTCCATTGGAATACATTGATGTCGACCGGATTCAAAATTTTCTAACCGCACGACTTGCAGTCTTCCATCGTATCCGTAAGAAATTTATAGTACAATTGTGTTTCTCAACGATTTTTTTGATTTCCCATTTCATGATTATCGGCATGTATCAAAGGGAATGTCACCTTTTCCTGGAAGTCCTCCGTATCATTCAGGATTTGTCGTTCTAAGCTAAATTCTGAGTTAGAAAATCATTAACGGCAAGACTAGCATCTCCATGAGCCACAGCGTCCTCGGGTTCTGGCATATAGAGACTCAATACAGAAGCCTGCACGTACGAAAACCATGGACAAATCAGAGAAACAATTGAGAATGTACACCGCCATTTTAGCAAATATGGCTAAGCCGGCCAAACAAAGTAGACATATTAGAGCTCTTTTGATTTGATTACATCATGTCAAGAACATAAAAGTAATGTTCGATTCAGTATAAAATCAAAAGTCCATTTTGCACACATGCATGCTCTCTCTGCCATTCTGTATTTTCTTGCACTCCTTTGTGGGGCAGTTTCAAAAAGTTACAGAGCAATTTCACTAATCATATTTTAGTTAGCTATGTACCAAGCATTTTTGCACAATGAACCTTCAACTGAACTAAATACCGATTTATCTGGTTGCCATTTTTGAAGAACTTTCGTGTTCTTTCAGAAGGACTTGGCGGTAAGAATGAAAGCAAAGGATGTGTTAGTTTGGGAAATCACAGGTAGACAGGAAATGAGAGCTCTGCTCAGGGATGGAGCCATAATGTACTACTGAATGTTCGTAAAACTCGAGAAGCATTATCATCACAAAAGTTCAAGCAATGAAAATTGGGTTTCTATGAAAAGAAAGATCAAAACATATAGTTGGTTTATAAAACACAAGCAACAATTGTGCACCACTACTATTTCAGATTTCTTAGCCAGATGTACGCTAAAGAGGCTAGAAGCCCTCACATATGGGGAAAGACCAAACAATCTGGCTGAATTGGTTAATGAGGCATTTTACGGACAAAAGTGGCAGAACGTAAGGAATTGGGAGGAAATCCTAATACCTGTAATGCATATGCCATTTGCTATCCATCACCACCTCTAATTTTCAACCATGACACTCCAAAAATTGCCATTCCAGGAAACAAACAGGCCATAGGAACAACACTCAATAAAAATTACAATAAAATGTCATGTGCACATGATGGATAATGTTTTTAATGTTTAGATAATTTTTGGAATATGATCACTGTTCAGTTATTTGGGCCGACCACAAATAATGCATACTCTTACCCATGTGAATAACCAAACCACTAAATGAGCTCTTTGAACAATAATTCCAACTCTTTTTTCCCTCTGACCATCAAATCATAGTGAAATGTTTAAGGAAAATACACTAGAAATGTTACCTTTGTATCAAGCAGCACTTCCCCAGAGTTATCGGAAGTCAGGCATGCTCCATGAGTTTTCAACCAATCAATACATTCCTCCACTCCTTCCACTTCCTTGTGATCACTTGCTTCAGTTGTAGGCAATGCATTGATGAAGCTAAGAATTTGAGCAATATATGAAATAGGGACAGTAGGACGGTATGATCGACACATGCATTTTACAGCAGCATACCGCATCTTTTCAACATAAAGATCTGCAGGAAGAAATTGTTTATCATATGGAAGAAATTGTTCATCATATAAAAGATAGAGGTATTATCCAAATACTATATAAAAAGTCCATGCGAATAACCCACCCATAAAAAATGTGCTAATGTTAGGTGCTGTCTTATACAGCCTGAAAAACGTTACGTAATTTCCAGACGTTACGGCCGCGTGGACTAAAAGTGCATGCTTTACTGCTTCATGTTTTCTAGCATCAGCTGATAACCTGGGAAACAAATTCAATGACAAAAACGGCGTGACAAATCATGGAGGGCACTGACTCCAAGAGTATGCAGGCATGTAACCCCAACCAGCTAGAGCCTGAAAATTTATTTCACTAGCATACCAAGCTAGAAACTAACACATACAAAGTAGTGCTGATTTCACCAGGATCATGGTCACATAAAGGTTAAATGTTCAATAAATACAACAGATTTTTTTCAACGATTTTTTTCAACGATTATTTTAACTCAAACTGAAGAGCATCTTTTGCACATTAATACACAAATTGCTCAATTTTTATCCTCATCCGCATTGAGAATTCTCAATTTTCATTTTCTTTTTGGTGATTATGGCATTAAGAGCAGATGCAACCGCAATGGTGCAGTTACATGTTTTCATTTTCTTGTGGTCCCATTTTAAAAGTTCAATGGTTCTGATACCGAATATGAGTGTAATTTTTGCAGAAAACAATTGGAGCTTGCTTACAATTTTGATAAGTTTTTATTACATTTCATCCTTGATCCCTACTTGACATTCCCAAATACAAGAATCGGTAGGGTCCAATCCCAGGATAATAGAGCTTCATAGATGAATTCGGAAGTTAGCAAATTGAAGAGAATATGGAGTAGTGAAATAGAGAGCAGACCACAATCGACTACATGTAAAACACAATGCAGAGGCAGGGTTCCTGATGGACCGAGGCATCAATTTTTCATTGTAAATTGTAATCAATCATGAGATGGGTTTTGTTTTAAGTTGCGTATTTTGGAAATCGCTAGGAAGTGAACCAATGCAAAAATAACCAGACCTAGAGATTGTTACAAACCTTGACATAGCTGACAGGATCTCCCTGTTGTTATTTGAGTGTAATATTACACATAGTAAATTATATGTGGCAAATTCCATATTGCATCCCCTAATTCCTTCTGCATAAAGCACTTTCAGTTGTGATTGGCACTGCAAAAACAAAATGACAAAAGAGTTGACAACATCAGGCGATCGCACCCCTGCTGTACTTGTTTTGAAGTTAAATTATGGTCAACAAAACCAAGTATCACACACAGAAAAAACTTGAGAATTCCTCAAAAAAAGAAGATAAACTTTAGAAAAATAGTTATCCACACCAAATTAAACCACATTTCAAAAATTAAATTTCCCAAAGCCCCTCCCCGTCAAATCAGAAGGAAAATAATACATTTTGATTTCCATTGAAATTCTTTGATAATTATTATTTTATTTTCGCTTGATAAGATGCCTAAATTGTCAGTCATAATGTCATATTTACCTGTAGTTTTTGCTGTGTAGATCATAAAAGAAATCAATAAACAACAAGTGATCACATGATAACAACCCGGATAAACTAGGAAAACTAATGAATAATGTACTCAAGTCTATTACCTGAATCTTTAGGAATGATGAAACCCCAACCTCACTAGTTCTAGAGTTTCACTATAGTCAGTAAAACAAGACCAAAATTGCAGGGATAACATAATCACAATATTGGTTCTCTATTTTTTTTTTACGAATGGTTCTCTATTTTAAGTTAAAAAATATGCACCCTCAGCCTGTGTCTGAGAACTCACTAAGCTACCTGGTGTCAGATTTCTTCTTGGTATTAAAATTTTAAACCTTTCGCATAAAAGAATGCAATATTTGCTTTTATTTTCAGTTGTCCTCCTACAAACAGAAAATTTATGCAAGTTCCTAGAAAATTATCAGTATCCAACCAGGACCTATAAACAATGCATCAAAAACCAAGAATATTGCTCCCTCAAGTATAATCCACTTCACCATTATCATAATAGTATCCGTTTTAAGCATCTCATTTAATAAAAACATTCGAATATTATCATCATTCAAACATCAGAATGACCACTAAATATTTCAAATCAGTGTCAATATGCGGAAGCATTTGCATTCCATTTAGTATCTCAGCAAAAAAAAACATGCAGTGAGATGGGTCAAAAGTTAGAAAATGTCCCAATCATATATACCTAAAACCAATCTAAAAAATATATAATAAGCCAGTTAGAATTGAAAGAACAAACCTGATTATACTCTGGCAAGTCCCCAGCTTCCATCGACAATCTAGCATGCATTTCATAGACCTAGAATCAAAAGAGCAATCATAGTATTAGATGACAGTAATTGCCAAAATTTCTACAGTAAAATCTGAATGATACATGAGATAACCAACATCTAAAAAAGAACGAGTCGAATTTTATATCTAATTATGATGATGGATAAGCAAAACATAGATGACACGAAGAGATCTTCGACAGTGAAAACATAGAAATGTTAATAGTATTATTGTATTAATACCTTAACTGTAAGCTCATTACGTATATGTTGTACAGTAAGATCTTGCCGTATAGATTTTAACTGATCGCATTTGTACAGGTAATTTTTCTGAGAATTTTGAACCATGAGTAAAGCTTTTTCCAGAACTTCTTCAGGTCTCACCTGCAAAGTAGTGTATGCCTTATAATAATTTCTAGTGACATGTAGATTGCCATGAAATTACAACATGAAGAAGCATGAGAATATACTGTAGCTGGATCAGGAGCAGAAGTAAGACGCAGATAGCGTTTCTCAATTTCCTGACAGGTTCCTTTGACCGTAAGAGCATCCCAATCAATATCTTCAACAGCCCTGCTCCCACTTTCCTCGACATTTCTACTAAGTATTAAAGCACTAGCTCGCCTTGCATACAATTTTCCATATTCCACATTGTTGGCTTTAAATTTACTATTTTCTGCGCGATTCCCATGTTTCTTTTCAAAACGCTTTGAACGGTTTTCTCGTCTCTTCTTCTCTTCGGATGAATCCGCAAGTGCAACAGCAGCAACAGAGTACTTTGTTAAACTCTGTCCCACGTCACTGTCGCAGGAATCATCCACATCATAAGCAGCATTCAGGTCATCAGCAAGACGCTGCCTCTTTGCTGGTCTTGTGAGATTTTTGCTAAAAACTTTTGGATCTGCAGAAGAGAATCGATTGCCAAGACTATCCTCCTTATTCTCTATTTTCCTATATGTAAACTGCAAACAGATGGATGAGTGATCGGTTTGATCAACAAAACATTCAGTGTCTCATGAAAAAGTATCCAAATTTTTCTTCATGATTCATGAGACCCAGGAACAATCAAGTTAGATGGAAATATGGAATGAAACTTTTGTCAAATCTAGAGATTATCCACACAAAGAATATTACACATGGCACTGCCTTCCTCACCATGACAATATTAAGAAGTTTTTATACCAATATTAAGAAGTGAACAATCACAGAATCATGCACACGTGCTAATTTAGTATGTATCAAACACAATGCCACGTGTAAATTTATAGACTATTGTACAGAATAACAAAAGGCAGACGAATCCTCGTAGAAACCATTGAACTAATAACAAGATTTGAAGTCATTCATTTCCATAGTAATAAAATGATGAGGATAAATTTTGACATACATAACTACCAACGAAGCAGAATAAACAGATAAAGTTCGAAGGAGACCAAGAACTAAAAAATTTCAGGGAAAAAAGGCAATACCTGTTTGTTCCAACCACCGTATTTTGGAGTTTTGTCAGACCGATTGGCAGAGGTTTCAGCCAAATTCACATCCAGAATAGGCGCCCACCTACTTTTGGCTCGCCGAGTAGAACTTTTTTTGCTCCCTGGCATTACTGAGGTTAGGATTGAAAACTCTGCAGCCCTGCAGAATAAATATTACATATGATTGGCCCCTGATCTGAATGAATGGATCTGTGCATGACATATCAAAACAGAAGAAACATACTCCTTGTTAACTGTATCAGCATTGGGAGGGGGAAGAATAGGCTCAGTATCCCAATCTTTTGTATATAGTGTACCATCAGCAGTTGCCTTTGTTATAAGCTGTGGGATAATTGATTAAGAAAACGTAAGTATCCAGTATCACAATGAATCTCACAGACCGGGTTTACCAAATTTCGCAAAATCATGCGGGGATAGAATAGACATTGTTTATTTTCGATGAACCTAGTTGCATACAAAGACATTGAAAGATTTTACATTCTGTAAAATAAAGTGAAACTAAGGCCTTTGTAGTACTCAAATTCTTGTAGCTGTTTCCAAACCAGTCAAGGAATGGGATTGATTGATAGAAACATTGCTTTAGGTCCGTCGCATTCAGAAGGAACATCAACTAGAAATCTGAACTTCCTGATTCCGTTCCAGTACAAACAGCAAGTAATCTTGGACACAAAAATAGTGAGAGATTTTCTTCAGATGAAAGCATAAAATTAACTTTTCCATTTGTAAGCTAGCACTTGTGAAAATTATGAAAATTAATTGTCAAAATAATTTCCACTACGCTTTCCAAATGTGCCATCAATCAGGGGGCAACATTAAAAGGGAAAAACATATGAAAAATTCTTATTATTATGTCGACACACTGGGAGAAGCCGCAATACGAAAATTGAACATGAAGAAAAGGGAGGTTGAGAAATTAAATTCAACCTTGAAATTTCAAGAAAATTTCAAGAAAAAGAAAGGCATTTCAAATTTTCGATGATCAAGGGATGAGGTAGGCTTTGACAAGCAACAGTAATTGGACACTGACATCTTTACTGATTCATAAACTTGGAAAAATATAGGAAGTTGATTTTGCAATTGTCAACGCACAAGAGGTTGAGAGACTATATTCAACCTTGAAATTTGTTTAGCACAAAGAACGGGTATTCAAAAACTGCTACCAGTGCTGGAGATCCGAGATACTAGATTGCTTATATTAGTCATGGTAAATTATTGTCTGCTCTTTTCTTACAATTGCTTATGCAAGATTTAATCCAAAGGCTATACCTCCTTCATAAGAACTTGGCAAGCCGCAATCTGCCTGTCATCTTTGCAGCAGGCCAATGCCCTTTCAACATATCCACGTAATGACACAGGAAACATGCCAGGCTGCAACAGCAAAGACAATGACTATAGTTGGTATTTACAAACACAGACTGTGATGGCAGAGGTTGTTATTCATATTTTTATAGCAGCACTTTGGCACTTCCAAATAAAATGACATGTAAATATATATAAATACATTGAAAAATACACTTAAAACTTAATATGATAAACCAAGGCAAGATAGAAGATTGTGTTCGTTAATTCCATCCATTCCTAGTTGGTGCAATAAAGCAAGGCTGGTGTAGAAATTTTATCAAGGTTCTAAGCAAATGCTCTTGGAGTCTATGGAAATCTGCATGATGTGCACGAAAGAACCAGATACAAGCTAGTCAGATAAAACATACTTCATAATGTGAACCTTTTCATTAAGTTGAAGCAGGTGAAAGTTCTGGATCTGGAAGCAATAAATTCAACCAACATTACAAGTAGGTACCGTATGGAAAGATAATTTACGAAATGAAGATACCATGGCATTTATTCAACAATCATCATTTCTGACATATTTCAAACGAACTGAAAAAATGAGGCAGATGAACATGACAAGATGACCAAACCTTGAGCATGGAATCAGCTGCATCATCAGTCAAAACTTTTTCATTGGGCAGTTGCACTGAAACACCAATATAGTCTGGTTTTGCAGCTGTGCCAATTGTAGAGTCATCTTTGTCAGATTTTGGTACACTCAAAGGCAAATTTGAAGAAATTCTTGGATTATTTGGAATTTGGATTTTGTTTACTCTTCGTGCATCTAATGGTTCAAGAGGTTGTGAGACAAGTTGAGAGGATGTATGGTGACTCTGAGAAAATTGGTAAGATAGATACTGTGTTGTAGCATCTTTAGAAAATGCAGGGTTTTGTTTATTTTGATAGCTGTCATACGTGTACACTATACCCGATGTATTTGGAACTTGCGGTTGCAATGAATTACGTGGGTAATTTTGGATAACCAAATCCCCATGTTTCCTGTAACTCTCTACGCTACTACCACTTGCTGTGACAGGCTAACAACAGAAAAAAACATTAATGAGGTAGACCATTCATGCTCAAGAACAACTACCTGTCAGAGAGTTAAGCTTTAAGAGATATGAGCTAGTGTCCCCCACCCCCAACTATCACCAAAGAAAAGACAAACAAATCCAAAATCATTCCATGAACTAGGATCCTGAAAACCAAATAACAAAAAAGTAGCGAGATCTAACTATTTTACTAAATCCACAACTATTTTAAAAACTCCACGCTTTACACTATTTAATAGACAGAAAACTCTTCCAGGACAAACCATGCATCTTAATAAGCTATTCATCAGTCAATTTGTTATTGTTTTTCACATGGTACTTGGTCCCTGAGAAAGCCATTGTTATCCCTTGCTTAATATTTGAACAAGTATGGAAATTTGGTTTGAAGGTTATACGAAGAAATCTTAGGCAAAGCTTCAAACTCAAAAGAAGAGGTTGAGAATTATTATAAATCAAATGATTCCTCAAGTACTGGTACTTGAAAAGAAAAGATTATTGTCTTTTATGGAAAATTATTTGTGCACAAGCTATACAGGGCAGATACAGTAGACAGAGTAAATTAACATATAAATATATTGATGACAATACTACATTAACAGCCTAATATACATGCATCGCAGGATTGTTCAAGTGCTCCTCTATCCACTATTAGACAAATCCACTTTCCAGATATCGCCAGAAGTATAATTCAGGGTTCTATCAAACTAACTTTCTCACTAGATAGAATTAAGAGCTATTTATATCAAGAAATAATGAAAAGGGGATCAATATGAAATACTAAGCTTAAAAGATGCTATGGAAACAGTACGGTAAATATTAATTCTACAATTATAAAACTCCATGTCAAGAGTCTATTTGGGACAAAAGGATTCAGGCAGCCAAGAAAGACACATATTCATAGTAATGAGCTTATTTGTCTCTCATGACAAATTCTTCCAAATGTCCAGGTACTTATCTTTAGAAAAATCTGCACATAGAGTTTTGTAACATTGTGATCATGCCCGACTCCATCTCTATACTACTTGTTCCAAGACATAAACTTAAACTTGTCCAAATTTAGCGATCCAAAAGTACCTGTTGCCACATCAGCAACATAGTTCTATTCCGTCTCTAAGAAAGGGAAAGAACAATGCAAATAATTATTCCGTTACCCAAAATTGTTTGAGCATCATATATGTAATAAGAATAAAAAAAGGATTTTGAAAGAAAATAAAAGCATGAATGAAACCCAGGCAAAGGCTTGAGAGAGTGTCAGTGCGTAATAAGACACAAACTTCTAATTTTCAGCATAAAATAATGGTAATGACTACCAAACCTGCACAGGAGTCAATTCAGATGAACCAGATTCAGGCCTCCAAGAAGGGGTATATGCTATAGGCATCTGGTTGTTTGAAGGTGTGTATCCACTGTTTGCATTAGGAATGGAAGAACTCAGAACAGACGCACTAGAGATAGATAGCTTCTCAGTTCCAGGAGCGCAGCAGACTTCCATTTGAGATTGCCTGTGATAGTCCTCCCATTGCTTACAGTGCTGCTGATAATGATTTGTTGCTACACTGGGGGTAGAACTGTAGGATGAATTTGAGTCTGGCGTGTAATTTGGATACGGATGAGAATTGTAAGCTGTATAGGGCTGACCTTGCCACGGGTTTGTCTGACTAGCATAGTTGCCACTTGTGTAACTTCCAGATGTCTGATAATCACCAGGATTATAGTAAGTGCTAGAGAAACTTGCAGGCCCAGCATAAGACCCAGTATTTTGAAATGAGGAAAGAGGCTCATATTGACCACCTGTGTTTTGGTATGCCCCTACATGTTGTGCGTACGCTTGATTTGATCGTTGTTGATACTGGCTGTGTTGCTGTTGATATCGACTGGATTGCTGTTGATATTGATTTGATTGTTGTTGGTACTGGTTTGGTTGCTGTTGGTAGCCATTATAATACGCTGCATATCCTGTGCTGGTATACCCGAAGGAATCATTGTTCGGATACACAGCACGCCCACTATAACCTTGTGTCATAGTTGTGGCTCCTGAATTTGACGTGGAGGCACCAGATGCTGTATTCATCCCATCTTGAACATTTCTCAAGGTTATCTCCACTTGCTGACTGTGAATGTAGTTGGAATCAGTCACAATTCCATTCTCCTTCAAGCTATGATTCTCTCCTGGCGTGCTCCATGACACCGCAGCACATTTTGGAGAGTAATATGGTGTATGAGCTTGATGTGGATCAACAATCTGATGTTTCTGATACATGAAGGGGGAAAATAAATAAATTTTAAGGAACCACAAATTCAGGAACTCATCCCAACCATAGGAACATATCAACTTATTGTGTAAAGTTCAAGCAGGTTTGGAAGGAATAGCAAAAGATTTAAGACCTACTTGAGAGAATAATTTTCACGTTACTTATATGCTTGAATGATAATAAGCCATACCAGCCCTCTCACATAATATGAGATCATGAACCATCAAGGCATATAAGTTCAAGTAATGTTATACAGTTTTTTTGAACCACTCAGCAATAAGTCAACAAGCGATCAAAAAATCCAGCTAAAACATCAGGTAACATAGCAAAGTTCTCCATAAAAATAGAAAACACCAAAACCAGCATGAGGTATGACCTAATTACAATTCAATCTTCTTGGGTTAACCAAAACAATCCTGAATATTTTTTAACTTCAGAATAGCACTTTAACCTTACATATGCAGGCTCTTATCATTGTGCGGTTAACAAGATCCACAAAGTCATTCCAGCTATTCAAGTCTCATGGGGAAGGTTGCAAACAGGGCGAAACCGAAGAGAACGTAAATGGAAAGTTACCGGAGGTTATGAGATTTGTTTCTCCATTTCCAAATTAAACAGGTTCGTAAATGATTGAATGATCATTATGAAACTTCAACATCAGAACCTTTGGCTATTATCCCCTCTTATCCTTCCCACATATGAAATGTAAGTAATTTCCCTAAACTCTCAAGGTACTGCAGAAAGAGGGTTAACAAGATCCACAAAGTCATTCCAGCTACTCAGATCTCATGGGGAAGATTGCAAACAGGTCCAAACCGAAGAGAACGTAAATGGAAGTTACCGAAGGTTTTGAGATTTGTTTCTCCATTTCCAAATTAAACAGGTTCGTAAATGATTGAATGATCATTATGAAACTTCGACATCAGAACCTTTGGCTATTATCCCCTCTTATCCTTCCCACATATGAAACGTAAGTAATTTCCCTAAACTCACAAGGTACTGCAGAAAGAGACACGTAAGCCATCATGACACCGGGTACAAATGGCAATAATTGAACATAGGACTTAGAGGGATCAAAAAATGTATGCAAAATGTTCATTAAAATGCATGAAGATGGGCCAGTGCCTGGAACTAAGAAACCCTATACATAAGCAATATTGAGGCACCTCGTAATTGAGCAAAATGCTTACAAGCCTCAACAATAGATTTTAGAATATTCATGTCTTACATAACTTCCAAAACCTACGTAATTAACCAGAAGTGGTAAAACAAGCTATTGCTAAAAAAGACAAGTCTCTTAAAACGTGAAAAATCATTGGCAACAAAACCACTTTCTTCTTTAACAAAAGTTCATGAACGAAACGACTTCGTATTGTCAATTAGCAACAGATCAGAGAGTGATTTATTACCTCGATAGAATTGCGGTCCAGTGTGGTAACAGTTTCCATGCTTTCCCCTTGATTCATCGTCTTCTCGTTAAACTTTCAATCAAGCGCCTTCACAAGATAAGCCTGTCAATCTTTTTCAGGAAAACAAAAAACAAAAAAACAATTCCGAAATCCTCCAATCCAACGTTAAAAGAAAAATTACGCATTCCAAACCCTAACTAACCCTGCAAAACAAAACACCCGCTTGAAAACCGAATTGCAGACGCAATCGATCTCGGATTAAAAACCTACTTTCTCTCCGATCAGATACCTCAAAAACAAGCACGAATAGAAGAGTAGTAACCAGAAAATCAGCCTCGAGTTTACTCGTGATTGAAGGGTTGAATGATTTTGATAGATGTACGTAGAATGGTGAACCCAAAGGCAAAATCGAGACTTACAATATAAAGAATCTATGTGACCATATGATATTACTCGGCGGTGTTCGATAGGTAATTTTTGTTACTTCGAAGAAGTTTTTTATAATTTCAAAAATAATTTTATATTTCCCTTTTTATATCTTTATCTCTTTCAAAAATATCAGCTACTTATAATAATTATAAAACTAAAGCATATGACATGCTGAATAAATTAATGATAATTAAACCAAAATATTATTCCCAATTTATGCCTTGAAAATAACCAAACTCTCATGATATACTATCACGTCAATTTCGTATGATATATATAGAACTTGATCTGATTTATAAAAAAATATTATTATTTTGTCAAATATTTTTCATTGTAGATATGGACCGAACTGACTCGTCCAATGTATAAAAATACACGAGACCGCCTCGTAAAATACCTATTACTAATAAATTCATTAACTTTACATCTCCTTCAAATTCAAATTCAGTCTCCTAAATTTTTTAGTTATATTAAGCTCGAAATAATTCAAATTCGAAATGAGTCAAACATGTTGTTGTGGAAGATTTATCGGTATTTATCTTCCTATTAGTAAAATTAAAAATTAAAAATCTTCATCGAAAACTTCATTTCGTACCACTCTGATATTTAATCTTGACATATTTTTTTGGCTAATATTTTCTTTATATTTTAGCTTTTTATAAATATTTGTATCAGTATCTTAAGTTTCAGCATCTCAAATTCGTTCTCTTGGTCGTTATATATATATATATATATATATATTTCGTCATTTGGAAATAATTTAATTGGACAATGAAGATTTTCAGTATGTTATAACTTTCAATTTACAATTGATGTACAATTGTACACTGAAGCAAATGGAAATGGTTGGGGGCATATTTGTGCTAAGTTTTCTTAATTTGGAATACATTTATATGATTAATTAAAATTAAATTAAAACCTATAATGATGTGTTGATGAAACTTTTTAAAATTTGATAAATATACATATAACTTCTCCTACTTTCATTCTCCCTGTTTTTCTCTCATTCAACCCATTATTCTCTTTCCAATTTTTTAATCAATTATTGAAACAATAATTTTATTTAATACTATGTACTTATGGATATTTGTGTGTTAGCGAATATATATATAATTTTGATATGTTGTTCACTCACTTCTATGCCCACCAAATATATGACACCCATATATTAAATATGATAAAGTATATCAAAATTATACATCTGATTACATGAGTGTCACGTCATTGATGGACACTGAGATGAGCGTGGACAAATATGATATTTCAATTGTATTTTCACTAATATCAAATGCCTAAAACTATTTCAAGATATGTTGTATGATGAAAACACAACCATGATTTCTTGAACATGCTTTCATCCGCAATTCTCACGTTCCAAAATTTGAATATTCAATGTGGTCTAACTTTAAAGATTTATCGAAATATTAAAAATATAATATTATAATCTATAAAGGAAGAGACTCTTTGAATAATTTAATTCCGACACGTTTTAAGTATGTAAATAAGATTAATAAAAAAATCATGATGGCAAATTATTTATATGCATTCAATTATTTAACAAATAATATGATTTCAAAACTCCTTTTTATTATCAATTTAACATTATTCATGATTTATTTAAATTTCATATTCTTGTTATCCCACATTCATTCTTTAAATTAAATATATTCCCTACTAATAAACTTTTAATTTTATGTTAAAATATATATTTAAAAATAATAAGTGATTCATTCACTGAGTGTGCCTAAGGGCATCTGCATCCGTCGGAATTAATCCATGTTAATAACTCTCCATCTCATCAAAAATGATGGGGTCCACGAGCCACATATTCATTACATTAACATTTCCCCATTATTAACACACAATCACATTCATTTAATTTCAACTTTCATTATTTATGGGTCCCACTGTCCACTTACTCATTTTTTTTATTTTTAATATTTCAATATCTTTCTAATATTTTTAAAATTTTACAACAAATATTACTAAAAATAAATAGTATTATTATTTTAAAAATAACTTAATTCCAATATTCATTAAAATATTATTAAGAAATGAAAAAAAAGTTGGACTCTTTTATTTAAAATATTATTCAACACAATCTCTTTAAAAAAAACACAAAATACAAAGAAAACGAATTACGATAATCGAATATAGCCGTTGGTGCATAATTTTGCCGTTTGAAAATAGCCGTTGGTGATAATTAGCGACGGTTTTTGAAAAACCGTCGCACATAGCGACGGGTGTTAAAAAACCGTCGCAAATAGCGACCTTTTTAAAAAAAAACAGACGCTTTTCACTTTGCGACGGTTTACGAAAAACCGTCGCAAAGTTGCGATGGTTTACGAAAAACCGTCGCAAATTTCGAAATAACGCCGTTCATTCTGATGAATTTCGAGGCTGCCATGTCAGCCAAGATTATTAATTCTTGTGGGCGCAAATTAATGGGTGTTATTAACACCCATTAACCAACCAATGTGGGATGCCCTAATAACTGGTATTGGAAAAAAAACTCAAATAATAATGTAGAAAATGAATCAATATCCACCTCAGATTACGGTACTTTAATTTAAAAACAATTTTATAAATATTTAAAATATGCCCAAAATAATAATGTGTCAAGACAACCTTTATAGATGGCTAATCATGATATCAAGACAGCCGTACAGATCTAAAAAAACATAAATATAATATATTGATGTCCAATTTTTTTTTTTTCCGATTACAGCACACACCAGGAGAGAGATTGAACCAAGAGAGGGGAAGTCAGCTAATCTGACGGGTGATACCACTGGGCTACAAAGCCCGGTCTCTATTGATGTCCAATTCATGACAAATTAAATAGCAAATACCTAGTGATTACATACATATCAATAGACTTTATTCTTCCGTTTTTAAAAATATATATTAATAAATATTTGCTTATAAGTTATTATTAATCGGAGTAAGAGTTGTAGTGCTAGTGTTAGTAGAAGAAATGTTCGAGTGGTTAAGCCTTGCAGCAGCAGCAAGAGACGCAGCCACACCTCCGGGTCGTGGGCAAAGATTGGGATCATTCCTCAGCTCGGCTCCGATCACCCCCTCAGCATCCCGGCGCGTCACTGCCTTATCACATGGCAGCTTGGTACTCGCTTCGGATAGAATTTCTCCAAGTTTCGTCTTATCCTCATCCCTATGAAGCCGAGCATTTCGAGTGGCCGCTGATTGAGCAGCCGCAGCAACACCACCGGGCACGATGTAGGTTCTTCGTGTGGCCCTCACCTCCGCCGCCTGTATGGCAGCCGCGTCACTATAATCCACCGGCTGATGGCCTGCCGTCAGGGCTGTAGCTTCGAGAGCTTCGCCGATGGTGATGTTCCCAGATTGCTGGACTTGTACATCGCACGTAATGCCTGCCGCTGCCAGCTGTTTCTTGAGAACGTCAACTTGAGTCGCATTGTTGTCGATGGGTTCATGGAGATTGACGTTTCTGGAGGGTTGTTCTTGGCTCTTGGCGTTAAGTTTGGTGATTGAGTAAAGAATGGAGGAGATTTATATGTGATTGGGTCTGGTGGTGATTGAGAATGTAGAGGAATTTGATCCCCAACACCTGGTTGGAGTTAGTGAAAGTAAATGAGTAGTTTGTGGATGTGATGAAGGAGAGGTGAGTGGCTTGCGACTTGGTCTTTGGATGCATCCTTCATTTTTAAAGAAGTGATCATCCTCCTCTACATCAAATAATAAAATACTCAAATTTAATTAAATGAATTTCTAAATTATAAGTTGATCCTAGTCTAATTTCCGAAATCCTACTCAACTTCTTGTACAAGTACCATTTAAGATTGTAATATATCTTTCGTACACACTCGGTGATTTAAGGTTACCATAAAACGAAACTGCGATAAACATCTAATTGATGTTAGAAACATGTGCCCACGAGCAATTAATATAACACACACATTACGATCGATGTGTGTGCAGAAATTTTGAAATTTTAGGCCAAACACAATGTATGTAACATATGATAAAGCATATCTAATATGATAGAAAGCCCATCACATTTAGACGTAAGCTATCTCTCCAATCTCCATCTCGACGAGTTTTCATGATCTAATACAATGAAAAATGCATACAAATATCCATTTTTTTCATAATTTGATTCGAACCAGATGTTAAAAACCTCGAATAAATTTGTGCTCGGAGATGCAAGAAATATGTGTGACTAAATTCACGGGTCGTATTCTATAAAACAGAGAATTGGAGGAAGAATTACATAGATTAACACTGATGAAAAAATATCCTAAGCGCTGGAAAGAAAAGAAAATGTTCAACCAGCTGTGCCAAGGATGTTTTTATCGTTTTCAAATGAACGCGTCCGAAATAACTCAGAAGATGATTCAACTTCTTGAAAACCAACTGCTCCACCATGGACAAATTGATTAGCCACAACGAGATATTTCAGTAACACCTCTAATTATTGTTTCATGAATCAAAATTAACGGACTTAACCTGGTCGAAAAAGAGGGATTCGTGACATTAAGCAACTTATAATCACTACATAACACCTCTCGGCTGAATTTTCGGATACTATGAAAGACTTCGAACTCCTTAAGCAGTGACCTTAATGCTCAGATCATTTTTCTTAGCAAGTTTATGGCATGCACATTTAGCACATATAAAGGGGCCACATTCAAATTTCTTAAACCAATCAACAAAATCCCAGACAAAATTGTCGAGCAGCAATTCAAACACTAAACATTCTAGCTCCTAACCTCACCATTTCGCCATTACACAGCATTCGACCCAAATTGTTAGAAGGATATATGGTGTGCTATGGCTTCGTGCTTAATACCTCTGTGCTAAGTCAGTTTTGCTGTCACAATCCCAACAGGAATGCTCAATGATGTTGCTGAAATCCGGGACGGTGGCAGGGTGGTCGGATCTTCACTTCGGAGGCTCGGATCGGACCTTCGAGATAAACAAGAACCTTAGAAGGGGATCGAAAAATTGTTCCGGCGTAGCTCAACTGAGAGAATAATCGCTTAGCCACCGTCCCGTATCTCAGCAACATCACTCAACATAAAGGCAAAATTCGAGCTACTCTGTAATCTGATCAAAACATGCCAAATTCAAGTAAAACTGATAGTGGATTTACGAATTAAACGCGCCATAGAATCTTCTCATTAAAATAAAGGTTATAAAGCAAATTCTACTAAAAATTACAAAACATATCTTTCTACAAGAGAGGACGAGCAAATTTATGGATTCTCAGCTGCCTTCTCCAAATCGATTTGTGGTTTAAGGTCACCAAACTTCTGCTTGAAGGAATCTTGCCTCTGTAACCACATCATATGGCCCTGCAATTTTTATATAATTATTACAACAATTGAGAATCAAATCAAAACAGATGGGCAACTATTAGTGAAGATTTGTGAATGTAAATGGTAAATAACCTGGAGAGCTGCAGCCCAGGTGATTATGAAAGAGGCGACCCAGAATCTTTTGTCCTTGAGAAGACGCCGGACTTCGAATTTTGGCGTTTCCATTATATGGAATGGGATCTCCTCACCGTGAACCCCAAAACTATTTAACAAAATTTCAATGTCAAAAAACAAAAATAATATTTTTTATTTATTTTTAAAATTATTATTGATAATAAAATATATGAAATTTTAATTTATTTAGAATAATCTAATCAGATTTTACATCTCATTTTGAGTTCTAAAATCCAACTTATAAATTTTAATATAACACAAAAACTCTAATGAAAATGTCTTTCAAATCAATTTTAGGATGACAAAAACTTACGTGAGACGATCTCATGGGTCGTATTTTGTGAGACGATCTCTTATTTGGGTTATCTATAAAAAAATTATTATTTTTATGCTAAGAATATTACTTTTTATTGTGAATATTGGTAGGGTTGACCCATTTCAAAGATAAAAAATCGTGAGATTGTCTCACAAGAGACCTATTTTTTTATGAGATTGATCTATTATCGATCTAACCAATTAAAAATATTATTTTTTAAATACAAAATACGTACTTTTAACATGATACCTTGGAAATATTTGTTTTCTAGCGCTTGGTTGCATGTCACGAGCTCCAAAATAAATATTTTTATTTTTGAGTTAAATTACTTACTTACAAAAATATATTAATAAAATAAAACTTTTGGTTTTCTCTTTTTACTATTTTGTTAGTGTTCACGATTATATTTAGTTTTTAACATGCTGGAAGATCAATTTCTATTTAATTCTTCAAACTAACAAAAATAATTCGTCATTAAATGTATATTCACAATCATCGATTCATTATAATTTACATAAAACAATTTATGTTAGGAAAATAATAGATAAAATTCAAAAAAATTGGGTGGGATAATATCTAATTTTCTCATTCTATGTTGCGTTTTACAATGATCATCTCCCTACTTTAATTTCTGAGTATGTATCATATGAGCCGGTCTCACGAATCTCTATTTGTGAAACATATCAACTCTATCGATATTCACAATAAAAAAGTAATAATCTCAACATAAAAAGTGATAATTTTTCATGGATGACCCAAATAAGATATATGTGTCACAAAATACGACCCGTGAGACCGTCTTACACAAGTTTTTGTCTTGATTTCTTGACCCGAAAATGTCATCCACGTTGATTAAATGTTAGCAACTGACTGAATCTCGATCTTTTCCCCAAATTCAATCAATCGTCGACGTAATTTGCGTCTCGTTTGTTTTTTCCCAAAATTTTTGCTCACTAAAGTTGAAATAAATCAGCTAAGGTAAATATATTACATAAAAACTCTTATGAGTACGTCTTAAGATTTAATTTTCTGATATTAATCTCTTATTCGACTCGACCCGATTTATGAAAAATATCATTTGTTCATGTGAAAAGTATTAATTTTCACTCTAGGTAAGAACCATGTCAACTCATTACGCTAATATAAGTACTTGAAACTGTCTCACCAGATACTTACTCAATCTTCTATATCTTACCATTTGAATTTAGTTTTTTTAAGAAAAGATCGAAAAAATCTGTTATATCTCTCCATTACAATTAAAGCTTTTCTTTATATGAAAATTAAGTTTGAGATTATTTTCATAATTTTGAATAATTGTTGGGATGCTTTAGGTGTATCACGTGAGATTTGTTTCCATTTGTAATTGTCTTGATAAAAAGTAAAAATGAATCAATCTTTCGAAGATTGAGATTCCGTTGGTCGCTAACGTTTAATGGATGTGGATGAGTGGATGACGCTTTCAGGTCGATAAGTAAAAGGACTAATGTTCTTCGTGTCCTTTAGATTTTGCTACAATCTAGTCGTTTTTCACGTACTTCATGTATTTCCCATTCTTTTGACTGTAACAATTATCAAACTTTTTATATTTAATAATTTGATATCAATTTTTTTTAATGACGACGACCCGCATTCACTATCTTTTCGGTGTGTACTGAATGAATCTCCGAGCCAACATAATAGTATGTAAGTCACATAGTTAAATAAACCACACTGAACAAAACATATACGATATCTTAAAATATATGTGAAGATGCAAATAACTAATTTTTTAATTGATATCGTAGCATGTTTTATGAATTCAATTCCTATAAAATATAAGTTAATATAATTATTTGAAATATTATTGTTTGTGTAATGAGAACAATCAAAACATGATAATTATTTTATTTAGTAAATATTATGCGGGACGGTCTCACAGATATTTATTCATTAGACGGGTTAATTATGTTTATATTTACAATAATAAGTAATATTTTTCGTGCATGACCCAAATATAAAATTTGTTTCATATAATTGACTCGTAAAACTGTATTACGAAAAATTTTGTGTTGTTTTATTACATGATATATCCTTGAGGAAAAAAACAATCAATTAATGATCTAATTTTTTTTAATCATAAAACATCATTTATTTTTTAGTGGGTAAATAAAATGATTATTATTTTTTGGGTTGGATAAATAATATTATTTTTGAAATCAAGGTAAAGTGCATCCAATCATTCGATTAAGAAAGGCAGATAATTGAGCTGGGAGGATTATCAATTATGTAACGCTCCGTTTGATGTATAAAAGATTAGTAATTAGAGTGATTAAAAAATAAGAGATAATGATAAATAACATAGTGATATAAAATATATGATGTTTGGTATGATTTTAAAATGTGGATTAATTTTGTGTATTATCTTGAAATGATCAAATATCCTCACTATTTGTATATAATCACCCTACCTAAATATGAATCCATTTTCAATGACTTTGTTTATTATACGTTGATTAATTCTTATTATTTTGTTATTAATTCATCTTTATTTTACTAATTATTATTTTTTCGATTCGTCGCTGTTATTATTTATCAAAAAATTCTTTCTTATTATTTATTATTAACTTTTTTTATTATACAAATTCTGATATTAATAGTAAAAATTCATTTTTTTATTTTCTAAAATTATTTTTTATACAATTATTATTCTCGTTATAATTAATGATTTAATTTTTTATTATTGATATTAATTCGTCTCTTCTCATTTATTATTATTATTTTACATCTTATTATTTATTTATTATTATTATTATTTTGAATAATATAATTTGAAAAATAAGTAAAAATTAAATAGTGAGTAGTAAATCCGTAAGCTGGGTTTAAGACGATTTTTAAAATTAACAATTATATTTAATTGAATAAACTTTTATATTTTAATATTTATTTTGAATTCTTATCATAAATATTATTAAATCATATGTATAAATTTAGTTCATACTAGTTATTATTTTAAAAGATAAAACATGAATTATACATTATTGTCTTGGGTTGTATAAAAAATCATATGGACAAGCTGTGATGGTTCATCTCCCATATAATATGTACAGTGCGGGCTATGCACAGGACATGTGAGAACCCACACGATAATTGAGAGTACCAATGCTTATATCAAACGTATGATGACGAGTGATTACTGATTAACCATCTTTTTATCATGTCAACCAAACTAACCCAAGGGACGAAGGCTAACAAAAGTTGGGGATGGGACTCACTGGTTCATGATTGTGCCCATTTCCGTGAAAACAGAGAAGAACTAAAAAGTGGTACCCAACAATCTTTCATTAATCTTTACTCTTCTTTATAATATTTTGATGAGTAAGTTTTTTGTGAGATGGTCTCACGAATATTTATCTGTGAGACGGTCAACTCTACCGATATTCACAATAAAAAGTAATATTCTTAGCATAAAACATAATATTTTTCATGGATGACCCAAATAAGAGATTCGTCTCACAAAATACGACATGTGAGACCGTCTCACACAAATTTTTGCCTATTTTGATTACTATTTTTAAAAAAATATATAATCAAATCCTGAATTACAGAGAAGCAATAAAATTTTGCCACATAAAAGGAACGACTCCACATATTTTTTTAAAATTCCGATTTTTTTAAAGATATTATAACTATTAAATCAAATCCTGGATTACATTGTTCTCAATAAGCAAAGGAATAACATCATTACATATTACATACATTTATTTTCATTATCTCACTATTTCTTGCTAATCCATGAGCCAGAAAATTGGCTGTTTGAGGGCAATGAAGTATGGAAGATTCTGGTGTAGAGGAACAAGCTGAACGTATTTCTTCCAAGATTAGAGCACCCATAGTATAGCTTTGAGAGAATCTGATTAACAATCGATCTCATCGCCATCAAAATACTTTCCTTAATAGCGACTAATTTCGATTTACATTCATAGTCTAAGTAACATGAATGAAGAGATTTGGTGATACCCCATTAGAATCCGGGTCAGCATTAACCCGGTTTGTTACTTGGAACCCGGTTTGTTACTTGGATGGCCGAGATCATGACTCATGTGCCGGTTAAAGTTTCCTAAAGACCCGGGCAAGGCTTCTCGTCCCGGGCATTGTGGCTCTGCCCGGGCTCTATACCAATAGCCCGGGCCCTCACTGAACCACCCGGACAGTCGGCGCTTCTCACCTTCCCGGGCAGTCAAGAGCCCAGGCTGTTTTATGAGTTCCCGGGTACGTCATCACTTAGGTCATCTCGAAACTTGCACCATACTCGAGTGAGATCGATACAGGCAGTCTAATCTGTCAGAACAACTTGGGCTTGGAGTGTCCTAGAAGTCATCAGAAGCTATAATTATGGGCAGCCGACTTACCATACTTAGTAGGTGGCACGAGAATCGAGGTACCTACTCCATTTTCTACTATAAATAACATGTATTAATGTCATTTAGTGATTCTGAAATCTTTGAACTCTAATTATTACACATATTTTCTTTCAAATATTGCTTGTGTCCATCTTCAACCTCCTTACTTTAGCATCGGAGTGGCTACGCCGGACACCCCTCCGGCGCCCATTCACGAGTTCTTTTCATTGTTTGCAGGTGCTACCACAGCCATTATCTTCAGAGACGGATGTATTCTAGGGCTGTACTGGGCTGTAGCCCAGCGCACTTTTTTAATAATTTAGCGACGGTTTTTCAAAAACCGTCGCTAATATTTGCGACGGTTTTAGTAAAACCGCCGTCGATCTGGATCGACGACGGTTTTAATTGCACCGTCGCTACTAGTGACGGTTTATTCAAACAGTCGCTATTAGCGACTGTTTTTTGAAAAACCGTCGCTAATAGCGACGGTTGTTTCAAAAATCGTCGTACATCAATGTCTTAGTCCAATCAAGTCCCGTCCATTTACAAGGATGAGACCAAATTTATCCTCTGATCCGCCCCACCTCAATTCTACAAAATTTCTCTCCCAAGTCCCAAGCCCTTTAGCGACAGAATAGAATTGCGGACTCCTGAAGAAATCGAATTGCTCATCGGCAAGGCAACAATCCAGGTAAGAATCGGCTATACATTTTTTATTTTGTTTTTTATAGCTTCTCTGTGTGTGATTTGTGGTTTCTTGATTGTTTGTTGTTGAGTTGTTGAGTGACTATTAATTGTTTATTTGGTTAATAATTATTTTATTTTTGTTTAGGATTATAAATTGAACTATTTCAAAATGGAATATCAATCTGTTGCAAAGAAAGGAAAAACATTGATATCCTCTTTCTTTAAGAAGAGAGATCGTCAAGCTAGTAAAGATAATTCAATTCCTACGGTCCTTACAATGCAACATCAATCCAGTGAAAGTCTTCTATTTCCCAATATCCAAATTTATTCATGTTCCTCTCCTAGAGACGATCATCAGTCTTCGTCTACTTTTATTGAACGAGATCCAGGAAAAAGAAAATAGATATGTGAATATCATGTTAATGTACGAGATGCGATAAGACGTTCATATCTAAATATGGGGCCTTATCAACCAGATATGTTGGAGTATCCAGGTACAAAATTTGGAAGCCAGAATCGTCGTTTTCAGAAAAAATGGTTTCAGAAATTTTATTGGTTGGAGTATTCGCCTTCAACAAATAAGGCATATTGTTTCTATTGTTTTCTTTTCCTGAATGATGTTAATTCATCTAATATCTCGGCATTGGTCAATGAAGGATTTGACAATTGGAAAAGGGTAAACCAAGGAAAAACATGTGTTTTTCTTGCCCATATTGGTTCTGCAGCTTCTTCACCTCATACTATGTGTGAGAGAAGGGCTGAAAATTTGATGAGGCCCTCACAACATATTGATAAAGTGATGAATGCACAATCTAAAGAGGAAAAAGAGAAAAATCGTCTGCGTTTGAGCACCTCAATTGTAGCTCTTCGTTGGCTAGCACTTCAAGGTTGTGCTTTTAGAGGTAACGATAAATCTCTATCTTCATCAAATCGTGGAAATTTTCTTGAATTGGTGAAGGCTTTTGCAAAAATGAATATAGAAATTGATGAAGTTGTGCTTGAGAATGCTCCAAAAAATGCCCAATATATCGCTCTAGAAATTCAGAAAGAGATTTTACATATTATGGCCAATAGAGTACGACAGATGGTTCGTGAAGAAGTTGGAGATAAATACTTCTGTATTCTTGTTGATGAAGCCCGAGATATATCTAAACGAGAGCAAATGGCCATTATATTGAGGTTTGTGAACAATCATGGGATTTTGACAGAAAGATTTTTTGCCATCAAAAGTGTTAGTGACACTACCTTAATGAATTTGACAAATGAGATATCAAATGTTCTTGTTCATCATGATCTCCATGTTAAGAAAATCAGAGGCCAAGGATATGATGGTGCTAGCAATATGCGTGGAGCGTGGAATGGACTTCAAGCATTATTTCTCAAAGATTGTTCCTATGCATATTATGTCCACTGTTTTGCACATCATTTACAACTGACATTGGTTTCTGCAGCTAAGGATGTTAGTGTTATTTGGGAATTCTTTTCTCATTTGGACAATATTGTTAATATTGTCACTTCTTCTACTAAGCGCATTGCTGAATTACATACTGCACAGAGAAATGAAATTGAGTATATGTTGTCAATTGGAGAACGTGATTCTGGAAGTGGTGCAAACCAGATTGGTAATTTGCAACGAGCAGGAGCTACTCGTTGGAGTTCTCACTATGATTCGGTAAAAAGCTTGATAGGTATGTACACTGCAACTTGCAAAGTTTTTGAAGTTCTCAGTGATTATTCTCCAAATGGAAGAGTTAAGGCTGAAGTTCGGGGGATTTACAGAAACATGGCAAGCTTTGAATTTGTGTTTATTTTGCACTTAATGCATAAAATTATGAGAACAACAGATACTCTTTGTCAAATTCTTCAAAGAAAATCTCAAGACATTTTGACTGCTATCACATTTGTCACTACTACCAAAACTTGCCTTCAAGAATTTAGAGAATGTGGGTGGAATGAATTTCTTCAGGAAGTTAAAGCTTTTTGCTCAAGAAATGAAATTGATGTACCTGACCTTGATTGTCTATATAAGATTGGACGTTCCTGTCGGCAAACTACAATAGAACATCACCACTTTGATGTTTTTAATGCAGCAATAGATTTCATTTTGATGGAGTTAAATACTCGGTTCAATGAGTCATCGGTGGAACTTCTTTCTCTTAGTACAGCTTTAGATCCTAAAAATTCATTTGACTCATTTAACAGTGATGATATTTGCAAGCTTGCGAAGAAGTTTTATCCTGGAGATTTCACAGATCAAGAAATTGTTGCTTTGGAGTATGAATTGATACATTATAAACTTGATGTGATGCAGAATTTAAAGGTTTCTACACTTGTTGAGTTGTGTCAGCAATTGACCGAGAGTGGACGGTCAAGTGTTTATGTTATGTTGACTAGATTGATTCATCTTGTTTTGACATTACCTGTGTCTACTGCCACTACTGAGCGGGCATTTTCAGCAATGAAGCATGTGAAGACGGCACTTCGCAATAAAATGGAGGATGCCTTTCTTGCCGATTGTTTGACACTCTATATTGAACGAGATTTAACTAAACATATTGATGTAAATTCTATTATTGATGAATTTTATGTTTTAAAATTTCGTAGGGCACAACTTCGTTGAACGATATAATGTAAATTTTTTTTTAATAATATATAACTTATCATATTGACTTCAAGCCCCCAACTTTTATTCCTGGATCCGTCCCTGATCTTCACTCAAAATTCCCACACTAAAAATTGTTGATCTGATCCGTTGGAGCTTCTTACCTGGCTCACCAATTTCATCAAGAGTATATCAAGATTCATCATCGTGGGTGTACAACCAGATTTCATAATATCGACACTTTTCCAATGCATTACACATCGACGCTTGTTGTAGTTAGATTTATGGCCGAAATCGAAGTAGCTAGAAAGTAAATAAAGTGATTAATTAATTAAGCATGCAATTCAAATCACACGCACTCACTCGTATATTATTTTAAATAATATTAAAAGTAAATTCAAATCACATTTTGCTCCAAAATTCGATTTTTTTAATGAAGAAATGTTTTTAAGATACATAATTCGATTCTACCATAGCAGCGATGAGTAGATCTCTTGTGAGACGGTCTCACAAATATTTATCTGTGAGACATGTCAACCTTACCGATATTCACAATAAAAAGTAATACTCTTAGCATAAAAAAATATTTTTCATGGATGACCCAAATAAGATATTCGTCTCATAAAATACGATTCATGAGATCGTTTCATGCAAGTTTTTGTTAACAGCGAGAGACATATAATGCATCGTGGAGAGTGTCATGTGGTGTTCCACGGGCATATATCATACCAAATTTACTCGATTCTTTCTGGGATATTTAGGGGAATAAACTCGGTCAATTTTCGTTTTTAAAAAATGATCATCTCTAAATACATTTTAGTGTTTTCAGAAGATCAATTTTTTTTGAAAAATGTTTGATGAAAGTTATTTTACTATCCATCCCATCAAATTTTTTTAGGACAATATTTTAGAATTGATCAAATGCCGTACAATGAGGGAATGTGGGATGGAATGAATCGTAAGGCAATAAATTTTAAAGATTCACGTGAATGTAAATCACTGAATGGTAATAAATTCCAACTGACAATAAAATGGATTTTGATATTCTGTTGGTTGAAAACACATCCCAAGTACGTGTTATCGTCTCGTTTAATCTGACAATTTTTTAAATTTATCTCATGTGATGTGATGTGTCCATGAGATGATCACGTGATCATCTCGTGTAAAAAAATGCACAACACAAAATGCTGTTTTTTCAACACAGTAGAATATCCAATCCCAATAAAATATATAAGAAGATAAACTGGCAAAATCTTCACTCCACTTGACTCGAGTTATTACTCCTAAAATACAGATCCGGGAAGAAATAAAATATAACATAACATAACACCCCCAACCAAAAATAAACAACTCCAACAAAATTATGAAAAAAAAAACTTTACCGGAAAATGGAAAGAAACAAATATTTTAAGTCAAATCCTCGAAACATTTTCTGGAATAGCAAAAGATGCTACGGACAGCTCATCTAATGAACGGCAGCGACCGGCGGGGTGTAGCTGATGCTTCTCTGGTTAGGCAAGGCGAGCATCGCCGTGTGATCTATGAAATCCTTGAGCGCAACCACCGATTGCAGAATCATTTTCAGATCCTGCGCGCAAGCGAAACCCATGTTGCCAATCCTTCGAACGGCGTAAACGTAGAAAGTTACACATCCTTTCCTGAATTTGAACCGGGACATTTCGCAGCCCGTCAGCCCTCTGATCAGCTTCTTATTCACTTCACCCATGGGAATCTCCGGCGGCCAGAATCTATCCATCGCGGCCTTCATATTCTCCGATTCCAGAACGAAGAGCACCACCTTGGATTTTTTCGTCCCCAGACCTAATGTGAGCGTGTGCCAAGCCTCGTGAGCGAGGATCGTGAAGTTGGTAGGCACGTACACGGTGGTCGAAGGGAACCGCGGTTTGGGTTGGTTGTGGTAGTTGGCGGGAGGAATGGAGAGTAGGCGGAGTAGTTCGAGAGTACCGGCACGTCGGATAGTGAAGGATTTTACGATGAATTGGCCCCCAAATCTGAGACCCTTGACTTGTGCGCTGGGTTTGAAGGAGAAATCAGATGTGGGTCTGGTTGTCTGGTCGTTCGGGTGCTGGTGCTTCTGCTTCTTCTTGCAGCAGCTCTTGATCTTCTTGTTCAGTTTATCTTCCATGGACTGATGGAAGGTACAGATACGGGTTCTCTAATGGCGGATGAAAAAAGGAAAGAAGAATTCGTTGGTGGGACGTGATGATTGATGAAGAACTCTCACCTTTAGATTTTGACAATAAGTAAATTATGCTGACAATATACTTTTAACTAAAATCACTTTAATTTTGGCTTTAAAATTTACGGCCATGCCCGTCTACCTAGCACTATTTTTGTATACATCAAATATTTTTATTAATACTCGATTCAAATAATAAAATAATTTTTTTATTTTAAAAATATTATTTTTTATTATAAAAATTAATTATATCGACCACCGTTACGAGAGATTTACTCGTACGTATAAAATATACTAGTCGTTACGTACATATATCACGCGTGCCTCATATAATATACAAATATATAATTACAAAATCTAAAAAATTACTTATGTGGAAAAATCACTATTCAACTATTATTTACATGAAATTTGAAAATAACATACAAATATTATGTGAATATAATTACAGAATCTAAAAATATATTTACTCTGTTCAATTTGCGGCCTAAATTAAGGAAAGATACGTATTGAGTTCACAATATTATCAATTTCTTACTCGCTTCGAGTAATTTGAATCAACTTTATACATGCATAAGCTGTTTAGTCAGGAATGCTTAGATCAGAATATATGGTTTCCTCTCAATTTCTTTATAGGAAAGAAATTTTTTACTAACATAAAATATTTATTGAAATATATTTAGGTTTGGAACAACAATTGAACATTACAATTTTTTTTAAAAAAAACATCAAACCAGAGCAACAAACGATCAACACGTGAAACCAAAGGATAAATTTTTGTACCTGATCAAGTTATTAGTTTTTTTTTTTTTATAAAAAAAATCTTACATTCTAAAAATGTTCGATAAATTATCTAGGAATCCTTTGAATTTTTCTATTATCTGGGTATTACCTGTGTTTACCTCTTCGCAATTGATTCATTCTTTTAATAATAATAATAATAAAATGTATTAATTTGATTGTAAAAAAACGAAGGAAAAAATATTTAAAATGCAACTGATATTATTTTATATGTTGGTGTATTTAAAAAAAAACTAAATAAAATGCAACTGCTATCCCATAAATCGTTTTCCACCACCATTTTATTTTATCAAATGTCACAAAATTTTATTTTTTTGAAGACCATTCATACAAAAAATATTAAATATCCAGATGTGTCACTGCTCACACTAAAATCTAAAAGAAAACTCCAGACGCAAATAGAAGTCGGGGCTTGTAGGACGCTATCTAAATTTTGGACAAGAAAAATATATGATATTCGGTAATAAAAAAAAAAAAAACAAAATATAGTAACTAAAATCTAAAAATTACATGCAAAAACTTGCACTTTTAATTAGAAACCATACAAACTAACACATATTCTTTCAATTTAACCATAATAGTAGTAACTTTCAAGAATTATTATTATTTTTTGGTGGAAAGATCAACAAATTTCACCCCACCTTCGAGTTCTGTTCACCACCCAGGAAAAAAATTCCAGGAAAAGGAAAAAAACGACAAACCAATCCGAACAATATTGTTTACTAATTTTTCTTAATCTAAAAATCTTACCTAGAAATTCGAGTGGGGATGAAATGCCATCCTCAAAAGCCAAGTTGAATAATTGCAACCCCCCCCAAAAAAAAAAAATGAGTCTCAGCAATTTCAGCCTTTAATTCATAGACTACGTGGTAATGGGTTATCTTCAGCGTGTGGCCACTGAGGATGCAAAGTCCAGTCCTTTCAAATTTGTGTACCCTTTTTAAATTCCCTTTGCAGTAAGTTCGTTCTCCTACAACTTGTAATTGTACACAACCAAGTCGAGTCACGGTTAACAACAATGGCAGCCGCCCTCTCAACTGCCGGAGTCGTTAACCATCTACCGGTGCATACTTCTTGATTTTATGTTTTACGTTCTATGTCGGCCTTTTACAGATTCAATACTTGTTTAGCTAAACATTAATTACGAAGGAAATATACTCGAAGCCTTTTCTGAATTGGTTTTGATTAGCTTGATCAAACTTCAAACCTTTTCAGAGTTTAAAAAAGAAAAATACTTAAAGTCATGGCTTTGCTTAGCTTTTACATATTAAAAGTCTTAAGCTTTGTTATAAATGAATATGCACGTGTGTATATAATTATGTTTTTTTCCACTTCACGATCTTGATCACTCGTTAATTGATCAATGGCAACTTCTTCGTTGTTTGAATGAAGTTAGCTTTATACTCGTACGAATCTTGGAGAAGAGTAAATAGGAACTTCAATTTTGCAACAAGACTTGGAATTTAGACATATGATGATGCAGCTGAACTTGCATGGATCCCGGTGCTGGAGCTGCGGTCCCGAGTTCTTCTTTCTTAGGCACCAGCTTGAAGAAGGTGAACTCCTCCTTTGTAGTCAAGAACCCATCTTCAAATTTGAAGATTGTGGCTGCAGAAGGGGCCAAAAAATCGATAGATGGGCTGGTCTAGGCAACGATATATCCGACGATCAACAAGATATTACCAGAGGAAAGGGCAAGGTTGATTCCCTATTCCAAGCACCCGACGGTATGGGAACGCACGATGCCATCATGAGCTCGTACGAGTACCTCAGCACTGGGCTAAAAACGTAGGTTTTTTCTGTCTGCATCTCACTTTATATACACGATTCTTGATTTCCAGGAAAATTATATACGAATATTTTTTACTAAAAATTCGACGAGGGCGTAGCTAGTTCTGATAATGGTGATCGTTGATGGCAGATATAACTTGGACAACACAATGGGTGGATTTTACATCGCTCCTGCATTCATGGACAAGCTTGTTGTTCACATTTCCAAGAATTTCATGAGCTTGCCTAACATCAAGGTGATTTTGATTGCTTCTGTGCATTATTTTTAGGCTATCCCATCCAAATAAATTGCGTGTTTTCTAACTTTAAACTAATGTTTGGTGCAGGTTCCTCTTATTTTGGGTATTTGGGGAGGGCAAAGGTCAGGGTAAATCATTTCAGTGCGAGCTTGTCTTCGCCAAGATGGGAATCAAGTGAGTGAAGTATTAACATATCTATGTATGTAGAGATTGTTATTTTAGAAAAATATTTTAGATATACAAAATGGCAGATTTGAGGGGACAGAAGTTCTACACGAACACATGCATTAATACAGAGTTTCGATGTGATATTAATTTTCAGGCTCTGTCGTATATATATATATTGTTAGCCCATTTTCTCCGACAAAAAAAACCTATCTACAGCCCCATCATGATGAGCGCCGGAGAACTGGAGAGCGGTAATGCCGGAGAACCGGCGAAGCTGGTCCGGCAGAGGTATCGTGAAGCAGCAGACATCATCAGGAAAGGCAAAATGTGCTGCCTATTCATCAACGATCTCGATGCAGGTGCCGGCCGTATGGGTGGAACCACACAGTATACAGTCAACAACCAAATGGTGAATGCCACTCTCATGAACATTGCTGACAACCCCACAAATGTGCAGCTCCCTGGTATGTACAACAAAGAGGAGAATCCGCGAGTCCCCATCATAGTCACGGGCAACGACTTCTCAACCTTGTACGCCCCTCTAATTCGTGATGGCCGTATGGAGAAGTTCTACTGGGCTCCTACTCGTGAGGATCGTATCGGTGTCTGCACTGGTATTTTCCGAACTGATAATGTCCCACAAGAAGCTATTATCAAACTGGTCGACACCTTCCCTGGACAATCCATAGGTAAGAGCAGACAGTTTATTCGACCCGTCCTTAAGAGTGATGATTAATTATTTATTTATCTTTATTTCTACTCATGTCCTATACCAGTTATTGTACAGTTCTACCATTTCTATAGAGTAATTACCCTCCACGAATCTAAAAATAAGCTTTGAACATTTTTTCTCAAATATTTCGAGTTAAATTTTACTGAAACCCAAACTGAATGTCCTCGCTGTCTTCCAGATTTCTTCGGTGCTCTGAGGGCAAGAGTATACGATGACGAAGTTAGGCAATGGATAAGCAAAGTGGGAGTAGAGAGCATCGGTAAGAAGCTCGTGAACTCGAGGGAAGGGCCACCGAAGTTCGAGCAACCAAAAATGACGCTTGAGAAATTGCTTGAATACGGGTTCATGCTGGTCCAGGAGCAGGAGAATGTGAAGAGAGTGCAGTTGGCAGACAAATACCTGAAAGATGCTGCCCTGGGAGATGCTAACAAGGATGCTATCGAAAGAGGGACATTCTACGGTAGAGTCTGAGTTTATTGCCTAATATTGTGCATAGTAGAAAGTTCTATTTTCCCTTGCTGTTCTACTACATTCCTTTGGCAGGCCAAGCAGCCCAACAAGTTGGAGTTCCAGTGCCTGAAGGTTGCACAGACCGAAATGCATCTAACTTCGATCCAACTGCAAGGAGCGACAATGGGTCGTGCCTATACACGAACTAGAATTGTTTCTGTTTTTCTGCCCAATGGGGTTGAAATGAGATAGGTTATTCGAGTAGTGTTTAGGCTACTAGTAAGAATTAGTTTTGTGCTGTGTACTGGATCTACTTTTGCATGTTTACTACCAAATGATTGAATGAAATATACAAGTGTGATGCATCACCAGGTATGCTCCAAATTTACAAGTAGCATTCAATTCCGAACAAGTCATATGTATCATACAACATAGATAGTTTAATGTACGTCCTCACTTACATTAATCTTTAACATATATTCCGAACAAGTCATACATGTCATACAATAGATAGTTTAAGTAATATGACCTCTCTTATATTAATCTTTATTACATATACCTTCCCCATCAGAACGAAGATTTTCTTGGCCAGAATCTACATGCTTGCTATGTTCTCGTTGCCATTTTCTTCACTTTCTTTCAGCCAGTCAAAAATTTCAAAATCTTCAAATCCTGCAAATTGGCAATGATCTAGTAATGTATAATGTAACACTCTTTAATGTATATTTCTCGACATATAGCAGCAGTACCAGGAACCCAAGGCTTCAAAATCGTCAATTGATGATCCTAAGAGCGTAGCATTGCCTAAGGGTGGATCAACAGCCATCCAGTCGGCAGTTTCTGAACTTTCAGAGCCTATTTCTTTCTCCATTATCCAATCTTCAATGATCTCAAATTTCTCATAAGAAATTGGATCCGTGCATCCCTGTTCTTTTCCACTTTGAATCATATCAAGTAATAACTAATAAGAAACAGACTATAACTTCAAAATCTATTAACAATAAAGTAAATCAGTTGTAAATTCTACTTACACGTGCTTTAAGGACATGTTATACTGAACAAAGACAAGGTCACTGAGTCTCTGGTGCTCCAAACAATTTTTCCTTTCGTGCATGTGTTCTAGAGGAATGTGATTAAGCTTATGAGGGAACAAACTGCAAGTTTGGCTGAGAATTCGAATAGCCAAGTGAGCCAAATTCGGGCATCCCCCACCATATGCTGACCACCACTCAGCTAAAACAATCAAATAGGATATGAATAAGTTCATGAATACCATATTATTCATCAATCAAGAAGACAAATTTCCAATTGTCATGGTATGCCAACAAATTATCTTTTGAAAAATGTGCTCGCAGGTTCATGCTAATTTCGCTTAGGGGGTGATACGTGAGGGGGGCTTTTCTTTTTGTCAAGAAACATACTTTTGATACCACACATCAAGAGTGTTGTGCTATCGATCCTCAATCACAGCATCTTTGTTGCAAAAGTTAAAGTTATTAAGAGGGAAGTGGAATAGGGCATTGTGCAAATTTAAGAGGGATCCATCAAAGTGGGATGATGTGAAAACAAATATAAATGTAATGTAAACCGATATTAGAAAAGGAAACTCACTGGGGAGTAAAGTATCTCTAGCTCTAACAGCCATCTTTCGCCCAAAATCTCCCACAGCACCTTGGAACGATGCTGTTTCCTTCATAATTTTGTCTTGAATCTTAGGGTCAGAAACCAATTTCTCTATACAATCATAAACTAGTGATCGAAAATGATGATGCACATCCCCTTCAAGATTGTAAAAAAATCTGGGGTTAAAATAGAAACCAGCTGCATGAAGGGGATGATGCTGAACTTGTTCCCACCTACGATCAATGATGTTCCAATAAAGTAAATAGTCTTCCGTATCGGCAAGTTCCTTTTTAATTGTTTCTTTGGCTCTGTAAATTCCAGCACATACATATCCCATAGCAGGCCTCTTTTCACTACAAACAATCCTCTGAAGTCGCAAGAGTGGATCTGTTAAACGAATAATTGAGGCACATGTAGACCAGAACGATTCATTATTTACATAATTTTGTATAGAAAATGCCACGGGTTTTTTTGAGTACGGGCTTTCCATCCACTCCTCGGAAGCAATCATAGACTGCAAATAATGTCGAACATTTAACATCCTTTTTAATGTAGCAAAATCTGTTGAGTAGCGAGTAATTCCCAGATCAACTAAATCAATCCCAAATGTGAATCGCCTCATCATGTTCAAAACAACATGATTTGAATAAACAAATCTTGAGATTGATTTTGCTTGGTCAAGTATAATCTTCACCCTTGGAAGTTCTCCAATGTCCTTTAGCATTAAATCAATGCAATGAAGAGTACAAGGACTCCAAAAAACAGTTGGACATGTGTCGGAAAGTCTCCTCCCGGCAATGATGTACCGATCTTCGCTACTTGTTACTACTTGCAAAACATTTTTCATACCAACTTCTTCCACTGTCTGCTTAAGTAAATCATAAAGGGCATCTGCAGAACCTCCGGTGTCGGATACATCAGCAGATCTCAAAAAGACTGTACCTAGTGGACAATACACGAAAAAGTTAACAAAGGTCTTACCCTTTTTCAAATTCCGCTCATCCACCAAAATAGTGCACCCATTATTTTCCCAATCTCTTCTACATTTATCAACATCACTCCTGGATTCATGTACCGCATTTTTCAAAATCCAGCTCCTAAGATCATGGAAAGATGGGCTAATAGCCTCTACTCCCTGAGAGGCAATCGCATCAACCATTGGCTTAAAATAAGCAGAATTTACAGCTTCCGCAGGTAACCCCACATCGAAGAAAAACCGTCCCAATGCCATGTAAACTGGATCGCTAATCTTCTTTGTTTTCATAGCTTGGAAACTATTGAAAGCAATAGCATTAGCATTGGCCACATCAGGCGCTTTCCTAATCCTCCCTTTCTTTTTTCTACCACCTATATTGCCGCTCACAATGTCTTCTCTACTCGAATATACATCCACATTGTGCTCAAGCAATTCAGGAACGGGAAGCAAATCGACGTCAGTCTTTAAATCACAATTATTGCTTAATGGATCGACAACAATAGTCCCTGGATTATCATAACTAGAGGTCTCCTCTGTAAGCTTCTGTTTCTTCCTCTTCTTTGCCGCAACCCCATTTAAGCTCTCGAGCATTTGGAGCCGTACATCAGGTAGAACTCTCAAGCAAGTCGCCGCATTCCCTTTCTGGCACGCGAGGTGTTCTTTAATCCTATGAATCCCACCACCTTTAAAAATTTTCTCACAGTATATACACTTGAGCTGAACTTTATCCCCAATCTTATACATTTGACAATGCTTCCAAGCTGGGTCATGCTTTTGCGGAGTCACTGCTACTGGTTCCAAATCCGAAGCCATTTCACATGAAGATTTCACCTTTACAGAAAAGAACACAAATCACTTTCTGGGCAACCATTATTCTCCTCCCCACTCCCAAAACATGAAAAAAAATGCCAGAGAAGACGAGAATCTTGAAACGAAAAACCGAACCTAAGTCTGAATCACGCAGACGCTCATTTCAATCCAACCAAACGAAGAACAAACAACCCTTTTTATCACAAAAAATAAAAGCTTGAGAGAAAAACAATAGAAATTCAATTCTCAAACATGCAAATGTAGTCGAAAGCAACAGATAAACACTATAAGACCCAATAAACATTAATTAATTTCGGCAATGGCCATTCAAAAAGACATGAATTCCGAGGTGGTGGTTTATAAGAAATTACTCGACTGAAGTTAATTAATCACCTTTTTTTGTGAAACTCGATCGAGAATCGTGGGGGAATTGAAACGAAACCGAGTTAGAGGAGAATTAGGTTTTTTGTTTATAGAAAGGCAAAGAGTCGAAAGAACAACCGGATAGACCGGTTATGTAATCTGGGCTTATCCAAGACCCGGTCCATTTTGGGAGTTTGCCAAAAAATGAAAGCCTCATATTTCAATAATTTTGAGGGAAAATTACCTAAAAACATAATGAATTTTTTCCCCGTATTTAGTTCTTTTTAGAATATATATTATTTATTTTTTCATATAAAATCTATCGAAATTTCAATTATTTCTTCTCAATGGTCTTAACTCATGTATACATTAATTATTTTATTTTATTTTGATTGATTGATTTATCTACATTTATTTAGTGTATATATTTTATTGATAAAATTATTTCACATAATCTAATTTTTCTATTTGTAACATTAGTATATGTTTGATTGTATATCGATTATTTCAATAAATAATTATTTTATCGTAACTAAAAAAATAAATGATACTATATAAAATGGATACAAAAATAATATATCATAGGCCGATCTCAAAATAAACCTTATTATTTAAGTTTGTATCTTGTTTTATTTTTTCTTTTCTTTTTTTTTTTTTTTTTTTTGTATCAAAGGGTCCTAAAATATCGGATTATATGATTTTAACCCAGTGATACACGTTTTCAGAAGACTTGAATGAAAAATTTATTTAGCACAAGAAATATTAGAACAAGGTAGCTGATACAGTCAAATATTGTGATTATCCGAATTATTCTGTTAGTTCGTAAACGAGTTCAAGTAGCTGGTGGATAGAAATCTTTGTGGGTTATCACCTGCGTCACAAACAAACGTAAGAGGCGCCGAGGTTTTCTCGACCTAGACACTCCGACGCTCAAGTCAGAAAATAATTCAAAGATGTTAATTGAAAGCTAAAAAGTAGTTTAAGCATAAAATCATCCTCATTTGAATAATGAGAATCCTCTCATATTTATAGATTTTTTTGGAGTGTATAATGGGCTTGGGCTTTTATAATTAATTGTGGGCTTGGGCTTTTATAATTAATTTGAGCTTCAATAATAAATTGAATAATTAAATTGAATCATTACCTATCAATAGCCAAAGTCAACTATCCTCTTTACGGGTGGCCATTGCTAAGAAAAAGAAGAAGATAAAAATGGATGTGATATGACACTGGTTTAGTGCGATGTTTAGCTCGAATTCTATAATAATGTAAGCTAAAATCAATTAAATATTTTGTCATTACCAATAGATTTTTTATCATCATTTTATTTTACGAGTCAAGCAGTAGAAAAATATATTATATTTTTTAGTATATCACAATATTAATAGATGTTCGTTGTAAAAGTCAAAATCTTAGAAAATATTAATTATATATGATCCATTGGTATAACCAAGAATAATTCTCTCCGCGGACAATCCAACAAATAGCGGAGATACCCATGCGGTATTAAAAATTACATTCTTTTATTTAAGTATTCTTTGTAATATAAATTGATTGATGATAGAGTTTAAGGCTCCGTTTGGACAAAACTCTTTTAGTGTTTTATATGGTAAAAAAATTTGAAGCATGTGTTTGGATAAGATTTTTGTAAAACGTTTTAAAAAAATATTGTTTAAAAAGTGTACCCAATTAGTATAATTAAAAAAAAACAATGTAGATATATTTTTTGATATTTTTAGAAATTAAGACAATGATGAAAATAAAAAAAAATCTTTTTTAATTGTAGAAATGTTTTTATACAATATTTGTCCAAACATATATTTGTTCTTAAAATAACTTTTAAATTTTTTTTTAAAAAAATAGTTTAATAAAAAAAAATTATAAGTACTTGTCAAAACGAAGCCTAATATTTAAGCTACTTCAATTGCATCTTTATTAAAAATTCATCAACAACCGTAAATTACTAAAAATAATTATTACATCTTTGGTCTCGTATATATCTTTTTTACTTTTTAATTTTAAGTTAAAAATAAAATTTTTTTACGTTATTACAACGTGGTAGTTTTAAAAAAAGACAGTGTATTCTAAAAAAAAAAAAAAAGACGAAATACTAGCAACATATATTGTTATATAGAATCTAGTAAGGCAAATCGGTTTTTATAATCAAAATCTTTGTCAACATATATTCAAAAAATAAACTAAAAAATTCAACATTGAAAAATAAAACTTATGTAAATAATTTTGGTTTATATATATATATAATAAAGTGAAAAGAACTCAAAATAATATATTTGGCTTAAAGGTATGGATCGATTTTGCTATAATGAACATTCGATGGGTATAAACATAATGTTAACCACTACAAACAAACCTTGTTAATGATGTAAAGTAACCAAATTATGAAAGTATAAAAAATGATTAATTTATTGCAAAATATTATCTGATCGTCTATGGACATTACCAAAAACCAAGAACTGTCATTATTAAGCTTGTAGCAACTAGACAATTAGAGAAATCATGAAACACTGAATTGGAATCTCCTATGGAAACTAATTCCAAGATTCTCAGTTGATTGGTGTATAAATATTGCACCAAATGTATAGGCACTAGGAAGAACATTCATTCACAAGTAGTCAGAATTATGGGCACAATGCAAGAAGATGAAGGATTAGGCTATGGAAGCTCCTTGCCTGTGCCAAGTGTTCAAGAAATCGTAAGAAATGATCCCACGAATATCCCCGAAAAGTACATCAAAGACGACGAGGATAGACCTAAAGATTCTGATATATCCCATCTTTCTTTACATATTCCTATCATAGATCTTTCTCTGCTTTCCGATGGAGACGAAGCCGAAAGAAGAAAGTTGGATGTTGCATGTAAGGAATGGGGTTTCTTCCAGGTAAAAATGTTGAAAGTGCAAAACTATTATTGATTCATCGTCTATTAATCCAAAGTTATAGATATATTTATTGTGTTGATGCCTGATGCCTTAACATATGTGGACTAAATTTATATAATATAGTTCAATGGATCCCTTCATTATATATGAACGAAAAAGAAAAATGGTAGCATATGATAGAATGGGATGCAGGTAATTAACCACAACTGTGATGAAGTTATACCCAACATGAAGGCAAGTGTAGCGGCGTTTTTCGCTCTCCCATTAACGGAGAAGAAGAAATATGCGATGGCCGTGGATGATATTCAAGGATATGGACAAGGTTACGTGGTCTCGGAGGATCAAAAACTCGATTGGAATGACCTTATTTTCTTGATGACACTGCCATCCAATACGAGGAATATGAAGTATTGGCCTCTCACAATACCCTCTTTCAAGTATGTTTGGTTTCATTTAATATGGTATTAGCTCTTTTGCATTTGCATGATATACTACACAGTTTAAAATGAGAACGTACATGCATTAATTTTGATGAGTTTCATATTATTCTTTTTACTAACAGGGAATCTGTAGACGAATACGCGGTCGAAATTCAAAGGGTGACGGATGAAATATTTAAAAACTTGTCGTTATTAATGGGGAAGGAAGAAAATTGTCTGAAAGATTTGCATAAAGGTGTGAAACAAGGCATTAGAATGAACTATTACCCAAACTGTTGTAGGCCTGACTTGGTACTTGGAGTCAGCCCACATTCTGATGCTAGTTCAATCACTCTACTCGTGCAAGAAGATGAAATCACTGCACTACAAATAAAGCACAAGGGGGAATGGGTGCCAGTTAAGCCTATCCCAAATGCGATTGTTGTCAACGTAGGTGATGTTCTCGAGGTACGTGTCTATTTGTTTTATGGTTGAGTTCAAGCTAGCTACCCTAAACTTGAGATTAAATATATCTAAACTCTCGTGTAGCTGACCTTATATATTTTTGTGATTTTCTAATGGACAAAATCTATATATATATATACGTTGTCTTGGTTATGGAGGCTTGGAGCAATGGGATATACAAGAGCATCGAGCATAGAGCGGTTACTAACGAAGAAAAAGGAAGAATATCCGTGGCGGCATTCGTGATCCCAGGCAATGAGGCTGAGTTGAACCCAGTGGAAACCATGGTGGACGATGATCGCTCCCCACAAATTTACAGAAATGACGTTAAATATATAGATTATCTTAGATACACTCTAGCCAAGAAAATGGATGGCAAGTTGGCAAACATAGAATATCTCAAGTTGGAGACCTAAGTTTCATTTGGGCCGACAAATCAACTCCCAAAACTTCATTCTTTTTTGAGCTTTGTTTGTTTGAAGAATTATATATATATATATATATATATATATATATATATATATACAAACCTTCATTCTTTTTTGAGCTTTGTCTGTTTGAAGAATTATATATATACATCTACCGTGCACACCTATGTGAGCACCGATGAGGTGTCACTCACCCATTGGATGCACAATTTTTCATCCCAACATAGGTCCAATGAATAAAACTAAAATTATTTATACAATGGTTAGATGACTAAAATCAAAACTAAACGATCTATAAGAAATTATTCAACAAATTATAATCCAAATAAACAGTTTTAATTTAATTTTTTTTAATGAAAAGCTCAATTAACATATAGTTAATGTTAGAAATCATGGTCTTTGTTTTGATTACCGAAAACGATAAAAGATAAACACAAGAACACACGAAATTTATAGTGATCAGCTCTCGATGTGGGAGCTACGTCCATTTGTCACCGTCGCAAATTTTCGCTATAACGAAACCAAGAAAAACAAATAGAATTTTTACAAAACTATGACATATCTCAAAATTATTTTCTCGTCACTCTGTGTTTTTATTTATGTGACTACTAACATAATGACAGTTCCAACTGCAGAGGCAACGACTCCTCACCCCTCAATAGAGAAGTCCAAATGAAGTTACGCACAACTTCAATTTTCAACTGTCACAGTTTTCGTTAACATATATATCAATTGAATTGCGAATTTTTTCAATGTTCTCAAGAGCTAGAATCCATCCTCCAATGCTGATCTTATGAAGTGATATCAAACATGTATATTTTTTCGCAACGAAGTACTCATCCTTAGTTATAGAAGTGCAACAAAGTTTTGTAATTTCGAAACTCAGCTAACAACATAATCACCTAATGTGTAAACAAATTTAGCAGTACTCTATCTACATCTACATCACCAGTCATGTCAGTATAATGCTCTGTGATACCAATTGTTCAGAATTATGGTTTTAGTATTGATTATCGAAAGCGATAAACGATGACGAAAGATAAACACAAGAGTACACAAGATTTACAGTGATTCTCTCACATTCTTTAAGTGAGAGGTACTCCAACTTGCCACAGTTTCAAATTTTCATTATAATGAAATCAAAAAAACAAAAGAGAATTTTACAAGAACATGTCCCCTCTCAAAATTATTTTTTTGTCACTCTATGTTTTTCTCTCTGTATGTGAATGCTAATACATTGACAGCTACCAACGGATATAATTAATATCAGAGCTACATTAATATATGTAAAACACCTAAAATACCCTGAAATAAAGGATTAAGCTCCACACACATATTAACAGTTACAAGATCATTTACATGTTTCCCAATATACAAAATATGGTGTATATATTATACACCTTTTGTGGTTATAGAAAATCATTCGATTTGTCGGTGTATTTTTGTTTTATTATTTTTTATGACGATGGAACCCACAGTTGCTATATTTCGATACGTACTTGATAAACTCTCGAACTAATGCAGTCACTTGCAAACCACGTTAGTTAGGTAAATATACTAGATAGACAAATCATGTGAGACAATCACACTCTAGAAAATATTGGTAGGAAGAGTTGAACTCATAACTATTGATCAAAATATTAACATACTTCATCAACTCGAACATCTACGAGTGATTATTTTTGTTTTAATTTGATGTAAGAGTGTCGAAGGAGCAAAAGGGGTTAAACTGTAAAAATTAAAAGCTTGAGGGATGAAGTGAAAAATAATCAGGGTTTAAGGACTTAAAGTAATTTAATTATACAGAATCAAAAAATAAAATAAAAAACCAATACCAACATGACGGCGTGGCATGAAAAAATTTTATGGATTACATGGTTCCGACATAAATTCCAAAAACTTGCGAAGAAAATGTGGTTTTCAAATTAATAATTAATAATATAATATAAGAAAGCCCTACGCGTTCGTGTCAACTCAATTCTTGTGCCTCGGAACCCACATAAATCCAACCAAGATCACATTTTTTTCTATATGATCCTGTAATTTCAGCGGAATCCATCTGGGTAGGAACCTTGTTTCGTTTTCCAATTTTGGATGCTCGTGTAGCATTGCGAGTTTTTGTTGTTTTAATGGAAGCAATCATCATCAATGTTAGGAGAAATGGGATCGAATATTTCTCTCTCTGGAAGATTAATGTTTTTTAATGGCGATGTTATGCGTGCAAAAAAGATTGTATGGGGTTGCAATTTTGTGGTCATGTTTGCTTGGTAGTAAATTATTTGATGTTTTGTATTTGTAGCTCGTGTTATGAGGTGAACTCGAGCATACATTTTGCTCCAAATTGTTGGTTGTTTCGTTTCTTTTGTTCAGGAGGGTGGGATGGTGAAATGTGTGAAATTTGATCTAGAATAGTGTCCATGTTATTTTCGTCGGCAAAATTGGAGAGGAGTTGTCTTTGATTGATCGAATTGTTTAGATTTTGTGCTGGTGTATTAAGTGAACACTGTGTTGTTTGTTGGTTGAATTCTCTTTTTCATTAAATTGCGCGATTCTTCAACTATCAGCATTAACTTTAAGCGATAGTTGTTGCAAAGAAAGCATGATAGCTGCTTTTTTCCTATGTCAGAGATATATTTTACTGAATCTCATCAGTTGCTAACATGGAGAAGGTTGTGGATAACAACTTGTTTTGACAGGGAACTTTATTTAGAACATTTAGAATAAATGCTAATGATTTTAACTAGTTGTTTTTGGTTGTGATACTTTGCAAACACGTTGATTTTTTTAAGATACGATAGAGGGCTTGCAGCGAGTTGATGAAATTTGAGGATGGCGAGTTCATTTTTGTGACTAAAACAGGTGAGAGGTTGGCGTTCATGGGTCTGAGTGTATTTCCACTTTTATGCGTACAAAATTTTGATTTATAATCAAGTATAGGCATGGCTCAATCTGCAGAACCTTTGTTGTATTTTTCTATTTCTTTTGTCAGATGACTGTTAGTCTGTTACAGTTTATTACTTTTATTGAAGGATAAATTCGCATTCTGTGGGAAACAATTTGTTGTTTAGTGCCGCAACAGGTTTTGAAGTACCATGAGTTTTGTTTTCCGAGGCACGGGAGGAGATATAGAAACTGGTTTCCAAGGATTGATTCCTGAGCGGCGTGCAGTGGTAATATGCTAGCATTTTCTAGTTTTGCTTCTGTAAACCGTGGCTTGTCTTCATTTTTCTCACTGCACGATTATAATTCTCTCTCTGACACATGATTGTCATTTAATTAATTCTGAGCAGCGGGTTCATGCTGCACGACCAGTCAATTCAAACTCGCTTGCTTTTCTTGTCACAGGTATTATTTCTTATTACCATTTTATGTTGTTTCTTTTGTGCTAGTTCATCCCATTGACTGTTCTGCGATTTGTCATTTTATGTGGCAGTGCTATTGCTGTTTATGATTTTGAACTCGCATCAAATGTCTCCTAATTTTTTGGTTGGTGTTCTTCTCTATGAAATTGGCGTATTCACATAAATCCGTTGTTAAATACTAAATATTGAGTCATTACCCTCTTTTCAACATTGCAAAGCTTTGGCTTGTGCTTGGTGTCTTTTTTATGGCAACCACCCTTAGGATGTACGCAACTTGTCAGCAACTTCAAGCACAGGCTCAAGCTCATGCTGTTGCTGCTAGTGGACTTCTTGGCCACACAGAACTACGGCTGCACATGCCACCATCTATAGCTCTCGCGACGAGGGGGAGGTTGCAAGGTCTCAGACTCCAGCTTGCTCTTCTGGACAGGGAATTTGATGATTTAGGTATTATTTGTTGTGGGAAAATCTGGTATCAAGCTATAAAAGTGTCCTATTTGTAGGTGATCATTTAGAGATGTGCAGAATTAAGTTTTAAAAAAAATTTGATGAAAAATTGCATGTTATTCACCGTCCAGATTATGAAACATTGCGAGCACTGGATGCTGACAATATTCCCGCGGCCTCTATGACCGAGGAAGAGATCAATGCTCTTCCAGTTCACAAGTACAAGGTGTCAGGCCCTCAAAGGTTAGTCAAGGCGGAAAATTTTCCTTTTAGTAAAATATGAAAATCTTTTTGCTTTTATTCTTTCATATAGTATATGTTCAATTAATATATTTGTTAATAGGACTTTTGCAAAAATAATTTTGTTTTGTCAGTTCTAGCGCACCTTTTCCCTGTTGCTATATTAGATCGTTTTGGTTTAGCCACTGATATGTCAGTAGTAGTATTTTTACTATGATTTTAGCTTATTTCTATGATGACACTCTATTGTCGCTCTAGAAATTTTTTGTTTTAGTTTTTAGTTATGTTCTAGAAATCCTTCATTTAACCTTCGAGATTGACTTGCACATTTAGTTGGTTACATGTTTCAATATATTCTGATAAGCTATCATACCAGGCAATGTTATAAAATGCAGCAAACAAGAGAGGAAAGTATAAATATGTATTACTTGATTTAGATATCTACTTTTGTTCAATTGTTTTTGTTACCTTTTGTTTATTTGTAAGGTGATTGTGTTGAACTGCATTGTAGGGTAAAGTCTTGAAGTTTTTAAAGTTCAAAATTTTCAGTAATTCCAACTTTTCTCATTTAAGTGTTGAATGGACTGCTTGTTGGAGTGTTTCCTTTCTAAATCTTGACAATTTGTTCGTTTCCCTGGACCATGTTATTCATTTTTTCTGCGGGAATGAGGGAAAAAATGGAACACAGCATGACAGATGGTTTTCTCTTTCTTTGAGAGAAAATTTTCAGCATTAAATAAGGTTTTACCTCTTTGCTGATTGTTCATGGATCTTTCTTTGGTCTTTTTGACAGCATTGGTCCATCTGTAGTGCAAACTTCTTCTTCAACTTCAATTGAGGTACCGTGCTTCTTCCCCTTCTATTATTTTTTATATCAGCTGAGTTTTGTGCTGACACTAGGTATTTTATTGGCTTTTGCTTTCAATTCAAATTTATTTTTAAGGTGTTGGAGAGAATACACAATCATTACTACTATTCAGAAATATATGTCAACCATTGTGTCTTCAACATGTTTTATTTTCATATATATATATGTATGTATTGTGAGAAAAACAACTTGAAACATTCAAAGTGCTACATATTGATATATGCTAATTGACATAGGCAACTTTATTTGTTTGGTCTTACGACTCCTGTTGTTATGTTACACAGCTATCAGCAGTTGTGCAACGCTTTTGGAAAATAACCCAGCCTAAAAAGATGATTGAAAGTTGACAGAAAATGGATATGATGATTCTGTTTCCTGTGTTTTTTTAGGTTTATTTGAGAAAATGGGTTTTTTCATAATGTATTGAGTAATTTATTGTATTTTTGTTTTGTTTTGGGAAAAACATAAATTTTCTTTATCTGTATGATCATATAGGTGCTTATCTGGCAATTGTTTTTTTAATAGTAATTGGGTATTTAAAGAGATTCCAAAAGCAAAAGGAAAATTTTAACTCTAATGCTTTTTATGCATATGGTATGTAGATTTTTTTTTCTATCTGTTGCTATTGCATTTTCTCCTTATATGAAGCAATGGGATTTAGAAAAAAAAAAGTCTTTCCATATATCCCCTCATTTTTGTTGTTGCCGTATAGTTTGTGTGGCAGATCATTGTTGATTTCATCATTAACAAATTGCCTTCTGTTTTTTTTTAAAAAAAATTAAATGCAGAAGAAGCAAGATCCTTCAAATGCACAAGGGTCAATAAAGACCTCGGATGATGATTTGACATGTAGTGTTTGCTTGGAGCAAGTTGATGTTGGAGAGCTCATTCGTAGCTTGCCATGCTTGCACCAGGTTTGTCTTTAGCGCAATTTTTTCGTTTGTTGGATATGTTTGTTCAGTTTGTATCTCCGTTTATAAAATACGGATGTATACATCACTCTTTTAATTATTGTTGCATTGCATTTGTGTCTCACATGATTCAGTGTAATCAATGTTGTGATGTACAGCCTCGTTGCCTTGTTTGGAGGTCGTACTTGGTTACTATGTTTCTTTATAGGCCATTCATCGATTTATTCATGAATTCTTTTGCAGTTTCATGTAAATTGCATTGATCCATGGCTACGGCAACAAGGGACATGCCCAGTTTGCAAATTTAGAGCCGGATCACAATGGTCTGAGACTGGACAAGGAGAAGACGATGCTTCATATATGGTCTAGCTTTACATTTCTGGGGATGTAAGATTATGTGCTAACTTGTCATTACATATAGGTATAAATATGTAAACTGGTCCAAAACTTGGATTCAATAGAATATAAAGATATTTATTAATTGCATTGATTCCGATATTTCCTTTCCTGTATACTGCCCGTCTACCTCATAGTCATAGATGAATGTGGCTAGCCACATTCGATATTAGACTCGACCCGAGACGAAATTGTAACATAGAGTTTGTCCAGCATTGAACTGTGACATAGACTCGACCTTTTGGTGCATACCAGTTTTTAATGCCTTGCGAGCTTAATTGATTATATATTATATATCATCATTGAAAAAGGAATTTCGTATACGTCAATGCAAGCTTGTGTGAATTTTTTTCTTATTGACGAGAAGGTGAAGTATAGTTCATCTTGAAAAGGTTAACAATATTAAAGGTCTTGGATTTTGACGAATTCCTTGCAACTGCGAAATCCTTTCGATCGAGAACAAACAGATTTGTAGGCGACCATTCGTGTGCTGTTCAGTTAGGGGGCACTTGAATCAGCTGCAGATAAAAATGTTTAAAAAAAAACCTTTACTTTATTAATATATATACATGTCAAATTTCCTCTTTTTTTTTTCAATGAACTTTTTACTATGATCAAGTTCAAACATGTAGCGAACATATAGCAGCATAAGGACTAAATCGGCGAAAAATAAATCAAAGGTGATTGCACAGAGAGTACCAGTTCTAATAGTTTAGATTTGATCAGTTAAGTCATTGATAACTGCTTACATAATATCTCAGATTAAGCATATCCATTGAAGTTCTCAATACAATAGGTTCATGCAATAATAATTTTACAAGTAACAAGGCCAATCAATGAGCTTATGTAGCTTTGCCCTTACCCTTTCCTCTCTTAGCTTCAAGTTTGGCTTGAATCCTAGCAGCAGCTGCTGCCTTTGCTTCTTCTCTTTTCTTCTTCTCTTCTTCTTTCACTGCAGCTGCCAATTCCCTCTGCTTCTTGAGCTCCCTGGACAAATATGTAACATAAACATCCATCTATTCTCAAATTTGGGAAACTTTAATGCAGTTCTAAAACACATATCAAATCATAGATGAAACGAATATCGACCCCGCTTGAGGTTCTAATCAACTTTATTGTTCATACTTTAGGCGTCGTCAACCAATTTATTTGAACATCTTGAGCTTCTTAGATCAACTCTCGAGTTAACATAATGATAGTGAAACTCTCTCGAGGTTTGAAATAATGACTACAACAGTTCTCGTTGTAGATAATACAGGGATGAGAAACGAGCTTAAAAAAAGGGATTAGTGTGTGTTTTTTAGAAGTAGGACTCTCCATGAATTTCACTGTGTTCAGCTAGGAGGGAGGTGTCATTATAACTGTAACTATCCAAAAACTCCGAAGTTGTTTCTATTATTATTCCAAACCCTAATAAATAAGTGTGGATGTCATATTAACGGGAAATTAAATCGATGCAAACTGCTTAGAATGAAAATTTAACAGATGATACTTACTCCAGTCTAGCCTTCTCATCTGAAACACTGCCTAGACTAGAACCCTTACGAGGACGGCATGCTACCAACTCCACCTCAAAAATGAGCGTTGAACTGCATATATAATTCAAAGATGATATGCATAGATTACAAGAAACATTATTTTGAGCGAATCACTTTGATTATACAGAAAAATGTGTCGTTAGAAACCATAAATAGACATAATCTGGGAAACGTATTCGACTCTCGAAATCAACTACCATATATAAAAAGAAAAAAAAGCCGAGCAAAAATAAGGAAGTTGCTGAACATTGTTCAAATGTGTCTGGGATCACAAAACTGTTCGTTATAATGATATCAAATATTTTTCTGGCAACCAAAAGTATAATCTTAATAGCTTCTGTTCATGAAACTTGTTCAAAGTTAAGAAGAAGAGATAGGTACTCAGGGGGAACATCAGGTGGAGAACCAGCACTGCCATAGGCATATTCTGGTTTACAGGTGATCTTTACAACCTCACCAACCTGCCAAAAATAGAGAAGGAACAAAAGATTGAGGAAGAATAATGTTCAATAATAGCTCCATGAATACAGTTATATTCACCTTCATGGTTCTCAGTGCAATATCCCATGCTTTAATCACAGATCCGGTGCCCAATTCAAAGGTGAATATAGTGTTATCCTCATGTGTAGTATCAAAGACGTCACCAGTTTCGGCACAGATGCCTTCATAATGAACTGTCAACGAGAACCAAGATATTAAAAAATTAATCCTTCTAAGCAGTACGAGCAGAAATGTCACAGATATTAACCATCAGAAAAGAGACATGGAAGTTTCAGTTTAAGAAAACTTCATTTATTTAAACTTTTCATCCCAATAGTTTTAGGAAACACGACTCTATTCATGAGTACCAAATGTCCATGTCCTGAAACCATCTATTACATGTTTGACAGTGTTTGCGTGTAAACAAAGAGACATGGTTCAAGTTCGAAAAGTTATTACGGGTAGCAAATCTTTACTCCATTTTCAGGAAAAAAAACACCGTGACTCACAAAAATGTGTTTTCATTTATCAAAAATTCTAAGCACGCCATTTTCATAAAAACATGCAGATGATGTAGAACCTAAGTAAAATAGTGAAGATGTAAAGCAAACTCCACAGTACCAAGGAACTCTATGTGCATGCTGTATTAACGTACCATCGAGAAGAGGAAGGGTCTCTGAAGGAGCAATGGCATCAGCTTTCGCTCGACGTATCGTTGTCTTCAGGACACCTCCATCCCCAGTCAAATCAACAGAATCACTCATGATTGTTCTTTGTTAATTGCCTGGGGGTGGAAAGATATTGAGCTACACAGCATTACACGCGCAACGCACAAGAAAGCATACAATTGTTTTTACCCAAAAAAATGTACATCAAACCATGTACATTTTTTTAGCCCAGGAACAAAATGGATTAAGATAGAGGTTAACATGAAAAAATCAAATAGAGGCATGGCCCAATCACAGATTACATGTTCCAGCTTCTATCGTTATTAAAAGTGTGTCCCTAGGCAAAAGGTAGAGTGAAGCATAACCCATGCACCTAGGCATAGCAAGCTAGTGATGAAAGCGTCTCAAGTGTCTTAAAGGCTCAAGTCACATTTCAAAAACAACTTAGATGCAGTGTTTGTGAATTCAAGGTGAAAACAATAAGATCGTAATTCATATTTAATGATGTTTGTTTTGTGTTGTTCTATACTTCCACTTAGATATTGATGTTTGTTTTATATAGTTATACGAAGTTTGTCTTATATCATTCAATGGTTTCCAGTATTTAGGATGTTTTGTTTTATAATGCTCAACAACTTTACTCATGCTAATGGATAATAGAATATAACGCATTCTTATACATCACTTCAATAAAATGTATATCACGCGCTGTATCAACGAATCCTTTCTGGTTAGTTCGATCTTTTCAGATTTGGTAAATATTTGAATTCTATTAATTCAAATCTGTTGACTAAAATTATGAAATAGTGACATAAAACACACGGAAAAATTAATGGAACTAATAAAATCTATTTATTTTTTTACCAGAACATCATCCAGCTAATGACAATGTCAACTCAGCGCATTGAAAGAAAATTCAAAAACCGTTGTTAAATAACCTACAAATCTTCTCACGACTGCTTGTAAACAAAGAAAACTCTTTGCCATCTTGAACAAGTAATGACAATACTTGAATCACTTGCCACTTCAAAAATTGGGACTTGTTAAAATGGTTATGTTCAACCACAAGTAGCAATTTACAACATCAAAACATAACAAAACGGTTTATAGCTATATCATAGTTATTCAAACACTCCAATGGCATCGTTCAACTCATGGCACAACAAAAAAAAGACCTCTCTTTTAGGTTTAAAGGATAGCTGGTCGGTGGTATGATGCGCTTTGGTACCTCTGCAATGTCAGTCCAATAAGAAATTTATTAAGGTAAATTTGGTCTTTTCTGTTAGAGCCATATGAAAAGTTATACCGGGAAAACCATCACTTATAGAATTTTTCTCCAAAAAATATTCAAGAATTTTAATAACTCAACATCTGTACCTCATTCAAAACATTCGAGCCACCACAGGGTTCTAATTGGTGATTGAATTAACAAACATCGTGGGCTTGTGTCAATTCAAGGTCCAAAATCTCAACAGCTCGACTTGATGAGAAGCACATGCAGTTACATCCACTTTTTTAAACCCACCCGCTAGAAAAAGAACCATTTTGCTCATTTCTTAAATTTAAGGCGTAAAGAAAGAGACTCGTTTTTCAGATCCCCCATTATTTTGGAACCAAAGAAAAACCATTTAGTCCTCTCTTTTTATGTATGGGGTTAAGAAAATGGAGCAAAAAATAACTATATCATTGCCAAGAGAAAAACAACCTTTTCAAATAATATCCGATGAACCACTACAATTGCATAAAAACTACAAGCTTATAAGACATATATTACACCACTTCACCCAAACAACGCCCAATCGCAACCCATCAATTCTTACCCTTCCTCTTCCACGTTCAAAATTTCAACATAAATCGGTAACCACATGGAGTGAAAACACTCCAAATTCAAGAAAATCATCAAATAATACTGTGAAACAGAGCATAATACTTTTATCAGTTAAGAAGCGGAGAGGCATGCGCACCTGAGAGGAAAGTGGAGGGTAGAGGGCAGAACAGTAATTCCAGGAAGGATGAAGGGTAAACTGGGTAAATCGTCGCGCGGAGGTGTAGTTGAGATAGAGATCGCCGGCCATATAGCGTCTGCTGTATCGTCGGTGCCTTTGTTTCCGCAGTCCCATTTTGCTGGGTTTTATAATCTTCACGGCAAGTGCAGGGTAGATACCACACGTGAGAGAACAGCGCGTGGAACGACATCATTTGGTCTTTTCCTTTTTTCTAACTTTGAACCACGGTTGTGCGACAGGAAAAAAATCATATGAAATATTCGGACGGATCAATTTTACGAGATAAATTTCTGTCTCGGTTTAATTCATGAAAAAATATTAATTATTATGTCAAAGTACTGTACTATTTTTCTTATAAATATAAATCGAATCTACTCATCTCACTGAATATAAATCGATAAGATCGTCGATATGAGACATACTCGAAGTGAAATTATGCAAAATATTTTACTCCACTTGCTTTCATTGAAACATTGTAAATCTTAAAATAGTTTGAACATTTTGTATAATAGGTCTACAATATAATAAATTTAGACAAAAACATTTGTCTAAGTTGTAATTTGATTGATGAATTTCAAATTTTTGACTTGTTTTCATCGACAAAATTTTAGTTAATTTTAAATAAACTTCATATAAAGTTATATAATCTCAATAATAATTATAAAAGATTTCAAATACACTCAAAATAAGCGTTATTTTAAATATGTCATTCAATTTTTTTTTTCTCAAATCAAATATCTTCTGCTACTAGACTTAGTAAATCTAAAAATTGTTGCTGTGAATTTTAACTTGAGTAATCGGTCTTCAATAGGAAAATAAGATATGGGGTAAAAAAAGATTTAGATTATAATCTCTATAAAATATTACATTTTTCTCTTGTCAAAGCCCATTACATCTATGGAATATGATGCTATCTTATCATATATATATATATATATCGTGCTATTATTCAAACTTATCTTTCTATCATGTAAAAAATTTATTTCAAAAAGCACACAATTTCATGTCACACTTCCGAGTCATTATTGATTCCACGTGCGATAATTTGAGAAAATAAATATTAAAATAAAGAATAAACTGAACATCGATATTTACAGTGAAAAATTTCTAAAAATTATTAGCCACGGAAAGATGAAAAGAATTCTGCTATAATATTTTACGGTGTACAACTACTCACTGTGTTTTCCAAATAAAATGCACATTCTCCTAATACGGGAGAACAAACACCTCACAAATATTATAAAACTAAGCACTCAAATACTATAAGATGAAAGAAAACCCGAAGAAGACATACTTGAATTATGAAGGAATGGATCTACTCGTCTAAACGCAAGAACCTTCCGCACATTTTCATTGTCTAAACACATGGTTTTAAATTCAAGTCTAAATGTGCAGCCGTCCTACTTGACTAAATATTTTGCTGACAGTCATTTTGTCTAAAATTAAAATGACTCGAACCTCTTTTTTTATCTTCATGTTCATTAATCTAATTAAAATAATAACCACTACAAATGACTAAAGAGGTGTATAATATGGGGTTCGTTGATCCAAAAATTGTGTTTTATCGAGTGTGTTACAATCGGTAGAGCATAGTTTCACCGAGTAAAAGAGCACTAGAGATTGTGCTCCATCATGTGAACATGGGTAAGTAATATGATATGCTGAAGGCATGTATAGTTAGGTTTTCTTGGTGCTTGAAATTTAATTATTATTAATATTAATATAAAAATAAATAAGTCATGATATATTAATTAATGACATTGACAAGTAGCTACCACCATAATAAAAATTTAAATGAAGAGAAGAAGGATTAGAGAATTATTCGATCTATCCCTCATTCATTGTCTTGGTCAAATTATTAATATCGATTTTGAATGATTAAATTATGATATATATTTGGAATCCCTAGTAAAGCTGGGACGGGCCGGTCTGAATTCGAGTTGGACTTGACAGGTTAAGGCCGGAAAATCTCGACCCTTAATTGTAACTGTCATAGATGATTATGGGTCGAGGTTGCGAATCAGACAGGACGGGTTTGAGTTCGGGTTTTTTTTAAAAATAATTTAAATTTTAATTTTTTTTCAAAAATAATGTAAAAAAAAAAGTTTGCAAATTTACGGCAAACCGTGCTTCGTAAGCACGGACGCTGCACGCGTGGAGCAGCGTCCGCGCTTAGTAAGTGCGGACGCTCCACCTTTTCTTCGTTCCGTAATTTCTTTTGACCGCAACTTTTGTTTTTTTCCATTCATTTTCTTTGTTTTGTACGATCTTTTCAGAAGTTCACGTGGTTCAATTATACAATGAAAATCGATTTCAATATATAGATCATATATTCGACGGATGGTTGATCAATTTTCTCTTCATTTTCCTCTCAGATTTGTTGGTTGATCAATTTCCTCTTCAATTTCCTCTCAGATTTTCATTGGAAAAATGTCTAACATCGATATACTCTTATATTTTGGTGGTCATGTGGTTCTCGGTAATGGATCTGTTGAATATAGCATTCCATTTGTTAGATCGATACGAGTAGTACGGTCTATTAATTTGTTGGAGTTGGTTGAAGTTGTGCATCAAATGTTAGGAATCGATCCAACGAATTTTTCTTTGAAGTTGTCAACAAAATATTCATTCATGAAAAGATCATCCTGGCATGAAATTCAAGTCAATCTCGTTGATGATGATGCTCTACAGTTTATAATACAATGTGACAATATGCGTATGTTGCATTTATACGTGGAAGCAAATTCAATTGAGCATGATGCTGGATTTGATGATCCTGAATCCTACGTTCCACATGCATCCTATTCAGGTTTCAATAATCAACCCGGATACGTCTACGTATGGTGGTTTCCAGGATGTAGAATCTTATGTTCTACAGGTTACTGAAGGACTCGGTAATATGAGTTTCAATTATGTAAGTGGGTCTTGTGATCAATATATCAATGTCTCGTCGGAACAAAATAATGCTCCATATTAGCCGAATCCAACATTAGATACGAGTACTCGTTGTCCGGATCAGGCCAATAATGATGATATTTGGAGGACTGATTCTGACCCTGATATGTCATACAGCGAGTCTGAAGAAGAAGAATTGAATGTTGATGATGAAGTGAATAATTTTACAAATCCAGATGAGGGGACATCATCTCGACAGCCCCCTCGTGACACATTACAGAGGCAGACCGTACCATTTCTTTCAAACACTTCTGAAATGCCATCGTTTTTCAATAAATTTTTTGGGGAAGAACGTCCTGATTCTGTCGATGTACCTTCTGGTATCTTCTGGACTTCGATTATCTGCCATTCTGAAATATGATATAGATCTTTTAAATTTTGTTCTACGGCAACTATCTCAAAAAATTTTCCAGGAAGAAGGAGAAACAGGTGAATGAGAAAATGAGAGGTAGAAGAAGCAGGAAGGAACGATAACGAATCCAACTAGATAAGTGTCGGTCCAATAGAAGAAAAAGAATGGACCAAAAAAACAAAAAAAAAAGGTAGGTGGAGCAGCGTCCGCGCTTGGTAAGCGCGGACGCTGCTCCACGTTGGAGCGTCCACCTTGGAGCGTCCAACGTGGAGCATGCTCCGTGCTTTGTAAGCACGGACGCTGCTCCACGTGTGCAGCGTCCGTGCTTACTAAGCACGGTTTGCCGTAAATTTGCAAACCTTTTTTTTTTTACATTATTTTTGAAAAAAAATTAAATTTAAATTAGTTTTAAAAAAAAACCCGTTTGAGTTTGCATTAAAAAAAACATTATTTTCCTATCGAGCTCGAGTTCCTGATCCCAAGTCGAGATTAGACTCAATGTCCTAGGATCGAGCTCAACTAATAGTTTATTTAATTATTTTGAATTTTTTTTATATTTTATTTATGAGTAGGTCTCTTGTGAGACGGTCTCACGAGTCTTTATCTATGAGACGGATCAATACTTACCGATATTCACAATAAAAAGTAATATTCTTAGCATAAAAAGTAATATTTTTTCATGGATGACCCAAATAAGAGATCCGTCTCACAAAATACGACCCGTAAGACCGTCTCATACAAGTTTTTGTCTTTATTTATCATAATAACAAATATTTTAACAATCAAGAATAAATAGATTCAATTTAAATATTTGATTTTCACATTATTAGAGGGGGTGGGTAGATATATTAAAACAAATAATTCTCATTTTGATAAAACGTAATAAATAATTTCAAACATGGATGGCCCTCGAGGCATCAAAAGAGACTCCTCCCACGTCGAGATCCATCCATCGACTATACGCCACGTCATATTTATTTGTTCTAACATTTTATATTTATTAACTAATAATTAAAAAATTGCCACTTTGAATTTTAAAAATTAATTACACACAATCTCCAAAAATACTGCTGCTCAAATATTCAACCAATTTTTTTTAACAATAATTACAAAATAAATCAACTATTTGCATTGATTGAATTACAACAACTAATTTATATATAAATGCTTTAAAAAGCACTTTTTTTTTAAAAAAAAAGGGTGAATATAGCAAATATTTCCCACGGCTAACACCGGGTTGGCCCGACTGTTTAAAATAGCATCCATGGCAATTATTGGCCCGATTAAATCGTTAAAAATAGTCCGATGGCCTGTTATGGGCTGCCACCAAAGCAAGAAGACTTGGAACATTTTTATGCAGCCAAACATGGGTGAAAGTAATATTATACTTAATTAATTTTTGTTTTTCATTGAAATTGCAAAAATAAGACTTTTGTATTTTTAGACTAATTTGATTTGATCTAATAATAAGATTTATCCGAGAGTTGATTGACCTAATCTAATATTGGTATTTATCCACTCTGATTTGTTTTTTATATTTATCTCTAAGATTTAATATCTTAGATTTGAATATAATCTTATTTCAATAAACTCTTGTTTCTATGTTTGTAGGATTTTATTCTTATGGAAAGATAATTAGGTCAAAATATGAAGATATATATATATATATATATATATATATATATGTGTGTGTGTGTGTGTGTGTGTGAAATATTAAGAGAAGAACTAGACGACTTGGAGAGGACTTCTACGCGGTTGTTGGAGTTTTTTTTTTTTGGGTTACAAGGGAGGGGGAACACCCACAATGAACATCTAGCATAATATTACTTTTCTACAAGAGCCAATTCCCATCTTGTCTTCGTCGATGATGTCTTGTAAACTTGTGGGGGGATTCTATATGGTTTTGTAACCCTTTCGTATTTCAAGGCTTCTGAAGCTAGAAAGTCGGCAGCCTTATTTTGTTCTCTGTAAATGTGGTTGACTCTTACTTTCCAATTCCTAACAAGGAGGCCGAGACAAGTGTTGATCAAGTTAACTAAGGATGAACTTGGCGTTTCTTCTTTTTTGAGCCACTTGACTAACTATCTCTGAATCGATCCCAAGAGAGATCTTCTTGTATCCTGAGTTCCAGGCTAGCTCGAGCCCCTTGCATACTGCCCAGAGCTCTGCCTCCTCGATTTAGCACCAGCCAATGTTGTACATGAATACCATGATCCAATCGCCGAGATCGGTCCGCAGTATGCTTCTCCCACCTGCTTTACGAGCCTTCTGCTTACATATACCGTCTACGTTCAGTGAAGTCCATCCTGTAGGTGGAGGGCTCCATCGGATGATACAATTGGTGTAACCCGTATTGAACTTGCACAAGTTCAGTATTGGAGATTTCGTGTGAAGACGTTGTGATTGATTCACAAAATTTCCGTGTTGTTGATTGGTGTTAAGCAACTTCGGTTTATGCACCCTTGGAGTGTCAAGGAACTTGATTTTATTAATTTCACTAGTATTGTTTTTTTGTAAACAAATTACGTATTTTTCTAGTGAATTTTGTCATGAGGCGTTGCACAAGTATTTGTATATACTTGTGCATAATTTAAATATGATCTCTATTTATTCATGTTATACTTATGTGTCAATAATTAATTTTCGTTGCATGTTGTGTGCTCGTGTTGACAACACCAGAGTACAACACTAACTTTTAATACACACAATATATTATTAATTTCATGTACGTTTATTATCAGTGGTCCTCTTTCAATTGGTATTAGATTATATATTAATAATTTGCCTATAATATTTGAGACTTTTGTGATCAATGTCTTAATACATAGACAACACGAATTCAAATGAATTGAGTCATTTGGATCTGCATAAAAGACAAAATTCTTATGCTAGAATCGAAGCAACTGGTCCAAGGTAGAGATGACAATTTTTTTCACGGGTTTGGAGACCCAAAGGAAATCCCGAAACGGGGATGAAGAACCCAGATTTTTTCGGGTTCAGTTTCAAAGATTTTTTTAAATCCTCGAAATAGTTATGGGCTCGCCCAGAAAATAATATTATTAGTATTAATAATATAACAATATTATTATTTTTTAAAATATTAATAATAATAATATATTAATTAATAATAATAATAATAATAATAATTTTGGTTTGAAGAATCTCTGTGCCCGCTCCATTAATATTTTTGAAACAAGAATGAGTTTTGGGTTAAGAGATTCCTCGAATTTGAACTCGAAAAAACGAGGATCTCGATGGATATATATAGGTGTAATGATGAAATTCGTGGACGGGAATGAGGATAGTAAACCCGCCCCCACCCCATTGTCATCCCTAGTCCAAGGTTGCATTTAGACTAAACATGCTCAAGTCTCAACTGGTTCCTCGAAATTGCATGTAGGCTAGGCTAGCCTTTGGAATATTGGAATTTGGTACTAATTTTAGGAGACCAAAAAACCAAGAATATTATTTATTTAAGAGAGAAGACCTGAAACGATATCCTTAACATGAAAAAATGTAGGGATAAACGTCCGATGTTGGAAACCGAAAGAGGATAAAGCTATGAAAAGGGACAAGATAATTGGTTAAAACCTGTGAGTAAAACAATATTACATCTGTTTCGTACAAATTTTCAAACATAAAAGTACAGACATAGATGCAGGAGAGCAATTCGAGACAGGAAAAAAAAGACAAATTCTTAAATTGATATTGCACTTACGTTATTGCACTTCATCCTACGTACGTACGCAACAACCAAAAAAAAAAAAAACAAAGTCGAGGATAAATAAATAAATTTGCTAGTTTTTGTCTGTTCGTGCATGATGATGATCAATTTGTAATTAGAAAATAATAGAGACCAAGTTTTTGCATTCATAAGAAATTAATTTAGCTGGCATTTGGAACCATGAATTTGAAGCCATGAATTAAAAAAACTACGTGAGTCATTTCTAATCGTATCATCAAATATTTCTCAAATTCAAATCATTCGATCCAAACACAACATTAAACAAAAATTGATGACGTACATATGCATAATTAATGAGATCGTAGCAGTAAATAAATTGAAGTAAAAATTGGATCAAGCTAGAAAAAGGGAAGAAAAGTGATACACACACATGTTCACACACTCGGCAGAAGGAATGATACATACTGAAGCCAAAGTTTCATAATTTCACGGTATATTTTTTTCCCTAATTATTATTCTATATGATAATTTCTCATTCCACACACACACAAACATCAGGGTTTGATGTACTGCACATCCACCGTACACATTTATATGAATATCGATGAGCGAAGTCGCCTATTGGATGTGTAATTTTTCAATATCTCATGATATTCAATAAGTGAATGTCAGATCATCGGTGCTTAGATAAATTTGTACGGTGCAACATATAAAAACTATATATATTGCAAATGTAACCATTACCTACTCTAAAATTGTTGTGTTTAATTACCGTACGGTACTTAATTTGAAGTGAGTTATCTTAATATAAACCCTAAACTAGATATGTTCTTTTCTTTTTTTTCTTTTTTGTCTTTTTAGTGTGAGATGTGCCCTTTCTTGGGGAAAAAAATTTAAGAAATAATTTATGCATATATCATGTTGGAGACACATATATATAATTGATCTTCAAGCAAATAAACTTGTATTTATTTAGAGACGAAAATTAACAGCTACTCGCGCGATATCGGTGGCTTCTTACCTGCTTAAATATTTCCTAATATTTTTACCATTATGGCTTCAAAAGAATGTAGTCATTAGTTGCCGCTGCAGCATCATCAAGATTCTCGCATGAAATTATTTATATCTTCAAGATTTGAAAGAAGAGTACGCGTGAATCTTGATGATGCTCCATCAGCAAAAACTGACAGAAGGGTCTTCAAATCTTCATCGATCCATGCAAGAATTAATACAAGTACTGGCTAGGAAAGTAAATTTCGAAACCCTATTTTGGCAGCAACAAGGGAAGCTAATTAAAAACAAGAACAAGAACAAAGAAAGTGAAATGGAAATATATAACAGCTGATCATGTATTGAATTTACTTATTATTTCAAGATTCAAGGATGAACAAAAGAGAGTACTGAAATGAAAAGATATACTTGAGAATTAAAACCAAGAAAAAGAACAAAATAAGGAGTCGAGAATTGAAAGGGAGCTGAGGGGATATTTCATAGCTAAGTAATAACGAGGGAAATTAAAGAAGCGAAGAGCTTCTTCAAGTGAGAATTAATAAGAAAAGCGTATCAGAGGGTGCATGATTCTATATAGAGTTGATTCATGATCAGGTCAGTACTGGTTGGTTCCAAGTAATATTACTTTATTTTGAGAGATTATTGTGAAATCTTTAGACAATTCAATAATAATTTTTCTCATTATACATGTATCGAGTGACGGTTTTACGATATATCTTTACTTCTATATTCTGTATAAATCAATTTTTGTATAACTGTACGTGTTTTTTTTTTATGTAATACCAAATATACGTTTGTTTTCTACTAATGTTAGATATTGAAAATCAAAAATCTGTTACCAAAAATGAATAATCTCAATCTTGGATTAAATGATGGCGTTATTTTTTATCCAAAAAAATATAATACAGTAGATGTTATAAATTAGTAACAAATCTGCATGTGGGATGGGTATATACAACGTCATATATCACGAGAAGATGGATCAGTACTGGTAATTAGGAGCACAGTTAAGCATCGCAATTCTTGGTACCAAATTTGACCAAAAACTTTATTGCTTTCTGAGGGTGTCCAGTTGCTATACGTGTCAAATACCAGAAATCGTAGGTTGTCCGAGAATGGAAAACAAGACTTGGAAATTAGGTTAGGAGTATTTCTTGCGTCCTGCGTAAGTTTTATTCAAACTTGGCTGATTTGGAATTTGACAGACTGCTGAGAGGTGAGAGACCTCTTCTTCTCTATGTACTCCATTTCTTCTTATGTTGTTTTAAAACATATTTATTTCAAAATTATAATAAAATTTTAATTTTAAATAAATAAAATTCATAAAATAATTTGAAATAATAAAAATAATATTATTTATTTTAAATAACAATAATAATCATTTAAAAGTGAGACTCACAAATTAATTATTTCCCAATTTCCCCATTCTCGAGCTCCTTTCTGGTGAAAACCTTAGTATTCCAGGGGACTGAGTCGAAATCAATATATTTACATTTAATTATATTATAATTAGCTTGATAATATATATTTTAAGAATAAACAAAGGGTATCTTATAATTAAGTAGATAAAAAAATTACCCGATTTCCGATATTCGAGTCAGAAAATCAACTTTCGGAGAAACTTCATTTCATGCAAACCCGATTTGCAGTTTTTATGCGTATTTCGTTCCTGCAGGTTGATCCTCGCTCTACATTACTACTGTGCATAATAGTGTCGTGAATTTTGTGTTTTATAATGTTCATGGCGAGTTGCATTCACAGCACCTTTCGTAGTTTGAAATTAATAAAATTTTTATGCATCATTTTAATTTAGTGAGAAATAAATTAAAAATTGGGAATTAGAGTGTTTTCTCGGCTATGTGGGGTGAGATCCTCTCCTTCCCACCATTTCCTATAGTATTTTCACTCTCTTGACTCCCTAATATTCTAACCTTATATTTTTAAAATGTGATATTGTGAGGGAAATTGTTAATAATAATCGTAGAAGTAAACTCGTAAAGATAAAGTAGTAACGAAATAAGTATACCGTTGACAGTATGAGTATTGTGTATGTAAGAATAAAATCAAAACGAGACTCGTAGGAAGCACGGTTTCCTTAGCCTAGTTAGGCTTTTTGCTTTGATCAGTCCGACATTCGACGCACCTAAGTCGTGCTCGTACGCTTGCACAAAAATCGAGCTTTTTCCAGTTCAAATCAGGCACATGATTTACACCCCTGTGCCGACGTGCGCAAATGAGAGCGTCTTAATCAATCATTCTTCAATTTCATAAAATGTAACACAATATAAGCTCTTTTATACCATTTTAATTTTCCTACGTTGGACTGCCCACAATACCTCAATTTTTCATTCACATACGTGAAAAGCCCATTAACACACAACCCAAACTGGGGTTCAAAAATCTTGCCATGACATATTGTTTCATGTAAAATTGGGGTGTTCATTTTTGTCTTTACTTTGTACAAATGGAAAAAAAGGAGACTCCATCTTATATATTATACCAATTTAATTCCTAATTACACATGAGATCAAGTAGATTAATGTCCGATCTCTATTTTTATCTTTACTTTTTTAAGTTGTCTTACTTAATACCAACAAGTAAGGTGTGTTCTTAAATGATTATAAAGACACTCACACATATAAGAGATATATATTATAAAAAATAAAATTTGCAAACTTTTCTTTATAAAGTACATTAAAAATTTAATGATTAAAGAGTATAGTAATAATTTAATATTTAATGACACTAATTATTCCAAATCCAAATTTAATTAAGTAATATTTATTATCCTATTATTATACAACTATTATTTTTTTTTTTACATAATTGTTTCGTTATCATTTAAGCACAAACCCGCGAAAAATAGGAGGCAAGGCAAGCGAATTAAGGCAATCTGCGTTGTAACCTGAACCGTCCACCCAAAAACCGGTCTGGTTCGATTGTATCTTTCCTATATTTCTCTTGAAGATGATGATGAATGGCGCAGGCGCTGCTGAAGATTAGCCAGTCTTCTTCGCCTCCTGGCCGGTAGAGATGGCGAGCGTGTGCAGATGATAAAATCCCATTCATTTCGAGGATACAGAGACAATCCGATTACAGTACCTTTCATTCGAGCCACCTATTGTTATCGACAATGGTGGCTCCTATTTTCGAATTGGGTAAGCAAAACAACCCTAATTTCTGCAATTTTGTCCTTTTTTGCTTACGTGCTTTATATTTACATTGAGTGTTCGAGAATTCAAGTGTTATGTGTGAAGTTTGGATTTTTTTTGTGTGTAGAGGCAGATGGGCAGGAGAGAGTGAACATCGTAATATCTAGATAGGGATGTGTTTTTTTCCCTCTGAATATAAAAAATTTGTTCATAATACTTGTATGCAAGCTTGGAACTTAATGCTGATGTTATTTTGATAAAAGTTTATCATATCAAAATAAACTTAAAATAATAAATCAAAACCTATAATTAAGGTTCACTTACATTATTTAGTCATGTCTTAATAAATCATAAAGTGTGATTATGTTGCTTCAAATTATGTTTGAGTTGGTGAGCGTTTGGTGAGCGTGAGATTAATGGTCAGAAATTTGATTTTTCCTAAAAATATCTTCTCAGACGAGCTTGTCACACATTACTTGCTTAATGTGATTTATTTGACAAACAAATTTACAGTGTATTGCGTTGACAAGAGAGTTTACATCGTGACTCCACGTGTTCTCGTGTCTACTCCTCTACTTGCATGTGTGTGTCACTGTGTGTGCATATATAAATATATGCACATATGCAGATAAAATAAATTAATGTACATATAGAGCTGGACTCTTAGTCTGTAGGACTGAATACAGCGTGGTAGCCCTTCAAAATTTTTGACCTTTATCTAAAGACCAAAAGCAATTAACGTTATTCACGATAATGACAACTTAAACTATTGTCTGCTAGCTATGTCAATGGGTCCGGGTAAAACCCAGATCCGCAATGGACTTGCGTATATGGGGTGGGTTTGGGCATACTAAATGAGTCATGGGACGGGTCTCGGGTCCAATTTTTCAGACCCGTTCGGGTATGGGGCGGGCATGGGTCCTATAATATCCGTCTCATACCCGCCCCATATATGTGGATATAAATACTCTAGGGTTTTAGTTTTATTAATTTTCATTTTTTTAGTAGCTCACCTCAACCATAACGGTCTTAGCTATTCCTATGTCAACTGTTGCATTTGAATCTGCTTTTAATAATAATGGAAGAATAGTTGGTCCTCATCTTAGTAGACTTAATCCAACGACTTTGGAGACATTGATGTGCTCGCGAAGATGGTTGTGGGGTGAGGTGAAAGGTAAATAAATCACAGTTTTATTTTGTTATTGTACTTTCATTTTAATTTTTTTACTGTACTTTCTCTTTTTAAATTAAATTTTTTTACAATTTGAAATTACAGTTTTATTTTTTCAATGTATTTTCTCTATTTAATTTTGTAGTTAATTCTTCAAGTAGTTTACCAACTTGTCCCACCATTCTTGATGAAGAGGAAAATGATCTTGAAAAATATGTCTGAAATATTGTCTACTCGCTAATTTTATATTGATATGTTTAAATTATGTTATGACTTATTTTTGGGGATGTTAAGATTTTTTTGGAGAGCTAGTAACTCTTTTTTTTATGTAATTCTTTATGTCGTGAAAATACTTTGTTTGTTATTATTAAGTATGGTCAAAGACATGAATTAATTTTTCACAATGTTGTATTTAGAGGTTTGTCTGTTTCATAATTCAGTCATGTGAGATAAAGATTACTTTTTTATTTTAAAAAAATTCGGGTCTCACGGGTCTACCCAGCCCCGTTTCGTATTCAAGGTGGGGTGGGTCCGAAGAATATTTAACCGGGATGGGGCGGGTAATGGGTCAAAATTTTTTTCATGGGGAGGGTTTTGGGTTTAGCCAAACCCGCCTCATATCCGTCCCATTGACATCTCTATTGTCTGCGGACTTTTCTGACAGTACATTAAAATTTGGAAAAGAAATACAAAGGCAAAAGATTTTTTTTAAAAAAAAAAAAAAACTCTCGAAGAAAAATCAAAAATATTACCATAAAAAAAAAACTCTCGAAGAAAAATTCAAAAATATTACCATCTGAGATAAAAATAAATGAATGTGCTGAGCAGCCAGGAGCCAATTTTTCCGACATTTTGGCAAAAAAAAAATTTTTTACATAAAAAATGAAAAAGAAAAATAACAAGCAGATGGGCAGTGGGAGAGAAATTAATATGGACACATGCATCGTGAATTGACAGTTGTAAATTGCATGTGCATCTTGTTCATTTCTTCATTCTAACGTTATTCGTGGAGTATGCAACTTAACATCACCAATTATATATATAAACCAACATTTAATTAATAAAACTAATATCAAATGTAAAAGACAAAATTATTTATGTGTGGAAGGACAGACAAAACTCCATTTTCAGATGGAACAACACGCAAGCTAATTAATTTCACATGCATCAACGTGACACTTCAAATCATCTCCCATGCATCAATGGTTACAAGATTTAGTTGTATCAATGGGACAACGAAATACAAATTCTTATCTATATTTTCCTTGAAGAATTCCAATCTTGTTTCCCAAAATCTATTGAATCACCCCTCTTCTTACTTCACCATTTTCCTTCATTACATTCCGAGTATGTCACATATACAATGCAATAGCTATTATTACAAATTGAAAAGGATTCTCATATAAGGCATAATTCACAAGCAAATCTGCAATAAATCATTTGCTTGTTGATGTTTCAAAGTCTGAACAGATACATAAAACACTGTAATTTCAACTAGAACACCTTTATTCCACCAACTACTTACAAAGAGCTAGCCAGTTTAGCACAACAGATCAATCAGTGCTGACTAGGCGAAGAATACTATATCAATCAAACTTAAAATAAATAACACTTTTTTACAGTTCAATAGTCAGGTTTTCCTATAAAAAGAAGTGAAACTTTATACATTTCACAACAGGAGGTCTAAACTCTTCATGCCCCGACGATTTCACCACGGATGTCATCGACGATTTTAAGGAGTTCCATGGAATTCTTTCCATGCTGCTGCTTACACTGATGCCGAGACCAGTAACTGTGGGCGGATAAGACTCGGTTTAAGAGCTCCTGTGGCACTGGTTCACCCCGTCTTTGCTGAGGGGATATGCTAGCCGTGTGAACTAAGGTTTTCCATTTATCCTGTGTAATAAACAAAAAACCTTTCATCACATGGTCAAAAGTTTGATTTACTTAATTATTTGCTTGATTTACTTATTGATTAGAATCTAAGCATGTCCAAAACAATGTGACAGATTCTTTAGCTTTTAATGAAATCATAGTACTCAACAAAAGATTCGTTGGGGTATTACACACCTATAAGCATGTGAAATACAGATAATATTTGGTAGATCATATCCTAAAATGGTGGATCTTGAATTTAAAACTGACGAAAGCATTCTTAAAACTAAATAACAAGTAGAACTTAGATCCTCAATCAAGAAAGTATATTTGCGGAAGAGGAAACAAATTTCTAAATAGTAACAGAATTCAGATGATATGACAGATACACAATTCCTACCTTCAAATCAACATAGGTTCTATGATCTGCATCCTCAAAAGCACGCTTTTTAACGTCGCGCCACCTGCACAATGAAGTTTTATTAAAGATATCAATATATGTGATTGAAACATAGGGAAACAAAGGATATCCATCAATATTCTCAACAATATACACTTCACATCCTCCAAAATCCTCTACCAAGTTCTTACCTTCCCGTCCCAAGATTTTCAACTGCCTCCACAAGGGCTTCCACCTCTGATACAGAAAATGGTCTCCTTGTTCGACGCTGCGAAGCTTCACCACGTTTAAGTTTCGGGTTCACTGGAACTAACGCTAGTGATTCCACATTCATTGGATCGACTGGAACCAATGCCTTTGAATTGGGAATTGAACCATCTGTTAATGCGTTAGTAGGGGTCTCTGGAGAGGAGGTAGGCTTTCTGTTGTCAACATTAGTAGCCAACTTAGTAACAACAGGAACATCAGAGGAACTCGAAATCACAGAACCAAAGTCTGCAGTGGCTGGAGACCTGGAGATACAATACATGGTTAACAGATCCACCAAGAAATGGAAATCAGTTCAAGAAAGTAAACCTAGTTAAACAGCATCATTTCTCGATCTGAAAAAATAGCTGGACATTCTACTCCAATAAACTGAAGATATCATCATACCTAGGTAATTGTTGATCGGCATCACATGTCAATGCTAGGGGAAGCTTCTTTGGAGTCATGGAAGATGGAAGATTTGTAAAACTTGGCTCTAATGTAAAACCGAGGGTATCAAGGTTGCAAATCTCAGAAATACCAGCCTGCTGCAGAGTTCTATTCTCATCTCGGACCTTTTTTCCTTGAAGAACCACCCCTACTCGTATTCCACCACCAAGTATAGCATTAACAGCCTCCAATACAGTTCTCTGAACCAAAAAAATCAGAGAACCCCAATAGTTTAGCCTTCACGAATTAAATTTCCTAAGCATATTGCCATGCAGGGAAAAAATATCCACCACTCGTATGATTTAAATGAGTGCTATTGCCAAAATGGTAACCCTTGCAACTCAGCAAGATGGCATGTCTCGTAAAGTCACATAAAAAATGCTTATGTCTTGCATATGCACACGAATAAAGATAGAATAAAGATACTATATGTCGTATGTAACAGAAAATTGAAAAAGGCAAACCTTCAGAGAACCAACAGTTGTAGTTTCAGGGACTTCAATATAAAGTTCTGGCACCCTGAAAGACTTGATGCTAAATTTCACTGAATGAAAAGAGAAAAAAAATCCATAAGAACTTCTTTTGTATCCAACAAAGATCAAGCTAGAAAAGGAATCCATGAATTTTGTGGTCAAATCTCTTGTACCACGAGAATCCTTCACTTTTTGGTGACCTTTCACTGTAGCTGGCAGTCCACTTGCTGCAAGATATTACAATGGTGCCTCAGAAACATAGCTAAAAATTGAACAAGATAATACAGTGAAACGAAGTTATCAAGGACCTCGCTTTTCAGGAGAACTGGAGATACTTTCACCGCTGGCCTCCTGATCATATGCAATGGTAAAGCGGTGATCAAATAATTTCCTTTTCTTAATAGGCGCTCTTTGACACTTTTCTCGTGCATAAATGTTCTTCCTGTATCTGTAGAAGGACCTCATTCTCTCACCTGGTAACAAATATTATGTTGGTGGGAGTAGGATCTAAATTTCACGCACATATCATAAAAATGCAGAAATTTAGAACTTCTTAAAATAATATAAATATTTCAATTCCACTTACGAGAGTTATAAAGATCAAAATCCTTCATTTTTGGAGCTGCTTTCCAGTATTTGGATGTCAACATCTTCCTTATCCTACGGTTTCCACTCCATGGTTGTGGCCTAAAGGACCTAATCTTGGTGCTAGGTTTATTGCACCCAAAAGAATATTCGTCATCATCACTATCTCCTAACTTTACATTATTCCAGTGGTTACTTAAGAAAGCCCCAGTGATGGGGTCCCTGTACAAGGGCAACTGTACATTACTATCAGAATTAATCAGTACATTAGTATTCACATATTCTGCAGTTGGATCCTTTACAACTGACGTGGTAGCCACAGATACATTGCTGATATGTTTTTTGTTATCATCTGATTGCAATTCTGGTCCATTCTCCATTTTGTTATTAAACCTATCATTAGTCTTTCCCTCACACAATCCTAGCTTAATATCTGAATCAACATTCTTTAGTAAGCCCGAGCTTGCATGTACAGAAGAGCATTCCACAATGGGAGCATTTCCCTCAGATGGAAATCCCTCCAAATTGGATAAGACATTACACTCCTGAACAGAAACTTCTGGAACAAATGAACTCTCAGCACAACTTCCATGGTCCAAGCCCTCTGATTTCAAAGGGTTACCATGTTGTCCCATAACAAAACCATCTCGACTAATTCCAATTGGCCCTTTCCCTTCGCCTGCATTACTGCAAGCAGAGCTTTCACTCTCCTGCAATAACTTTCCAGCTACAGCTGCAAGTAGTTCAAAGGGGCAAAGTTCATTGTCTTCCACCAATTTCTTGCACATGCGGCCTCTCCTCTGGAGGTACAAACAAAGATGAGACACTGTCTGCATATATAATGATATGATGGCGTAAAGCACATGATTTAGAACTAAAGTTACCCGAATCGATCTAGGAGCCCTAGGAATAACTGGAACTTGGAAGCCATTAAACTTATCACCCAACCTCTTCTTTGACACCATATCCTAGGCAGCATGCCAATATGAAATCATCAAATGCAATGATGTGACGTGAAGTGACCCTCAATCTACAAACGTTGGGCATTCATCAGTCAACAGATAAGAAATCATAGTCTCTTCACAAAGGGTATAATTAATCAAAACACAAATCATGAACGTAGTAAACCAAAAACCAGATAAAACCCATGATAATGAAGCGTGATTACTTCAACATAGTGGTTCAGCAGTATGTTCCAATTATCCATGAAGAAGAAAAGTGACCAGGTAGTCTCCAAAAAAGCATTTCAATCCATGACCAGTCTAAATTCACATTACAGATTAAATAACCAACAAAAAAGCTTACTTTTACCCATCCATGTTTTTACAACCATGAATGGAGATCTGATCATTTACAAACTAAATGTTTACTAGATCCAACAACAATAACAACTTTTTCACCAACATAATTCCATCTACAACATATAACTGTGACAATAAATCCAAGAGAGACTGCCTGGAAGCTAACAATCTCGAGTCTTAACAACAAATCTGAACATTAATTCATTAAGTCATCCGTAAAACACGTGAAGGGAGGGAAATCTAAACAAAAAAGTGAATTTCTTGACGAGTAAATTAAATTATCGGTAGGACACCACTCTCTGAACTACTTTTCACATAATATAAATTTCGCGCAATGGCACCCAAAAACTTGACAAAATTTAAACAATTAAAACGAATCAAACAAAACCGCAAGTAGACGGTGGCAGACTTCAAATTCATGAAAGATACAACATCAGGCATTTCAAGCTGGTATTTTTATTTATTCAAAACAAGAAGTTAGTCTTTTTATTTTTGAGTTTTGCAGAAAATACCACACCAAAGTTGCATTAATTCCAGATCTACCGCTAAATAGCCTAAATTTAAACAAAAATTCCCATTTTGCATTCTAACCGAAATCACTCGAACGTAAATCACAAAATTTAGCAGAATTCGATCAGATCTCGACGAGATCAAAAAAAGTTCGAAAAAAACAAAAACCCAGAATCTCAAACCAACAAGAACACATTTTGAAACAAACCCACACCAGAAATCCGAACCCAATAACAAAAAAGAAAAAAAGGAAGAAGAAGAAATCGGAAGTAAAAATGATCACAAACAAATTTTTTTTTTCAACAGAATTCGAATTTTACCCGATGATTGATTTGATTCGCGGAGAGAAATCTAGGCGTCCTATTTGAACCTTCGACGTTTCTATACACAAAATTCGAATTTACGTCACGCAAATGAACTGTTAGCTTTGTTCTTGTCAGAGAAAAAAACTATATGTAAGAAGTTTATATAATAATAATAATAGTTTTTATTAAACCTCTGGGATTTGGGAAAATACAAGCAACCAACCCAACCAACTTTTTAATAAACTAAACCCCCGCTATTTATTTCCTATCCAAATCTCAAATTTTTAATTTAATTAATATATTATCTTTAATTTATTTTATAATAGATAGATGTAAAAATAACCAGGATGTTATCTTAATATAATCTCAAATTACCATATTATTTTCAATTCAAAAGTACATGAAATATCATAAATTTTAAAAATAAGATCGCTTAATAAAAAAAGTATCTCAATCTCAAAACACAAAAAATCGTATGAGATTGTATTATTGGTCAATTTTGTAAGATTTATCTCTTAAATGATCTACCCATGAAAATGTATAATTTTTATGTAAAATAATTATTTTTGACTTTGAATATGGATCAGATTGACTAGTTTAACATGTATAAATCTGTAAAATTGTCTCATAAAATACTTATTCGATTTGAAAATATGACAAGTGTAAAACTAATTGTATATAATGATATATCTTTATCCGAAGCTTTAAAATTAATTATTTCAATTTCATCAAATAATTTTTTTTTAAAATTTTACTCATAATTTTTTAATTAAAAAAGAATATGTAGATGAGGGGGTGGTGATATTATGTTAGTTGAGTAATTTAAAAATAATTAATTTTTTATTCCTATGTACGCGGTGGGCATATGCTTGGATCAGATAATGAATATTTTTTTGACCACAAGACCGGATGAGCCGGTAGGAGGGGTAAAATAGTCCGGTAAAAAAGGCGTGGGCCTAAATCTCTAATCTGGGGGCGTGGATGAGTTGGAAGTTTGGATCACTTCTTCTTTTTCCTTCTCAAACTCTTTGAAACCACGGATGTGCAATCTTATATTTATAATAAAAATAATATTTTTTATGAATATTTTAAATAAAATATCTATTTCATAAAATTGATATGTAAAATTATGTCACATAAATTTTATAAAATATAATATGCACGTGGTACTAAATTTATTTATATTAATCACTAGTTTTTTTTAAAGGTGTTTTTAGCGTACGATATCACAAGTTGTGCGATAAATTATAACATATCTGATATCAATACCCAAATATCGAATTTGAGATAAAATATCGGGTTCTAATGACAATAGCACAAACTCGTTGCCAAACTTGAAGTACATCAAAAACTCATGCGCAGTCAAAGTTCCGTCTCTAACATTTTATTCTTTGGCTCTCTTATTGTATTATATTTGAACTGTAATAATGTGACTCTCTCTTTTCTTTCCAAATTTTGATATTTTCAAAGCTTCTGATTTATCGCACCGAAATTCCTAATGTTTTATATCGTTTTACAAAAACTTGTGTGAGATGGTTTCACGGGTCGTATTTGTGAGGCGAATATCTTATTTGAGTCATCCATGAAAAAATATTACTTTTTATGCTAAGAGTATTACTTTTTATTGTGAATATGGATAGGTTGACCCGTCTCGCAGATTAAGATCCGTGAGACAGTCTCACATAAGACCCACTCGTATCGTTTACTCAAAAATATGTTTGATATATATTTAATTTAATATATATCAACATCATTGTCATCATTTTAATCAATTATCATCCTATTAAATATTGTTTACTTGATTTTAAAAAAGAACATATATTAATAGCATTTACAAGCTAGAGCAGGTATAGACGATCTCACGAATCTTTATCTGTGAGACGGGTCAATCCTACCGATATTCACAATAAAAAATAATATTCTTAGCATAAAAGTAATATTTTTTCATGAATGACCCAAATAAAAGATCCGTCTCACAAAATACGATCTATGAGATCGTCTCACACGATTTTTTGCCTTACATGCTATCGTTCTAAAAAGAATAATCCAAAATATGGAACATAAATTTCATAATTGAAATATTTTTTAAAAATTTCAATTGATTTCACATACTATTTATTAAAATTTTAAACAGTTATGTAATTTTATTTTTAAATATAAAAACTGAATGAAAATATTTTTTTAGAAAGCATAAAACTTTGTAGAAGGGTATTTTGCTATTTTTCTTAGGAGAAATTTGTGGTGCATATGAAATTATATAAAATTTATGGGCGATAACGAAATTAATAATAAATGTTACAAATTGATTAAACGGATTATCCGAAACAGAAGCTAATCGATGGCGGTTCTGAACCTCTGTTTGTGCGTGAAAGTACCCACAATTTCGAACCCTGAAAGAACCAGTTTTCTCCAACAAAACTCGACCCAACCCCTCGTCCCATCTATCTCCGTCTCCGGCCATCATGCTCCGAAGGTACATTCCAATCGGTGGCGACCCATACGAAGAAAAATTCGAACTTGATCGTGATTTTTATAACTTTTGATGTAGTAGAGTATGTATTGATTAAATTTTGGTCTATACTAGAATCCCATGAGAAGCATGAAAAAATTTTCTTTTATATTACATATATTTCTTGCAGGGAATCGAAACTCGGGCTTTACGGGAGTCTATTTCTAAAGTGAGCTTAATTGCGGTTTTATCAACTTCTATTATTTTGGCTTCCAATCCGGCCCTTGCATTTAAGGTAATGATTTATCTACTGAGAAAGTTGGATTTGAATTTCATCATTGAATGTCGTGTGCTGTATAAGTTGATGGTTTGCTGATATGACTCGTCTATGACTGATGCGGGGAAAAGGGAGGAGGCCCTTACGGCGCTGGAGTAACCAGGGGACAAGATCTTAGCGGGAAAGATTTTGGCGGGAAAGATTTAATCAAGCAAGATTTCAAGACGGTATGCATCACATAAAATTGTTTTTATCTGTGATCGTGAATTTTAGGAACGATAATGGCTTGTGCTGTCATGCGTTTTGATCATCTTGTTTATGCTTGAACAAGAGATCAATGCTTAGTTGAGTTAATTTGGTATTTTTGTTCCAGTCAATACTGCGACAGGCCAATTTCAAAGGTGCCAAATTATTAGGAGCAAGCTTCTTTGATGCGGATTTGACAGGTAGTTCCTTTGTTATAGTCCTTAATGTTTTTCAAGTGTAAATGTGTCAAGTGATGGGTCTGATACACTCATTAGCTTATGTTGGTTGAGCAAAGTTTTAATGTGAAGCAACTGATGGATTTGAATCAATCAACAGAAATTTTAGTGTACATCAGTCAGTTAATAATCTAACAATATCCTCTATTCATGCCCTGGTCATTTACACACCAAAAGCTTTCTTGAAATGTAACTCTTGATAGAGTGCATCTTCTGATGTTTGGTTATAGATAATTGTGTATCAAATCAAACCATGTAAATTCATATTCACCCTTTAGTTAAATTATGTTCTCGAACTTTTTAATGCTTTTCGATATTGTGTCAATGCTTTTTTGTCTGACTGGGAATATTCTCGAGGAACAACACTGAGAAAAAAGGGACTGGGAGTTGGAATAAATGTCTGTTTAGATTTTTGGTGGGGTTGGGGATGAGTTGTTGACAAGGAGTGGGCGGAGATTGTATCGGTATCTGAAATTTATATGAAGCTGACGGCTTATTAAATAAACTCCTTGAGTCTCTACTCTTGCTTATCTACTTAGCAGGTAGTATCACTGATATTAAACATAAAATAGGACTGCTGAAACTCAATTCTGAATCAGCATTTCTTTAAAAAAGTTGATGAGAGTCATGAGACCTTGTATTGAAGCGAAGTTAAAAACCAAGGTTTCTATACATTTTCGTCTTGGTAGAGTTGGTTCCGTACTCTCCTCTGTCAATGCCACAACTGCAACACTATAGGTGGAAACCAGTATAATAGGAATGAAACATAAGGTACACGAAATGACACAAACAACCGCTACCAACTGTTTCCCGAATAGACTTCACCAGTCAAGTTTGCAAAGGTGTTTGATATGCACCAAGCATATTAGTTCTGGCTTCATTTTCTTATTAACATAGTTTTGATTTTATTATTAACTTTGTTTTTCTGATGTCTCAGGCGCTGATCTTTCTGATTCTGACCTTAGAGGTGCAGATTTCTCTTTAGCCAATGTAACCAAGGTGCTAGATACTCTTTGCAGAAGAATTCTATTTTATACTTTTCTCCTCGGTGTTTTGTTTCAACATCAGCATGTTTGAATATGTAAAGATTTATTTTACCAACCAATACTTACGTATTAAAAGGAGGGTGAAATAATTCATTTTGTTAAGCCATATCACATGCTGCATGAACTATAGGGCATTTCTAGTGACAAACATGAAGACGATAGGGCGAAAGTTTTGAAAGATGCAGATTTAAAGTCAACAGCAAAATCTATTTGGATTTTCTTTAACACTTTTTAAAAAACTGTAGAGAGATGCATCTACAACTTTGAACCATCTCCTCACCAAAATATGCACCATGATTGTTAGAGCAAACATATAGACTTTTCTTAGTGCTTGATTGCATTAGAGAAATTATTATTGAAGAATCTACTTTTTGAGGAGATTGCAATTTCTTGCTTGCAAAATATGATGTTGAATGTTCAAGTGACTTCATATGATATGAAATCATGTAAACATAGGCAAATTTGAGCAATGCTAACTTGGAAGGAGCTCTTGCAACGGGAAATACATCTTTCAAAGGTTCAACCATCACAGGTGCAGGTATATGAGAAACATAAACCGTAACTTGATTTGATAAATTTCATAAACTTGTGTTTTCGGCATTTGTGGATGCTGTTATTTTTCCAAGTACAAGTTCAGTTTTTCTTGTATATTCTTGTTCCACAACTTTATTCAGCCCTTTTTTCTTATGACCATATTCATTCTCCCATGTGAAACTAATGAACTCTGTTTGCTTCCAAGCTTGATATATTTGGAATATAATTTCATGGTCGGGAACTCTCTTTCTTATTTCCATTATTTTTAGTTCTAATTCCAATATCATCTTTTCTAATCAATGCTCCGAGTATTCAATGTTCTCAGTGTGGGGATAGCATAGAACAAACCCTTCATCACATTTTTTTCCTGGATCTCTCTGATAATTGTTGTGTTGTGTTGGTACCTATCAGATTTTACCGATGTTCCATTAAGAGACGACCAACGAGAGTACCTATGTAAAGTTGCGGACGGGTAATGATTCATCAGTGGCTCTTGCCATTACTCTTTTGCACAGCAAGGCGCGTGTTTGACTTAAGTGGTTTTCATGTTTTCTTGATAGGGTAAATCCAGTAACAGGAAATGAGACACGAGAGACGTTGCTTTGTAGGTAGCATGCCCTTTCGGAGGTACATAGTTTCCATTTCTTTTGTGGGAGAAGACACTCCGAGACCGTTAATGATATGAACTACCTCATGTTCTATCTGCATACGTTTATTAAATCGTTGAGTGATTTTATATGGTTCTAAAGTTGTGACGGGCTTTTTCGTGGCATGTGCTTTTTTCCTTGAATGTTTATTTCATTGTTATATTTGTAAATTAGTGGTTGTGAGGTTTCAGACTGTTTTAATTTACTCTCTAATTTTATGTTGTCTCTTATACTTTTGTCTGGTACTTCTTCAAAATTGGCCTGGTTATATAAACAACTCCAAGTTGGTTTCAAAATTTCAATTTTTTAAAGTACATGTGCATGTGTTTGACACAAGACATAGAAAACCAAGGGAAAATCGAATGCTTTGTAATCTTTTAAGGTGATGTGTAGAGATCCAGTGGTTCTTGATAAACTTTAATTTTAATTTTTTTATTATATAATAAGTTTGATTCAACGTACAAACTTATTTTATGCGAAATGGGAGGATTTTCAATTATTGACACGAATATTCCCATGATCTTCTTTGAGTTAAACGTTGGTTTTTCTGTGTAGGAGTTATATGTATACATACATATATGATACTGAGTCATGATATCTCCGTATCTTTATGTCTATATTTGACATCATAGATTATCAAAATCTAAAAAACAAATTTACTTGCCCAAAAAAGAATGCGAATAAACTTTAATGATTGCTAAATTTAATAAACAAGATAAGATACTATAAGACGTAGTTTGTATACATGATAGGATAAATATGTGATATATAATATAAAGATAAATTAATGATAAAAAAGATGTAGGATATTATATTTAATGTTTGATATGATTTTAATAAGAGTGATTAAATTTATATATTAGATTGTAATGACAAAATTAACCTTATCATAATAAATTTTATAATTTCAAAGTTGTTGCTTGAGTTCATATTTATTATCTATTCATGCGTCGATAGTGCTTGCATGATTTATTTATTTTTACCTAATTTTATATATTATATAATATGATAATTGAACCCTTGATTTTGTAAGTAAAGTCAAATATCAAATTTTAAGTTAATCGAATGATACTAATAGTTTTATTGAAATTTATACAAATCATTTATATAATTATTTCGAGTTCATTTATATAATTATCATATTATATAATATATATAAAAATAAATAAAAGTATTATTTGATAAGTAAAATTATCACATCTCATAAAAAAGATACTTTATCTTTGTATAAAATTATTTATCAAGGGCTCATGATGATATCATGAGTTTTTTTAAAAACGTACCAAACGTGGGATAAGGAGAATTATTTATAATCCCTCTCTTATCCGGCATACCAACTATACCTTAAAGTTTTCTAGATGAATATACTTCTTCAAATGTTTGATTAATATTAACATTCATAGACCCTGTCATTCGACATTCGTTGTTAAATAATTTAAAAAAAATCGATGATTATTTAAAATTAACAATGCGATACAAAAGCAGATATTGTTCTTTAGTTATATTTAATATATGTAGGACTCTCCGGGAATTTGATAATGTTATATGTAATAGTAATACAGATGTTTATTTTTATTTTAAGAAGTGAAAGAAAAATCCACCGGGAACACACCACCCCGAAAATGGCCAAATGAGAGAAACCACACAGCAAAACTACCAAAAACACCTTTTGATCAATTCTTCTGTAGCTTTCATGCATTCAATTCACGCCTCATAAATGATCGATCCCTACCTTTTTTCTTCAAGGACACACAGACACGCACTTCTCCTCTTCCAACACTGCAAATGGAGCATCAGTGCAGTCCCACTTTCCCAGAATACTCCACGAGAAATCCTGCATCCTTTCAAGAATCAGTGAGTTGCAAAGAGTTGGTTTGGCCTCCAAGATTCTACATTTGCAGCTTCTGCCGAAGAGAATTCAGCTCTTCACAAGCTCTAGGTGGACACATGAATGTTCACAGGAGGGATAGAGCTAAGCTCAAGCAACAACATTCTCCCACCCCGTCCCCTCCAGATCAAAGCTCCCATATGCAGAAAGATTCGGCGATATTCTTTCGCGGCATTAATTTTCAGGGTCTGCAGATGTTTCCTTCTTTTGTTTCTGGTGGTGATCTTGAAACCCGAAAAACGTTGTTCAAGGACAGCGAGTTGTTAGATGAGACAGTGGTAAGCGGTGAGAGGATCAGGAAAAGTGACCATAGTTTGCAATGTTTGGGCAGGGAACTATTCACAAATTGTAAGAAGATCAGTGGTTCCATTGAAGATGTGGATCTTGAGCTCAGGCTATGATCAAACCCCCCCCTGGCCTGGATGCGGTGAAGTAAACTAAATCGGGTTTTTTGACGTCGAAAGATCGGTTCCGTAGACGCAGATTGCTGTCATGCATTAAGATTAAGTTCTACATATAGACCTAAAGTTCCTACAAGATTTTTAGCATCTTTTATCTTGAATATCGATGGGTTATAATATTTATGGTACAAATTTTCGCTTTGATCTCAGTATTTTGAATTGAATTTTCAGTTGTACGTTTTTATTGAGATATAATTGTAATGCTCGTGTTTTATAGGCTTGTGCATCGAATAGTGACAACTGATTTCTCAAGTCTTAAAAGTACTAGAAGAATGTACTTCAGTGAACATGAAGTGATTGATGGTTAAGAAATTTTCTTCAATTTTATTTGAATATAAACAAGCAACACTATTAATATATATAGTCCTTGTATTTTATTTGAAAACTCTTTCACAAAAGCATTTATTTTCAAATGTACATTGAGTTTTATTTATATTGTACATGTAACATGACTCTTGGAAAACTCTTTTAGAAGTTCAGTTGAGATAATTTTGTAATTTCAAAGATAATGTATAACTTAGTATGCAATACTAATTGTCTATGTTACATTTTCTATATTGAGTTTGCTAATTTGTTATATTGAAGTATGATGGACGTGTTTAGCCCAAATATTTTGAAGTCCACTATCAATTGAAGCCCTTAAAATATGAAGAGCCTAGTGGACAAGCCAACGAAGAGATTGGTTGATGACCACGATGGGAAGAGTTAGATTCACGATCTACGATGAAAGATCGTGGAAGATGGCCAAACTGCTTCGGTGGAGTGGAATAAAAGTTGAAAAGAATCAGAAAACGACGCTCTCGACAAAAAATCAACAAAAAGCTATAGCAAGCTTCTTCAAATCCTCTCAGTAGTTTGTTCATGTATCTTCAATTTTCAGCATTCTAGAATTTCTTTAATTTTTAACACATTCATCCAACTTTCTTGTAAAAATATCATTCAAGTTCATAATAACATAATTAAAGTTATCTCATTTTATATTTTTAGGTTTGAAGTCGTACTGAGGGAATTATAACGAATGGTCGAATCGAGACACACAACACTTGATAAAAGAAGTCGGATCATTCTATATTTGGTATGATCACGTGCTTGACACTACGATATACTATGTATGATTATGTGGGAAACATCGATTGTTGTTCTGAATTCAAATAAAAATATAATGTGATAGAGAAAAACATCAATTCACTATGTAATTAATATATTCCATTCCTGGGATGGTTCCTGAATTTAGCTTCCAATCCATTGCATCAGGGCAAAATTAGTTAGCTGTCATGCACAACACCGATTTACGTGCAATATCGGTCCTCAAAATCATAATCTAAAAGATAAGTTGTGATATTAATTATAAAATAATATTATTTTGTTGTTTTTTTAAGTAATGGTATGCTCTTAATTTAATTTGAATGAAAAGAAAATCGTATGAATAAAATATTTTTAAAATGTATGTAAGTATTACATAATCTGTATTGCTTGCGAATAGAAAAGATCAAATGCACGTCATTATCTTTGTACATATAACAATAAAAAATGTTATTAAAAAATAAAGTGAAGAGAGAGAATTAATGGAAAAGTATGGCGCAGAACATTGGCGGTGGCCTTAATAATTAGTGGGTGTAAGAAATTGAGTCAAATAGTTATTTAGTCAACTATTTCAAAAAAAATGGTTAATTTTACTCATATTTACAACAATAAATAATATTTTTGACATAAAAAAATAATTTTTCATAAGTAACCTGAATAAGAGATATGTCTGACAAATTGACTCGTGAGATCGTCTCATAGAAATTTTTATAATAATTAATAAGGTTAATGTGTGTGCGTATGCATATATACACATATATCACCTTCGGTTTAGAGATAGGCTTATCCAAACAAACAAATAAATTTGTTAATATATAAATTTAAAATATTTAGTTCGAATACATTGATTTAAATGCAACCGAAGTAAATTTCAAATCCATTTCGTCAACAATTTCAAAAGTTTTGTGATGAATTTGATACACACACACAAAAGATGTGTCATTTGAAATCGTTCCCTCAAATTCCCATGTATACCCCCTCCCCTCCAGATAATATACATAAATCCAAATTAAGTCATTTTCTTGCTCTTATATTTTACGAAGTTTCATTTTGTCAAGGGTCATTGCGAGCTTTACAGAGCTAGAGCAAGGGCGACAGTCAGTATTAACGATAATAGTAAAATTTGAGCCCAGCCTGCTTCCATCTCATGAACCCGGGGGGTTTGTATTTCCGAGAAACGAAAAAAAACGACGAAATTTGAAATTCAAAATAAAATATTTAAACTTTTTGTTGGAGAAGTTTTAATTTAATTTTCTAATTTATACTATAAAAAAGTTGAGCATATATCGTTGACCAGCTACATATGAGTGATGAAAAATTAAATCTTTTTGTGAAAAAATATCGAGATCCGTTCACGTACATAATAAGTTTAACCACAACACAGAAATGAATAGTACGAACATGCTCATATCCAAATCCTTGCCAACTTTAATTATTGTGATAATTACAGATTTATTGATTAATCCTTAGCCATTTAAATGATTACGGGGAGAAAATCATCTTCAAAATCGTTTTAGGACAAATGGTTCTCGTGTATCTGGAAATAACAAGCTTATTTTGAGACCAACTAGAGCTAGTTGCGTTCGATGATAATCGTGTGTGAGAATGAGCAAAAGAAATGAAAATATAAGAAGGGCATCACAGAAACAGAACAAAGACAACTTTCATCAGCAAAACACAACTACGAAGATTCAGAAGTTCACACAGGCAATACAACAACACAATCTAAGATACTTACATACCATGACCTTTGACGAGTTGCTTCATATACGTTTATTCGGACACCGACCATTTATTGTTAGAAAGTTTGGTATCCAGCGTCGACACTAGTTCAGCAGTTAAGAGTGGTGAGACTCCATCTGATTCAACAGGAAATTACCTTCACTATTTCTATGCACCTCGACTTTGAACTTCTCTTCCTTAACTCCTCTGTTCACCTTGAGGAGCATGTCGAACTTCGCAGATGTATCGTCCACCTAGTACAGGAAAGTTGGGACATAATTGATTGTCAGCCTACTTGCATGTGATTTTACAGACTCGCACACAAGGAGTGACTAGCACAATCTCGAGTATGAAAGTGCATTTTCTATGTATGATATATAGCAGTATGTTTTTATGTACAATAAGTAAATGTTTGACTACCTCACAAAGCCTTTATTTTTGGCCATGAGAGGCCATAATGCAGCAAAAAATGTTGTCTTGCAATAAATATGAAACTCAGATAGGGTAAGGTTCTACCAAGATCAGTTATTATCAATGCTAAACTATCATATGTCTATAGCATCATTCATTAGACTCAAGTAAAATGGTCCAAATATAAATTTATAAATCACTCGATCTGAAGACCACGAATTGCGTAATTTTTTGTGACAGAGCTAGCAACGCATCTGACATCAATACAAAAAAACTTCTAGTGATAATCTTTGACAATCCACGACTTTTATCTCACAAAGCTAATAAAGTTACATGCAGCGATTAACGCAGATAGCATCTATTAACAAGGCAGCCAAAAGAATCATTGATCAAACCGATGAATTCAAAAAATATGCAAACAAATGGGACGCTTTGTGAAGAAATCTACCATAAAAGTCTATTCGTTTCGAGATTCCTTGAATTAATTAACAGGAGTCATACAAAGAAAGATAAATGGCTAAACAAACTTGTCCGTGCCAAAAATCAAATTAGAAATTAACCTCAGCGTTTGCATGGACAATTTCCCTAAGTTCATAAGGGAACAACGAGTTAGATCTCTCCTGAATAGTTTTCACAGCATGTTGTGCTGCATCTTGGACAACTGGATCATGCACAGGCACAGATCGCCATCCACAGCTCTGCTCATCTGATTTGCAACAAAATCTTAGCAACCATTTTCTAATCCCACAGGGGAAAAAAAAAGTCTTCCTAAGTGCCAACCTAAATTCCACAAAATAACATTTCAAGCAAGCGAATAAACAAAGAATCAACTGCATTCACTCTATCTCACCCACATAGAGTAGGTGTCTGTTAACAATATCAGCAAGCGTAAAGTTCAACAAAGGTCGATAAACTAGAGGCAGCAATGTACTTATATCATGAAAAAACTGAAACTAAATTGGAAGTAATACCTTTCTTGACACCAAGATCAGAGGACGTAAACGAAGGAACATCTTAACATGCCTGAATTCTTGCAGCTCCTTGAAGTTCATCCATGGTTTCACCCAAACTTTTGCCTCATAAAGCTTCTTCTTCCCAGCATCAATTATCTCAAGTGTAAGATGATGTATAGTACCCGCAACCACTTGTTCTTTCGCCTTCACTACCCTCGCCAACTCAAAAAGTGAATTCTGGAAAGAAAATTGAAATAAAGCTCATATCAGATACGAAATAAGCCAGGGAGTTAAGAAGGTATCAGCTTGCGCAGTTGCATGGAGGAAGAAGAGAGAAGAACGCCTAATGAATACGTATATATCTACTTCACGACAATATCTCCGCTATTACGCTATTAATCTATCTAACAAAAAAAAAATACCTAAAGTTTCTTTAGCATTAAAAATCTGTAACTCAGAAGAAGGAAAAACAGGGACAAAACCCCCCTCCCCAACAAAAGGACGAAGCCGGAAAAATAGTACAAGAAAATAGATTCGATCGTTTTCCAGGGGAAAAAAATTCCAAATTCGATGTGTCATTTTTGTCGAAAATACAAACTTTGCTCCTATATACAACCCTGACATTCCAATTCCTCCTCTGCCCCATAAAACGCCATTGGACCATGAATCACTGAATTATGAAAAAGATCCTCAATACAGCAGCTCGATCGAAACAGGGAAAAAAGAAAAGACAAAGAAATAAAAGGTTAACAACATTTAAACACATACCTCTTTTTTATTGTGCTCTTGGACAGCATAACGGGCGATGTTTTCGATCTCAGCGCTGTTTTCAGAGTTGGAAGATCCTCCGAGGGTCGAAGCCATTTGAATCGGCTGATTATCTTCGTTGCTGCAAAACCCTACCCTTTTTTCTTCTGACTGATCGAGAACAGCAGCAATCGCTGATGAAAAGAACCAAAGCAGCAGAATGTAATGGAAATTCAACAAATAAATCGCTCTCATTTAGCAGTTGAGTTTTGCTCTGAGGAGAAATCTCGGTTTTATAATCAACGATTCTTGAATTTAAATAGTTTCTTAACACTTAAGTAAACAATTTAATTAAATTCTACCAAAAATAAATAGACAGTCTAGTGATTAAAGAATGAATGACATTTAAAAGTATTATAATTAGAAGATAATATATATTCAATAAACTTTTTTAAATTCCCCACACCTAATTTAAACTTTCATTCAACATTTATCAAAAAAAAATCTCTGTCTCTATGCTACTTTATTCACAGGAAAATATTTCTACATCCCTTATATTTATATATTTTTTCTCGTATCAGTTGTTTCAGATCCGATATTAATACATGATTAATGAATATTCAAATATGTATAAAAAATCTTGATATTAAATGATACATTTGTTTTTTCGGACAAAAAATAGTACACAAAATATGAAAAACCTTATATTAATATATGATAATTGAAGTACTCAAACATGTAACAAATATTGATATTAATAAATTTGTTTCAATTTTATACTCAAAATCTTATCTTTCAGTAAAAAAATAAAATAACTGAAACTCAAATATTATATATTACTATCATGTGTTCAATGTTTTATATCAATTTTCAACTTAGAAAAATACGTGGTTACAGAGAGGGCAAATATTTTTTATCAGATATTGCAAACATCTATTTTTTGACTGAATAAAAAAACGAAGTTTGATTTTTGGGATTTAAAACAAATTAATCCATATATATTATTAACTTTATTTTTTCTTTGAAGTGGGAATGGGGTGGTTGCTTGCTTTAATTATATTCGGTGGGTGGCGGCTGTACGCGTGGAGATCAGATGTAGTGTCTGTCTGTCTTCGTGGCCTCTTCCAACCTTAGCACTTGGCTTAACATGCAAACGTCCGAATGTCCCTTAGCTTTGAATTCAATCATTTAAAAAATATGGTCCATGGAGACGTTCGACCCTAGCACATGCATGTGCAGTACTATTCCAAGTTTCGAGTTCGGGTCCACAAGTTCTAATTTTGTTAAATTAAGCTTGTGCTTAGAAACTTGAGAAAACTTAATGTCATGGTAAGAAACTCAGTCCAGAAGAGTTTAGTAGGAAAGAATTTGGATCATAAATATAAGTTAGTCGAGTTCGAGCTTGACTCATGAAGCTCAAGCACATAACACGAGTTGGAGCTCAGGAGTGTAGCTTCATTAGGAGCTAGGGTGAGCACCGTGAGCTTTAGTTCAACCGAATTCTGATATATAGTTATGCATTTTAAGAATTTTAGTGGTTGAGTTAAATCTTAATACATGAATTTTGAGTTTTAAATATATAGTATTTTGGCATATTTTATATATATATATATATATATATATATATGCTCAATTTGATTCTACATTTTGTTTGTATCTCTGTTGATTTAATTAGATTATCTTCGATCCATATCTTCTATTTTTCATCTTTTATCTTCCAAAACAGTCATGATCTCTATTTTCAAAAATATTCTCCAACTCATATCCTCTAAATATTACCAAATACTTTCTTTTTTTAATTTATTTCATTTTAGAATACACATACACACACATATAATTAATTAATTTCATAATATATTATTTAACTAAACTTAATTAATTCGCTAAACATGACACAACTACATGTAATTCGCTAATTAATTTTCAAAAAGACTATATTGTAATTTTAAAATATCTCTTTTGTAATTATTTCTCACTTCTTTTCAATCATCTATATGAACAGTGATACTCCATAAATAGATGACCACTGTTGCATACTCTAAAATGGAAGAAACAAATAGAGCACGATTGGAGAATATTTCATCATTCATAATGGAGGATTCTTCCATTACGGAGGACGGTTGGAGATGCCCTCATAAATGTATGTTTACATAAATATTTTGAATAAACTAAAAAAATATAAATAATAAATAATTATTAATTTATGTGATAATTATTAAAGTAAAAACTTATACAAATAATTTATTTGAATGAATAATGTCATAGATAATTTAATTTTTTGATTTATTTTTCTTTAATTTAATAATATATTTATTAAATCTTTCAAGATACCTAAGAATATTTTTTTAACTAAGTTTTAAAATTTATCTTGTGCATATTTTTCAAATAATCAGGAAAAAAAATTAAAAAAAAATACATAATGTTCATCCCACGTTGTTTTTGAACACTCTTATTTGAACTCTAAGTGGAGCCATTAGCTGAAGATAAAATGTTCATTCAGGCATATAAATTTGAGAGTATAAATGCCCACATGAAATACCGAAGACCAAAATGATGAGGCAATCAACGATAACGATATCGGAATAAGCATAAATGAAATAATTCAATAAGATAAGATACCATATATGAAAAAGGCACGTCAAAATCTTGGTAGCTTCGATGCTATATGTAAAAGCACTGTCCTACATAACTTGGATGGACAAGATTCACACATATATGTGATTTTAAAAAAAAATTAGTGAACTCCATGTATGTGTGGTTAAATTTGAGTCCTTGATTCTATCATAGGGATAATGCCCCTACATGTAGGATGAAATCAACCCAAAATCTACGTGCCAAAGTGATGGTTGGATACAACCAACTTAAATGGAAAATATTTTTAAAATCATTTATTAATTAGTATGTTTTTTTTATACATGATTTTCAAAAGAGGTATTTAATTTTCGAACTTTATTTAAGAGTAACTTTTCTAGGAAATATAGCCAATTAGTTTTTTTCGATAATTTTTTAGGATCGAAGCATCGGATCCACGTCATTGAAGAACACGTGTCGATGAATATGAGGCGAACTTACTTAAGTAGGGGATATAACGGTAAGTTTTTAGGAGTCAACTCGCCGGAAAATTAAATAATTTTTTAATCAAAAAGCGGTGGGACCCAAATATGCGTGTCATTAAGTGCGATTCGTGTTTGCTTGTCATTGGTCCAGGTATTCTACTGTAATATTCTCAAAAAACGTGGGGCTCTACGATGAGGAGAGAGAGTTGAATGGACGGCAGGGATCCTCGTTTTCTCATTCAGTGTTTCTACAATTATATGTTTGTCGAAGACGTTTCACTTTCCTGCCCGCCTGCCCGCGACGGTGGCGGGCAGCTGCCCGCTCAATCAACAGTGACTATAATGTGGTCATGGATGTGCATAAAGTCTAGCTTGTTTCTCTCAAATCTCGTTGATTTCTCCGTCGTTGTGTTTTCGATTGTTCGAGGGAATTTTTTGTGAAGAGATCTGGAATCATGGCGGGTATCTGCTGCGGAGTTAATATTGGTGAGGCGGAGACGGCTGCGCCGGTAGAGCCGAGCTCGAAATCTTCTCGGAGGAGAAGGCTGCTAGAGATCCACCAGTTCAAGTTTACGCCCACCGATAAGGCCTTGGCGACTCCGATGGAGAGTGGTGGAACAAGGAAGCGGCAGAAGATGGAGGAGGTGGTTCCGGCGTCTTCGCTGAGGGACTGCGCGGACGCTGTTCACAACTGCGAGGTGAAGGAGATCGAGAAGAGATTGAGTGATGATGACGTACCTGAGGAGAAAGGGCCTGAAAATAAATCGTTTGATTTGAAAGCATCGACCTCGGAAACGCAGCTTGATGTGGTGGTTCCCGAGTGCCCAAAATACGGGATGACTTCTGTTTGTGGAAGGAGAAGAGATATGGAAGACGCGGTGGCGATACGCCCCAGTTTCTCTGATCGGAGCCTTAATTTAAGTGGCGGGATTCATCTCTTTGGAGTCTATGACGGTCATGGTTGCTCACACGTAAGCTTCGAAACTTTGCTGCGGAACACCTTGATTAAAAAAAAAAAAAGCAAAACTTTTTACTGAAAATGAGTTATGAATTGACTTGGTTTTTTCAGGTGGCAACAAGGTGCAAGGATCGAATGCACGAAATAGTGAAAAACGAGATCGAAAGCGGCCGTGGAGCTTCGTGGGAGCAAATGATGTCCGAAAGTTTCTCGAAAATGGACAAGGATGTCATCGAATGGTCTACCGCCAGCGGAAATAGGGACGAAGACCCTGGCTCTGTCTGCCGGTGCGAGCTAAAGACTCCGCAGAGTGAGGCTGTAGGATCCACCGCTGTCGTGGCGATCGTGACGCCGGACAAGATTATCGTCTCGAATTGTGGTGATTCTCGAGCCGTTCTTTGTCGGAAAGGCGTGGCGATTCCCCTTTCCGTGGACCATAAGGTTGATTAATATGCTGAAATTCAATACCGTCAAAAAAACTTTAAATATGTATGTGGTAATATTGGTTTAACGTGAATTTTTCTTTGATTACAGCCGGACCGACCAGATGAACTGAAACGGATTAACGAATCCGGCGGCCGGGTTATATACTGGGACGGGGCTCGAGTTCTTGGAGTCTTGGCAATGTCTCGCGCAATCGGTAATATTAATTTTCCTCCTCCAGCATTAACGAAACTTTATTTAGTTTCATTTCTTCTCAATCTCCATAAAGAAATTATTACGATTTCTATTATGGGTTTTCTTCAGGTGATAATTACTTGAAGCCGTACGTCATATCGGAGCCGGAGGTGACTGTGACGAAGCGGACGGCGGAGGACGAGTGCTTGATATTAGCAAGCGACGGGCTTTGGGATGTGGTTTCGAACGAGACAGCTTGTGGGGTGGCGCTCAAATGTTTACAGTCGTGTAAACCGAGATCGTCGCCAAGATCTCCGGGTAGCGACATCACCTTCACGGCGGCGGGGGACGAGTTCGGACAAGGCTTGCTCGGATGCGTCAATTCTTTTGACCAAACTAGCCCTGGCTCGCCAAAGCGCTGACAACGTGAGCGTTGTGGTGGTTGATTTGCGGAGAGGCCAATAATAGTAGGGGCAATTTGGTCGTTAAAGTGTAAAATTTATAGTTTTATAGTTATTATTAAAGCGATATGAAGTGTATTTTTCTACGCGCCTTGCAGATCAATTGCAAAATTTTAATTTAAGATTAATTAATGCGATATCCTCGATATTTTTGCTGATTACGATGATTTTTATGCAATATTATTACATCTTTCTCAAAGTCTTCATTTTGTTTTCGTAAACGAAAATTATAAAAGTCTAATACATGTAATTTTTTATTATTTTTCTTTTGACCGAAAACACATCTAATGATTTTTTTTTTTTTTGAAAAAGATATTCCTTTTCATTTTAGTATTCATTATGAAATGAGTAGGTCTTTCGTGAAGAATGATTCTGGTACGTACATGTGTTTAAGATCAAATTGTCAAGTTAATTACAATTAAATACTAGTTGTGCAGATAACAGGTCCGACAGAAAATTTGCCGTCGGATAAATGATACAAAAAGATATATATATATATATATATATATATATATATATATTTGTGTGTATGTGTATGTGTATGTGTGAGACACATTAATATTGTAACCCGAGACTATGGTTATTTGAGTTATGGAAATATTTCTATTAAAAAAAAAATGTATATGTGTGAGACATGTCACAAATCCGATTTGATTTATAAAATTTTTTTTATATTAATTATCAATCAAATTAATAGGTGTGAGGATAAAAATTCCAGACTTATTGGAGAAACAAATACTTTAGAAATTTGAGTTTGAGTAATATAATTTTGACCTACTTTCATGTATAAGCAAATAAAACAACGATACTTAAAAAATTTCAGAGGCAGTTTTAGTTTTTATTATTATTTTATTTTGGAAAAGGAGGCAGTTTTAGTTATAAATTCAAAGAAAACAACTAATATTATTTGACAAAAATTTGTGTGAGACAGTTTCACAGATCGTATTTTGTGAAACTGATCTCTTATTTGAGTCATCTATGAAAAAATATTACTTTTTATGCTAAGAATATTACTTTTTATTGTGAATATTGATCGAGTTGACATGTATAATAGATAAAGATTTGTGAAATTGTCTCATAACAAACCTGCTCATATTATTTCGATCCACAATCTCCACATGACCACATGGTTTGTTATTTTTGAAATTTTAAAATGGTCTTTTGCAATTTAATTAATTATCATGACACGTCCATAAATTATGAAATTTAAATATCTGTACTATAATTTATTATATTTTAATTTTTTTTCTAAAGATGACGACGTGCTATACATAAATTATTTACAATATAGATAATTAGATCTTGTGAATATTATTAATATTCCGTGTCACACAGGTTGTCGATGTGCGATTTATTATTATTAATTTATTAGACCACAAAGTTCAAAAATTTATATGTATCTTGCTTGCCTTATAAGATGGTGGAGATATATATTTTTCCAAATAGAAAAAAAAAACACATAATTCTTTGTACTTAATTAAGCAACCAACAAAACAAAAATTTCAATATATACATAATTTGTCATATTTCTCATCCCGGACCCGAAAACATGAAATCACTCCACTCCAATTAACACTTTTTGCCAATGAAAAAAAATCGAAAATAAAATAATTAACTATATGAATTTGAAAAGTTAGGTCGAAATTTTATCAATAATTTTGTCTATATTTAGAATAAAAAATAAAAATTTTTACATAAAAATGAGTGATTCAAATAAATAGATGAGTCAACTAAGATATTTAATTGTGAAATTAGTCTAACTCATGATATTTTTGACATAAAAAATAAGTGACTTTCAATAAAGAAATGAGTCAACTCTGTTTATATTTAAAATAATAAATAATACTTTTGATAAAAAAAAAATAGATAGACTCAAATAAAAGATAGTCAAGACCCAATCTCAAAAAATTAAAACGGGAGACCTGTTTTATCCATGCTTGCAAGTGTATTTTCAAAATCTATTATTCTTATTTAGAAATTTACATGTATATTTTTTCACGTCGTATTTAAATCCTAAGATTAAATAAGGTTTTGCTAGACGTGTGGGCCTTGTAACGGCAACGTCGTGTTATTTTGAAGGGAATTAATATTGGAGAAACTTTTTCAAAAGTCAAATAAAAAAAGGGTTAGTTGTGACCAAGAATTTTTTAACATGTGTCCAAGAAGATATAAGCTTATTCAATCTCTTGTTTATATAAATGATACATTTCGTTTCCGCCAGGTGACAACCTGAAATTGTAAAGAAGACCGTTAGAAAAAGATCGGGAGGATATCACGATATAATCCTTCCGACGCTTAAATCGGGCCCGTAATAAGCCTTCTACCCAGAGATCCAAAATTTGATTTGGACTTGATCTTGACGGATCCATACATAGATATGAATAAAAATAATAATAAAAGGTACGAGTCAACATGGATGAGATAATAAAATAAACCATTTCGTTGTTTTAAGCATATTTTTTCGGATTTTATAGTTTAAACCCAAATGCTAGGAAGAGAGGCATTTTTATTTCATTCCGATGCAATTATTATCGCGCGGACGCATACAAAATCGGAAAGAACGGCTAACTCAGCCACACAGTTGGCACATTATACAGCTAACAGCTACCTAGCAACTCTCCTCCAGAGTTTACACAAACACGCCGCTCAATTGGCATTGCTGGGGGCGATCCATATGGCACCTGCGGGGAAGATTTCTGGCTCTCTCGTACACCCGCTGGAATCCCTCGCCTTGGTAGCCGCCTCCCTCCTGCTGTTGCTCCCTCACCGCCTGCCTGATGGCTTCGCACCGGCACTGCTCGTTCACATTGCGTAGATCGTTGCAGCACTGTCTCAGGGATTCGCTCTGCTCGCCGGGGTTCAGTTCCGGCAGATCTCCATCTTCCGAGTCATCATATCGGCCACCTTCTCTTCCTTGTTGCAAGTACCTCTGGCAGGAGCGGAACCTACGGCCCTGCAGCTGCTGGCGACACTGTTGGTGCTGCCCTGGGTTGGTTTCGTCAACGATGGTGGTGGTGAAGGTGGTGGTGTAGGTGTTGGCGGTGGCCAGGGATAGCATAGCCACGAGAAGAGCCGCCGTGAGTGCTAGGTTCTTCGCCATGCTGGGATTTGCTTGCCTTTGTGTTGGAAACTGTATATTTATGTGGAGTGGAATGAACTGAACTTTGGTGTAGAGATGAAGTGCATTTTATAGTGGATTTGAATGAGTTTTTACGTGTTGATTGATGAGAGAAACCTGGATGGGTGGCGTTTTCGAGCTTTCACGTGTTGAGTTGATGACAGAAATTAGAGCAGGTGGATGAATTTGTCTCTACGCCTTGATATGATCGGCAAGGGTGGCGTTTACGAGCTGCCACATCCATTTTCACATGCAAGAGTTTTATTCAACACATCCTTAACAAAGTACCACCCATCATCGCCAATCACTATTTTTGTAATATTAAAACATCAATTCTAAGTATCTACATTGAATAATATCGAGTGCTTATACAATGGCCAAATCAAAGTGAAAATGTTAATTTGAATATTGCAATATTAGAAAATATGTACTTTCTTTCATGTGGAGATTTTGCGAAGATCGAGAGGAAAATAAAATTACATGTATTTTTATTATATTTCAAATTTGTGTGTAAGCATTTCGATTTTCCATATAATTTTATTAAGGAAATTTTTTTTCCTATATATGTTTTTTTTTATTCATGTTGTTAAATTTAAGTTTAATATGTTATTTTTGTTTTTAGTTTTACGGTCTTAGTCTATTTTTTTTGACGTGACGTTGATATGACACCTAACATAGCGTTGATGTGATGTTGACGTGTGTAACAGAATATCAACACTCTAGATGAAAAATAATTAAAATTAGCAAAAATCGGAAGACGTATGACTAAAACTAAAATTCGATAACATAAAAAATCAAAATCACAAAATGTCAAAATGATAGGATCGATTAGGGGGTAATCGTTGAGCTACAATAGCTCGGTTCTTGAAATATTGAGCACCGATGAATTAAATCGAGTTTGGTATTCAAACCAAGCGGAAAACACTCGAAATAATCCTTCGTAGAAACCAATTAAATATTTTGTAAAGAATTTAAAATATATGCAAGTTGAATGAGTAAAAATATTTTTGGTTGAAGTATTTTATCAAACACTTGATATGCAACATTTTGGTATTTGAAGAACATATAAAATCCTTCTTTAAAACTATGAAAATGATGAGTAAATGCAATAAACAAATATACACGAATTTGTTTATGGATGTTCGGAGACTTCAAATGCTCCTACGTCACCCCTTCTTCCCCTTAAGAAGGATTCACTAGAAGATTTTAATTTATACAACTCTTTGTACAAACCCATTCAGCTAGGACTTACCCACTGCCTAAACTGAACTCCTAGCACTCAAGATTGTAGGCATCACCTCACAATCAGCATAATGTTTAACGTCTCTTATGCCAAGACTACATACACAAGTTTAATGTCTTTGTGTAAGACTCACTCAACTATTCTTTTCAGCTCAAACTCTCTGTATTTGAGTGAGTGATTGTGTGTGAGGCATTTATCATTTACAATGTACATCTCAAATGTATCCTCACACAAGGGCTTGTGCTCTCAACTAGCTGATTTCTTCATGCTAACTGCCCATGCTTTGAATCCTCTTCAAAAGCTCTTGTTTGATCTTCAAGATGTTGTATTTATAGGCTCCAACACTGATATATACGTTAGACACAAGAATATGACCATTTGGAAATTTTCTGTACTGTTTATGGAATTGCAAGGGTCAAATTCGTCTTGCTGGACATTTTCCCGATTGGTCAACTCTGGTCAACTCAACTGGTCATTCAGTTCAACTGGTCAGCAGCTGGTTCAGTTCAGTTCAGTTCAGTTGGTCAGCTGCTGGTTCGGTTCAGTTCAACTGGTTCAATTGGTCTGGTTTAATTCAACTGGTTCGGTTCAGTTTCAGCTGGTATGGTTCAGTTCAACTGGTTCGTTTCAGTTGGTCAGCAACTGGTTCAATTCAACTAGTCAGCAGCTGATTCAGTTCAGTTGGTCTGATTCAACTGGTCTTCAGCTGGTTCAGTTGGTTCAGTTTCATGCTGATTTCAGTTTGTGCAAAACCAATAACTTCATCGTCATTTATCAGCATTTTAAGCTTCGATTCAGACTTTGACTTCTGAAGATGATTTGTAGATCATCGTCTTATCTTTCCAACGCATACTGAATCGCCTCATTTGGATAACTGAGCTGAGAGATATGACCAAAATACCGCAGCTGCTCAAACCCAACTGATTGTTGTCTTCGTGCGATCAGTTACGATCAGTTGCGATCAGTTTGACCTAGATAACGTCCGATTTTGCCCAACTGACGTGATATACAACTTGTTCCAAATTGAGTTTTCTAATCAGTCCAGTTGGCGGATTGTTATTTGGAACGTCCAGTTGAGAGATATCTTCGAAACACCGAAGCTTGCCAGAAATTCAGTTTGTGCAGAATTCGGTTTCAGTTTGTTTCTTGTGTTAACAACTTCACACTTGAGTAAATATGTTAGAAACACAATAACAAGTTTTATTAACATCAAAATCAAGATTGCGAACTTGAAAAGTTCCAACACAAAATTATATAGTAAAAAATACAAATTTTCATTTTTTTAGAGTACAAGTATAGTATTGTTTCTGATTATAAATATATAATATAACTGTCCGCGCTACTAACGAAGCTTAAGCATGGATCCAATACTTGCTTATCTCGGACGCAAAAAGTACAAATAAACAACTAAATCTACCTAAATAAATTAAGAAAACTACCCGCAATCAACATGATTTGAATTGATCTCATGACATCAACCTTAACTATTAGGCCAAGATCCTATCGACAATTTTTTTAATTTTATCAGTATGTTGATGACTTACAAGTACAACAAAATTTTTATCAACAATTAATGTCTTCTGCGTGCAAATTTAGTATGTCGAACTTAGTCAACGTCTCGAGTCATACTATATGTAAAATGAGAGTTATATACTATTACACATTATAAATCTACACCAAATGTATTTATTCAAAAATGCATTTGAATTAGTTTTGTACTCTATGCCTTTTGGTTAGTTTTGTAATCTCAAAAGCAATAAGTATTTATGTATGTACATGAAGAAATAAATCTGACCACGATCTTGAAATGGCTGCAGGGAAAATGGTGACATGATCCGGATGACATTCAAATATTGTGGAAACATGTATTCATGTAAACTATGGAAGAATTAATTGCAAGTAATTAAAAGAAAACCTACATCAAGTTCCATTTTGAGGCCAATTAAGTACACGTGGGTTCTGATTACATAATTCAAAATCAAAGATCCGAGAAGTTTGTGGCCGTAAAACTATCTTCAGCATTATTTGCAATAAATGTTTACAAATAGAGGCAGAAATCCAACTCCAATGCAAATGTAATCAGGCAATCACTCCTTTATACTTGGGTAAGAATCTTAACCAGTACTTGATGCTAACAGTAAGTGATCCTGTATCTTACAAGCAAGCATCTCCAAAGAATATCAGCTACATTGAACTTCGACCTCGGCGCTTGTATGCGGTTGATGCAAAGGAAGCAAGCAAGTTCACAAACTATCTGCAATTTGATTCCACCAAAACAATAAAAAGATTAAGCATTTTCTATAAAGACGTCCAAGAGAAGGAAATAAGTTTTGGCTCGTCAAGCAAATACCATGCTCTTTGACATTTACCAGGGAATCAGTCAAAGTTGACATACCGTGACAAAGATCAGGAAAACAGCTTTCTTTCAGGGAAAAAATCAGCGGTTGGATGATTATCTCCCCATGTTATTTTGATCTCGATCTCATCATTTCCCAACGCCTGTTGCTCTTCATGTATCGCCCTTGCAGAATTGACGAGACTTATGTCGCAGTCACGCAGTTCAATGATCTCCAGAGTCGATATATATCCAATACCTTCAGGAATTTCCCTCAGGCGTTGGCATTCTCTAAGGACCAGGCGACGGAGATTTGGAAAATGGGAGCTTTTAGCATCCCAGTTTACAGGATCTGAATTCTCCATCAACAAAACCTTTAGTTGAGGAAAGCCATCTTCAACAGGATTCCACGAAAATCCTTCAAAAGCAAAATGCCTGAGTTTGAGTACCTCGAGGTTTGGTAACATACCAAGTGTAGCCATATCAACCCAAGGAAAATAGCTGCCACTTAGGGTCAACTTTTTCAGGTTTTCAGGGAATGCTTTCCATTGAGGAAGCCGATGCTTTCTTGGTCTGTAGAGGAAAGAACACTTCAACGTCTCGAGTTCCTTTAGGCAGACAAGATTGCTCAAGCATTCTGAGTGCCACTCTGCTTCAGAGTCACTTTCAGTTCCAAATATTTCCAATTTTCTGAGATGCATAATGCGGGCAAAAACTTCTTTAGAGCAACTGAGAGTTCCTATTATTGTAGAGAGAGTTTGCAGGTTCTTCAAAACCAATAGACTGTTATCTTCAGTGTTTCTGCTACAGGGGAGTGGGAAGTAGCAACCTCTTCTCAAACGTACATGCCTCAGCTCCCGCAACTTCCAAATTTCCCAAGGCAGATATTGGCCTACCCATAAGTGATCAATAATCAAAGTTTGTAGGTTCTTCAGTTTAGATATCGATCCAGGAAGCTCACAATTCACCGCAAGTGCCAAGTATCTTAAATTAACCAAGTCTACTATCTCAATGGGAAAATGGTTAGACCGCAGAAGCATAATATCCAACACCCTAAGCAATTTGAAATCCATTTGATCCATGAACTCTAATAAAAAGAAGTCCGGCAGAATTTTGTTCATGTCAAAGCACAAAAAAGAACGAGTGAGCGGCATAGGATTCATTGAATAGGAATAATGGAGGATACTAGCGTGGAGGCTAACACGTCTCTGATAAACTGGTTGCATTGGATAAATTGATGCATATCGCTTTATCACATTTAGGAAATTTTCTTTCTTGGATTCTTTCTCGCACAAGTCACGCAACAGATCATGAATGTAACAACTTTTGATTGTGCCGTTTGACCTCCTTTTTCCCACAAGAATTAGATTTCTACTAACCAGATCCTCCAAATATTTCTCTGCTACATCTTCCAAACTTTTGCCTGCTACTGGATTGATAAACCCTTCAGCCACCCACAACCATAACAACCTCGATGCTGGTATGTCATAATCTCTTGGGAAAGATCCCATATAAAGAAAGCAAGCTTTCAAAAATCCAGGCAAGTAATTGTAACTTAAAGCAAGTATGTCTAGGTGTCGCTCTCGGTCTTCAGAGACAAGTGCATCAACACTCTCAGCTATTTTCTTCCAAACCCCCAAATTCATTCCCATCTTATTTAAAATACCTGCAACTACAACAATAGCTAGTGGCAGCCCTTGACATCTTTTTGCGATATGTTTCCCCGTTTCTACTAATTCTGGAGGGAAGCTTTCTGTGGCAGGCAACTTACTCTTCAAAAGGTCCCAGCTTTCAGAAGCTCTAAGGAAATGCATGCAATGAGGAGAACCATTAGGGCAAACATAATCTGCTACATCATACAGACGACTAGTTAACATGATTCGACTACCATTCCCATCATCTGGGAAAAACATTTTTAGGTTATTCCAGGCTTTGGTGTCCCACATATCATCCAACACAACAAGATACCTCATACCTTTCAAATTCTGGTATAGTTGTTCGCCTAATTCTTCGTTTGTCTTTTCACGTATCTCATCAGTTATAGTGGTAAGGCATCCTAAAATGCTCAACAATATTGTTCTCACTTGATATCTCACAGATACCGTAAGCCCTTGTGTTATAGTGACCCACGCACGAACATAAAAATGATAGACAATATACGGATCATCGTAAATTCTCTTAGCAAGAGTTGTCTTACCAATGCCGCCCATACCGACGATGGGAACAACTTGAAGATGTAAACTTGGTCCCGCAAGTCGAAGAAGTAGCATTTCAATGTCAGTATCTATGCCCACCAGTTTTTCCTCCAAATCTGGTGAGCTTAGTGACAAATCTTGCACAGGAGGATTTTTTGCAGCCAGAACTTCTCTGCCGGGTACTTTGCTTTCATAAATCTTCAGAACTTTCAGCTTAATAGACTTAATCTCTTCAATTATCTGTGTAAAGCTTTGATGGGCAAGCAGAGAAATCTGTTTCCAACCCACTCTCCATCGTGATCCAACTTGTGCTGAACTGCTGATATATACATACGAATCTATAAAATCTGCCGCTTTATGAACCCCATCTCTCGTCAGCATCTCCAGTTCTTTCAACATTTCATGATCGTACCCTTTCTCTTCCGAATCGCGGAGGAACGACAGCAAAGAACTGGCATCTTCGTGCAGAGTTTCAATATGCTGTTTTCTAAGATGCACCGAACGTGGATTATCATGTAAAATCTCTTCTAGATTCTGAATCAGTATAACAAGAGCAGCATATGCCATCTCTTTTCAGTCCACCATCAAATTCTTTCAGAGTTGGTGAAGACTTTTGAGATTTTTACCATTACAAGCATTTCTGGATAACGTTGACCGTCTAAAGGTTAGCCTTTTCTGAAATAAACATACATCTGATTTACGGAGACAACATGGCTGAATATTTGATGTCTTTTTTTAATAAATATAGATAAATATTCACGATATACATATCATATAAATTTTTTTATATTTGATAATTTTTGTGTATAAAAATATATATTGTTTTATTAAAATATGATATTCATAGACAGATTAATTTTTAAGTAAATTAGAGATGAATTGGGGACAAAATCAAAAAAAAAAGTATACAAAAATTATTAACAAACTCACGTCAGAAAAATTAGCTAACAAATATTATTAAATATGTCAAAATTAGTTAGTATGAGATATTAAATATAATAATTTAAATAAAAATAATATTATAACTATAAAATTAACCGAGACTCAAATTGTATTCACTCACAGGTGTCAAATATGAATTTTAAAAAATTAATATTTATTAATATTAAAATAAAAATATATTTAGCAAAATAGAAGGTATTTTCAAAGAAAAAAGAGTCTCGCTCGAACGTTGACAATATAAAAGAATGACTTTCATCATATCCTCCAAAATGGAGTATTTTGTTTTTTAATTTCAATTAATTATTTAATTTAAAAAAATGATTTTTGTTTCATGTTAATTTAAAATTTTAAATACACATGAGGTTAAAATACACATGAAATATTGAGAAAACTATATCGGTTACGTTTGCTGAACTTGTTGTTATTTAAATTGGAGTCAATATCTCTAGGGAACACAACATTGAGATTCATCTTATCACCTCAGATTCTCTTTTCGCTATGCAAGCAGTCACAAGTGGAGATGAGAATTGCAGTTACGTCGAGACCCTAGCTTCGGATATCCGAGATCTCCTGTCTCTTTTGCTTGTTCTATCCCTTCTCATTTGTTTGAAAGCGTGGAGATTTTTCTTTTTTGTTGATTAATCTTGTAATTAAGGATTTTTATCTTATTAAATAAATTCCAAGAACTTTCGACGTAAAAAAAAATACACATGAAAAAAAATTATTTTTTTAATTAAATAATTGATCAAAATTATTTTACGTATTTTCAAATCCAAAATCGGGAGGTCGGCAGAGATATATGTATTCAAACTAAATTCTCTGTTCACACCCACTGAGTACGCTCACAAACACGAAACCCAACCCTCTTTACTGTTACTAGAGATGGATCCTGCGATAACTCTGTTGAAAAAAGTTCAATTTTGAATTGTTTCTGTATGAAGTTGAGGCGCTGTAGCTTTTGATTCGACCTTAAAAAAATTGATTGTTTGCATACAAGGGATTTGATTTTATCCCAATTTACGAGTCTTTTTTCAAGGTTCCGTTTCTATTCGCTACGAGATTGGGATTACGATACTTTTTTTTTCATGTATGTGTACGTGTGATGGGAGTTTATTGATTGTCTTCATTTTGTCTAGCGGATTCGCTTGGGCCATGATTTACGCGTGTGCATATGCTAATACTGATGCCTTTTAACTTTGATGAATTGAAACAATGAGAAATACAGTTAACAGCCATTATAGTTACAGACTCAATTTGATCAGAGAACTTTTGCAATGCGCTTTCTGAATTTAGTCAGCAATTTGTGTTTAACTCCTCTTCTTTGTTATTATGAAGCCATATTTAAGTGGTAGTTGATTACAGTGGATATAAGTAACTAGTAATACACTACAAAAACGACTTGAAATGTCACAATATTTCTTTCCTTTTCTCAAAATTTGTCTCGTTACATGAAGTGGTTTTTTAATGGCTGATTACAGGGTTCTAATTCTTTGTGGTTTTCTTTACATTCGTTTTCTCTGTGCCTATCTTTATGCCAGGGCATTTGATTTATTCAGCTATGGTTCCTGTTTTGATCTCTTACCCTGTATAATGCAATGTGATAATTTCTTGATGATCGTGTGTCCATGTAAATGAGCTAAGAACTAAAATCGTTGAAATTTTCATTTCGATATAGTTAAAGTTGTTTCACTTGTTTTTTTTGTCCCCAATTTTTCAACTGTTGAGCTACTTATAGCATGTTCTATAGTAATTGGGTGATTTATTTGTTTATGCATGCTTATTTTAATGTTACTGGTTGAGCACCCATCATCAAGGAAAAAATCAGTTTTTTGTTTTGGGTTCACCTCTTCTGGCTTTCTTTCGGTACATGGCTTTTTGATGTAGGGGATTCTTCTTTTTTCCAAAGCTTGATACTGTTTTCAGCTTACAGAGACACTCCAAATGAGTGGTTATAGCTCGTTGGAGCTTATCCTCAAGGATATTCTTCTTGCTATTAATCCCTCGAGAGAGGATTGGTCAGTGAGATTTCATACAATCAAAGAGCTTCAAGCTGTTGTTGAATCCATTGAAAATCTAAGAGGTATTTGGTGCTTTGTTTTGTGTTGCATCTAATTCATTCATGCTATGTCATGGACATTTTTTTATGTTAAAATATATTTTGTGAAATTTAATGAGGAAAATTAAATGCATGAGACTGAAAGGTCTTCTGGGAAAGGGATGTCGGTGGCATTATTTAGAAGGGGGAATTGCATTATGGCCCATGGCTTCCCACTACCATCATCGTGTTATCTCCATCTATGACAACCTAATGCTTAAGTTGGTGCCCTTAGTTATTATTCTAAAATTCAGCTCCATGGGCCATAATAATGTGTTTGAAGCCTTCCTTTGAACTTTGGTGTGATTATTATGTCTCACATATTATTGCTGTAGCAAATTGGCAAGTGAAATAAGATTTTCATGGAGAGACATCCTTTACTCCTGAAAATGTCTGCGTGATGCCAACTCATTCTTGACCTAAACGAACTCTCTAGGATAGCTTCGACTCACCATGAATTTGACCCTTTGATATTCCAGTATGCCCAAAAAGAAATGTTGAGTAGGTGATTCCATAATGCATATGTGAGTCGAGTATTCCAAGATTTTTCGCACTTTCATATTTAATCTTAAAGAACACATGTAGATTGCAAAAATTACTTTAGGTGATTATCATACAATGAAGTATGTGGACCATTCTCAAAAGCCACATCCAATCAGTTTTCCAAATTTTTCGAAGTTCATTTGAAACTCTCTAATATCGTGTCTTAGAAAGTATCACGTGATGGTGGAAGTCCAATTCATTTTACTTACTTTTTTTTTTGCTTATCTAGGAGATTACGATGATATCTCTCTAACCTTTTGTTTTTTTTCAATTTCTAATCTTGGTGCCACTGGAAACATTGGAAACCAAAAGATTATCCTGAACAATGTTGATCTGTTGTAGGCGAGAGCTTAATTCCTGTGTTTAGCATTATAGCGTCCTGCCTTAAAGTTTCTCGTTTAGGGAATTATAATCTCAATTATTTATAGTAGAACTTAGTCTTTCTTGCTTTTTTTTTTATTGTATGTACTTCTTGAAGAATAATTTCTATATGGGTGATTTTTCTTTTCTGCTTACAACATGTGATATTGTATAAACAGGCGCTTCTGTGGAACCATTTGGATCTTTTACATCCAATTTGTTTACTAGATGGGGAGATTTGGATATATCTATAGAGTTGCAAAATGGTTCACATATCGCATCTCTTGAGAAAAAGCACAAGATAAATTTACTGAGAGACGTACTGAGAGCATTGAGAAATGAACGTAAGCCTCTACTAATAAAAATGCTAGCATTCAGTGTCCTCGAAGTTTACTGTTTTTGTTTTATTATTAATTGTTTTTTTGGGTATTCTCAGTGTATGGACACTTTAGTAACAATTTTGTTGTGTTCTTAATTATGTTATTATCGTTCAGCTATTTGCTCTACTTATTTGTTTCTTTCATCTTTGCTAGTTACAAACACGAGGCAGCTGGTAGGCTTACATTTCTTCTTTGTTTTGGAATTAGTTTCTCTCATGACTTGGAAATTAAAATGAGATGATGCAACTTCGTTTATGCTTACAGAACCTAGATTTGGGTTATGCATCATGGAATTAAAAAAAAAATCGTGTTGCAATTATTTCTCAATGTTATTATGTTACAACAAAAACAACACATCTTTATTCCTAAGTGAGGTCAGATATATGGATCGTTCTACTTCATTGTGCTATATTCTCTACTATTACCTCGTTAATATTTTTAAATGAATGTTATCCTGTTTTATCGTTGTTAACCAAGTCTTTTTTTGTCTATCCACCTATGTTGTTGTGCTCTATCTTTGTCATGCAATTATGTTCTTAAATATATTTGGTTATATATATAGGAGCTAGAAATAGGTTTCTTGTGGATGACACAAAATCACTACTACCTCTTACATATAATGCAAAATGATGTCAAGAAAGTGGTAACTGCTTCCTTATCTCTAATCCATCAATTTAACGTCTTTTCAGATGGATGGGGTAGAATTCAGTTCATCTCCAACGCAAGGGTACCCATTCTAAAGCTCGTGAGTAGCTATGGCATCTCGTGCGACATCTCAATTAGCAATTTATGTGGTCAAATGAAGTCCAAACTGTTGTTTTGGATCAATGAGATTGATGATCGCTTTCGTGATTTGGTTTTACTGGCAAGTTTTTCTAATGTTGTGATGAATGTGACCATACTCATGTTTAGAATTTGAACTAATTTTTTTTGCAGGTTAAAGAATGGGCAAAAGCTCACAATATCAATGACCCAAAATCTGGAACTTTGAATTCGTACTCTCTCAGTCTGCTGGTGGTTTATCATCTGCAGGTAGCTTTCCCAATTTTCTTTTTCATCAGAGATTATGAAAAGGAATTTCTTCGAGGGGTTTTGGGCGATCCCATTTTATCGCAGTCCGAGAGGCTGATAACATCACCTTGTCATGTGACCGTAAAAAAAAAAAGGGAAAAGAAAAGGGGAAGGGGAAAGGAAACATATGAAAACAAATGGAAAAAAAATGTAACTACTGATTCAAATTATCGATCAACCTAGAAAAAATGCGATAAAGTGAAACAAAAAACTTGAATAACTTGAAAGGATGGAATTATTATTGAAACTTATTGGGTGTTAGTATACTCACTCAAATTTTAAATGCAAGTCATATGTTTCAAAAGTACAAATGCAAGTATATTCCACAAAGGCGTGCTAAGTGCTAATGGATTCTCCTTTTAGTGGTTACATTATGTAAGGGCCTCACCCCATTATCTTGTAAAAACTTATATGTATTTGGAAGATGTTTAATTGCAAATTTTACTGTCTATGATATTGTTTTCTTATCTGGATCATACTCAAATTATCTTGCAGACTTTGAAACCTGCAATATTACCTCCTCTTAGAGAAATATATCCAGGAAATATGATCGAAGACCTTACAGGTATCCAATGAGCTTCTGTCATCATTTTTCAGAATCGTGTGTATATTCGTATTTCCCAATTGATATCCCCATGCATGCAGTTGGGTAGCGTAAATCCTGTTTTTCCATTTAATCCGTTGAAAACAGTTTTATAATTTATGTTTGATTGAGGAGAACGATCATATCTCAGGTGTGATTCCAGAGTAAATATGTATTAATCAAAGCTGTTGGTGCATGCTCAATTTGAGTTAATTAACTGGTTGCTCTGACATGATCTCGATTCTTTTTTTTTCACGCATCTTCTGAAGGCGTGAGGGCTGCTGCTGTAAAACACATTGAAGATATTTGTGCTGTAAACATAAACAGGCTCAAATCCAATAGGTCGAGATTGATCAATCGAAGTTCTTTGGCTGAACTCTTCATTTCTTTCCTTGCAAAGGTATTTTTAATACCCAAAATTAGCATAGCAACATCGTCGCTCCTGTTTGAAACTTCATATTCATGTTCCAAAAAATCGTCAAGATTAGAATTAAAGTTACTTAATACGGAATAGAGAACATAATAGAGCACAGCTCTTGCAATGAGATTGACGTAGATTTTACCTCATTGCACTTTCAGTTTGCTGATATTTGCTCAAGGGCTTCTGAGCAAGGTATTAGCCCGTTTTCTGGACGACGGCAGGATATTTACAGCAACATGAGATGGTTACCATATACCCATGAACTATTTGTAATCTCTCTCTCCATCTCTCTCTTAAGTGTTTTGTGGGTGACACTAGTAGAATTTTTCATTTTTTGATCCCTTTGAGCTGTCAGCAATTGTTCTTGCTAATGATGGATAGGTTGAAGACCCCTTTGAGCAGCCAGCAAATACAGCTAGGACAGTTAGCAGCGACCAAATGAAAATGATTGTTGAAGCAATCCAGGCAACTCGGAGCGTTATCATGTCACCTCGTCAAAAAAATCAAAAGTCTGTTGTTTCATTTCTGGTCAGGTCGCATATATCACATTTAGTAGCTAGAAAACCCATTGCAAATTCTGTAACCATGCAATCTGTGGCAAGAACGCCTGCTACATATCACAGCAGAAATGGCCTTAGTACTCATTTACAAGATCAGAGGAAACAAATGATGTTACAGCAGTTTCAGAAGCTGAGAATTGAGGAACAACAAAATCGGGCTAGTAATTGGCAGGCATCTTCAAGTGAAAGGCAGCAAATTTGAAGGCCAAGATCCCAGGAGTATTATTGGTCAACTTCATTTTGATGGCTTGGAACTTGAATATTTTGCAGGTGGCTTTCAGAAAACCAATACCTTATGTCAACAATATAAGTGGCAAATTACCCCATCACTTGTTATTTAAAATCCAAAAGTAACCCCAATATGTCTGCACTCAATGTCAATATTCTATTAAAGAGTGTGCCTTTGCGAATGGCGATCACATTTGATAAAGAAAATGATTTAATGGATGTTGGGATCTAAATTCATTGTTTTTATGAACACCGCGGGTGTATGTAGTTTTCTTAGCCCTTTTGACGTTTACTTAGTTTTGTTTCCCCTTACGACATACTGTGTTTGAAGTAGACTTCGTGTTTAAAGATGAACCGAAGCCATGGGGAAACCAGTATTTTTGGAACCGGATTGGGCGGTGACTGGACCGGTTGGACTGGGAACCATTGACCTGATCGGTCCAAATATGTGCTAAAACTCATAAAAACGATCGAACAGTTTAAAACCACGGGGAACCGGACCGGGGTCTTTGATTTCATTATTAAAAAAAATCAATTTCACCAACATTTTAAGTGTAACAAGTATTTGGACACGTGTAATTTGTCTTTTGAAATTTGAAATATGATCTTTATTTGGATAATTATTGTATTTTTCAGTTTACAAATTTAGTAAAAACTGTAAAGTAATAATAAATAATAAGTATACTACTATTTTATTTACTTTACAAAATGAATATGATATTGATTTTTATTAATCTGGTTCGACCGCCAAGAGGAATTGGTTGAACAGTTATTGAAAGATTGATTACCGGTCCGATTATTGAAACGTTGGAGAAACAAATGTCTCAAAAGAAACAAGTCTATTTTTCAGGGATCGGGCTAATTTTATAAATTATGCACGAGAATATTTTATTTACTTTACTTTACTTTAATCTGAGGCGTTTGTCACAAGTCAAGATCCTATAACTAGCATGAGGTCCCTCGGATGTATCCCTCAACGATACATGCCAGCCAAGGGCCGTACCAATCTCTTGAAGTTCATCCATTACGGAAAGAGAGTCACGGATGTACACATGTCCACCAGGCCTCAACATTCGATCCATTTCAAGCATGATGGTAGAGATGTTGCATCTGAGATAGAGAAATCAACAAATATCTCCTAATTTCAGTCAAATAAACAAGGATATTATAAATGCTGTTCAAGATTTATGTGACGGTGACAACTAACATCAAGAATTTCCACTGCCAAAGAAATCTATGATTATTTAACTCAGAGCCTGATCAAGATTATAAAAATCGTAGGATTTTAGCCAGAACAGATTGTAGAGTCCAGAAAGAAAGAAGTCACATAGAGCAAATAGAGTGGAAATAAAACTCACCTGTTCCTTTCAACAGAGAAAAGTCCTGCAGCGTGAATTAAGTCATAGGTTCTCGGGCATGTGTCAAATGGCTCACACCTGAAACGTTGCAGGCATTTTGATAATACAATAACTGGCGTTTGCGCTATTTTAAAAGTCCTTTTTGACGATACTTCAATAAATTTAAGCTTTGTAAAAAATATATGGGGAAGGGGGTGGTCTTTGTGACTAACGCACATAGGGGACACAGAATTAAAGAGGAGAATCATAAACAAATATTTACCAGTTGTGCATGACGCCAATGAGACCACGGTCATATATGACTGGCAATGTATTGGGTTCACTTATCGGAACAATGTTGAGCACCCAGCAATCCAAATTGTTTTCAATCAGAGCTGCCGCAAAACTGCCAGCCAAGAAACTAAGATCAATTTCAAAACCCGGGGAGGCCAACTGATGACAAGATATACGCTCCTTCATGATATCAATTATGAGGGAGTATGCTGAATGTGAATGAATAAAATGAAGGGAACGTCGAACGAGTTACCCTCCAAAGCCCGTCCCTCATGTCCAACACGTTTCTAAGTTTGAACTTTTTCCAATGTAAAACACGTACATATCCTTCAATTATCTCTTTCCAGTATCTTGATTCTGCCCTGTAAAGCTCTTTCCTTGATAAATAAGCATCAAATTGTATGCTCTGAAGCCTTTCCGGAGGATTCTTCAGGCGTTCCGGCCAAGTAGCAACGTTAGAACCATATCCTTCCTCGGGTAGGCAAGCTATACACGCCTTTAAATTAACATACCTGAAATATTTTGAAATGGGAAAAATTATATCAAGAGAATTTTGTTTAACTGATTAACTTAATAATATTCAGATGAACACAGTATAAAATAAAAAAAAAATTATAGCTGTGATGTCTAACAAATTTTATACGGCCATGCATCATTTTTTTATATTTAGTCTCACTCATTCTGGAAAAAACGAACATTCTTTTCATTGGACATTCACTGCACAATGAAAATTTTCTAGAATTTAATTTGTCGCTCATAAGTCATGCAGATGCATGTGAAACTTTACTATCAGAAAATAGATCTTTACATGATTATGATCATGGGATTATCAGAAGTATGCTCAGATAGGTCATTATAACCTATTTGCTCAAAAGGCATAGGATGAATCTCCAGCTGAGCCCCACGACAATAAAACATTAAACTAAAACTACTTCCTGCAACCTTGACGGATCTCTAGAGAGGTACATATCATAAAAGAAAGGTTATCTTATCGACAAGTTAAAGTCTAGAAGATGAACCTTGATTATCACGACAGAGAACGCTAAATCAAATACAAGGAAATATACCAAACATTGTCTGGGTCATCATTAGGTTCACAGAGTGGTGGTTGCATTCCTTCCTCCCGGCTCAAATAGCAGCTATTATTTAACGGCTTCTGCCATAATGCAATGTAACCTTCCCTCTTTACAAGGTTCCAACAAAGACGTTTGGTAAGGTTAATCATATCTGGTAACAATAAATAAAACTGGTTTAACAAAAGACTGCCAGTTGCTAATTATTTTGGAGGCTGGCAGCTAAACCTGCTTTTGCAAATGCAATTCAAATTCTAAGTGTCACTGTCAAACAGTAATGATGTAAAAAATTCAAAATTTTTTTGAGGTGTATAAATGCAATATCACATCAAGTTAAAAGCAGGAAAAACAAGGCCAGACATGGAAAGATTTGGAAACATTTTCTTTTCTTACCACAGAAGTCCAGAGCAATTGGGATTTTGCTGGAAAAATAGCGAAACATGTAATTTGGCTACCGGTCTGGGGTTAATGCCAAATTTTTAAGCAATTTACCTTTCCATTGTTCTTCAAAGACTGCTTCATGCTTATAAACAGACTGTGCTGCCCAAACAAAATATCCTCCTGCTCGAAGCATCCTGTTTACCTCAAGCAGCAATATCCCATCTATGAAACACCAAGTGAACCATAAGCACCAACACCAGTCCAATAGTGATTATGATAATCTCTCGAAGATCTTTCAGGAATGACCATAAAAATGGGAGCATATTTTGCATTTTGAACGAAACTTCTAATCAAAAAATTCCCCACATTATACAACCACAGATAATCAATAAAGAAAAATCATTTCTGATGTCCAAAAGCACAAAACTGATTCATATATCTTATCATTACAGTGAACATATAGGAAATTTAATTTTCACATTTTATCGACTTGCTAAAAATCACAATGGCTGAAGGAGTATTTAATAATGATAATCATACCATCTCGAGTCCAGTTGATTCTACACCTTGAACAATGAATCAAGTCGAATGCCTGACTTGGATACAGTAATCGTCTAGTTGCAAATGCAGCCACCATTGCAGGCACGCCACGTTCAAGTGCAAATTGAATCTGGCTCTCATGAACATCTTTTGGAGCTATAGAAAGCGTGATGACATTCCGTGACATCAGATAAGAGCCAAAACTTGCAATACCACAACCGACATCCAAAACAACTCGAGTGTGTCGACCAAATGCAATTTCAGGGAGCATCTAAATAATACGAGCACAAAAAAGAGTTTGAAACATAATTTTGATTCTGTCTAGGCCATAGCCTGTTTCTTAAATTTTGACATTGGTGGCCAGAAAATTTATAACAACTAAACACCTTTTGAATCTGATCCAAGTACGAATCAGCTCCATTAATGAATTGAGTGCCACCTCCAGGAAACTTGAACTTCTTCTTGTCAACTACAATCCAATTCTGACCTCCTTTGTCCTCGGTTAATAGCGCATGAGGAACATTGCTAAACCAAACCTGTATAGAATAATCGCTTGTAGAAGACTTCCATAAACTTTAAATAATTATTACTCTCATTTACACTTGGAAAGAATCCTAACAGCTCTTAAAATCATCACATGAATTTGAATCACACGTTATATCTACATTTGCTTTTAGGCTTGATATGTATCAATTTAAGTATCATCTCATATAAGAGAAAAAGGTGATAATTTAACCAAACATTCAAGGAGACTGACTATTTCACCTTCTGATGAAGGACCCAAATTTAACATAAATTCAATCTTAAAGAACGTAAAACCTTGTCCTTCAACACAAGTAGCAAAAAAGAGAAAACAAAATTCCGAAAAAATATTAGTTTCTTCTACAAGCGAATACAAAAAATCACCTCATCTCTACTTCTGGGCCAGGGAATCGGATTTTTGTACCCTTTAGGAGCGGGAATCAAACAATTCGAACCCTCTCCCTTTTCCGGGCAATGCCGCTCAAACTTCTCCCCTCTTCCCGTCGAGCTCAACTTCCCAATTGCTTTCTCATTGTCCAAACAGGGTATATAGTCACTCCTACTCTCTGCACACACCGGAAACTTCTTAATCCGAACCCTGATTCCTCCCCCGCGTTCCAAACCAGGAGTCTCATTCGCCCTCTTCCAATTCTCCAACACCTCAGGATCATACTCCCCCACCTCAAAATCATCCGTCATCCTACCGTTCTCATCCACCACCCCCATCCTCAGCAACGACGGAGGTGCCGGCACCTTCAGCTGCGGCAGACGATGAGGAGGCGGTGAAACATCATTTTCCTTCATTCCTGACGCATGGGGCGACACTGTCTCATTTAAATTCAATGACAGATCAAAGGTTTTGTTGGAATTGGGAGAAAGGGCAATCGAAGATGAAGTCGGAGGCATTTCACGGTTACCCTGCAAGGTGGAGAAAGAAATTTGCTAAGCGTTTGCCCAAGTAGAAGAAAACAACGGAGACAAGAAGGAAAGCAGATATCTTGATCAGAGCCGATGATCCCCCGCCATTCTTCATCTTCAAAACTGTAGTGATTCAATGGAATCTTGCGAAGAAGAAGAAGATGGTGTAGTGTAGATGGATTGAAGTAGAAGTAAGCTAAACGTCTGATCTCCGTGGTTCTGTGATCGAAATCACGTTCTATGATCATCTAGTTGCCTCCATGGATTACTCCACAATTAATTCAAATATTTTATATATATAAAAAACTAATTTACAATTTTCCAATTTACTAAATTGAAAATATAAATTTTAAACAAAATAAACAACCAATAATTTATAGGACTAGCTTTTGGTATATAATTTGTCAAATACGATTATTTTACTAATATATGCTACATACAGCTACAAAAATCCGAAAATTTATCCAATGCACGTTGAACATTAAAACATTATCGTTTTGCTCATCATTTTATCAGGTTGAAAAATTACCAACTCAAAACAAATCTAGCCAATTTTGTGATAGATATAGCGGGACGAGATGATCGGTATCTATTTTAGCGTGTTGAGATATTGTCAACTCAACTTTGTTTTTTTGACAACTCTAATCGAACTCAATAAATATGAACTCGAATTTAATTTAAAAAACCATTTAAAATTTAAAAACAAAAGGAAATAAAGGATAAAACCCTTAATACTAAAACTTATAAGAAATCATCTATCAAATTTAGCATATTTTAACATCAGTGTTAGTACCATGTGAACATGAAACTGAATAATAGATTTAACACATGGCGTGTAAGGAGTATGGAGTAGTCCTTGCATATGCATTGTCTGATTCAACGAAGAAATTAAGGAAAATGGGCTGCTTTTGGTAAGCACTTCGAACGTCTAATTTCCTTTAAAATAGTTTAATAATTATTATAATAAGAATGATCTTTCATGGTTTCAGCTTTATTATTCTATTTACGGTTAGTTATGTACAATACTTACGTGAAATATCGAGATTGTCGAAAAATCTAATGAAAAATATCAACTCAAGTGTTTTCAAAACTTAAGCACGCGTATCGATGAAATACATAGAGACAACAATGGTGCATGCGTTTGATCTTTGAAAACACAGTGAGTTAATAAATTGACAAATAACTTGCTCAAATAGCCTCCCCATGCATAAAAAGAGGCCACTAGATTTGGCACCAAGAATCCCAACTTTGCTTCACGAACAGAGAATGGAAATGAGCAGCGTTAAGCTTTTGGCTGAGTATGGGCTGCCTGCGTTTGGCGACTAAGCCCACAAACGCGATTTCACCATGGGCCCATTTATGTGGCCTACTAAACAAGAATTTGATTCAAAATTTTGGTTAAACAGGGTTTGAGATTGGAATCGAGAGCCACCAGACAAGTCTATTTTCAGCAACATAGATGGGCCTACCACGGTGTGGTCCTGGCCTGGGCCCAAATTTATACAATTATACCAACTAGTTAATCAACCAACACTAATGATATGGCCCGGTTGTTCGAAATATATTACAACCCACTAGCGCAAATTAATTATCAAAATGGTCTCAATCTGCAAATTTCCGTACTTTGGGGCCCAATTTGGAAATCCAAAGCAACATCAACCACTGGATCTCCGGAAATTCCCGCCCATCAAATATTATTTTGAGGGCGACAAATGATATTTATCTGAATTTTTTAGAAATTATTATTATTAGTGAAACCTGAGTTTTTTTTTAAGAAAAATAATGTTAAAATCATATTATGAGCTATATACAAGATAATTATCCAATATATTAAATTTGACCGCCTATAAGTTAGAGAAAATTCTCCGATAATTTTTTTTATGATAAGGTGACTGTTACGGTTTGAAATTTACCCTAACAGTTGCGCTACATCGGAACGACTCGAGAAAAATCTAGTCACGTATGATATCAAATTATAAAGATTGCATTTTTTTATATTATATCTATACACTTTTTCTATATGCACATAAAGGCACGAAATTAAACAAACGATTTCAGCGCCAATGAAAAGTGTGGTCTTACGGATCCGTACCCGGAGCGCCACTTGAATATGAGTGGTTTGGAAATGGGTTCGGCTTCAGTGATTGTGGGTTTACTTACCACCATTAATTTTAATTCAATTTGGGCTTTTGATATTTTAATGGGCCCATAGGTATTTTTTTGGTCAAGCCTATTATGTGAGGACTGGCCCACCTAATGAGGACACATTAGCAGTATAGATTATTATAATATTGTTGATTCTTGAAAATTACTGTTCTTAAAAAGACGACATTTAGACATTCACAAGAAACTCGTCTTTTCGTTTTTCTCCTTATTTACTTCTAACACAAGAACTCACAGTTTCAAAAATATTATTTTGCCACTAAATATAGATCGAGTCGATATTAGGGGTGGGCACGGATCGGATTTTTCGGGTTTCAGGTAGTTCGGATCGGATACTCGATTTTTTCGGGTAACATTTTCATTACCCGAACCCGATCCGATTCTAGACATTACCTGTCTTTTCGGGTACCCGATAAGGTCGGGTTCGTGTTTTTTTTTTTGGACAAACTAACATTTTCTCCCAAGATTGCCGCTCACAATCACCGACCCTCGTTCTAACTAGAGGTCAGTAATTGGAGTGCTTTTGAATGAGAAACGTACATGTACAGCTTTGGAAAAGAATGTAATAATTGATTAGCTGTGTTGCAACATTTTCCAATATATTAAACTGGACCGGTCCAATTATAAGCCCATATATATATATATATATTCAAAAAAACAATCGGGTACCCGAGAGTAGCAACTCTATATCCGTATCCGATCCGAATAAAATATAGTCGGGTTTGAGTAGTACTCGAACCTGACTAGTTATCCGATATTACCCGAAAATTGCACCCGATTGGGTACGGTCGGGTGGAACCTGAAAAATCTGACCCGATTACCCACCCTAGTCGATACGTTTAACGATTCACGTATATAAATACGTGAGAATAAAAACACAAAAACACTAATATTTTGTTTTATTAAATGTAAAGGGAGTCAGAAAATGATGAGTTTATATTCTAATATATTTATTTGTGTTATAAGGTAAATTTTAATTGTTTAAATCTATAGTTCATAATCATTATTTTTTATTGTACATAAATGATAGTTATGAATTGGGACGATAATAACGAATTCAAGTGTGTTTGACAGGTCAATGTCAACAACAGAAGGCAAAAAAAAAAAAGGAATATATTTTTTGTGAGACGACGGTCTCATGAATTTTTATCTGTGAAACGAGTCAAATCTATCGATATTCACAATAAAAAATAATACTCTTAACATAAAAAGTAATACTTTTACATGGATGACCCAAATAAGATAGCCGTCTCATAAAATACAACCCATGAGATCGTCTTACACAAATTTAAAAAAAAAAAAGAGTAAATGAATTCAAGCAAAATCTATTATTTTCATTTTGAGACGAAAGATATTAATAAAGTGAATATGATTCTTTTTAAATTCAAGATTGAATTTTTTTTTTTAAAAAAAAACTAAAACCCAACTTAATTTCATGATAATGACAACATTTGTCGAAGAAAAGCCCTTCACCGACCCCTAGGTCCGTAACCCCGTGTCGATCCAGAAGGGTAATTTCGTCTAAACAAGTATGTGGGTCCACACTGGAACACGTGCCAAGGAATAAATGGGCCACGATGGTAAGCCGGAATTCCCTTCACGCCTTCCAGAAGTTCTTGGAATTCCTGGCCAAGAATCGTCATAAGATCTACGGCTCAGAATCTGACACGTGTAACATGCCAAGTGATCATCCGACGTAGCACCCGTTTTTGCCTTGAAATTGATACGGCCTTTTTTTGCTGCTTGTCCCACTTTCCAGTTTGTAACACTAATTCGGTATTCGCTTCTGGAAATCGATAGAATAAGCAAAATAACGGGGAGATTACTCATATTTTGTTCGAGTGCTGCCAAAAATTTGGTGGGGAATGAATCTACATGGGGAAGGAGTTGGAGAAAGTGTGAGAATGTGGAATGAGAGATTGGTGTTCATGTGGGGGTATTTACCGGGAGCGTTGCCGCAAAGGTCGCCGCTTCTTTCGCCGGTGCCGGTACGGCTGCCTCCCGACGCTGGGAATTATTGGAAGGATGTTTGTGGTGGTGGCTGTGGTTTTGCCATGGCCATTTCAGGTTTTCTTTTTCTTTTTCTTTAAATTATACTCTTCTATTTTATTTTTTTTTACATACGGATATAAAAAATCTTTTGGGTGATTTTGTTTTTTCTGTTTTTCTTTCAGATTTTTTCTTAGGGTACTGAATGCATAGTTTATGTTCTTCAGTTTCTGTACAATCCTTTTTCTGTTTTATCAAGAACTTTATCTTTATATTTTTTAGTGAAACTAACAAGATAGAAATTTGTTGGCATTTTTAGCATAAAGATTCATTGAAATCTTCAAAATGCAGACCTCAAGGTATACTTGCAGTATCATTGACTGGGTTTTACAATTAAAGTTCATTTTCTAAAGTTTATATTTCATAATTCGAGATTAAAGTCAACGGGACTCTTGTACTAGTAAAGTTTGATACTTGGATGAAAATCTTGGATTTAGCGACCTACTGTTTACCCAAGATTGTACTGAGTACTGGTTCAATTAATCTTCCTTCTTTATTATAAATTTTCTAACTTGAAATCTATCTACTATTGTTAATGTTTGGAATTGTAATCTTGCAAAATTGATGGACATAGATTCTGGGAAGCTCATTACGTGGGGATCTACAGATGATTTAGGTCAAAGCTATGTGACATCAGGAAAACATGGGGTAGTTCGACATATTGTTTTGAATTTGTTGATTTGCCCTCTTCAGTTTCTTCTTTTATTAATCCGTGTATTCCGTTGATAATTTTTAAGGAAATGCCAGAGCCTTTTCCACTTCCTGCAGAGGCCTCAATAGCTAAAGCAGCTGCTGGATGGGCGCATTGTGTGGCTGTAACAGGTAGTCCTAATCTGATTTTCAGTATTGAAGTAGTGAACTAAGTGGGACTTAATTTGCCTGTAGTTATCTCTCTTTATCAGGTAATGACCTTATATTAAAGTTTTAAGCAAAGCACGCAGAAGCATATTCTTTAGAATTTAGATGTACGAATAAAATTATATCATACAGTATCAACTATGCAACAAGATAATATGAATATCCATTGGTTGACTTGAAAAGATGTTTGATTAGTGCTTTGAATTTCATCCTAAATTCACAAACACTACATTTTAGGCAGACTTCAAGTGCCTCTTCGTTTTCGGCGCTTATCCATTTTTGGTTGGTATTGGAAATGCAACAACATGATTGTTCATAACATTATAGTGGATTAAAGTAGAATGAATCCCGAGTGACCTTTGCATGTGATAGTTTTTCTTGGTTCATATATTTCTGTTGCATCATAAACCGACTCAGCACAAATGGTCAAAAGCAGAGGGTGCAGAAGTTTACACTTGGGGGTGGAAAGAATGTGTTCCTTCAGGAAAGGTCTTTGGTGACCCTGCAACTGGATTAAACACAGAGAAGGACGGCTTTGAGAGACACGGCTCCATTACAGTGAACCCTCGGTCTCAGGGGTCAAAATCCAGTGGGACAGCATCTGGTGGAGATATGAAAGGTGGGGATGAAACTACGAAGCGAAGAAGAATGTCTTCGGCTAAACAGGTCGCTGAAAGCTCAACATCTGGTGATGAAACTCTCTCAGCCTTTCCATGCTTGGTGACACTGAACCAAGGTGTAAGGATAGCTACCGTTGCTGCTGGTGGTCGACATACTTTAGCATTGTCAGGTAAATTGTTGTCCCGTTATTTCACTGCAACATGGTACTCCGGGAATTCAACAACTGGAGAGCTGTTATCTTGTATATTATTCCGAAGTTTCAGATGTAGGACAGGTGTGGGGTTGGGGCTATGGCGGTGAAGGACAGCTGGGATTGGGTTCTCGGATCAGAATGGTGTCCTCTCCTCATCCCGTGCCCTGCATCGATTCATCCTTCTCCAAAGATCACTCCATGGCCCTTTCTCGTGGAACCGTGGGTTCAGATGGTCAAGGTTTTAGAGTTTCTGGAAGTTATGTAATAGCCATTGCATGTGGAGGTCGACATAGTGCAGTAATTACAGGTAGGGGTTTATAACATTTTTTCTCTCGTTTACAGCCTGCTTTGAACTTTACAATATCATGACTAAGCTAAATGATTTTTTTTATCTTTGTACTCACTATAGTGAATGCAATTAATTTTGCGATATTTTTTTATGATGTAAATTTTTTTTTTTGAACAGATTCTGGTGCAATATTAACTTTTGGTTGGGGATTGTATGGACAGGTGGGATCCCAGCTTACTTATGATTTTCAAATGAGTTTTATTTGGTATTGTTTGTTCACTTCACACTACATAAAAATAAAAGTAATATTATAATGTGTGTATTTCCGAAGGTTTTTTCATAATGGATTAAAGTGGTCAGTTTTAAGACTCGAAGATTATACATCAGAATCTTTTGCATATCGGCTTATCAATTTCTCTATGCAATTTTTAATAACATGCAGTTAAAATATTAACTTTCGTTAGTGACAATTGTCATTTACAATTTCTGTGAGTTGTATAGAAAATAACTGGATGATTTTGACTTCATTTTTTTCAATTTGTGAGGATACTTATTCATTTCTATCATATGTTCACTGTTTCCCCCTCATCATTTGACTAAATTCATTTATTTGCTACCTCTTAAACTCTTCATCCAATGTTGATATGATCAGTGAGTGTAGTTCAAACAATATGTTTTCTCAATTTAATTATTAGGTTTGTTCCTTTTGGTCTATTTATCCACTCTCATCTCATTGTTTGGCATGACCGAGTTAGTGCAAATGTCTTCTTATAGAATTTTTTTTTTCATGATGCAGTGTGGTCAAGGAAGTACAGATGATGAGCTTAGCCCAACTTGTGTATCTTCCTTACTTGGCATCAAGATAGAAGGTGTAGCAGCGGGACTTTGGCATACTGTCTGCGTATCTGCTGATGGTGATGTTTATGCTTTTGGGGGGAATCAGTTTGGTCAGTTAGGAACTGGCGCAGATCAAGCTGAGGTATTGTTGCAACTTTCTTTTGATTGTATTAGAAACTTCAAACAGATGCATAACATGCCTTTCAATAAATGTGACTCCGATACTTGATATTGAATCACCCTTCATAAAAAGTATCTATTGAATTATGATTTCAGTACAACCTGTTGTTGTCTCGTTAGAAATTTTACCACTCAGAAATTAGGAATATTGCTTTTAAGATAACTAAATACAGATTCCCATTTCTCGAAGCTTTTTAATTCTGGTCATGAATTGTTTTTTTTTTTTTAATTTCTTGACTCACAAGTAATTCAGTATTTCCTTTTATTGAAATGCCTTCAGATTTTGCCTCGACTACTGGATGCTCCATCTCTGGAAAATGTGCATGCAAAAACTGTATCTTGCGGAGCTCGTCATTCTGCAATTGTCTCAGGTATGTAAATCATCAAGCAAGTGAAGTTCCTGTAGTAGAAATCTTCATATGGAGCATTTTTTTACTGTTTTCTCTTTGAAGTGAATTATAAAGATCCACATAAATGTTCCATAATGGTGCCACATATGTCAACTGCTGCAAGTTTTATAGAACATACATGATTCATATTTCAAACATAATGTAAATTTTCCCGGCTCGAAGGTAATAATAGTGATGTCAAGTACATCCAAAGAAGTTAACTTGATAAGGATTAAAATGAATTCTGATTGTCTTCGTTAACTCACAAGTCTCAATGAAATGTGCATTGAAAGATTTCCCTTCCTTGACTGCCGGAACACATGTAAAAGAACTACATTAGTGTTAGGTTAAAGGATTTGGATTAATGAGAAACTAAACTTGTAATTCCATAGGATTCAACTCTGTGTTGAAAACTTAGTAACTTTTCTTGGGATTCGCAGCCCGAACATTTTCATTCCATCAAGAATTTTTTGTTTTGTTTTTCCTTGATCACGGATTTGATACTTTGGAAATTTTTTTGTTAACATCATGAAATAGTTGCCACATAAGAGAATTTCACTGCGTAGCATTCAAATTCTCCTACACATTGGTAAAACAAGCTAGCATGATGCCACTGTAAGTTTGACAAGTGACGCATTTCGATCTCCATTAAGTAAAAAAGATTAAAAGCAGGCCAAAATCTTTGTTAAATAGAATATGTACTTGTACTCGGAACAATACTCAAGCTTCTTCTCTGATTAGCTTCGTTTCTCACTGGTGGTGACTTTCTGATTCACCATCTGTTTCTATTCACTTTGTGTAGACAATGGAAAAACATTTTGCTGGGGTTGGAACAAGTATGGTCAGGTACATTCTCCCATTTTTGGCCTAGTATACAAGGATCAGACTATAATAACAACAATGTTCCTAAACATATTCAACATTTGGTGCATTTAATTTCCCATATGCAAAGATTCTATTCAGTTTATCATATCAACAACAAATAGATAATGCAGTTAAATATGCTACACGGATACATTGCAATCCAACTAGTTTTTACATGAACCTGCAGCTTGGATTAGGTGATGTGATCGATCGTAATATCCCTTGCCAAGTTTTAATGGACGGATGCATCTCGAAAACCGTAGCATGTGGCTGGTGGCATACTCTACTGCTCGCTGAATCACCAGATTGAACATTTTCCTCATGGTCCCCACAGTTTTGATAGATTAGAAGTTACCTCTTCGTTGTCATCAACCATGTGTCCAACTTCTATGTATATGTACGTACAGTAGCATCCATACAGGTACTTGTATTCACTTGATGATTATTCCTTTGTGGTTGAGTCCTGTTTCCTTTCAACAACTCCACTGTGCTGATGCCTGCTATGTTGGCATTGATCAGCCATGCCATGTACATTGTTTAAAAATGGGAATCTATTTAATACTCCAATTATTAACTATTAAATTATAAAGAGTCTAGGGGTGTGCAATCAGTCTATTCGGTTACCGACCGAACCAAATAGACCTATAATCGATTTAATCGATTTTATTTTCGAATAACCGAACGGATTGAAAAATTCATAGAAATCGAATTATCCGAACCGATTTTCAAATTGGTTACCGACCGAAATAATCAATATTTTTTTAAAAAATGCGAATTTTAACAAAAAATAAATAAAATAATGTAAATAACAATAAACACTGAACAAAAAATATCAATAACAAATCAAAATATTGAAAATAAAATCATTGAATGAATGATTTTCCTTCTAATATATGAAAATTGGGTTTCCTTCTAATGCATTTTTAATGCTCATATCCAATTTAAATTAATATATATACTAATTTGGTTCAACCGAATTTTTCAAATTAAAACCGAAACCCAACCGAGTTAACCGATTGTTTAAAATTTCAAAACCGAACTTCCGAATTAACCAAACTGAATTTTCGAATTAATTCGATTCGGTCGGTTAATTCGGTTTAACCGAAATTTTGCGCACCCCTAATAAAGACCCTTTAGAGACCAAGAATCAAATCATTTTCCAGCTTGGAACAACTTCAAGTTCGTGGACCAATTTATTATAACCAACTCATACATATTTATTTGAGTAATGGTATATGTACAACCAATTTTGTAAAATAATTCTTACATCGCAAAAAATTCAATACAAAAATTCCATTTATCAACATCTCGTGATAAATTCAATGTAAAATCTCACGATATAATAACAAAATCTCACGATTTAATTGTTGTACAACATGTATCATATTTTGGTTGTATCTTTAGCATTATTCTATTTATTTAACATATCATAATTATCATCTGCTCATAACAAATATCTATCCTAAATACGTGGGTTAATAAAAATTAACCATCGATTTCATGCTAATTTAAAGAAACATATTGAAAACATGCAAACAATATATGTTATGATTGTTTTTTTTTTAAATAAATCATTTTGCCTTTCCTTTGAAATATTCTAATTGTCATTGTATTAAAAAGGTATTTATAAAATATGCTCTCATTTTAAATTTAATTTAAAGATAAAGATATCCTACGTTACAAAAGCTAATTAATTTCCATGAATTAATAGCATTTAAATGTTTTTCACGGAATTATTATTTTTTTATCATCCAATAATAATTTTTCATATTTTGTACTGATAGAAGTTGAATGTGCCAAAGATTTCTGGAACCGGAGAAAGAGTTCTGCCCAAGGCAGATGGATGGTTATCTATAAATAAAGATAAAATCCAAGATACGAATACAGATTTATAGAGCGTATCTATCTTTCCTTGATTGTTGAAATTCTTTGAAAACTCCATCACACCGACACCAGAGAGAGGAGAGGGGCTGGTGGGGTCTGACTCAAGGCAAGATAAATAAATAGCAAAAACAGTTCTTTGTCGGGAATCGGATCCGCCACGCGGAAAGGAAAAAAGGGTATCGTTTTTTGGATTGGGTTTTCATCTGAGATCTTATGTTTTTTATTGAATTCATACCTGGGTTTGTGTTATAATTTTTGTTCTATCTGAATTCCGTTGCTTTTTGGATATTAGCTAGTATTCTGTGGGCAATGTGGATGTATTTTTGTCTGACTGTTGGTTTTGATCTGACCTTTGTCCTATGATTATGGTATGCTCATTTCGATGTGTTTGAACATGGTACTTTTTTGGTGATTTAATTGAGTTTAATAGGTTGCTATTTCTTCGTTAGAAAAATTCTACTATTTCTGCGTATTTTTGTACGTGCTCGTTGGATCACTCATGGATATGGATGTGAGTACATATCTAAATCTAGTTTAAGTTTCAGATGTCGGGCACTTTGCTCCGAAAATTCAGCTTTTACACTTTTGTCTGAGATCTATGCTTCGCAATTATTATGATTTACAGTGCTAAAATTTGTTGACAATTGTAGGTGAGAAATAAAATCACGAGAAACAAACGATTGTGGGCTTGATAGGCAAGTGTTGCTTTGAACTCCAAACATTTCCTCGGTTGATTTAATGTAAACTGAAATTTTTTGTATGATTTTTTGCATTAGGTAGTTAATTCTTATTGTAATTCCGTTACATCTGGGTTGGTCTCTGGTTTTGGGCCTGCTTATCTAAGAACTTGTATTACTGGCTTGGATTTAAAGGAACGTCTCCTTGAAATCGCCGTGTAATGGATTTCATGCCACCAGACAGTATTTTCCGAGGACTATATAGGGTAGGAATCAATTGAGAGTTATTGGTTTTTTTAATCCATCTTAAACTTGAAATACTTCTAGTAGCAACTTTGGCGAAGTGCAATGACCTATAACTGGCAGTCCACTGTATATCTATTTACTGGCCGAAAATGGGGATTTACTTGTGGAAAGATCCAGCCTGTAATACAGCTGGAAATTTGTTGCTTTTCGCGCTAAATTTGGTGCATGTATTTCAGCATTATCTTATGATGTATATGCTTGCGTCATCTCACTTTGTATCCAATGGAAAGTTTGAGTAAATTGTGCGTGCATAATTGGATATTTATTGTTAACGTTTGCCTAAATAGCTAAAATTCACGATACGTATGGGTGGTTTTGAGATAACTTAATGTGCCAGTGCAGAGGGGAGAGGGAAAATGACACCTTTGTTCAACCACAGCTTTAAATTTTATGTGTATTCCTCTTCTTAACTCCTCCATGCACATATTGCATTCGTGTCAGTTTTAGCATGAAACGGTTATGGAGAACCAACAACTTCGATGAGTTTGAGACATATCATTAATTTACATTACAGATGTCAATGTAGAGTTGTATAGAGCTGCATGCTTCTTCCTTTCTCCTGCATAAATATGGGGTGGAAATGACTCAATTTGTAATTTGTTTCAGGCTGTAAAATTTGTAAAGAAAAAACTTTCACAATCTTAGGATGAAGGCACTAATCCTGGTTGGAGGTTTTGGCACTAGATTGAGGCCCTTGACATTGAGTGTGCCAAAGCCACTTGTTGATTTTGCTAACAAGCCCATGATTTTGCATCAGGTATAATATTTCATGTCTGCTCAGCTGTATTTTGAATTATATCTGTGTTCAATATTTGTGTTCCTGTTGCAGATAGAAGCCCTCAAAGCCATTGGAGTGACTGAAGTAGTCCTGGCTATCAATTATCAGCCTGAGGTGAACTGCTTTGGGCTTTCTCTTCCCAGCACTGCAGATTACTAAGAACCTATTAAAAATAGATGTTTTAGTAAAAACTGAAAGTTTTTGTGCAGGTTATGCTGAATTTCTTGAAAGATTTTGAGGCGAAACTTGAGATTAAGATTACGTGCTCTCAAGAAACCGAGCCTCTTGGAACTGCAGGTCCCCTTGCCTTGGCTAGGGACAAATTGATAGATGATTCTGGTGCACCATTTTTTGTTCTGAACAGTGATGTCATCAGTGAATACCCGCTCAAAGAGATGATTGAATTCCACAAATCCCATGGAGGAGAGGCTTCCATAATGGTCACCAAGGTATGAAACCGCAACATGTTTTTATTTTTTCTAAAGGTTCTTGTTATGATCCAGGTCTAACTTCATATAGATGGTGACAACTAATCTCTTGATTTAGGTTGATGAGCCATCTAAATACGGCGTTGTTGTGATGGAAGAATCCACTGGACAAGTGGAAAGATTTGTTGAGAAGCCTAAGTTATTTGTGGGTAACAAGATCAATGCTGGAATTTACCTGCTGAGCCCTGCAGTTCTTGATCATATAGAATTACGCCCCACCTCTATCGAGAAAGAGGTGTTCCCAAAAATAGCAGCCCAGAAAAAGCTGTACGCCATGGTCCTACCTGGGTTTTGGATGGACATAGGCCAGCCAAGAGACTACATCACCGGTCTAAGGCTTTACCTCGACTCCTTAAAGAAGAAATCTTCTCCTAAGTTGGCTGTGGGATCTCATATAATCGGTAATGTACTAGTTGACGAAACTGCAAAAATCGGGGAGGGATGCTTGATAGGGCCTGATGTTGCAATTGGGCCTGGTTGTGTGGTCGAGACGGGTGTGAGGCTGTCTCGATGCACGGTAATGCGTGGTGTTCGTATCAAGAAACATGCTTGTATTTCTAGTAGTATCATTGGGTGGCACTCGACTGTGGGCCAGTGGGCTCGTGTGGAGAATATGACGATTCTTGGAGAAGACGTGCATGTCTGTGATGAAGTTTACAGCAATGGAGGGGTGGTTTTGCCTCACAAGGAGATCAAGTCGAACATCTTGAAGCCAGAGATTGTGATGTAAGCCAAGTGGATGATGATGTTTTGTTAAATTAATTTTAGTTTTCCTTCAGTGTAATGTTGAAGGTTATATAAGTACGGCCACTGGTTTGAAATGTATAACTAGTAACGTATGTGAATATAAATAAGGTATTGGTTGCTTTTTCTTTAATACACTTGTGTGATATTTTAAGGGAAACTAAGATTTGTTTATGTAAATATTTTCCAGATCGGTAGCAACCAACATTTCTCCCTGTTGTCAGAACTATTAAAAAATTTCTGAGTTGTGCCATCTTTTCTATAATTGATATCAAAATTAAGTTCACATATTCGACTTTCATGAATTACAAATGGTACAATTGTTAACAAAATTATGTTTGAGAGAACAACTGAAATATTGAATAACCAAGTCACATAGTTCAAAGATTTGAGTTCACCGAGAGTGTTTTTGAGAAAATAACAAGTTATATATATATATATATATATATATATATAATACATATATATATGTATATATATCAATTTTATCTGTATATATATGTATATTTAATGGACAAATATACATATATATACAGATAAAATGGAAATGTGACATGTCTATTCTGTTTTTATCTGTAGTCACAGTGAGGCTCCATATTGATTTCATTGCTCAATTTTGAGTGGAAAATCCCGCAAAAAAACACCTTTGATGATGTTGACCTTTATTTATTTCACATAACAGGACATGCGTTGGTAACTGTTTTATTATTTTATGTCTATTTTGATTTGAATTACACTTTGTTTTTTCTCCAGTTAATTTGTAAATGTAGAATGTTCAAATCCTGACAAATAACTGGAATATATGGATATAAAATGGTATTTCATGATTCGCCCCCATTAAAATTCATATATATCTCGTTAATTAAACTGCTACAATTTGTTTTTAATTCTCGAATTTGAATTGAATCCCAATTCAAAAAGTAGTTGTAAAGTCATTCACAAACTAGCCCCACGATATTCTTTCTTCTATCTTATTCAAACATCTTACAAGTTAAAATACGCATGAAATCTTAAGACACGATTATTCATGCGTGCCTCCATTAAGTCTGATTTACACCAACTCAACAACACTTTCAATTATGAGCTCTTTTTGCCTTTCTGTTTGATTCAATTATATGTGATCTTTCACTCACACCCATGTTATCATCTATGGCTGATATTGTAAAAATATGTTCTTAAAAATAATTTATTAAACAGGAATATTGAAGTGTATTTATTTTTACTAAGCCCTTTTCTTTAATATGTAGGAAACCCCAACCTAATATGTACATTGTTTTCCTGAAATTTGAAAAACGCCTATGGTAAATCTTATACATCCAGTCTAAAGTTGGAAAACAATGAATTCATATGTGCATGAGGCAAAGTTGAACCTACAATATCAAGTTCAGAGCCGTTGTTGGGGAAATGATAATAAACTCTGTATAAGGACATCTGAAAAAATCTGACACAATATATATACATGGCAAGTTATAAAAAATGGTGTCAACGACGAATAAGGTGCGTTTATATTGTTGCGACAAGCCAAAACATGACATACGTAGAAATGGCAAGAAGAAACCACGATGCAAAGGCGAAAGCTATGGATATCTGGAACATATCACAGGAGAGTTTGGTCTCTATTTGGCAGATGTTTGTGTCTCTTGTAAAGAGAACCATCACACCAGCGGAGGAGCACGCAGCTGCAAGAGATAGAGTAGCTGTTACCTGCATAGACGGATGAATATATCTTTAGCAGAGAAACCCGGTCCGAAAACTGAAATCAGTGCTAATACTGGTTTAGTTCCTAAAATGTGTCAGCAAATGCGGCTCTTGTTTCGCTTATGTGAGGCATGTACTGCACAAAAATCCAAACACGACTCTTGCTGACAAAACATTTGATATAGCGAATTGTATTTGACCAAAAACAGTTAATGAATTTAAAAAAATCGAGCGGTATTATCGATTTCTTTACTAACATACGCCAGCGGGAGAAAAGAGAATCTTCGGTACCGAATAGCAAGTCATTATTAACTCCAGATGATCCATATGACGGGATTGTTTTCAAACGCGAGACACACACACATCCCCACTATGATGATTATCCTTACATGGCACCCACAGCTGGCCTATTTAGACTCGATGCATGCACCCTTAAGGATCAGTGCGGCCACATTTTATTCCACTATGATCATCTCCACCATCACTCAATCAAGATCCACTTGAAAGAGATATAAGCTTTATACCCTTGACGTGTTTTGTGTGGCTGTATATGTTGTATAGCCATAGAAATTTCGTTTCAGCTATTGTATGGTTTAAAAAATCGAGTAATGCAATTTAACTGCAAACTTTCGGTGCACCCATTTAAATATCATTGCTTAATCTGCTTTATGTTTGTTTAGAATGCATTTTAATGTGTTTTTTAAAATAATTTAAAAATCCTCATACTGTTAAAGATATGTCAAGGTCATTAGATGACAAAATAAAATAAAATTGCAGCACGGGGCGACAGGTGCACTTGCATGGTCTCCCCTGGTGCTTGTATATCTAGTGTCAACTGTCAAAATCAACACCAACAAAACCAACAGAGGAAGCTTCTGCCGTTAGACTCTTAAACTAATAAACATTATGGCAATAATAGAATAAAAGAACAGGAAATCACCTCACTGTCGGGACGTGCAAGTAAGTGAGAATTATGCTTATTTTGATTAAAAGCTCTACTCAACTTCGTTAAACTACTTGTTTTCAAATAAGTTGAATGGTTTGGTTTTGAGCAAATATAATTTCTCACCTTAGGATTAAGGTGAGAAATACCATTCCTAAGTGGAATTCTGGTGGTTGATTTGGTGTTGGAATGTAAGGATGGAAGCATTTTAAAATGAAGCTAGTTAAGAGATATAAGTTACCCAATCACCGATGACAAACAGGCTGACTATGATGTGATTATGCAAGTCTTTGTTGAATCTCAAAGCATGCATGTCGAGGCACGCAAGTCCAAAGCTCCACAAAACCTGAAGCCCCATTGATGCAATTAAGTAGCTGTCAAAAGATGCTTACCGATTAGCAACTCTTTGACAATATATAACATAAACAATTCCTAGACCTAACGGTAAAAAAAAAGCCTAGTGGGGTGAGAAATGCACAGAAATATACAAGAATATGTGGTTTTTCAGCATGATACCAAAAAAACACGTCCACTGCTGTCAAATTTGGAGACAAACATGTCAGATACAGCCGAAGTTTTATTACATGAGCCACCATTAAGCCCCTCTCGGCCCATTTTCCAGCAAACCTTCAGAATACCCCAAAATATGAAAATGGAACCAATGAACAAAGATGCCAGTCAAAGCTTATATTTTGTTGCTTAAACCTCGATTCAGACAGCAATTTGGTTCTCATAGCTTGATGGATCCTACACATGTCGATAAATTCTACACTTGATCGCAATTATTGTAAAAACGTACGGACATACATAAATTTATGCATTAAATTTCTTCCCCTTTTTCACACTACCTACATCAAAATAAGAAATATGTAACCCCCAGTGCTCCTCCTAAGAATTTCACCAAAAACAGAAAAAATAACCAATAATTCTTCCTTTCCATATAGATAAAAGCCCTAACACAACAACACAAGAAAAATAAATTAGTTTTTCCCTAATTACCACAAGCAACCCACAAATAGAACCATCACGATAAAAGCAAATAAAGGTAAGAAAAGGGAAAATTACCAAAAAGCAGTAGTGGTCGAGAAGCCAGAAGCGGAGGCCATAATTCCAATTGAACCTGCAGCAAAAAAACACTGCCCGATTCTTAATATCAGCCCACTCTTTTTCCCTGGACTGCCAAACAGTTCCTTCATCTTCTCTCTCCTTTCCTTCTCTCCCACTCTCTCTCTCTCTAAATAATATATATATATATATGTGTGTGTGTGTGTGTGTGTGTGTGTGTGTGTTCTTGGTAAAAATCGAATCTTTATGGTGGTGTGGGCTATTTTCCGAAGAAAGATGGAACAGTGGGATGCTCTTGCAATTTCACAACATTCCCATTAGATCGAATTACGTAAAGCAGAATCCCAGTACCCTTTTGCTGACTATTGATTATCAAGTTTTTATATATATATATTATTTATTTATATATACAAATTGGTGATTATATGTATATGTATATGTGTGTATGTAATGTTGACGAAAGCAACAATCGGAGAGCAGCTTCGATTTTGTTTGACGTTGTGCCAGTCACCACAAAGTCTTTCCACATTTTATGGACAAAAAATTATGCTAAATTGTGTACATTTCCCTATTAAAAAAAGTGTACATTTCGAAAGATTTTAGGAAATAACTGATTTAAAATAACTCCTACATAAATACAATTGAGCATATAAAGAAAATTGGTATTTAAAATTAAAAGACGAGATTTTGAATTAACTCAATTAAAGCAAATAATCCCACAACTTTTTTTAGAAAAAAATATATCCAAATACCTTTTGCTCTATATTAAGCAATATGTTTTAGTGTTAGTTGCATTGTAATATTCTTTAATTTTACAATTATAAATTTGAATGATTTTCATCATATTTCGAAAATACATATTTCTTTTGAAAAATTAAATAATATTAATTAAAAAATTTTGTTTAAAATTATTAGCATTAAATAAATTAAAATATGTCCAATGAAAGATATCGTGGGCTATTACACGGTTTAATTCAATATGTACTAAAAAATAACGATCACGGATCACTATATTATTAAAAAAAAGAAAAAAAATGCATAATCAATATATCATAGACTTAAGCATTAAATAAATATGAAGGAAGATTCCCATCTAATGTTAGACAAATGAAAATATTATAAATGTAAATATAAGATATATGTATATATATATATAGAAATAAACAAAAATTTGTGTGAGACGGTCTCACGAGTCGTATTTTGTGATATGAATATCTTATTTGGGTCATCAATGAAAAAATAGTACTTTTTATGCTAAGAGTATTAATTTTTATTGTGAATATCGGTAGGGTTGACATGTCTCGCATATAAAGATTCGTGTGACCATCTCACAAGAGATCTACTCACATAAATATTTTAGAAAATAAGATAAGCCATATGAAATACATAAAATAGTGCAATAGTTTCCTTTGTAGATTTAAGTCTGACAAATTTTTAATTACAAAAACAACAAATATTTTTAATTAATTTATAATTTATTTCTTTTTTAGACTAATTTATATTTATTTCTTTTTTTAGAATAATTTATAATTTATTTCATGTATATAATAATCTACATAAAAGATATAAAAAATCGATCCACTAATTAATTATTAATTATTTTTAAGGAAAAATGTCCAGCCATTGGTATTTAATCGATGCTCGCATTTGTGATGCGATTCTATGCACAGCACTAAAAGCGTGTGTATAAGAGAACGCTTTCTGGATCGTTAAGTATTTTTTTCAACCCAATCTTTTCTTCCTTCTCCCACCAACCGCCACTCTACCACTTCAATCCTCCATCCTCGAACTATATATCTACCAGTATTTGTAGATTTGTGTAGATTTTTATACTCAATTGTAATTTCAGGGCGAAACTTGACGCTGAATCAGCAGAAATGTCGCATGGTAATATCCGTTCCGATTCTGAATCAATTCAGTGCTTACGATTTTATTTTTTTAACGAATTTAGGAATAAAACTTGAATGCTCAGTAAATATTTGTAATCTGAAAATTTTCCCGTTAATAAGTACTGTAGTTTCAAATTATTGAATCTGTATTGCGATTCACAATTTTGTTAATGTATTGGGTATTATTTGCTGCTTTGGCTTTCGATGAAGATGGGAACGAACCAAAAGATGCTACAGTGTCTCCGTATGACGAGGCAATGGAGGCTCTGTCTTCCCTGATAACAAAACGCAGTCGTGCTGACAAAAGCAATATGGGAGATCGATTTGATTTATTGTTTGATTATGTTAAGGTAAACTTGATTTCACTTGTAACTTGCCGAGTCGAGGTCTTGTTGGCTCGGTGAAACTTTTTGGATGTTCAAGTTCTGCTCATAATATGTGTGTTATTTGTTGATGAGATGTAGATGTTGGAACTAGAGGAACCAATAAAACAAATGAAGATAATTCATGTGGCAGGAACTAAAGGAAAGGTGACCAAATTAACAAATGAAACAACTGCTCTTATTGATTTTGTGGATTTTATGTTTTTGAGTGAGTATTGATTTGGTATTAATTATGGGTACTGGAATATTTAGGGATCGTCTTGCACATTTACGGAATCAATCTTGCGTAACTGTGGTTTCCATACTGGTCTTTTCACATCTCCTCACCTCATCGACGTCCGAGAAAGATTTCGGCTGGACGGGTAATTGATTACTGATGTTTGGATAGTAAATTTTGTAACTCTTATCACATTAGACGGAGTCCAATTTACCATTTCGTCTTCTACTTCGAGGCATTTCTGAGGAACAAAAAATGAAACTTTTGTAAATTGTTGACCTTTTCTATATTTCCTTTTTTAATTGGATATTTTAGTGTCGACGTTTGTGAAGAGAAGTTTCTGGCTTACTTCTGGTGGTGTTGGGATCGTCTGAAGGTATGCACAACTACTGTTTCTATAATTGTCATAACAGCACACCCTTCTTAATCTCCATTGTCTGCCAAGCCTAAAAAATTATGTCTTGGCATTATATTGATTGTTCTTGCAGTAAATATGAGGGGAAAATGTGGTACGCCTTGCTGCATACGCTGATACATGAAAAGATGGTTTTTTTTTTTTAACGTGAAGCATCTATGTGAACATAATGCTTCCATGTGTCATTTATACATATAATTTGTCTGCATGGTTGAGGTACTTATGCTGCTGAATAAAATATAATAAAACCATATTTTCTATAATTACAAGTTGGATTTTATGTGGGATGCCACACCTTATCATTTTTAAGTATTGCAACAACTTTTTCATACAAACGCTATAAAGAGGATACAACTTTTCTTAATAGTTTAGCTTCATCCATAAAAGTTAATGTCTTGACGGTTTGTCAATAATTAAACTACTTGCATTCTTGAATAAATTATTTTCAGATGTTTTCCACTCTATTTAATTTGATATTTGTGTACGTGAAGGATGACAATCTATATTTCTGTTTATTCATCTTTAATGTATGCATTGCCAATGGTGGGAATGCTTGTGCTTCATTAACCCTTCTCCTTAAGGTTGTTGCTATTTCCATGCAGGAAAGGATCTCTGAGGAGGTACCGATGCCAACATATTTTCGTTTCCTTGCCTTACTCGCCTTTAAGATATTTGCAGCTGAACAGGTAAATTTGTGTGTCACTGAAGTATGATATACCTTAGTGCGACACTTTTCTCTTCATTTTGTTGTTTTTTAATTTTCCAGGTGGATGTTGCCATTTTGGAAGTTGGCTTAGGAGGAAAATTTGATGCAACAAATGTGGTATGCATCAGAACATAAATCTGGGAAAGACTTCCTTGTCATTTCTTCATGCACGATATGCACATGTCTATGCCCTTTCTTTTTATGTTAAAGTTAAGTGCTTTTAATGATTGGTATTACTTTCAGGTTGAAAACCCAATTGTTTGTGGTATAGCTTCTCTGGGTTACGACCATATGGAAATTCTTGGTTAGTGCTTTTCTCTCAATGATACTTAGGTAACTGCCTATTCTTGATATTGACTTTGGTCTTGTACTAGTCCAGTAACTACTTGCTATTGATGGAAACCTTAACAATCCTGGTTGATCTTTCTTAAATATTATCTAATATTGGAATTGTCAATATGGCCAACAATTAGGCTTTTTAAGTGGGCGGGAGTGAGATATTGTGAAAAGTGTCTGCGCTCATGCTGGGAAGGGGGAGTGGCGAATCAAGGCATCCACTTAATACATGCTGAAGATTGAAGTAAAGAACTTTGGATGTAAAGTTTTTTTGAATGTACTTTCTATGGTTTTTGTTTCGTCAGTCCATGCCATTAATCTCTTCTGCTCTATTGGTTTCAAGTGTAAGGGATTCAGCGTTAACACCCCACTTGAGACCATCTTTATATTTTCGGAACCAGCATGGAGAATCATGTGTTTCATACGAGAAAGTGAAAAAAATTGTATGCATTTCTTGGACTGGCATTTGATTTTGTAGCAACGCATTGAACTTGTGCAGAGCCCAATATAAAGCATCCAAGCTTTGAATCTTTAATAAATTCATGAGAGTTGCAAATAGTATTTATAATCACAGATTGGTTATAATAGTTAAATAAGAAACTGCCTTAACTTTTCCTTATTATGACTTGCTTCACTTCACTTTCAGCGAGAACAGGACAATAGTGTGTTGGAAAGAAGTTTTCTTGTTTTTTTCACACAGTTGTTATACATTGCTGGCAGGAAATACTCTTGGACAAATTGCTGGGGAAAAGGCTGGGATTTTTAAGGTATCATGAAAATCACACTTTCATTATCATGATCATGTATGGTGAGTTTTTCTTATACCGGACTCCTCAGGTTTCTTTTTCTTTAGTGTAGTTCTCTCCATTTTTCATTTTATATCTTTTCCTCACTCTCTTCCTTTGATTTTAGAGAGATGTTCCAGCCTTTACTGTACCCCAACCTGAAGAAGCCATGAGTGTTCTTAAAGAGAAGGCTTCCCTGCTTGGAGTGAGTTGAATCTTTTTGTCTACTGACTTTGATTGACCCCTAAATTTTGAGTATGCTAAGCTTGGGGTTTACGCCGTATAAGCTAGCAATTTTTCTTCTTTTTTCCCGAAAATATCAATTTTTCATTTTGGCTTAAGAGATGTGATTAAAAACTCGGCGATATGAAATTAAATGAACTAATATTGGGGAACCTCGCTTATATAAATAATTTCTTTGAAGCAAAATGATAAAAGGGGACCAAGGAAAATTATCGCCGTGTGGATCTGATAGAGTTCTTTTTTACTTCCTCTTAGTTTATTTGAAATGTTTAACTGTGCAAAAATGGACAAAAACTTTGAAATTTTGCTGGTTAGGCCATGTGCACAAAGATATGTTATCCATATCTCATCTTTTTATATTTTTTTGGTGTATCCTGGGATAATGTGTTGTAAGGATATGGTGAGACCAAATAAGCATATGCAGGGTGAAGCTGACTCTTGCTGTCCCTAACAGGTACATCTTCAAATAGCAGCACCATTGGACCCTATACTTCTGAGTGGGATGCAACTAGGCCTTGAGGGTGAGCACCAACTTGTCAATGCTGGCCTTGCAATTGCCCTATGTTCAACCTGGCTTCAGCGGACCGGTCATGTGGGAATCAATTACCTCAACCAAACTGTAAGCTCTATCACGCGGATGGTTGCGTAATTACCCCCATTTTGTGTTTACTAATTATTTTCATTTTATTTTCTATGGAAATAGACCTCTCTTCCAGAGGAATTTATTAAAGGTCTAGCAACTGCATCTTTGCAAGGACGAGCACAAATTGTTCCTGATCAGTTCATTGAGAGTGAGAATCTAGAGGATCTTGTGTTCTACTTAGATGGTGCTCATAGTCCTGAAAGCATGGAAGTGTGTGCAAAATGGTTTTGTCTTGCTAGCAAAGAAGATGCCAATTCTCAATCCAAGACTGAAAACAATGACTCAACTGCTTCCCCTGAATCAAGACTTTTGAATAATTATGGAACATCGAGAAGAAACTATACTCAGGTATCTGATCTATTATCAGAAAATTTAAATAATTGGATATCTGTAATAAATGTTCCAATTTTTATTCAATTACTAAAATATCATAAGAATGTAAATATGTGGTTTTAAGAGAATTGTTGTATGCTAATTAATAGCTCTCCTTGAGTCTACCCTTCCTAGAAAACCCTACTTTTGCTCCATCAGACAAGGCTTGAATCTATGATAGAGAGGTTCAAGAAACGATTACCTAAGAGGCAATTAATGTTGGTCACAAGAAAAAACTTTGGAAATTTGGTTGCCACGAGTTTTTCTTTATTATTTTTTGAAAAGAAAAAAATATTGCGCAGAAAGACTACTAAGTTATTTCTTTCATTGCTCCCAACATGTCGATATTGGTGCTAATGGTACGCAAATACAACTCGTTGTTCAAACAACTATTCGAGTTCCTAGAGCTCATTGTAAGGCTTGTTGGAAAACCCACTGTCAGACTAGATTAATCGGCCTTTGCTGGTCAAACTTAATGGTTTCATTTTTGTAATTTTTTAATTGTTCCAAATTATTATACGTTGAATTTATCAAATTCAATTTTTCTCGCTCTATCTCAGAGTATCCATTCATTCTAAACTCATCGGCTTCCATTTGCGCGGGCCTCGGCTTTTTCCAGCTGTTCAATGGCTCCCTCACACAGTTCTTCTGAATTTCGAATAGTATTCAGGATCTTCTGTTTTCGATTATCTAATAAATCACTTAATGAAAATAGATTATAATTTCGTTCATTTGAAAACTTCCATAATCCCTTCCCAAACCAAACATGAATCTTCCGATTCATTTGGTTTTCACGCTCAATTACTTGGTTAATTATCATAGTTTATTTTATTACTTGGTAACTCATGGTTTATTTTATGAATGTAATGAGTCTATCCTCTCTTCTTTATTCATAGTAAAAAAAATACGAATCTAATGCAAAACTAAAATAGTTGGAGGATTCTTCTGACAAAATAAAAAATATGTAATTGTCAGCAAAGTTGTTTAATTTTTGTCTTCAGTTCAAATATGAAAGATTTTTCTTACTTATACATTAAGGCATAGGTCGTCAGTTCAGCATTAGATAAAAGGGGGAAATTGCCTATTTTTAGAACAAAGCGGTTCAAATTATTTTATCAACATGAAATATTCATTTGAAAACAATCTTTATATTAACATAGTGGTAGAAAAAGTATCGTGCTGTGTCTAGATTTCAAACGATTTGCTTTAACCATCTTAACAAGCTCGTATTATTGGTGGTTAGAAAATCAAAGTGGATTTGCCAACTAATCTTATATATCATTTCTTAATTTCTTCAGAAGTAATTCTCAGAGATCATGCACATTTCTTTCCTAGATATAACGGAAAAAGGTACAGCTGATTGGATCCAACCTATTCTTGAAATAAACAAGTCACACACTCCCTTTCCAAAAAAGATCAAAACACCAATCACTACATTGAGATTTATTAGATTTGTTGCTAAAATATCGGTATTAAATCTGACACTCCCGGCAGATGGCCGGTGAACCTAAAGAAACGAAAGAATCACTTACATTTTTCATATAGCAGCAGTCCCTTGACCAACTCCAGGTCCGATAGAAGCAAGCCCTGCGGTTAATCCAGCAACAATAATGGAAGGAACAGAAATCAGTGCTAAAATAATAAGTTCCTCGTACCAACAAAAAAAAATGGTTAATGATACAATCAACCAATGAATTATGACTTAATTATTTGATCGATATGATTAATCTAGTTGAAGTAACTAAGAACTTGGAATTTCAGTAATAATAATATTGAATTATCAGAACCAATTCGATATATCCATTTTCGTTTCTATCCACAGAGTCTTCGTGAATCCATAGAATTCTCGTTTTTTGCATTTCTTGATTCCAAACTGCTATTTTACAATTCTTTCAGCTTTTCTTGATTTCGAATATAAATAACTAAAAAAACTCCTCTCTAAATGGATGTTTTCAGTACTCTGATCAACAAGGGAGTGATGCAGGCTTATAAGTAGAACTGCTGCATCTTGCTGCAGGAAATATTGTTTTTATATTTGCAGTACAGATCTTGTGGGAATGCCTCTATTATCTTTATTGGTTGTAGCTTGAGCCATTGGCAAAATGAAAATTTGAAATTTATCCCACTAATGGTCCTTGAAGAATTTCTTGTGCTCTCCAGTGTAGTCTTTACTGTTATAAACAAAACTTTACAGCCTGGGAATTAGTCAGAAATTCAACAATTAAAATTGCACGTACTTGAGTTTAAAAATAATAATAATTGCATGTACTTGTTTACCCCTGTGGATTTCTATGTCTAGGAAGTCCTAAAGTTAGAATTCCATCGACTACGAATAAAAGTCCTTATAAAATAGGGCTGGTGAATGTGAGTCATATATATTTTACATAATGAGTTTTATATTAGTGGATACTGATGAATTTGATTGCTGGCAAATGTGCAGATTTTGCTGTTCAACTGTATGGCAGTTAGAGACCCCCAGTTGCTTCTTCCACGCTTGATGGATGCATGTTCTAGGAATGGTAAATACCATGTGTGAAAAGTTCGATATTTTTATGTGCTTGAAAGATGGCATGACAGTTAACAAGTTGCTGAGAATTATTTGACCACATATCTTATTTGATTTATATATACGGTTTATCGTTGACATGTTTATTCACGTTCTCTTTTAGGGGTTCACTTTAAGAGGGCTCTGTTTGTTCCAAACACATCAGTGTATAACAAGGTGGGTACAGTTGCCTCACCTCGGACTAATGCTCAAGTTGATTTGTCGTGGCAGCTCACTCTTCAAAAATTATGGGAGAGCCTAACTCTTGAAGAAAAAGGTAATGTTGCCTCATTCTTTTGGGAAATCTGAGAACAACACTGCAATCTTCTTTCATATTAAAACTGTCCTTTCCCTGGACAATCTGTTCTTGAAACTTTTGATTTGTCCACTTCTAAATTCAGTAGGTGAAATTCTCCTGGAATTGGTTTCAATCATCTATCTATTGGTGCCTTCAGCATTATTTGTCATGGTTGTGTAGATGTTTCAAATATGAACCACCCTGTGTTTGAGAGGGAAGCTTAGCTGGAATTTGTTGCTGTGTTTGTGTGCTGAGATATTATTCTTGACTTGAAAGGCTATCATTACAGCCAATCTGAGAAGGAGATGTCTTGAAAGCCGTATGGGCCAAGTAGAGGAAATGACACAAGTAACTAGTGAGACAGGCCAAAATTTAAAAGAGTGACATTTTGAGGTTCGAGATAAAATAAGAATTAACTCATCCAAGACATTAAGAGCATTCCGTGTTTATACGTGCTATAGAAGCAACTTCCTCATATTATATCAACATTCCATCTTATCTTGATGCTGTACTTTTTGTAGTTTATAGATCATGACAATCTCTTATAAATAAGAAGAAAAGTGATGGTATTTGCCAAGAGTAGAGGCTGAGAAGCGGCTTGAAATATTGTTACCATATATAGATTTGGGAAATTGTTCCTTAGCGAACTCCTTTCCCAAAATGTTAAAGTCTGCATTGGATAAAGTCGAGCAAAACTCCCTCATAGCCCATAGAGGAAAAAGTACTCCCGAAGTTGGGAAGAATCCACTAAAAATGTGAGGGGTGCGAAGCATGACATTTTGTTCAGACGTCTCATCGAAGAGAAGGGTTGGCTTAGATGTCACCAAATTGGCGAATTGGATTATAATAATTTATGAAATATATCATCATATTCCTACCATTCAATTAGAAGCATAAATGTTTTCCCAATGCACGAATAGAATAAAGTTCAAATTTTACTGCTTACGGACGAGGAAACGACATACTCTCCAAAAAAAAGCAGACCCATTTGAAGACGAGAGTGAGGTACAAGAAGGCCATTTTTGTTCATAGAATTTTGGTCCTGTAAGTTGGTTTGTTTTGGATTTTAGTTCTGTAACATGTCAATGTTTGGTTTCATCTAGTAATTTGGATTTTTTTGGGTCTTTTTTTGTCCGAAATCAATAAATCCAACTAATACTGCTTATTTGACATCGATACTCTCTTATGTGGCTCATTTGAGATATAAAGCCTATATTACATATATTGAAATCTATCTAAACAAAATTAAATTTTTTTTCTCATTTTGAAATATTGGGCGTCATTCTGGTTTATTTTTTTTCCTTTTTTTAGATAGATTTTACTACGTGTAACATGGGCTTTACTTGCACCATAGGACCACGTAAAAGAGAATTGGTGTCAAATAATTCATATTCGATGAGTTTAGTGGCTTCCTGTAGAAAAAAGACTATAACTCAAAAATATCCAAGTTACTGGATGTAAACCAAGCTTTGACAAGTTACGAGACTAAAATACAAAATAGAACAACTTAGATGACTAAAATCTCAATTTTCATGTATAGATTTTATCGAAGTTCTAAGGTTTTCAACCTATTTAAGATAAAATTGGTGCAGGATGCATTGCTTAATTTTTTCAGGGCAATACATACATTTGTAAACTAAATGGTATGCTATTGTTTCCTCCAAATTTCTAAATCAATCTGGATCATTAGCAATCCCCAAAGCCCAGGGAACCTAAGGAGTTTTGTTTATCAAATCCTTGGAAATTTTGTTTAGTAATCTTATCTAAACTATAACAACTATAACATTTTATTATGTTACAGATAATGATGTTGAGAGTGACTATTTACTGATTTTTTTTGGATATCTTTATTGTTATATATATTACTAAAAGCTCAATTCCAAATTTTCTTTATCGAGTGTAGTTTACCATTACCTTTTTCTTGGTTGTGAACTCGGAATTTTCTGGAGCTGTGGTTTGATTTACTTTTCCTAATTCTTTTATTTGTAGGAAGAGATGCTAAAACTGCAGACTTAACTTATGAAGCAGGCTCTGATACTATTGAGAAAGGTGGCAATAATTGTGAAAACAGCACGGTATTTCCTTCACTTCCAATAGCTATTAATTGGATTAGAGAAAGCGTCAGAAAAAATCAATCAGTTCGCTTTCAGGTAAAGTAAATTATTCCTTGCAAATGCTCTTAAGTTTCACTTGGATTAATGGATTTGGAGAATGAATTTCAAATTATACTTATTTTGAGTCTATTTGAAATCCACTACAATTACTTGAAATTGAATAATTTTATACGAAGTATATTTGAATTTCACATCAATTTTGTCAATTCAAACAAGTAGATGAATTTGAAAATTTTCGGTTAAGTACAACCTTAAATAATACATAGAATTGTGAGTCGTTATTCAACCAGTAGTCCTAAATTAGATGTTAGGCTGATATATAGATATTGTCTCCTCCCTGTTATAATTTCTCACATTGGTGCCTCCGACTGAAGGGCATTGAACATACTCGATTTATCTTAAATGTCCTGTTATGTGTTATATGTTATCTTCGATCACTTATCACCTAACATTTTCCTTGACATGATAACTTATGGCATTACATTTTGGACTCAATTTTAATTTAAAGAAGGTTTGTTCACCATGCGTACATTATCAAATTATTTATTTTTCTCTTCCTGTTTTTCCAGGTCTTAGTGACAGGTTCTTTACATTTAGTCGGTGATGTATTGAGACTAATCAAGAAGTAACATGGTACAATGGCTGGACTTGAGTTTCTCTGCATTCGATCTTCTATGATGGCACACGATGTCGGTGTAAGTCGAATGAATAGCATAAACCTTGTATCGACTGCCCGTCTACTGAAACTTATTGTGCTTAATATCAAACAACTAAGTTGAGAGTCAAGATGATGTATGTTGTGGTGGTTGTATTGTCATATTAGGACCAATCAATCATTTAATTGTATATCTGATTTTTTTTTCTCCAAATGACGATGTGCTTTATTTTTCTTACAATGACTATTGGCTAGAATATGACGCCCCGTATGTTCACTCGATAAATTTATAAAATATAATTTTGAACAGTTTAGTTGATTTACCTTGATATTTTATAATATTAAATATCATTAATAAGATTTAAAAGTTTGGAGTTGTAAAAAAATTCAAAAATAGATTAAACTAATTAAAAAACAAGTATATATACTCATGTTTTTCTTTTTAAAAAAACATTTATGCCTCGATTTGCATGATAATTGATATGTACTAAAAAACAAAATGAAGCATCCAATACACCCGACGTAACAGTAGTCGCTGATTCCCTACAGGATCGAAACCTATCTAATTACAAAGCCATCCATTGCAACAAAACTCAACGCTACTCGCCCTTGCTTTCAACGAAAAAATCAACAGTCGTGTGAAAAGAGAGGTTAAAATGGAACCTTGATGACAGGATCAACACAGACATTCACAGTAACCGATAAAGCATCTGTGTTTCCTTTCGAAGTGATTGAAGTTCTTTCATTATCTCTGCCTGATTTTGCAAGATCGAGTTCATGACCCTTGATGTCTCCATCTACACATTAGATTCAAATATTAGGGGAAGTGACATGCATGAAAATAAAAAGAATGTCAGGTAAGTACCTCCTGCATATGGAATTGCCGTAGTATTTCTACATGAAGATTTCGCGTGTCTTCATGAATAGATTTCTGAAACGATGTGAATGTTTCTTCAAGCGTGCGTTGAAAGAGCTGAAGAGTAAAAGAGGCTCCTGGCTGCATGTCAGATTGCAAAGGATTTCTCTGCAACTGTGACATCCCATCCTGCAAAATTTTTGCAAAAACCGGATGAGAACTAAATATTAAACTTGGGTTTTTGTAATCATGCAGGTGTTTAGAACATCAGCAGTATGCATGCGAGTAACAGCAAACTATAAACTTTAACCATAAAACAGACCCATAATATTCTTATTAGGCTAGAGAATCATGGTAAAAGCATAGGTGATAAATAGTAACAAATGAATGATCGAAAAAAAAAAATGCATTGTTTGATTGTTTCATACTTTTGAAGTTGCAAGAACATCAGTCCCTGAGGCAGATGGCATCTCAGACCTCGACAACAGGCAGCTGAGAAGTTCTTCCCTAGTTTCTGCTCCAGTTTTCTTAGTTTTTGGCGAAGCCACTGAAAAGGAAGATGCATCACTGAAAGATGGTGAAGCACCTATTCTCTCGGCATAACTGGAGAATCTTTTAGGAAGAGACAAAGCGGGACCAAGAGTGTCAAGGTTAGTCTGCAGTGTATTGCTTTTTGTACCTAAAGGAGAGAGAACAGCTTCAGAAGATCCAGAAGGATCTTGACTGGAGGTCTCTCTGACACGTAAATTGGCCAGGCTCAAGCCTGATGTTAAACTGTTTGTACTGTGATTTGTGAGAAGAGTATCTTGTGATCCAGACGTTAATCCAGGTGTTGAGTTACTGGAAGTCAGCATTGAAAAGCGAGAAGGCAAGTTGATAGATTGACGATGGTGAATAAATTTGTCTGCTAATCTCTCGCCACCCCAAGCTTCAGGTGGAGTAATGGAAGAAGTGTCATCAGCAAGAGTAGATGTCGGGGTCGATGTCACCTGTGAGACAGTAGAACAGACGTCATCCTGCAAGAGCTCAAATTGTATCAAAACACGTCATTGAAGAAGACAAGATGTTCGAAAAAGAGAGCAAGTGTATGGAGCATGATCAAAGTATCTGCCTATATTATGAAATGATTAACAGAGGAAAAAAAGGACCAAACAATCTTTAGCATTAGTACTAGAGTCAGTTGTACAAGAAAATCATGGTAAATAGAATAAGTGCATTATTGCATTTTCCCACGAAATATATTAAGAAATGGTTGGCTAGGTCCTGTCAGCAAAGGTGGTGATGAACCAACGCCACTATGAGGGGTCTGATCGCCAATAAACAAATCTGGATTTACATATAAAAGATAGCATTGGATCTTCTTGTCCTTCAGTCTCTCTGTACAGGTGGAAACGCTTTATTCCTCAAGAACATATGAAGTTTATAAAAGTGCTCAATTCGGTCTCTTACTGTTTTATATGTAGAATTGGAAATATTCTTATTTCCAAATCAACATGGCAGCGTATTGAAAGGGTCAGGAACCAAGAAAAGAACACTTCGCAAAGTATCTGGTGATCCTGACCACTTAAATTCTCAGATCTACTCGTTCTATAATTGTTCAGTTTTTTTATGTTATGTATGCTCATTTAATCTCAAAATTGTTCAGAAGACAAAATCCTGCCAGTTTCAGTAAACATCTCAAGCAAAAATTTAATTCCTCAAACGCCCCATCATGATTTTTCAGACAAACTAGGACTTTGTGGCAATTAAAAGTTACCTGGACCACAACCACATTTACAGGCCATATATAGGTATTAAAAGAATAGAATCACCGAGACTGGTCAATACCTGTTTGGATCCCAAGTTAGATTTCCAATCAAAAATTCGATGGTTATCATTGGCCCCTTCCTCCGAAAAACCATACCTCCTAGAAGGAAATAGAAAAGACGTATTTTTATCCAAATCTTTCTTTGTACCATCGTGCTTGTCCCACAATTTATCAAGTGAAGGCGTAACTGGTTGAATTTCCACTAGAGGAGAAAACACCTCCATATCATCTTTGAAATTATAATTTCGAGGTGCATGCAATCTAGCCAAAGATCCAACTGTGACAATGCTGCTTCGAAGAGGTGTTTCCTCCGAAGAAGATAAGCTAGGCGCATTTGATGTGGACATGGAATGGAATGATGATGCCCTAGAAGGAAGTGGGTCAGGCATAAGGATTGAGTCCCCAACATCACCAGCCAGAAGAACAGGTTTCATTTGTGCAATTGCTTTCATTGACGCTAACAGATTTTGACCTCTGCCAGCATAGATTCGTAACAGCCTGACAAAGACCAAATCACTTTAATGAAGTTAGTTGCAGATTATGAAAACGATAAGCATTGACATTTCAAGTTTTCGACAATTCAAACCATCATATACAAGCCTAAGTTCAACACTAAATGAGATCGGCTAAGGATATTAGGAGTGAAGACTCATGATAATAGATATTTTCTGGAGTCAACAACTGAAGCACTAAAATTGATAATTATCAGGCCTCATAGTGGAACCGTGCACCGATCTACCCCAATAAAACCTGCTATTAACTAGCAGAAATCAATTTGGGTCACTCAACAAGTGATGAAGCAAGAGGATGGACAGCAACAACATTATGACGGTGATTGTCAATGCATACATAAAGGTACTAAACAGATCTGCAAATAAGAAAAAGTTCAAACATGTTTTATAAAATGAGAAATACCTCAGAACTCCCATATGCACGAAGAACAGTTATTGGCTGTGGCTTTCCACGGACATCATAGAATACAACCTGGCCAGTGCTTGTACCGGCCGCCAAGGTTAACCCATCGTCCGTGAATGCTAGGGAAGAAAAAGGTGCTTCGTAAGGGATGTAAGAAGCTGGTTTCCTGGAACCGGAGTCAAAAGTGTACAATTTCATATCTAGACCAACACTGGCAATTATCTGTCCAATTCACGAAGTCAAATCAAAACAAGAAAAAAACATTATGCATATAATTACCGCAAAGAGTTTCAATGCAATGGATAAGATGGCATAAGCTAACACGCAAAAAATATTGTGCAGGTTGATTAAAAAGACCTTGTCGTTGGATGGTGAAAAACTAACTCCCGAAGTTGGTGCAGAATGTTGCCTCAACCAAGAAAGCTGTAAAGAGAAAAACAATTTTCTGGAAATCATAGAAAATTAATTGGACAAAAATAAACCAAAAAACATCTTATAATGTAAAGTCCATTCAATGAGCACTTAAAATGTAAATTTAAGAATTAATAACAGAGTCTAACTAAAAAATGAATTCCCAGTTCTAATGTTACAAAAAAGGAGTAAATGTATAGAATAGATATTTACAAGAAAGCAAACATCATAGTATTCGTTATAGATGTTTCGTAGTCAAAATATAACAAATTACTTACCAGATGGATAAGAAAATTAAGGACCAACAAACGGCTTAAGATTATCATGTGAACAAAAAATCATATGGTCAAATCACAGAAAGATCATGCTAATCCTGAGCAAATCTATGTCACAAGAAAGGCGACTAGAAAAGGTTTTTTTCCCTCTATCGGTAGATGGCAGAGCAAGAAAGATAAATTGAGCAGGTAGAAAGCATCAGGAACTGTTAGTCATTCAAATAACATGGTAACAAGAGGAAGAAGAGCCCAAACCGAGTGGATGCACTTTTATTCATGTAATTGTAAATGTGTAAGTGTCCTCGTGATAAAGCAACATGGCTCTACCACTTGAGAGAAATTATAGAAGGTTCAATATGAATATAGATGGCACAAAAAGCAGGCTCCCCGCCTCCCCATCAATACTTCTGTAAGAGATAATAACCTTTAAACTGGAAAATGAAGGCTAAAGGATAAATACAGTGGAAGGACAAAAATTGTTTGGCAGTTCTGAAATACAAAATACCCAAAGAGTCCCAGGGCACAAACCAATTAAAGAAGTCATTACAAGATATAACGAGCTGCTAGTAATTTAAAACAAACACATAAGAGATGAAGCATTAACAAAATTGAAATATTATTCTGCTCTTAGAACAAAAACATTACAAATCTCTGCTGACATAAACAATTGTTCATATGATAAGTGTTGTAAACCAGGTCTTACTGTGTACTGTAATGTGCATGTTGCACTGTTTTCTCTTGATCTAATGCCAGCATAATAAAATCCAACTCAATGTAACATTAGAACAGTAAAACCCCCTCCACTTTCATCGACAAATTAAATCAGTAACGTCAATTCCTTAAATATTCATGATTTATTTTCCAATATGTCCTTGACAACTAACAGGAGACCTATCTTAAAATGAACCAATGACTGTTGACTTGGTAACACATGATGCTGAAAGTAGACAATGGACACGTCGATAATAAAAAGCCAGAAACTTGCTTAATAAACGATATTTCGAAGACAAGAATTTGTTTGGTCTATATTGTAAGAAGTTATCATATTCTAACGATAAATAGGCAATCGACTGAGATTAGCTTGAGCAGTTCATACAGCAGACCAGTATAAAAGTATAATTTCCTTGCGAAAACAGAATATATGAACCATCTTATTATCTCATCTAGACGAAATGCATTGCTGGGATCCAAACCTTTGGGGTGCGGCCAGTTGTGTCCCACAGGTGGATGGAACCATCATCACCAGCTGTGACCAAAAGGTGCCTGCTCGTCCTAGAATAATCAAGTGAGCCCAAAACCTGATCTTGCAATTTTGAGAAAAAAATTAAAGAGAAAATATTAGATACATGCATACATCAGAAGAGCATGCATTTAGAAGCACTATTGCTTTAACAGAAGATCTTAGAAGAAAAAAAATCAACCTGTCCATTTGGGTCCCTGAATTCAGCAGCTTTTGTGCTAGAAGCGAGGTTATGAAGTATGAGATCTCCATTACGACTAACGGAAGCTATATGTTCATCTTTGCAGTTGTACATCACCCCTGTTATAGTGTCACAATGGCCTTTCAGCCGTCTGACACATTTGTTGTTCTGTACATCCCATATTCTAACAACTTGACCAGTTCCACCAGAGCAAAGATAGCGAGATCCTTTGTTGCTAAAGCTGATAGTTGAAATGGACTCTGACGGCTGTTTAAACAGAAGAGGAAAAGAATAGAGAAAATCAAGTGGATGTCTCAAGAGAAAACTGCTTATGTATATTTTAATAAATCAACTCAAGTCAAACTCACGTGCTGCGACTTCCAAGTCATTGAATGATCATATCAAATTCATTTTAAGTTTATCTTAGGATGAAATACACCACCCAGTTAAGTAATGCTAACACTTAATATCTTTAATCTCCTGGTACCTTGACAACCCAACCCCAGACAGACCCAACCGAAATTCATTTGATTATGGTTTCATACCTAATAGGCCTCCAACAGATAATGGATCCCTGAACTTACTGTAAAAGTATCGATACAAAAATTAACGAGGTAACTTATTCTACAGCAGCTTCCATCATATTGGTGTCAATAGAAAGAACATAACTGATGCCGTAAAACCCCAAGAACACATTAAAATTTACATTTCACTTCCACAAAACATCCCTCAGCTCCAGTTTTTGCAATTAATTTTACAAAAAAAAAAATGATAACCTTCATAAATAACAAAATGTACCTCGACAGTTTCACCAACAGTCCACAAGCTTTGTCCATTTTTCCTCCACAGTGATATTTTACTATCCTCTCCCGCAGTCGCCAAAACCAAATCTACCAGCCAAAAACAACAAACAGGGAAAACGAATCATAAATCAGAAAACTAAAAATTCAAAAAACATTCACAGTAACTGGGGGAAAAACATTTGTTCACGGGATTAAAAAAAAAGAAAAAGAAAAAGTGTACTGACTGTTGTGATTCCACTTAACCGAATTCACGCGGAAGGTCGGAGAAGGAGAATGGGTGAGAAGGCAAGGGTTTTGAGGCTCCACCGAGATGTCGAATAGTTTAACGGTGTCGCCACCGCTCGCCGCCAGTAGCAACTTCACGGATCCCGACGAATTCATGTATTGCTTATTTTTAGGAAATTGAAGAAGAAATGGTGATTTATGCTAGCTTTTTCTGTGTGTGATATGAATTTGTGAGAGAGATTCAAAATCCAAGAGCGCCTTTTAAATATTTATTATTATTATTATTATTTTCCCTTCAAAATTCTTGGTTTTTTTCCTGGAAAAAAACTTTATTCGTTTTATATTTTATGAATGCAAGAACTAATATTGATTATTTTAATTTTAAAATTAATATATTCTCAGAACTTGGTAATTATATTTTTGTTAAAATAATATTTTTTACATTCTTAAAATATATTAAAGATTGCACGTATTTAATAGAACTATTTAAATGTGTCTTTTTAATTTATATGTCTTTTCTAATAAATTGCATCTAAAAGGCACCCTAACAACAAAATATTTGGTAATGGTTGAGATTTAGAATAAAGCTTTTCTTTGAACTAGAGCACATAATTAATAATATATCAGAATTATAGTACTTATGTTATACATATATAATTTTGATATATTATACATTTATCATGTATATTTACGTGAGTGCTGATAACATTCACCTATTGAATATGTTGAAATGTATAAAAAAAATCATATATCTAATAGAAGAATGTCGCCTAATCGATACTCATATAAGTGTTTATGATAAGTGTTCAGAATATCAAAACTGATATATACTTATTTCGACATTCTGTCAGTACTTATAAATACAAAAGAAAACATAAACAAACTATAGTAAATTTTCAGTTGCCTTTATTTATTAATTTATAATAGATTTTAAAACTAATTTTAAACTTCAACCAATTTTTTTTTAAAAAAAACATAAACAAATAATCATCAATGAAGCTCAAAAGTGATTAACCAATAATAACCATATATACTCGTAAGCACCCTCACCTAATTTATTGATAAAGGTCCATTAACCTTTTAGCCCAACTGAGCTGAACTACTCCCTCTAAAAACAAATTATCCGGCGGCCCAAATATTTAATTTCCACGTAGTTACGTTACCAAAATATCATATCGGGTGGGGGGCTCAGATTTGAGAGAATAATAGCCGGTTGGCCCAATCCAGATCCGATACAAAATTAAAATCTAATTCGGATCCCATCAAAGATCTATAAATGAAACAAAAAATTCATAATAATCTTGTTTTTATTTGTAATAAACTGATTTTTCACCGCGAAATAATGTTTAGAAAATTATTTGATATTTAAAAAAATTATATATTAGATTTTTTTTTTCCACAAATTGTGTTGTATATCCAATTGTTGTAAATGGATTGTATATTTTCTAAAATTAAATAAATTGGTAACGAATATAATATTCACACAATAGAAGTTGAAACTTTGATGTGATGTGAGTCACCGTAAATTTAATGAATAATATTAGTTTTTTTTAAAAAAAATTTACGTGAAATCAAACATGGACTATATAGGTGTATATGGACGATGAAATATTTATATTTTGTATGTAATTTATTTTTATTTTAAATTAAAATCAAAACTCTAATATATTAGGAAAAAACTTTGTTATTATATAATTCAAGGTATCATTATTATGTCGACTATCCACTGGGTTTGGGGTGTCTGAGAATATGAGCATTAACATAGAATGATGGATTGCTAATTTTCGAGTTGTAGATGATACTTGTATGGATATTGTCATTATCTACTCAGCACATAACATGTATACTGAGTGATGATAATCATGATCATTCGTACCTACACCATGGTTGAATGAGTGATAACGATTTATCCACTCAACACGTGTGTCATGTGTTGAGTAGATAAGAATATTGTCCATGTGAATAACATGAACAAAACCTTTTCAAGTAGCTTTACTGATACCTTCGATGAACCTCGAACTAACTTGAGAGACCGAACTAAATTGTAAAATGGGTGATGCAGGGCCATGGGGAAAGCAGTTAGATCCTTGGTAATAATTTTTTTATCTCCCCGATTGACTTGGAAATAAAATTCTACGAGGAAAATGAAACATTTTTCTAGCGTGGCAATAAGTTCTTATTGTGAAGATCAGTTTGGTAGTTAGTATATGTGTCATGTCAATGGTTTTAATGATACGAACAGGGATTATTCCAGTTGAAAGTCGAAGAGTTTCCTCACATCGATCTAAATATTGAAATTATTTTTTTATCTCACTTCAATTTTTCAATACACTTTGCATTCCTACATCAATAATGGATTTAATCGAGACGAGGTCTTGAACTTATGCCAATAATCAACCTCAATTTTTAGGTCTCTTACATCGCGAGATTGAATTAGTAAAGAAAGGCTAGGATCAAGCATCTTTTTATCGAAATATTTGTAAATAGATTTTTTGTTTAACCATAACTGTATGAAAGTTGTCTTCGTTACATGTGAAAAATATCTAATTTTAATGGCATATCGGATCAATATTTGATGCAGACTACTAACTGGAGTGATCCTGGCACATGAGTTGATGCGTGGATGGTTACATATCAATGGTAACTTGCTGATACTTTTACTTGAATTAATTTTCCTAAGGTCAATAATTTGTAGTTGGGGCAACAAGTGTCATTGCTATCCAATCTTACTGTCTATACAGAAGAGCATTTGAAACATGAAGCTATATAATTCGGAAATATTTAAGTTGCGTGATTATTAAAAGATGCAGCTTTTTGGTATCGTGGTGAACACTCGATGCTACAATAAGCTCAAACAACATCCAGAAATCACGATTCCCAAACCCGTGTCATTATTTTTGAATTGATGACTATAATTTTCTCGTGGATTTTTCCTCAAGAATCAAGATCTTAATTGGCTAATTGCTAATCCTCACTCCATCCCAGTTAGGACGTAACCGTAGGAATTGTCATGAAACACCCAAGCGTTCGGTCCGAAACAGAATGAGTGCTATTTTTTCATTTTAATTTCTTATGTCCCTTGCAGGTTACCATAATCTCAAGCCTGAGGTAGAAGAAGGTATTTGTCAAGTACCATCTCATCTGTGGCTCGAATCAGAGGTGATGCCTGGAACCAGAAACACCCCCCCGCTCACATGTACATCAACATGGTCATATGGATCCACAAGCATACCATCAACAGTATCATCATCGTCATCGTCATCTAAAAAAGGTGGTAAATCTGGCGCAGAAACTAAGCTAGGCGAGTTTTTCATGCACCAGATAGCACATGATGCCTCTCCAGCATATGGTGGAGGATACAGAGCTGCCATGGTAGCGGTTAATTATAAGTATGGTTTACGTCGTGCTTTAGACCAAATACGACATACGGGGACGTTCCCTGAGTAATTCTCCGTTGAGTCATATGTGGTTGTGTTTGTACACACACACCTTGCTGGAGAAATTCTCAAGAGGATCATTCGGAGAAGTTGTGGATTGGCTCTCCTTCATATCTCGTGGGAGCCGGGGGTATATTTGTGGAGTCAAGAAGTAACTTTTTTAAAAAACAAAATCAATATATATGTATAATTTTAATTAAATATATTTGGTATATTGAACTCATTGTTGATAGAAATGAAAGACGTCTCTTCCCCTCCTTTCTCAGAGAGGGCCCAAGCATTCGATGATATCACCTCAATTCTTTACCTTTACTCCACCTTCGAGTTCAAGGTCATTTGCGAGTACCCTTCTCACCCCTAATCCACGGAGTGGGGATGGTTTTCTGCCATAGCCACCAAGATGTGGACTCCTCTCGCTTCTCTCAGGTGAAAAGTTTGGTGTTGTGAATGCTGTACGGTATGGAGAGCTCGAAATGGACACTGAATATGGGACTAAAACCTTTCTGTGGCCAATCATGCTGGTTTTGTCTGAATGTTTGCTTATATCATCTACGTAGAGTAGATCATTGATACGTGCCACAATTTTGAATGCCAAACTTTCTAAAACCCTTGAGTAGCTCTCTAAAATGGACTTCCCTACATCCTTAAGAGTTTCAAAAACAGGAAAAACAGATCATTATAAAGATTAGCAAAAAGACGAGGCTTTCAAGAAGAATGAGACTAGCTGGTAGTTGGTATAAACCTTGTTGCACTGTATTTTGCTGACATCTAAGTCAGTTTTTGAAAGACACGGGAACCGTTGTCTCAAACATAGAAGAAGGCTTTCAGCTCTTTCAGCAAGAAAATCCGTCTTGTCTCCTCCATCTATCACTAGCTCTTTAACAATCTCCCAAGAGGATTTAGCAGGGGAACTGTTTGTGGCTCGTTTTTTCCATAAGTTGATTGCTGCCTCCAGTCGATTTGCTATGTCTAAAGCTGCATGTTCAGTTGACAGATCGAGGCAATCAAGCAAGCATTCCGAGGAGAAATGTTCGGTAGTGATGCAACGGTATATGACATCCCCCAGACAGGCTCTCCCATTCTAGCATTTTGAATGAATTAACATCAGATTGTCAATTTGGTTTTGTTGTATGATATGCAAGGGGACTAGAAGTACCGTAGACTTTATGATTTGAGAGATAAAAAAACATTTTAACTTCAAGAAATTCATTATTTGTTCATAAATAGAATCTATATATCATCAGCATTTGCTAAAAGATTAAGGTAGGAAAACTATCTCATCTTCTTCTATGATCTTGCTTTGATGGTGTGCATTTAAACGGATAAATGTAAGATTTTTAAACCTTTGGAAGAGTTTCTGTGTATGATTCTGGAACTTCCATCTCAGCTAAGGCAATGCTGTTAATAGCCATTGCAGCTTTATGAATCTGATTTGCACATTCACGCCTATGATTTAATTGCTTTCTCGCGTCTTCAGGGAGACCGCCATGGGGGACACGTGGTACAGGCAGCCACCATTTATCCTCCTGTCGTTGAATGGCTTTCTGGAAAGAAACTGCACCATTGGCCTCTGGTGCTATTTTACCTTTATCAACATACCAAAATTCTGAATTGGTGAATCCGTCTAGCATTTCCTGAAACCAAAACAATGTTAATCTGACACTTGAACTAAAATAAACAGGTAAGATAGCAAGAAACGCATTCAGATCTTACTAGCAGCATGTTGTCAAGTTTTCGAAGAGCTGGGAGATTAAGAAAAAGATCTGATCTTTGGCGACAAGTCATAACCTGAAGCATCGAAGGTGACCATCAATGAAATATCTTACCGTTTAGATAATAGACTTGAACTATTGTCTAATTTCATGTATACAACTCTAAGAAAATTAATCGAGCCCGTGTGAGAGATCTAAGGCTTACAATTATTCATAACTCCATATCAGTTGCTAAAATGGCATAGGTTCCGTCATAGTTAAGATAACTGTGCTATTTGAATTGTCAAGTATATAACTCAATTAGTGAAAAGCAGAAGCATCAGCTGAAAAATTAGCAGGATTTTTGAACCATTTTCATTTTACTTTTCTAAACAAGGTCTATTGAGAATCGAATGAGTATTACCTCAACCATAGTTCCATCAGGTAATGTTTGGCAAGATGGTGTCAGTTCTACTATATGATCACCCACACAAACAAGGCATTCAATCTCTGTTTCCCACATTGCTTTCTTCTCAGATTGTAGGGGTTCCAATCTCGACAGTTGCCCAAATACAGTAGCTGCACGTATAAGAATTATGATGTCAACTTCAGAAGATGTGAAATGAAAAGGAAACAGCTAAAAAGCTTTTACCGCAAATATTGGTGATGGCATTCGAAATAGCCAGGGCAGGGGAAACCAGCCCTTTGCCACTTCCAGACATGTCTTCACCAAGTAAAAGTTTTGCAAACCTCTCTTTCATTACCTCCAATTCTATTCAAATGAATCAATATCATTAGCCAGAAGTTAAAAATTTAAGCATAAACTCACCAATGATTCACCAAATGTCTTTTTATCCCTATTTCTATGTTAGGTTTTGTCGAAGAAGATGATTGTCCAAGTTCATACATAAAACTATCAAAAACTTAATCTCGTTAAGATCATGAACTTGGGCAACTCTATCTTAAAAGTTAGCTCGATGGATTCTAAGCCTATACAGCCGATCTGAGATATCTAACGATACAAAACCACAACCACCACCAAAATATGTAACTTGCTTGATGAACTAAACACAAAACAACAAAAGATATTCAGCAAAACAGAAATCAAGTTCCCAAAAAACATAAATTTGAACATATCTGACCTGAGAGTTTTGATCTTTGATTCTTTGACTTACAATAATAAACACCACCATCAACATTAGCATTAAGCTTGTGTTTCCCTTCAAATGCGTTGTTTTTCAAGGACTCTGCTGCTCTTCTCATAGGCCAGCACAGATGATCTAACAAAGAGTTATCAGATCCTTTCTTCTTCTTGATACTCTCGGTTACACCTTCCATTTAAACTACAACTTCCAAAATCAAGAACACCAAAAAAAATAGCTATTTCAGATCAATAAATGATTGGCGTAGCTTGATTCTCATTGTCTGGAAAATGGCTTATCCAGTGCCATTAAATCTCACTCCAAAGTCTCGATTTTTAGTCAGTTTAATGAGCTCAAAAGGTGAAAAAAAACAAGTTAAAAAGCAAGAATATATAAAAGGGATTGAATATCATTTAACTTGAAAGCTTTTACCGGGAACGGTGGACTTGGTTTTCAAAATTCTACAAGGCGTGGAACTGGTAAAGCGACGAGATCAACCTCTAGTTCAAAATGTGAAAGTGATATATACTTACATAGCCGTAAGTGTGGCCGACAAACCGATTGTTAACCCTTTGTAATTCATACGAATATTATGTTTTACTTTTTTTTTTTAAATAATTGGTTAATTGTAATCAAAATAAAGATTTTTAAATACCCAATGTATATATAATTTTATAAATTATGTTGAATAGATGAGAGAAATACAAAAATATTTGTGAGATGGTCTCACGGGTCAATTTTGTGACACATGTATTTTATTTGAGTTACTCATGAAAAAATATTATTTTTTACGTCAAAAGTATTACTTTTTATTATAAATATGGATATAGTCGACTCGTGTCACAAATCAAGATATGCGAGATAGTACTATTTTGATATGTCATGTTACACCAATTCTTTTTAAAATTTTGTCCAAACATGATATTTGGTATTTAGATTTTATTTCATGTACTTATCATCAACATTTGTTGCTATTTTTTCCTATGATTTCATATTTTTGTATAAAAACAAGCCAAATTTATAGATAATAAATGTACATTTTAAAATAAATAAAATCTTAAAATATCACAATTCACAGCAGTATAAAAATCTTTTTTGTTACCCCCGAAATTTAAAACAAAAAGGAGAAAAAAAGAGAGAGAAACAAGAATCAAACGCCTTCGCTGATTGGTCTTTTTCTTCCACATCTATGAATCCGAATCATCGTGAACAGAATCAACCGAAAAGGTACCCTTTTCCCTCGCAAAATTGCTGGCTTTTAGTTTATGATATTTTATTTTCATGATAATGTTTATATATTTGTATTATTATGCCGTTATTTGATTTCGACGACTGAAATTTTTGGATATTTTTACAATTTTTATATAATATTAGTTTTCCTTTTTGATTATTCGAGACTGGTAGTATTGTTTCTGTATCGAACACGATGATTCGAGTAACACATATTGTCGTTTTCGGTTGTTTTGATTTCCTGGATTGTTTCTTGGATGTTTTGTTCGGTTCACCGCTTTTACTTCAAATCTTGATCCTCTCTATGGCATCGAATTCGCTATAGGAAGGAGGTCTTGAGCTTTACGATTGATTTGTTCATATTACTGTCAACAGAGGAGTATAGGCTTTTATTAGCTCGATGGGGGAGAGTAGGAAAAGAAAGGTTGTTAATAAATGCCCTTTTCCGTGTATTGACGTAGTAAGATTGGTTTGTATTTAAGCATGCAGGTACAAATTTCTGATTCGTTTTCATTATTCATTCTATGTTGGACCGGGTCCAACAGGTCATCTTGCCTTATGAGAGAGATTTGGAGGGATCGCATGTTTCAAATTTATTTATCAGCTGGTTTAGGAGTTCCCGTGGCATTTCTATGGGGATTTGAGTTTGTTAATTTGTTTTTCCTACCTCTCGAGAAGCAAGATTGGCATATGATATATCTGTGGTTTTTGGCGTGGCAACACCTCAATTTTTTTGTGAATGCATTTGAAAATTAGCTTCTTTTACAGATGGAACTTGACAACAAAAATATAGACCTTGGCAAAATTATGAACTAATAAGGTGATCTTTGAATGGTTTGCAAGGTATTTTGTCCGGATACTGAAGTGTTGTTGATTCATCTGCTGTCACTGCTAGAAAGTTTGGAGTTAAGTTATAGAAGCAGCTGGATTCTTTTTCTCGACCAAAATATACAATTTAAGCCATTTTTGTCCTTGGACTATGACTAGTCTATATACTGTTGCTGAGACCAATTGAAGTTCTTGTGGTATTGTTGTTTACATTCAGTTCACCATTATACATTTTGGTTTTTCCCCTTCCCATTAATATTCGTTTTCCATGAACTTGTTGCTGGGTTGTGTCCACGATTTTCATTTATAGTTGCTGAAAGTTGCCTTCATCTCTATATGATTTACATGTTTCAAAATATAGTCATCACCTGTCCCATTATTTGTTGTATTAATTATATCTTATGCAGTAGCAATTACCTAATGATTTAGTTTGAGTAAACATGCTATTCCAGGTAGCTCGTGAAGCTGGAATCTTTGAAGATTCGGGATCCTGCCAGCTCAAGGTTTTCAAGTTTTTTCTATGTCTATGTATGATATTGTGTGTTGGTTTAAGTTAGAAATCTTGAGAATCAAGTTGAATTTCAATAAAGCTGTCCTAACTTTACTGATGGATTTTTGAATATTTTAGTCTAATATTTGTGGAGTTTGTTTAAACACAGTGATTTAGTTTGTTTTCACTCTATAAACATTGCAGAAAACATGAGAAGATTACTTCATGGTGTTTGGAACAGGCACATAAATCCTTTGGAACTGATGAAGATTTTCTACTGGTAAAGCTACCAACTCTATATTTCTCTCATATGTATATTGAGTTGTTGACATTTGACAGCGGTAAAATTGTGAAAAATGATGGTGCTTAAAAATATGACCCTCGTATCTGCTCATCCTCGGCGTTTTCTTTTTCAAATTTTTACTTGCTTGTCAACAATTTCCAGGGCTATAGAGTTTGGCCTTCACTTGTGCTAGTTTTGATATTTTCCTCTTGTTGAGAGGTGGAAACACTCAGCGGTACCAACATCTTGATCCTTGCGTCTAGATTAGTTTTTATTAACTTCAGAAGGTGGCGTGTGTCAAATTTTATTACAGATTTGTCTAGAAAAATTAGAAAGGGTCAATGGGACTCGTCAGGGACGAATTCTTTCTATCATGGTCAGTTCTCCATCAGTTTTTGGATGAAAGAAATGCCATTCCTTTGGTTTACTGCGCACATATTTGTCGTCCTTCGTTCTTTTATACATCACTGTGTTAGTGTGTGAATATAATCTCAGTATATTTGTACATTATTACAGAAGAAGCATACACGACTATTTATAACATACAGAAGATGTTAAATCTTTTATTGTTACCCGAAATTTTTTAAAGACAAAAATTTGTGTGAGACGGTCTCACGGTAGTATCTTATTGGAGTCATCTAAAGATTTGTGAGACCATCTCAAGAGACCTACTCCTTTTTAAATGGATACTACATGTATTTTTTATTTATAATTTTCTTTTAACGATTATACTAGGTTTTTGTTATAAAATAATATAACATAAATACTAAAAAAGGGGAAAATTTGTAAAATAATCAACTATTTTTTTAATAAAATGACTTCCTCGTATTTGAAATGCACTTGATGATATAATTTTTCAAAAAAAAATAATTAACCAAGATTAAAAAATAAAAATACCCAAAAAAAACTAACAAAATATCAACAACAAAAAAAAAAAGTAATATTTCTACCTAAGGGGCCGGGACTTTAACTTCGGCCCCTTCAGAAGTTAAACGAGAGGCCGAGCTTCATACCCAGCCCTCCTTTAATTTTTACAGTTATTAATAAAATATATGAAATCGTAGCTTTTTAAAAATACTACTATTAATTTTAATATATGGTAAATAAATCAATTAGATTATAGTTATTGATCTGAGTAAAACCTAGAAGTTTTATGTAAAAAAATCAATATAAAACTGAATTTAATAAAAATTAAATTTTATGGGAAAAACAATATATTTAATTTGTTTGATTTCTTTAGAAAAATTATAGATGTCAAATTGAATAGAGGAACTAATTTTTTGAAAATAAAATCCAACCGAATTTTTTAATTGGTTTACTCTGATATTTCGATTTAAATAAAAATTATTCGCAACCCTACCTTAAAATTATTTTATCGTTATTAATTTTGACAATATAGTTATGTTTAATATTTCTAAAAATAATATTGATAATCTGTTTCACATTATCTATTATTATTCGTATTAAATAATATTTTTCAGTTTATTAATTATTAATAATCATAATTAAATTAATTGTTTACTATATGTATAAATTAATACTAGCAGTTTTTTAAAAAATAAAGTTTCATGTTTTTTATTTATTAATAAAAAATTATATAATTTAAGAAATGTTAAAAAATTAAAAGAAGGGAATGCTATAGTATGTGTATAAATAGTATTTTTCTACAAAATTAAAGTTTCGTATATATATATTTTTAAACAAAAAAATAAAATAAAATGAGAAACCGGCGTCTGAGACCGCGGCCCCTCATTTGGTTTCCCTCGGAAGCGTGGTCTTGTTAATCTTGAGGCTTTCTATGAAATCCAATCGAACTGTAAACTCCGAAATTTAGTTTTTACACTTCTGTTTCTTCTATTCTGCATCTCGTGACTTATTTCAAGAATTGAAGAAGCGCGATGTCTAGACTGTGGTCGAGGTTCACAGCGCTATTCAGCAGCAGAACATATTCTGGAATGGATAAGTCGGGGAATAGGTATTACGCTAGAAATGAAGAAATCGATGGTTTTAGTAAGTGCCTCCTCTTGGGTGCTCCTCATTTGCCGTATTTGGTTCTTGGTTTTCTCACTGTAAATTTTTTCAGATGTATGTGGGTTTTGGGTGATCTTAGGGTTTTGATCATGGGTTTGTTTTTGCTCTATCTGCTTATCTTGCAACGGGTGATCTTAGGGTTCTGATCATGGGTTTGTTTTTGCTCTATCTCCGAAGTTTTGAACATGGGAAAAATGCTAGTGTGGGCTGTAGTTCTTCAAGATCAAATCTTTTATTTTTTTTATACTATTGTGTCGTGGCTTAACTTCTTAAGAATGTTCATTGGCGTTGATTCTGATCGGGATATCGCAATGTTCTTGGTTGTATATTTGTTCAGTGAAGGAGAAGCGATGGGTAGAGTTTAAAGGAGAGCACGATCCTACCTCCATTCCTGGTATGTCTTCTCATCCTCTAATTTCTTGGTTGAAATTATTTGCCTTTCAGTTGCATTTGAAACTATTCTATAGTTTACAGCTGACACCCTGTCAGTTTTTAATATGTTCTTCTATTACATTATTTATGCCTTTAAATCTTTCTTATAGTTTTTGTTTGCCATTATTGTGATTGTTAAAGTCAAGAACCAAATTAGCCGCTGCTTTGAGTGCATGGTTTTGTTTAACATTTTATTTTCTTTTGGTGATTGAAATTGTTGTCTTCTTCATGATTTTGATTGATGTCCGCCTCTCAGCCTATAACCCACCAAGGATATGGTTAACATTTCACATTCACATAAGCTTTAGTTCTTTCTTTGCGATCAGTATTTATATATGTTTCAATATTTTTATTGTAGTTGAATGGATATGCTGGCTTAATGGACAGCGCAAAAGAGCTCCAACTCCGGAGGTAGACGAGACGACATTTTTTTTATGCTTCTAAAGTATTTGTATTTTCCACGATGTACGCCTTTGATGTGGAATCCTCCATCTTTATGGGAACGGCTACTATCCTTGACTAGTCCATATATATGTTCTTGGTTCAAGCCCTTCCAAAATATTTTCTCAAAAGTTCCTAATTCATTTGGTTTGTTTTTGTTTGCTTTTGAATGTTCTCTTGTGGTAGTTCAGTTAATTTGCCTCCTTTAAGAAATAGTTGACTTAATTCATTAAAAATATTTTTAATTTTTAATATATATTATATATCATCAAAAGGTTTAAGATTTGATGAAGTTGATTAAAAAATTAAACAGTTGGACTGTTGATTATAGCACAGAGGAATTATGTTGTGACATAGAAGTACTACTTATTTTTATTCTTTGGGATCGAGCAGATAAAGTTCATATATGTCCAATTCTGCCAGAGTACTCTTGCCTATCCTGCACCACACTATTACTGTATAGCATTCATCATCTGTAACTGATCGTCACCTAGGGAAGCGATCATTTAATAACTGTTTGGTGAAAATATTTTTCCTTTCTCAGTACAAAACTCTCTACTCAGCTTGAATTTGTGAAACCAACTCGCCATTATGAAACAATCTACACTTCAATGTTTCTCAGTTCTCTGAAAGGTTTAGAAGGATACAATTGCTTCATGATAAACATCCCCCTCCTTACAGTGGACCCAGACACAGAAAGGGAGAGAGAGAAAGTGTCTGTGCGTATGTGTGTATCTGTGGCTTATCTCGTCAACTGTAGGGCCAAAAGGGCTTCTATAAGTCTCGTTTCTTGTGGCTTAAGATATTACTTTGAAAAACTTATTTCAGTCAATATTATGCCTTATGGTATGTGAAGCAAGAAAATTTTAAATTGTTGGTTTTTTTTAACAGGAAATGACTGAACTGGAGGCAAGAAGAGAACGTGTTAGACTCAGTGTTGCTCGTGAGTCTCGCTGATTTTATGCTCGCTTGGTTTTTATTTCTGCCAGATACTTGCTGATTAAATTTATAAAGAACCATACTAACGAGACAAAAGTTGAGCACCTTCTTCTGATGAATGACACAAAATGTCTCTCTGTGTAGCTTGAGTTTAGGCGTTAAAATATTATCCATATTTTGTTGTTGACCTTCACTTATGCGGAAACTCAAGCAACTGTTTTTTTTTATCACCATGCTATCTGTGACAGTGTTTTTCTTTTCCTTTTTACTGATTTGCACATAGATTGTTTTATTAACGTTGCCCTGTTCTTGAAAGTAACCTTTAATCTATTCTTATCACTCCCAGTTCTAAAGAAGGAAGAAGAGGAACGAAAAGCTAAAGAAGGAAAAGCCACAAGCATCGGTAAGCTTTCTAAATTTAATTTGGAAAAAGAGAACCTACTTTTTGGTGATACAATTTTTGCTCAAGCGCTGATTTTGCATGGTCTTTTATTAAAGGAAAAGCAGTGGGACCAGATTTAAAAAGCTTTATCCGGCAATTTCCTTCTGATTCAGAAGGTATTAAATGTTTTCTATGTTATCGCTTATTACTGGTGGTTTATTTAAATTTTATTTAATATCTCCAACTTCCAATGATGTGGTAGATATTTAAACAATTATGATTTTCTTGCTTTGATTGCCTCAGACATAAAAACAGGTAATAAAATCAAAGGAGGCCCTGATTCCCCGGATGTCCCAAGGTCAGTCTGTTTGACCAAGTAGCCTGGCTTCGAGTAGAATTAAACTTGTTACATTCCGGGCTAATACTGTTTAAACATCAGGTTTAGAAATTGCTGTGGTATTTATTTCAATATATATAGTTTCGATGATGAAACTGAATCTGAAATGTAGCGACAAGGACCCCAAACAATATCAGTCAGAGAAATATGGCCCAAATTACATCAGAAAAGAGCCACTGCAAGTTCCTCATTTTGCTTCATTCCCGCATGTGGTTTACCATGATATACTTATTCTTGATTATATTTATCGATTTTCACATGGATACATTTTGATTTCTTATATCTGTGGCATAAGTTTTTTATGACTTCCATGTTTAAGACCTCCAACCATTCCACCTCTGCACCCATCATCACCATTCTCCTGATTTATGAACTTCACTTGCAAAACAACACAAAGGAGTAATAAATATACATCTACTTTAATTTCAGGTCTTCAGAGCCGACAGGAACTGGTGAATCTTTCAGACCTGGGACATGGAAACCATGAACGGGATGCTGCACCAATTCTCAAGAGTATTTCATCTCATCTTTTTTTGCAACTCCTCCTCTGATTTTTAACTGTGATATGAAGGTGCTTCGTTTTTCAAACAATATTGGTTCCAAGTTTTTGCTGTGGATCCTTTTTCTTGCCAAAGCTTACTGCTGGCAGAAGATCCAACAACTATATCAATATCTTTCTCAAGTGATACATAGCCACCCCTCAAGAGGAGCATACTAGACACACTCATGGAGCCCAAGCAAGAGATTATAATCGTCAGAGCATAACCTGAGGCATTGTCATCAGTTGGGAACCTCGTAGGAGCATTAAAAATCTTCTACAATTTCAATGCTATTCCTATAAATGAGTGTAACATGGGGTATGTGTGGTGTAAAAGATTTGCAATGGCCGTATTGTGGAGCATCGAATCATTTTTGATAGGTTTTTACATTCTCTGTTGTTGGACGTGATATGATAACAAATGATTCTTTAACATCTATAATATGATACTTGGTTTTGGTCAATCTTTTTCTGAGTTCATGATGAGAAATCAATGCAAGCATCGAGCAGAGGTGAGGGTCGGTTCCCCATTGGCTTGCAGCATTCCTATATAGTTTTCACGAGTTCCTCTGATCAAGAAAGTTGGGAAAAAAATTACATCGTAATTTGCGTTTTCCTCATGACATTAGTTGTAAAAAACGGGAGGATAGGATTTACTGCAATTTTGTAGCATGTGGGATTTCCACTATGGCACAACAACTTAAGCCCGGCCCAAAAAAGGGACGTGGTAGAAGGTTATCGAAGCTCGTGGAATGATGGAGAATAATTTTTCTGAAAATAAACGAGAAAAAGGGGAAACTTTTACGCGAAAGCTCCAGAATGATCCTTCCACTTGTCTATAAATACTCGTGCTCATTCCCCCTGAGAAATCCAATTAAGAACTTGAAGAAATCTGAGTAGCTAAAATGTCTCTCATTCCTAGCTTTTTTGGCAACAACAGGAGCAGCGTCTTCGATCCATTCTCGATGGATGTGTGGGATCCTTTCGAGGGTTTCCCTTTTAACTGGTCGATAGCGAATGTGGGGGGCCCGGGCCAAGATATCTCGGGATTCGTCAATGCTCGCATTGACTGGAAAGAGACTCCGGAGGCCCATGTTTTCAAGGCGGATGTACCGGGACTGAAGAAGGAGGAGGTGAAGGTGGAGGTGGAAGAAGGAAGTGTGCTTCAGATCACGGGAGAGAGGAGCAACGAAAAAGAGGAGAAGAACGACAAGTGGCACCGCGTAGAGAGGAGCGGCGGGAAATTCCTGCGACGGTTCAGGCTGCCGGAGAATGCGAAGGTTGGTGAGATCAAGGCGGCGATGGAGGATGGAGTGCTGACTGTGACAGTGCCCAAGAAAGAAGCGAAGAAGCCTGAGGTGAAGGCAGTTGACATTTCTGGTTAAAGGATCGAAGAATACGATCTTTTCTTTGTATGTCAATGAAGTTGTTGTGTGATTATATTGAAGGACATGCAAGTTTCTTTTTTGTTGTGAGAGAAATAAAAGAGCTCCCGTTGGAGTTAAATAATTAAAAACTACCAAAATTTAAATAATGATTTTTTTTTTATATTTAATAACTAAATATATTTTAAATTATTAAAATATTTTATGATAAATATATATAACACGTGATAATAATTGAGTGATGTGATAGGTAGTTTTATATATATATTTTTTGTGATATGAATTAATCTTGTTGATATTTATAATAAATAATAATAATTTTTTTATTGATAAATTAAATAAAAATAAAATTATATCTTGATTTTTTGTGATTATTAATACACAAGGAATTTTGAATTTGTTAAAATGGTGTGCAATTTCAAGAATACAGCTTGCATAAATAAATAAAATTAATTAGATTTATAATTTTATATGGTAGTTGACAAGTTTTTAATAGTTAGTTTATTAGCAAATCAATTATTAATGTTAAACTTGATCAAATAAGTTTGTTTGATTGGATAAATTTATATTATGTGATTTTAAGTTCACTTTTTTTCACTAATGTAACGAATGTCATTCCAAATTTATCATAAAATTCTTTTATCAAATCAAATCACTCCTTCAAAGATAGAATTTCATAAGTGCTTGTCGGAAATTGCCAGAAGTTTGCCAAAGCTCCGAGTAGGAATTTTGTATCTGTTTAACTAGATTTTACATTTGCATCCTAAGAGTGTGTTTGGCAATTATGATTTTGAAGGATTTTATGGGATTTAGATTTAAAAATCTTATTTTTACTGTTTGGCAAGGTGATTAAAAAAAAAATTTCGGATTTGTTTAGAATTTTATGGGATTTCATGTGATTTCAATTAGTATATTCAAATCTCATCAAATTTGATAAGATTTGGATTTTAAAAACAAACAATTACTTTTTTATCCAACACATCATTCTCATTAGTCAATTTTCTCCACCAAAAATTTCTAAATGGTTGGACTTTTTTTCCCTTTTAAATTTTTTTAGAAGTTGAAAGATTTCGTTTAAATTTTATATGTTTCGTGTGTTATTTACTGATTAATATAATAAAAATTATAGTAATTACGAATGCCTCTTTTTACGTTTAATAATTAATTTCATGTTAAAGTTTGAAGTTGTTTGATGATTTTTTTATTATTATTTTATGTGTACTATGATTAATAAATAATAATTAATTTTTGAATTTACAAACACAAATAATATTTGGGTTATTTATGTTTATATGATTTCTAAGGGTAGTTTAGTAAAATTTTAAAATTCCAAATTCGAATTTTTTTTTTCTAAACAAGAAATGAATTTGTAAATACTATTTTTAAATTTTAAACCAAACACTAAATGTAATTTCAAATACATGAATTTTCAAATACAATTCCAAATTCCATAAAATCTTGTCAAATCTTGGTTGCCAAACACACTAACAAATCCAATTCTAATAAAACTCTTCTATTTCCTAAAAAAAAAAAACCAGACTTCTTAATTTCTCACAGTTCCATTTTTGTTGTAATTGGTTTTTTTTTTTAATTTAAGAAATTAACCTTATACCTTAATTTACGAGACATTGAATCTTTTATTTGAAATTTTTAGATAAATTACGTGTCCTTGATTCTCCAAAGCACACACAAATTGTTTGTTCTCCTTTTGGATTGTAAACAAGGGCGTAAAGGAGATGAACCGAATCGCTGGTTTTTTGAGCTAAACTCAAATATGTTTGTATTCTTTTTGAATCCAAATTATTTTATTTTATAATTTGTAAATTTTAATATTTTATTAATATGAGATATTTATATATTAAATAAATATTTCGAGTCTTTATTTTTGAATAGTTATCAACATGTTCGAATATTTCGAGTCAAATTCGAACTCGACGAATCTTGATCCGAATTGTATTCAAGCCAAAGATAAAAAAATTTCAAGCTTCACATCAAAATCGAACTCAAACATAACTAATTCGAGCTTTAAAATTTGTTTTCACGCTCGACTGATATCCAAATTGTTAGTCATGTCAACAATTGATTATTAAACATTTATATATACATGACCACCGCTCGATTGATCTCTAATTATACATACATATAATTTTCCGGTTTCTTGAATGAATTTTGGAATGAAAACTTGTTCTCTTTATTATTTCTGAATTTTTTTTCTTATGGTTCTTTAACGGTCATGCATAAATGAGTACTTGGATAGGGTTAGCTGGAAATAAGTTTTTATATTTATTACTTGAATCGGGTGGCCCATGGGCTTTCGACTAGTTTCGAGAGTGCCATAAAAGTGTAGCCCAACAAAGTAGGCCCGTGTAAAAAGCCCAGTAAATGAGAGAATCCAACAAAGAAATGTAGAAAGATACAGAAGATCGTGGAAAAAAGGAAATAAAGGTGACCGAAGGCGCCAGAATTATCCTTCCACCGCTTTGTTACTCCTATAAATACTCGTGCTAATTTGCTCAAGATAAACATCGAGAATTTGAGATTTAAAACAGCAAAATAAAAGTTTAATAAAGATGTCTTTGATCCCGAGCTTTTTCGGCAATAACAGGAGCAGCATTTTCGACCCCTTGTCAATGGATATCTGGGACCCTTTCGAGGGCTTCAGGTCTGTATCCAACCGAGATATTTCGGGGTTCGTGAGTGCTCGTGTCGACTGGAAAGAGACTCCGGAGGCCCATGTGTTCAAGGCTGATCTCCCGGGGTTGAAGAAGGAGGAGGTGAAAGTGGAGGTTGAGGAAGGAAGGGTGCTTCAGATCAGCGGAGAGAGGAGCAGTGAGAAAGAGGAGAAGAACGATAAGTGGCACCGCGTGGAAAGGAGCGGAGGGAAATTCCTGCGACGATTCAGGCTGCCGGAGAATGCGAAGGTTGGTGAGATCAAGGCGGCGATCGTGGATGGGGTGCTGACTGTGACAGTGCCCAAGGAAGAAGTGAAGCAGCCTGAGGTCAAGGCCATCGACATTTCTGGATAGAATATTTTCGTTTTGTTTTGTATGATTTGCGCTGTGGTGTTCTAAGCAGTCGTATGAATAATAAAATGTTGTGTGTTCGAAGTTATACTAGTATCTGTGTACGAGTTGTGTGCTTCTGCAGTATTTTTCTTTATAATTAATTTGGTTTGTATTTTAATTAATAAATGTAGTCATGTTTTTAATTTCTTTATTTTGAATTTGTGCATCCCTCGAGTATATTTTGTAATTAAACATAAACAAATGAGAGCTCACAAAGCTTCACTAGCTACTACCTTTGGTTGATATACATATACAAAACTGAGGAGATTGTTATTGTTCTCTACATATTTTGTGATGCAAACACTCGAATTCTAGACCTACACGTATCCCAAAAACAAAATCCCAACCAAAGGGACAATTGGTTTGGGCACACATTTTTTTCTGCTGACAAACGGACCTTGTTTGATTTACATTCAGAACTCTTCATCTCTTTCAAAAATCTCTAGACTCTCTTCATCAATAGCCACCACTTTTGTGCCTCCTTTTGCAACAATCATCCTAGAAGGGTTGTTGGCCAAGATCGTCCGTTGCAACGACTTGTTTTTTGTTAAATCGCCCTTGCCAATCACCACGCATCCTTCGTCCTCCTTCTTCAAGTCAGCAGGAGGCAAGAAGCAATCCATGGAAAGTCCCATTATATTGAAATCAACCTCTTCCACACTCCAAACCTCTTCCATTCTTGTCCTGGTGTGGCTCTCCGAGTTTTCCCCGAACCTGAACAAAGAGACACTAGTCTTTCCAGCATGTGCTATGTTAACCCCATCGATGGTTCTATAATCTTGGATAGATGACTCCATTGTTGTCTCCCAAAAAATATCGTTTCTCGGATCATTTATTCGTAGTAAATGCGTGTCTTGTAGCTGGATTAAGAGACCTGTTTTTTGGCTGAAACAGCCCCAGATCGTGTGCCTGATTATTTCAACATTGTTGCTGCTTCTCGCTTTAAGAGTGGATGGATCTGCTTCCAACTTTAACACAAAGCAATCCTCGTTGTTCACGGTTCTCTCGCCTAGGCAGATCGAGTTGGAAAACAGATTTGCTGTTGATCTTGGATCCAGGCCCTGTTGATATATATGATTCATCAATAACATTCACGATCTCATTAAAATCAAGATCAAATTTTTATCTGTGAGATGAAAAAACGAGACATCATGCTTGCCTGCCTGTTGATCATGTCAAGGGTTGTGAATTCAGGAGACTTACATGAACTATTCTCCTTCAAATGATACATATCTATACACTATTCGAGTGTAAGTATTCTATACAATCTATGTGAATGACCGAGTAACTTTAAATTATTGAACATATCAATATAGACAGCAATGAAAATGACAAAATGGTAGAGGAAATTTATGTTTTCAAGTGATAGTGACTTTGCAGAAAGATTTCATGAAGTTGAGTATGGTCCATGACATGTGGTTCAATTTTTACCTTTCGGGTGTGAATTTAGTTAATGGCAAATCTTGAAAACACAGCCAACAATTTGAAATAAGAAATGAGTTGTCCCAAGTTGAATTTCAAGGAGAGTTTCCACTTGCTAAATTTAAAAAAAACCCACAAATTATTTCAAGGATAGCTTTTTTTCCCCCCTAAAGTCAAAGAAGCACACAAACAAAAAATTTGTCAACTTTATACAAATTCCTACTTTCAAGATATAAAAATCTCTTTTTGAATTTACAAAGATAGTGTTTATCACTGCAGAAATGTCAAAGAGGCAACCTGCAGTCCAGGGATTTGAATTGATGCTTTGCTTGCAAAACTCGATCGATTGGCTTTTTTACGCAAAAATTGCAAAAGATTGACATAAAAATTTACCTGTAACAATCTACGTAGCGGTCTGGGCGGGCCACGGGATGCATGCGAGTGTTGCCATGGAGTTTGCCGCCAGGCCACCTTACCATCACTACCAGCACTGATTTTACAACCGGAAACCATCAATTCTAGGCTCCATAAATCAGGCCTCTTCTGCCACAACACGAATCCCCCGACTTCCCCGGGGCCGCCCTGTTTCACGTTCTTAAGCTTTGTAAACTTAGCAGCATCTTCCCCACACACGATTTCGGATGCTGCCATTTTGACTTTCCCAATTGCGTACATACTGTCGATAGAGTTCAAGGCATGTTCACCTCCTGCGGCAGCTTTGTATTGTTGCACTATGTATTTCGCCATTGAAATCTCCTGTAATGACCATTATCAGATTAGCCAACTCCATCAACCAAAACTGTCTGATAATTATCAACTAAAATTTTGGAAATTTAGTTCCTTACTCCAAAAGGTACGGGTGGATCCACAATTTTCAGATAATTTGCATCTTTAACAACTAAATCACCGACCCTTTCTTCGACCCAAACAAAGAAATTTATACAAACTAGACTGTAAATTGTGCAGTGATCAAGCAAAATATAAATACGACTTACGATGGGATCGCCTTTGATGTTACTATTGAGTGTACGATCACAACGTATGGGAAGAGGTACCAAAGGGGCACCAATCACCCCTAGCAAGAACTGAATCTCTGTGTCACGGCCTCCGAAAACCGAAGCAGCCCTCTCATCCTGTGGCCTCATCATGACCCAAGATTTCATGCCTTGCCAAACCTTGTGCTTGTTAGACCCGAACATCTCTTCGGGTATAGGGACCTCGAGCACCGTCTCGAGTGCATCTTCTTTGTCTAGATTGGGGCACAACGTCCTCATGAAAAGGATTTGGGTTCTGTGGTCGAATGGAATGGGAAGTTCTCAAGTTTTGGAGGAAGAACTCTTGTTTTCTCTTTGCCTTGATTATAGTGTGAGAAAATCAGTTTGAAATGGTAATAATGTCGTTATTTGCCAACACCAACGTGCTATGCTTTTGTGTATGTCGTGTTTGCACGCTTGCTTTTTTGAATTATTGTGAATGACTTAAAGTCTTAGCTTCTCCTTCATTGGAAGATTATTTCTTGTCTAATTATTATTTATAATAAATAAACCCTTTTAATTAAATATTTAAAAGAGTATATGTCTTACGAGATATTCTCACTAATCTTTATCTGTAAGACGGGTCAATCCTACCGATATTTACAATAAAAATTAATAGTCTTAGCATAAAAATTAATATTTTTTTATGGATGACCCAAATAAGATATCTGTCTCATAAAATTATCGTCTCACACAAGTTTTTGTCTATTTAAAAAGTTCGAAAATTCAAGTAAATCAACCTTTCATACCCTTTATGTCAAACTTTTGACAACTTCATATTTATTATTAGTATTTCAACAATTTTCCTTTCGCATTTATTTAAGATTATTATTTAACTCGAAAAAATGCTAGTATATATATATGTTTTGTTATGCTGTTAGAGATGACATTCACCTATTATTATATGATAAACATATTAAAATTTTGGTTTCTATAGATATTTCTATATAATATAATATATATATATATATATATATATATATATATATATTTCAAATGAGTACACAAAAGTCGTAGAGCATTAACTAACGGAGACTTGAAGGGCCAAAAATTAAAACCCCTTTATGAAAATTTTAGAGAAAGCGGATGGGTGGCCTCTTGTCTTTCACACCGTATAGCCGACAAATTCTCGGCAGATTAGTGAATTTTAGGTTTCTGCTAACTTAATTAGTATTATCTTAAAATATTCGAGTGGATTATTTTGGGTGTATCTACGGCAAGAATCTGTTGATATCTACAATTCAAGATCATTTTTCATATCATATATTTTATTTTAATTGATTTCTCAATTTTAAGATGAGTAAATCACAATATTATTATATATATGTATCCACTTGCATTAATTATGTAATAAGAAAACTAAAAATGATTAATAAAACTTTAACATTTTTAAAGAAATTTAAATGTCCCTTTTTATATACATAGACAATAAAGCTATACTCCTAATCACATGAAAAAATAAATAAAAATAATGAATGATGACAGTTATAAAGGAATTAATTAATCCAACCAGCACGTTAGCTTAACATTGAATTAATTTGTCGGCTGGAGGCATCGCATGCAAACAACATGTCCTAGACAATCAATCACTAATACACTTCATTTTGTTGTCAAATGCCTTTCGTTATTAATGTAAAATATGATTTAAATTGTAAATTTTAAGGGCAGCTTCTTAACCTGCCACTAATTAACCTGCAATTCACCTTAACTAAACAAATCGTGCTGAAGAAACTATGTAGGACAGATTTGTACCAAAATGCGTTAGTAGAAAAAATCGAATTTCAGTGGTTATTGACTAGACATTCACATAATCTATCAATTCAAATATCTCGATGTCAAAAACTACTAATCAGACCGTTCACATAATCTACCAATTCAAAATCTCGATGTCAAAAACTAAGATATTAACATGTGTCAATTTTTGTCTACCCTACTCAGCAGTCTTGCTCGAGATCATATGTCAAGATCATGGATAGGATCGAACTAGCTCCTCCTAGAACTTGGATCTTCTGTTGTAGCTGAAAACACAGCACTCTTTTTACACGAGAGTATCAACTGATTATCTCGTTTCGTTCGACAATTTTTAAAATTTATCTGACACTGTGTGAGATCCATCAGATGATCAAATGATCATCTCACATAAAAAATGTACATCATCAAGTGATATATTTCAATCACAGGAGCAGAAGATCCAAATCCATTCTTCCTCCTAAGATGCTTTCGGAACTTGTTGATTTAGGGTGATTTAATAATAGGACAATACATATGCTATACATATTAAAAGTAATAATAGGGCAATATATAGAGTAATAATAAGAGTAAACATTATTTAACTTATTGTGTAAAAAACAATAATAATAAATTAAAAATTACAGATTCATAAATTTCTCAACCGGAGACGTCGATAGTCTTGACTGGTGGTTTCTTCGCTTCCTCCTTGGGTACCGTGACAGTCAGCACTCCATTCTCCATCGCCGCTTTGATTTCTTCTGCCTTCGCACCCTCCGGCAACTTGAACCGACGGAGAAACTTGCCGCTATTTCTCTCCACTCGGTGCCACTTGTCGTTCTCCTCCTCCTGCTCTCTCCTCCTATCGACGCTGATCTGAAGAACCCCGCCTTCTTCAACTTCAACTTTCACTTCCTCCTTCTTCAATCCCGGAAGATCAACCTTGAATACGTGGGCCTCCGGCGTCTCTTTCCATTTGATGCATGCACGGGAAAATGCAGAGACCTCTCCCGCTGCTGTTCCGTGGGTTTTGTTTAGCCTGCTTGAAGAAGGGAAACCATGGAAGGGAGCCCAGATGTCCATTGGAAATGGATGGCAGATGTTGCTCCGGCGGTTGCCAAATGGGTTCAAGTACCTGAACTGAACATAATCGGGTGCGAATTTCGGGTAAATCGGGTATTTGGTCGGTTTATGTAGAAAATGTCTACTTGATTGATATCCCATGGATAAACCCATTAAGATCAGTCTCAAACTAGATTTGGACTCTTGGTCCATCTCCAACCAAGGTAGAAGGCTCATCACAAGCCCATGTACTCTCCTATAAATACGAAGTTTGAGTGTCTAATTTTTCGTTCACTATATTATTTTTCGACAGCACCCTTAGCTGCTCTTCACTCATATCCTCAGTCTCTGATTTGAACGTCGAAAGGGCTACGCCGGGACACCTTCCTGGCCCCCTTCTGACGGTCTTATTCGTGATTTCAGGCTCAGGACAATTTCAAAACCTGTGTTTGGACTAGTGACATTTGCTGAATCGGACCCTAAATTTCCCGTGAGTATCACCATACTTTTTATTTTAATTATATATATATATATATATTATTATTAAATTTGAGATACTTAGAGTAACTAATTCTTGGTATCATGGTCTGTTTTAATAATGATATATATTAATAAAGTGTTAAAACTTTGATGTAAGCTAAATGTAGTTCAGTGGATGGATAGAATCTTTGGTTTTTTAGGCATTAGGTTGTGAGTCTAATTCGTACTTGAGTATTTTTTTATTCCTTTCTTTTATCTGTTTATTTTTTTAATTCGTATATCAAAATTATATTATAGTCAATCACTATTTCTTATAATTATATTTTGATCATCATTTAAATATTCAAATGAATTATAAAAAATATTGTATAAGTATATAACACGTGCGTCAGTGCACTAATATATATAAAATATGAGTTATTTGGAGAGGCCCATATTTTGGCTGAAGACTCAATTACAAAACTTAAACGTGAAAGTTGAAATGTATCTATTAATTGTTGGAGTTTAGGATGCTAACAGGAAGTATTTTTGAATTCATTATTATTATATCAATTATATTTGATATTGTCCATTTTATGCTCATTTTTATACGACAATTTTTTTTTACAATTTAAATAATCTAAATCGTGATACTAAAGTTCACATGTTATATATTGAAGATTTGAAAATATTCAATAAAATTTTGAAAAAAAATGTATAAAGTGATTAGGCAACCGTTTCACACAAATCACAGTGAACATAAATAATTATTTTGATAAACTTATTATTTCTTGATATATTATTTTGTGAAAGTGCCCACCTCTATCCAAAACCCATGACTTTCATTGGTTTATACACGATTCTCTGTTACGTGCATACTTGATATTGTGTGTGTATTTATGATTTTGTGACTGTTTAAAAAGTTACTTATGGTGCCAGAGTTAATATCAAAACGAATGGGAAGTGACTTGTAAATTCAAAAGTTTACGCTGCTTAATAGACAAGTTTTTCGGGATGCTACTCCTCTTGAGTTTATAACTTAACATTGGTGTTCTCGTTGAGAGTCTTCGTAGCGAAAGTGACGATCTATAAAAGAGCTATCGTATTGAAAGGTGAGTAAAAGCCGTTTAGAGTGAGTCATCACAGACGTCGTCTTCTCAAATGGTCGAAAATGTTACAAATGTCTAACATCGATATATTAAACTAATGAATAGTGACTTTTAAACTCAAGAAAGTTGCATCTCATAATACTAACTTTTCGAGATGACATACCTCTTAGATTTATAACCTAACATTAACCAAAATAATCCCCGTTAAAGTGGACGAAGACAAAAGAAGAAGTGTTAATGGAAGCTGACATTTTTTTATACTAAAACCGTCGTAAAATTTAGCGACATTTTTAAAGTTGACGAAAACCGTTGTCTTAAAAAAAAATTTATACTAAAACCGTCGCTAAATTTAGCGACTGTTGTATGTGTTTTGTAAAAGGTCAAAGACAACGATTTTACAAAACCGTTGTCTTCAAAAAATTTTTAATACTAAAACCGTCGCTAAGTTTAGCGACGATTTTAATAAAATCGTCGTTAATTTAAATATTGCGACGATTTTGTATAACCGTCGCTAGCTTTAGCGACATTTTTAAGCCAAACCGTCGCAATTTTTAAATCAGCGACGGTTGTATAGAAGAGACAGCTTCACCCTAGAAATGCTTCTACCATATGGGCAACAATGTCAGTGTGGATATCATATTCATGCACAGTAAAGAAGAGACAAATGTACCTTCAAATTTGATCTCCAAAAACCCTCATATCTAAATGATCTCAAAAACATAAAAACAAATTCTAATTTTTTTATTTCGAAATTTTATAATTATATTGCATGTTTAATTTTGCCCCCCCAAGAGTTAATGTGCGGTGGGTGCCTACTCAGTATCATGCTAAGCCTGCATGCACTATATCGAGTGGTCCATTCACGTTTCACTAGTGCAAAAACAAATCAAAATCTACGTACAATTACGTATCCTGACGATCTCTATTTAACATTGTTATCATACACAACATTAAAATTCATAAAAGTGATTTCTGGCCTAATGTACGTAATTTGATGTATCAAAGGACAAATTCTTGAATTTTTTACAATGCCAACGACACTGGGATCAGGACAATTAAGTTGTCTTGCGTTGAAAACTTTGAACAATTATGGTCAGAATCATTATTTGTGCTTTAAACTTTTATTAGGTAGGTCCCTAACACAATAACATTGTTCTTGTCACATGACATGACAAGGGTTATGCAAGCTATATAAATTTAACTTGAAGCTTGCTATGCCGGATTCAAGAAAAAGGGAAGGTAAACCATGTTTTTTTAGTCATTTTTCATGTGAGAACGGTTATTCTTCACTCAATATTGCATCGAGAAAGTTAATCTTTAACATAAGAAATAACATATGAATTATGAAATATGCCTCCAAGTGTTGTCCGTGATAGTGAAGTAGCTAGGTGAACGTTTGACCGATTGTTAGGAATTTGATTCACCTTACCAACAACTTATCCCACGAGCTTTATCACACAGAGTTTGCCTAGTGTGATAAACCTAGCTAACATAGTTTGTAATCTGTTTCGTTAATATGCAACCACATGTTCTCACGTCATAAAAATAAATAAATAAATAAAATAGTTGGAAATTGCACGGGAGAATGAAATTGTGGGCGAGACAAATGATGTACCACAATTTGTGGAACAAGTTATGCATCATGCTGAGTAGCTAGGAGTACATGTTCCAAAAGCATTTAAGGCATTACTTGTCTCCCATGTGAATACATTAATCTTTCTATAGTAGTACATCACACCATTAATTTTCTGCATCATTATAAATAACATTATTCTTGTTATTACAACCAGCTGTGTCAAAAAAAATGGGTGTAGACTGTAGATAGAATCATAAATTTTAGTAACTTCAGTACTGTTCCTAAAAGTTTTCAAAAATTGCAAGAAAAATCTTTTGGGGTGTTGCAAAAATAAAAAAAATAAAAAAATAAAATAAATCAACAAGTACAAGTTTAGTATCTACTTTCCTCTGATCTTGTGGCTTGAATTCGATTTTAAAAAGGAATTTGATTTTATGAATCCACGTTACTTCAAATAAGAAACGTAGAAATAAGATATAATAACAATTATGAAGTAGTTGATTTGGGGTAGTTATGTTGTAATTAAGGTAAAAAAATATATATAATTAATGACAAATTATGACAGACAATGTCTAAAAGGTCCCCCACCTTATTGGTTTTTTTTTTTTTTTGTTTTCAGGCAATAAAACCTTGCTCTTGTCAATATTGGAATGTCGGGCCACCCTTCAATTTAATGAGGAACTATATTGGAATGTAGATACTAGCTACTTGCTTTAGCCACTTTAATCAAGATTAATTACCCATAATTAATTAAGTACACCAAGTCAAATACATATGTAGTTTTATGATGTGGTCGGTCAAATGTTAGTCTTTAGATCATCGACATATATGTCAATTTTCATAAAAATGTGAGAAATGCACGTGATTTAATGATATTGAAATAATAGAAGAAACATTCCCGGTGTAACATAGGTTAACTCGTCAAATGATCGGATATCCAGCTCATAAGCATCTATTAATACTTGAACATTTACACTATTTATTAAACAAATGAGGCTTTTAGAGATTTCACCGTTTTTAACAAAAAAATTCAACGCAAAAAAAAATTACTTACATGGGAAAAATATATCCTAAATGTGCGCAACTCTATTGAAATGTTATAGTTTACATTAACTTCGGCTTGAAGTGTACTTCAATATTTAATCATTCACGATTCGAAAAGTGGAGTGTTAAAGAATAAAATCAGTGTCAATATTTTAACAAATTATTTCTCTAATATATTGTGTGAAAGATCCAATTAGAACAAGAAAAAGATATTCCATTTTCAAAAATAAAACTGAAAAAAAAACCTCAAAATTGCTCGAGCAAAGAGACGAAGCATATATAAATATAACGAAATATTTTAAAAAATAAATCATCAGATAATTGTCACAGTTTGTAAAAAGATAAAGTACATATATATATATAAATTTAACTTGAATAAAATATTTTAAAAATATATATAATCGATTGAAAAATTAGAATGAGAAGGAAGTGGTAGAAGAGAAAAAAATCATTAAAATAAAAATAGAAGCTTCACCAACATACTAAAATATTTAATATAAGAAGTTTAACTTTAATAAATAATACATACAAATATATATATATATATATATATATATATATATATATATATCATAAATTTTGATTTATTTCGATGTTTATTTTTTAAATAAGAATTTCATCAATCAAATGTAAATATGTTTTTTCTCTTTAGATCTTCATCAACTATCTATTTTTTAGAGCCAAAAATAAGATATCATGCCGGATATATATACACATATTTTAAATAGAGTAAAAATTAAATATCTCATCTCAAATCTAATTGTCCTTGTCCATTCTCACTTGATTACAATCGTAATCATATTTGACACAAATGTATATTAATATAAGAGTAAGTCTCGTGTGAGACGGTCTCACGAATCTTTATTTGTAAGACATGTCAATCCTACCGATATTCACAATAAAAGTAATACTCTTAGCATAAAAAATAGTATTTTTTCATGTATGACCCAAATAAGAGTTCTGTTTCACAACATACTACCCGTGAAATCGTCGCACACAAGTTTTTGCCATAATATAATAGTAAAAGTTCAACAAGGTGATTTGTTGTGGGGATAATACTTTCATTGTGCGATCTAATTAACCATTAATAAATTATCGAGCTCGAGAATTCGAGTTTTAATACCTTATCAAATGACACATTGGTATACACTTAATATTTCATGATGTTACGCTGTAAAAAGAATGAAATTCTGGAGAAATAAACGCACAATATTCAATTTGGGGAACGTGGATGGGACCATTAACATCTTTAAATCTAATTAGTTTAAGTAAAACAATCATTAAAATTGTTTTTAATATTAATTTCTCAACCCAACTTGTTTGGAATTTCGAATAAAGAATGGTTGACCCACCTATCCCCATCTGTCTGCTGTATAATAGAACTAAATAATTATATTACCAAAAAAAAAAAAGAAAAAACAATACCCTATTGCTTAGATTAAATAAAAAGCTAAATAATTTTTTTTTCAATTTTTTTTTAAAAAATAATAACAATAATAAAAGCTAAATTTAATGCCTGAATTTCATTGGAGCAGTTTGTTTTATATATTGAAAAGCTCTTAGATGACTTCTTTCTCTCTTCTTTCCCCACACACACACACACACACACACAGCGAGAGTGGTTTTTCTCCATATTCACAGTATCCAAAGGAGGAGTCCAAAGGGATCGCATTGATCCCATTTCGATATTAATTTTTCAGAGCTTAATCTATGAATTATATATACTTATATTTGCTTACATTTTCACGATCTGTTGAACGTTGGATCATGCTATCCCTTCGGATTCTTCCTTTGGTAGCTTCAATCCTACGACATGGAGATCTGGTGAAGATCTTGAAACAAAAGTACTGTTTCTTGATCACCTGCAAGTTGCAGAGTTCATGCAAAACTACTCCAGAAATGGATTATTTGATTTACAAGTAAGTGTATCTTCTTCTGAGAAAACACAGTACCGCAACTTATTGCTCATGAAATTAGGGCATATTTCTTGAATCTTAAGTGGGCTATCGATTTATTTAATTTTTTGGTTAGGGATTTAATCTTTTAATTGGCAGTGATGTTTTCATTTTGCACGCATAGGTCATGTTTTATTAATTACAAATTTTATACTAAAAATTGACGATTGTATTCCTTGATTTGTTTTATTTTTAGTAAATTCATTCTTAATCTTCATTAATCTATATTAGTTAGTTACTCAAAAGAATAGAGTTAAATATGTTAATATCATTAAATGTAAAAAAATACACTAAAAATTTAAAAAAAAAAAACTAATTTTTATTTTTATTTTCTTCTTAATTTATAATTTGTTTTCAATTTTTTGAAATAAATGATATTTCGTTTTTACATTTTAAATTTTTTATTCCATATATCCTTATTTTTTATATTATAACTTTAAATTTTTTAATTAATTATAATATCTTATAAAAGAAACATAACCTACTAACAAATTTTTTGTTTTAACAAATTTCAGCCTTAAATTTTGAGATATTTTGCATTTTTACAAAAAAATTAATTAAAATTTTTGTGAAAGAAATCGATAATTATCCTTATATCATAAATATAAATTAAATTATATTTTAATATAAAAAAAATCTTTTATAATTTTATATTTTATTTATATACTATAACACATGTGCCAAACTTTCTAAAATATTAAAATTTTAGTAGTTAACAATAAAAGTGTGTATTTGATTTTTTTTTAAGGTAAATCAAAATTCTATAATATAAGGAAATATATTATAAGAATAATTTTGTTTAATAATAAATTAATTTGGTAAGATGAAGTGTTATTAAGTTATTTGTGTTGCATATTAATCCAAATGTTAAATATTTTTCGTTTTAAACTTTAAAATTAGAACGTACCGTATTTCAATTTGCTATTGCACTTGAATTCGAAGTACACGGCGTCTCGTGTGTGTTTTTACGTATATTGCATAATGTGTTATATATTTTATATAAAACATAGATAATATATAAAATAATTAAAGTGAAGATAACATAGGATAGTATAATTTAATTATGTAGAATTTAGCTTCCTAACTTAATTTCATGGTCCCATTTTTAAATATACTTCAACTACAATTTGATGCTTACAGGTTAATGATTTAAATCCTCTGACCATAGTCGGTCTCACATATCTTTATTCGTGACACGTGTCAATTATTCTCATATTTACAATAAAAAATAATATTTCGACATGAAAAATAATATCTTTTCATCAGTGACTCAAATAGAAGATCTGAATTACAAAGTAGACCCATGAGACCGTCTCACAAGAATTTTTATGATGTAAAAATTACTAATAACATATCTCATTTGCCAAATAAATAACGTGAAAATTATACAAGATGTGTGTACCATAAAATGGCAATAAGGTTTTCACTCCAATTGTCAAAAGCACATGGGTCGACCGTCGATACTTTATTTAATTGGAATCCAAGGAAGGAAACATATATATATATATATGTATATATGTATATATGTATATATATGTATATATGTATATATAAGGGTGTCTTTTACTCTTTTATCCTACTTTGAGTGTCCCAAAGGCAAAGGAATCGTATTACATGTGGTGAGAGCTTATTCAAAGTTATTCTTTAAACATAGCCCTAGCACTGTTGAAAGAAATAAGAAATAAAAAAAACTCCCTTTGCAAAAATTCATCTACGTTGTTTTTGGACCGGGAGATATTGAATTTGGATAGATGAATTTAAAAAGACTTTGTTACATAAACACTTAAAATTCTTATAAAATAACCAAAAATAATAGCAATGATACTTAATTTTAAAACCTAAAACATATTGAACAAAACTATTTTCATTCAAATCCTTCTTCTACAAATCACTCCGTCCAAACACACCTATACTTATAATCTACCTCAGACATGTATGACAACCACCTCTTCCATTATCCATCGACCGGACGTCAAGGCCACATTCAATCTAAATCAAGCAATTTTTGGAATATATTTCGTAAGTTTTCTTATGAACGTTCCAATTTTGGTTCGGATTTGATGTAGTTTTTGTGTTTTTATTGCCAACCCTATAAACTTTATCGGCATTTCACAATCTTTTATCGCAATTAGCATAATTAAGCTTGCACATTGGCCGTATAGAAGCCCTGTCTGTCTTTGTTCTAAGAGAGAATACTGAATATATATATATATATATTGATCATGATGGCCACTGCCTGAAATTCAACAAATCCAAAAGTGAGAAATTGAAACAAGATTGCTAAATCTTGTGTATGAGTTGTGTGTTGTCAGTCGAAGAATTTTGGACAGGTGTGTCTTTAAATTCGGGAAAATAAGTAGGCCACATGTCTCCCACGTGGACTACACTTTATGTTGTATAGGACAAATAAAAGTGTCGAATATATTGTTATTTATTCAAACATAGGCAGGATAATACGGCCCTACTAGACCTACCTACTATGCAACTATAAAATTTCAAACCCTTTTTTCCATCCCCCATTTCTTCAACCTTTTACTCCCACTATCCACCCTTTTCAAATATTCTTACATACACAGACCAAAAAAATAACTATGTTTTTTTATTTTTTTTTACACATGTCATGATCTTATTCGGGCAAAAAAATCTCAAGATGGAGCAAGATCAGTGACATCTAACAAAAAATGACATATGACATGATCTTGGACTCTACATGCAGTGTTTGAGCGGGTAGAATCGACAAAACTCATTTCCACCATAATTTCCGACTCGAGTTACCATATAAAAATTATGTTTTATTCAGTATATAGTAACATTTCTTAACGATCAGGACATGATGATAAACGACGATAAACCCATCAAACCGACACTACAACAAAAATAGTTTTTCGCAGCGCGCAAATTCTCTCTCTGCGGCGCACATTGCACGCTGCGAAGTTGCAAGCGGTTGAAAGTTCAAGATTATCCGCAGCGTACATGTGCACGCTGTTAATACTATTATCCACGGCGTGCATATGTACATCGTTAATACAAACTATCCGCAGTGTGCAATGTTCGCCGTTAATACTCAAAAAACATAAATATTAGCGACGGTTTTTGACAAAATCGTCGTTAATTGGCGTCGGTTCAAAACCGAAGACACCGTCGCTACATTTGGCGACAGTTCAAAAATCGTCGCTAAAGTTTGCGTAAAAATAAAAAAAATTACTTTTATAATTTAATAAATTTTTAAAAAAACTACAATACAACTATGATAAATTGACTAATGATCTTAACTAACACTTAAAAAATTAACCAAAAAGTGAAACAAAAAAATGTACCTAGATCGAAATTAAAATCGTGTAAGACAGAAAAATTTTAAGTGTTGTGAAGTAGTGTGGAGGAAAGTGGAAAGGAAATCGGATATTTATAGATAATTTGCATCTATTAGCGACGGTTTTCCATTAAACCGTCGCTAAATATAACCGTCGCTGATTTACGGTTATTAGTGACAGTTTAATAAAAATTGTCGCTAAAAGCGACAGTGATTTATTAAACCGTCGCCGATTTAAAATCGGCGACGGTTTATCGTATACCATCATTAAATATAGTGACGGTTCTTTAAACCGTCGCAACTTTTAAATTAGTGACGATTTTATAAAAACAGTCGCTAATTTAAAAATTCACACCCATTTTCCGCAGCGTGCTTTTAATGTACGCCGTGAATGCATATGGTATTAACAGCGCACATTATTGCACGCTGCAGATAGTATATAATATTACTTTCCGCAGCGTGTTTTTAATGCGCACCGTTAATGTATATATTATTAACGGCGCGCATTAAAAGCACGCTGCGGAAAGTATATAATATTTACAGCACACATAAATACACGCTGCGGATATTACTTTCCGCAACGTTCTTTTAATGCACGCCGTTATTTCTGTCAAGTGCAACAATATTAACAGCGTACTTATTGATGCACGCCGTTAAAAGTACTATTCGCATCGTGCTTTTAATGCACGCTGTTGATGATGTGCCGCGGAAAATCATTTTTCTTGTAGTGCGAGTTCATAGCGGATTCATAAGACCAATTGCAATACATACTTTTTGAAATATATATGTGTGTGTTATCTTTAGTATATTATAAGTAGTTACACATGCAAAAGCACATGAAATTGAAAAGTCAATTGTGGACAAGCACAATCATCATATAATAACATTAAAAACCCTGAAAAAGTTGGCAATGCTATTGTTACTAGCTACTGTATATGTGCATTGATGTTGCACAGCAAAACCTAATTTGTTTACGTTTTATTATTTATTTATTTATTATTATTTAAAAATATAGTGGGCTTTTTTTTAAAAAAAAAACATAAAATATAGTGGATCTTAAATTGTGTAATAGATATAACAATTACCTGACTAGAGGCTAGTGGACTTATTTATGAGGCAGCCTAATAGTTTTGGGTCTGCTTATTAACTAAATAGGCCTATGTTTTGCGACGTTGAAGATAGCATGATATCTTCTAACATTTCAACGTTGGAGATGGCATATTATCGAGATATTATGATAACCTTCTCAACATTTATTAAAAAAAAACTCTTCTAGGTTAAAAAAAAAAAAAAGATTTCCGAGCGAGGAAGAAAATCTGAAATTTCTGTAACTGCAAGTAAAAGAACATTGTCCATGATTTATTTTCATCGATACAAATATTCGAATATGCTCTTCATCGTTCATAATATACCAATATGTTGTTCAAATTCAATGGGCATGTGCAAAAAGACAATGCATATTCTATGCAATAAAACATCAGTTTTTAGATTCAATTTGATTGAAGCAAATCATTATGATGCATAAACAGATATTTTTATAGCGTGAGAGGCGAAATAAATTAAAACGGATTTAGGGATAACAAGTCCAATCAACTCGCAATACGTGGCGCACTCTAATCCAATCAAGTTTACACATTATTGGAAAAAAAAAATTATAAAATAATAATGAAGCAATTAGCTGGAAGTGATAGTGAAGTCCACTAGTTGTTTAAAATATTTGGCAAAAATTCGTGTGATAAGTTTTTACTGGTCTTATTTTGTGGAATAGATATCTTATTTAGGATTATTCATAAAAAAATATTATTTTTTATTGTGAATATCGGTAAGATTGACATGTCTCATGGATAAAAATTCATGAGATCATCTCACAAGATACCTGCTCGAAATGTGTTGAATAGGTAAGGAGATCGTGCAAAGTGAAACCATATTGAATAGAGAAAATTAACTTCTTTGAGGCTGAACAAAAGAAAGGATCAGGGGATCGAGCGTCTAAAACAACTCAACATTCAACAAATTGGCAAAATATTTAGACATATTGTATTAAGCTTGAATGTTTTTTTAAAAATAACAATTTCAATATATATTAGTTTAAAATAATTTTTTTGTCATTTTAAATAATAAATATATGTAAATTTTTATTTATTCCCTAAAATAAATAAAATGTTCAATTTTCTTACTTATAAATTCATAAACAATAAAAATAATCAGAAGCTATTTTCATTTACTTGTTTGACTTTGAAAGCAGTATGGTTTAATAATCATAACTATTAATTAGAAAATAAGAAAAAGAAGTAATTATTTTATTTAATAATAATAATTATTGTCAAAGTATAATAAACACGAAATAATATATTCATTTACTTGTTTGACTTTGAAAACAATATCGTTTAATTCTGTTAATTAACCTTTGTAAGAAATTCAAACCAAATCCGACTTTCTCATTCGTTTCACTATTTCATCCAAGATTCCACCTTTTGTTCATCCTCTCCCCACACACTCCTTTTCCACAATAATAGATCCGCCTAAATTTGGTTATTGCCCCAGCCCTGGAAGTTTTATTTATTTTGATGTGATTTTAACCCTTTTTTTTTTGGTTTGTAATTGGGAGATCCGGAGAGATGTCGGGGACGAAATCCTCCGGCCGATATTTCACGATCGGGTTGGTGGCAGCATGGTACTCATCGAACATTGGGGTTTTGCTGTTGAACAAGTATTTGTTGAGCAATTACGGATTCAGGTACCCGATTTTCTTGACGATGTGTCACATGACGGCTTGCTCATTGCTCAGCTACATCGCCATAGCGTGGATGAGGATGGTGCCGATGCAGACTTTAAGATCTAGGGTCCAGTTTATGAAGATTTCAGCTTTGAGTTTGATTTTCTGTGCGTCGGTTGTGAGTGGGAATGTGTCGCTTAAGTATTTACCTGTTAGCTTCAATCAGGCAATTGGGGCTACCACGCCTTTCTTCACGGCGGTGTTTGCGTATATAATGATTCTGAAGCGAGAGGCGTGGTTGACTTACGTGACGTTGATTCCAGTTGTTACAGGGGTTATTATTGCTAGTGGGGTATGTGTTGATTCTTTTATTGATTCATTGATTGGTGTGGATTTAGTAGGTACATTACAGTGCTGTTCATCCAGTATCATGCTTTTATCTCTCGTGAGTTTTGGTTTGATTTGTATTTATATATATTTTGTTTATATGGTTTTAAGAATGGATTGATTGTGGTTTTTGTTTACTTGTGAACAGAATTTGGTGTGTCCATTGTTAGGAACAATAAAAATCTTCGGTTAATATGGGAGCAATCTTCGGTTAATATGGGAGCAGCGTTCTTTCAATTTATTTTAGTTTATTTTTCCTACATTGAAATTCCATGGCCAATGTTGATTTTGGAGACGAGAGCTTTTGGTTTCTCAAAGGCTAGAGGACATATTTTCAGCTTGCAATTGCTGTTAGTTCTGTGTCTATGACGACCATATTTCTCTTGAAATTCATGATTTGGTTTCACGCACTCTTGGTTGTTTCAAAATCATGAATTAAAGACAAGGTTTCCTAATTAATCGCAAACACTTTCAGTTTTTTTTTTTTTAAAGTGAGGTTTCTTTTGCCTGGATCAGAATAAGAGCAATTTTCCACAACCCTCATAATGATCTTATTAATGATATTGACCAGTTTTAATGGAAAAAAGTTATTTTAAAATACATCGTGTGAAGATGCAAAATATATGTGGAATATGTCATGGCAAAATACATACGAAGCACATCATCTTTGTTCGTATTGTCAATTACGCTTTGCTGTTACAGCTGAGTTTCTATATATATGGGATTTTTGAGAAATTGGTGTTGACGCTCGCTCCCAATTTTATTCGTTCTAGGGTGAGCCGAGTTTTCACATGTTTGGGTTTATGATGTGTGTTGGTGCAACAGCTGCAAGGGCACTAAAATCAGTGGTTCAGGGGATTTTACTTTCGTCGGAAGGGTAATCTTTGATTTAATCATTCATATTTTCTTCTGATAATTACTGTTGTGTCATGCCTTTTTCCCCGTAGAAGATTCGATATGTATGCTGAAAGTTTTTAAATGTTGAAGGGAAAAGCTGAATTCTATGAATTTGCTCCTCTACATGGCTCCTATAGCCGTCATACTTCTACTTCCTGCAACGCTATTTATGGAAGAAAACGTTGTTGGTATCACATTGGCACTTGCAAGAAAGGATACAAGAATTATTTGGTTACTTGTTTTCAACTCAGCGCTGGCATATTTTGTAAATTTGACCAATTTTTTGGTCACAAAGCACACTAGTGCTCTAACTCTTCAGGTATTCGATACTACTTTGTCCAATTCAAACCTCTTTTTTTTTATGATTCATTGAATTTAAACTTTCATGAATGTTTTCATTGAGTGGAATTTCTGGCAACCAAAGCAAGTGCTTATCTTCACCTAAAGGAAATTACGAGACATTTGGATTTTGGAGTTTATGGAACAAGAACGAGGGTTGCAACATATTTTGTGCGGATTGATAAAGGGGACACAACAATGCAGCTATAATACAATACATGTTAGCTGGAACCTGAATTTAATTTAATTTTTATCTGGGAAGATGTGACCATGGTTTCTGAGAATTACATTCTGAAGCGTCAGACCATGTTTTTTTGCCCTTTTTTGTGCCTCAACTTAAATCTGCATTACCTGTTAAAGGAAAGCCATCTAAAGTATTATTTAAGAAAGAAGTCTAGAACATATTGTTGAAAGGCATCCTCATGTCCACGAGCCACATAAAAATATGTTGGCATCAATTTCAGTAATTTGAACCAAATATGAGGTAGCTTTAAGTCGTATGTGACTGTTTTGAAAGATATAGATGATATTTATTGGTGAAAAAGTGCTGATCGAAACGCTTTGTAAACCATTATAGTTTTATGAAAATATCTTACTTTGAAAGTTTAGATCTAGTCCACAGCCAGAACCATCTAAACAACAATTCATGCTTGATTTCACTTTGGATATTGAAGTAGAAATTTTGCTTTGCTAATGATCCTGGTTTTTTCAGGTCCTAGGAAATGCTAAAGGGGCAGTGGCAGTGGTAGTCTCCATTTTGATATTTAAGAATCCTGTCTCCGTAACCGGGATGCTCGGGTATACTCTGACGGTGTTTGGTGTTATCCTATACAGCGAAGCTAAGAAGCGTACTAAATGAGAGAACAAACACACCTTGGAAGAATGGCAACACTTGCCACTTCCATCTATTTGTAATATGAAATGTTCTCTACCCCTTTATCCAGGCAAACTTGCTCCACTACCGCATGGTTCGTGCATCAATTTCGCCCTCCAATTCTATATTCAAGCCGGGGACAGAGGCTTCAACCTGTACTGGTAAACAAAACACCGAGTTAAGAAAGTAGGTTCAGTAAGAGTGGCTAAAAAATGTCTTCTTTCTTTCTTTCTTCCTTCAATTTTTTTACCTTACACTGTACCAGAAACTATTGAAATCTTTATACGTGTTATTATCAATTTTTTTATATGGATGATGTAATTAAATATGAGCAATTGCGCTTCTCTGTTAAGGACAAATTTCTTGGAGTTCCTCTTGAATTGATTGTTCTTGATTTTAAACTTCTTATATTATCGTGCGAGCAATTTCATCACTATCAGTATTCTTCGTGTATGCCAAAATAAATAGTATAAATATTAATTTAACAACTAAAACCAATAAAGATTACATCAATATATAAGATTAATTAGAGCTAAAAAAATTCAATTTGAGTTTAATCAAATGAAGCCATTTTTTTTGTGAATTCCAAAAATCAAGCTCAATAATCATTAGCCCATAGTTCCACTAAAAATTGTAATTTTTGCATTTGATCACCATCTCTGTATTCTAATTTAACAATACCATATACTAGAATCATTAATTAATTGATCAATCGGAAGCTCTTCCAATCTCCCATGGCGAATTCTCAGACCTTCACTTTGCCGCAAAATCTCGTCCGGTAAATTTTTAGTCTGCGGCCCTGTGTGCGTATGCGTGTATCTTGTCTTTACATATGAGTTTCAAGGCTGTATGTATATGTTTTTTGCGTGTGAAATTTGTTTTATTATTATTCACTTGCAGGTTATATGAAACCCTAAATGGAGCACTAGCCAAAACCCCTTACGATCCTCCGGAAGCCACCGCCAAAATCTCCATCAAATCAGAACTACAATCTCTACTACCAAACCTCGACACTTTGAATTCTCAAATCCCGAGCCTTAAAATCAGGGATGTCGCCTTATGTTGCGCTGCTTTAGCTTCTGCATTAGAACCCACGACCAATCATCTGTCGTGGGTTCCCAATTCGCTTTCGACTTTGGCTCTATCCGTATTTCAAGAATTTTCTGACACTTACTGTGATGGTAATGATAATTGTTCGTTGGAAGTTGCTGGGTCGGAGTTGGATTTGAGAGGTTTGAAGAATGAGAAGAAGTTGGTGATTAAGTTGATTCCGGAAGTTTTGCCTTTTCTTAAAGGTAAAATCAAGGAAAGTGCAATCGATACAAGTAATGAGGACGATAGAATTTCGGCTGCGAGTGCAAGTGTTCCTGTTGCTTATGCTATTGTGGCAGCATATCAGTTCAGATGGTTTGTTACTCAGGTTAGCGTGTTTGATGCGTTGTGGCTTTTTTATTATAAATTTATCTAAAGAACTGTTTGTTTGTTGCACTAAATTTGATTGAAGATTATGATATCATGTTATTATATAGGTGGATTCTTCTCACTTAGGAAGTTGTCTCCGTTGGTGATTCCATGTGCTCTCACAGCTCTCGATCACTGGTCTCCCGAAGTAAAAGTGAGTATCGTGTCAATACTCATTTTCTTGGTTTAAATAAATTTATTTTTTTGAATTATTGATGTCAGCTCTTTGCTGTCATCAAATACAGTTGTATTACGAACTTTGGATGGAGTATGTGGTTATGGATTCTAGTAGTTGTTAAACTTGATCCTATAATTCAGCTAGGTCCCATTCTTTCCTTATTCTGTAGCTATAACTACGAATTGTATTCTTTGTGAATTCGTTTTTGCATAAACTAGTTTAGCTCATAAATACTTTTGTCTTATTTCTTGAAGCTCTAGACATGGAATATGGTGGTGAAAGCAGATCCATCTTAAAACCCAGTCGAGGATGAGTTGTTATGATGATGTATTAGAATTTTTGAAATATGAACTTTGAAGGTTGCCTAACTTGTTACAAATTGACTTGTCTTGGAGCTTTTTCTCTGGCTTGTGATACCTATTTGACATTGTTATCTTGTCATCAATCAGTTTAAAAATCCAACTCATGATTCTGGAAAGTGCTGAAACTAGGAAAAACGTTGTGTGGTGAAAATGAAATTTTGGAGACCACGGTAAATTGAAATAATGAAAATCTGTACTCCATCCACATCGAAATTTAAGGAAAATTAACTTAAATGAAGGAACAAATTGATTGCAAAGTTTTTTGGTATGCTATGAGATAGAAAAGCTTTAAATATGTCACAGTTTGTCACACCATCATAATTTTGCAGAATTGTAGCTTGTAGATTCGTTGCTAAATCATATAACTAAAGTTTACTTATATTTTTTCCACTTATTCTTTAACCCCTAGAAGTTGAAGGGTATTAAATTTTTCCCTGAGTTCCGCATTTGAATGTTTTTTTATAAGAAAATATTTTCTCTGGTAAGATAGACTTAAACTATATGAGTGAGCTAATGAAATTAATTAAGTGTTGAAACGAATACTTCATTTATTCTTATAAAAATTACAAGATTCGAGATGCTAACACGTTGCACAATGAAAATAAAGAATAAGGACAGGTGCCAGAAAATGTGTTTTTTCAATGCTTATAAAGCAAAAAAACAAAAAAAAAGGGTTTTACCTATCTCTTCTTCTGCCCAAGCTAAATTGTATGTGCACATCTGTACTGGTGTTTTTGCGTGAACCTGCTAGCTAGAAATGCAGTTTGTGATTATGTCCACTCTGCTGTTCCATGAAGCCTTATTATCTGGTTTCTCTGCTCAGGACCAGGGTATGATCAGCTTTATACATCTTGCAAAAAATGTAAATGCTGCCGAGATTGGTGGGTACACAGATGTAGTTCTTGATGCTTGCTGCCAAAACGTTGCTTGTGATGATGAGATATGGCACTATCTGGTAGAGATGTCAGTGCTTCTCGTCACTTTAACGCAGCGAAGTAATCCTCGTAGTTTATGGTATTGATTGTTTTAATTACAAAATGTTTATGGCTAATGGTTAATTCAGATACTGGTCGACATTAAGTCATGTTAATTGTCTTCTGTAAATATTTTTATTACCCAGTGTCTTGTGGACCATAAGTTTTACGGACTTTTGTTTATGAGACATAATTCTGAGTGCATGTCTCTTTATTGATAGAAAACACTTGTCCTGTTATCAGTAGTGGATTCATTTTCTTGCTGTTCTTTAATTGTCATCCTATCCACATAGGTTTGAAAAGCTGCTCAGTGAAATGCTAAACCACCTAGAAAGGCAACCTAGAAACAAACAGCGCCGGACTGCATGGTTGACCCATATTGAGCCAATGTTCAGTGCTCTTGGTCTCATATTGGTTGCTCATTTCAGACGTCTTTTCCCCCTGTTCTTTAAGTGGATGCATGCAGATGATGATGGGACAGTTTTACTGGTAAGACAATATTAAGATTCTTGGTGTTTTCGCTGACTACTGTTTTCAACAATAATTTGATTATAGATATGCTAGCAATTTGAGAGCCTGACCTGACCTTATATATCTTATGATTTGCCAGCACTTCAAATGAAACCATATTATTTCATAATCTTTTTCAATTCAGGTCTGCATGATACTTTTTTTTTATTATAAATAGGATTGCACCTAACGAAAGCAACCGCTTGGTCATTAAATTATATTTCAGGTTCTGGAACGGATCACAACCATTTTAAAACTTACGTGGGTACGTAATACACCACATGTTGAAAGGTAAGTGTATTGGAAATTTTTACGCTTCTCTAGATGTTAGGAGCACTCTAATATCAGCATTAAATTCAGGGTCAAAGTAAATCTGTTGATCTATAAACAGAAATATATACTTCGTCTTAAAATGCCAATGTTGATGTTGTTATCATCTTACAGGAAGTAAAACATTTATGGTTCTGTGATGTGATTTGTTTTGTTCTCTTGTTAACAATTACGCGTGTGATCAACTCTATCCTTTCATCAACTTTCAAATTTTTTATCGGGTGTTCAGAAAAAAGAGATTGTAGTTGGATTGGCAGGAAATCGTTAGTGATTGAACCAAGCCATCGATTATTCAATCATCTTAATAACATCAGATTTTCCTCTATCAATCCCCAGCCTTCGTTGATGTTTGTATTGGCTCTCAGGTTGGTGGATGAGCTTGTCACCCTGTATAAAGATGCAGCAATGAAAGTTGCTCGCGAAGATATTAGATCACACATTTTACAAGTACTAACGATGATACGGCAGTAAGTACATTTATATTTCTGTTGAAATCCTAGTTGATGCATATGCGCTTGGAATTTTTTTCCTAGAGCTTGACCCATATCTTGAATTTATTGAAGATCCAAAAGTTCACAATTCAACACAACTTGGGTCAAGTACAAGGATGATCCAAACTTGACAGCTCTCCAGCCATCCCTAACTGAAGGAGATGCTGCGGCGGTACAGATTTCTCTTCTTCATCCCTTATACTTTCCAGTATTATCTAATGGCCCCTAATGTTATAATTATGTCATACTCCTCTAACTCTCTCCTTGGTAATTCATTTTTGCATCCAACACGTCATATTTTGTGACAATATTGAAAGATAAAATGAAATTTAGAAACATTCGTAAACTCGTTGATTCTTCTTTCTTTATGGTATCTGATACATATCTATCGTTCTGTTGGTGACATACAACCGCATGCGTTAGTTTTTTGACTTTTGGATCATGTGATTCTTGTGGATGTCCTGCATAATCCAAAGGCAACTCATGTACACGTTATGCAGCATAGAAATAGGTTAATACTGCCCAAAATTACTGAGACTATAATTTGAAATTGGAAGTTGAAACTGGTAGATTTTGAAATACCTCTAAATCAAAATCGTCCGGATTAAAATTTATTGGAATAAATAAGTCTACAAACGCTCCCTAAATGATTTTGCCAGTCGCATTCTGTAGTGGCTCAGAAGGCACAGGTAACTAAGACCATAAAGCAGCAAAATTTGACAAACTAGAGAAGGGAAACCAAAAGGATCGACAGAAAGTAACAGAGTGAAACCAAAGCATAGTTAACTTGTGTTTATTTGGGTAAATGGTACACTTTCTTTATGTTCTTGGTCCAGATTTCTTGAACATTCTGTGTTCTTCTATGAATAACTTGCTTATATGGTTGTAGGTTGCTTGAAGATGGTGAGTGTTTGAAGAAGGAAAACTGGCGATGACACCATCATTCTCGACGAGTCCCGAAGAACTTGATCCCACAATCTGGGCTGAGAGATGCTTAACTGCATAGATAGAATGATCTGTGGACTGTGTTTAACTCTTGATATCTAAATTAATGTGGAAATTATACTCCTTCAACTTGGAAATTGGAATCACGTTTCTAAGTCTTCTGGTCTTTTAACACCGAGACCTAACACTTCACATTTTGCAGAGACTTGTAGTCATCGATTCGTACAATTGTCATAATTAAATATTAAATTGAAATAAAATGTTTTTTTAAAAAAATGAAATAAAATGCAATATGTTATAATTAAAAACATAAAACTACATTAATTATGAATTAATAGATAAAATATGAAACTATTATGTGTTACTTGATTTTGTCTTTTTATAATTAGAAAACTTTTCGATCATCCTTAGGTATATATTGAAATCGATTTAGACGATTTATTGTTGTAGAATTTTAAAATATTATGTATTAAACTCTCTATTATTATTTTTTTAAATGATACTGTTTGTTTCGTCCACAAATTTACAAGCCACAAAACTCAATCAACTCTATCATAAGCCACGTGGCATTCCATAGTGAATTGCTTATCTTATAGCCTCCCTCTTCGCTCCATTCAATTGCCATGCACGAGTATCAGTCAAGTTCATTCCCATCTTCCTCGCTCTACCAGCAGCAGCGGCTTATCTTTCTTGCACAAATTAGAAAAAAGAGAGTCCAAATTCTTGAAGCAATCAAACATGGAGACTAGTATCACAAGCTGTGCTCACAGAACACTCCTCCCCGGTATCTCGTCGCAGCAATATTCCCCTTCTCCACGTTCGGTTTCACTTTCACAGTCATTTAGTTCCAAGGTGTGTTTTCATCGCTCTTCTTTTATGTGTTACAATTATTTTTGAGTTGTTTTATTTATAGGTCCGATATATTGAAGACTTGTGTTGGCATTGTGCTTCAGAGCTTAAAAGCAAGCTCATTGTTTGGAGAGTCTTTGCGTTTTGCGCCAAAGTCATCGATCAAGCTTTCAAAGGCCAAGAATTCTTTGCTTGTGACTAAATGTGAGATTGGCGATAGTCTGGTGAGTTGATTGCTGTAGTGAACAGAGTTGCTTTGGAAAATTTTCATTATTAAGATCGAAATGTTTCATGGCTGTTCCTCCTTGCCTACGACTGGTCTGTATTTGATTATGTGGTTGTTTGTATTGGTGATTGCAGGAAGAATTTCTCACGAAGGCGACACCGGATAAGGGACTGATTAGGCTGATGATGTGCATGGGAGAAGCGCTGCGTACGATCGCCTTCAAAGTGAGAACAGCTTCTTGTGGAGGAACTGCTTGTGTCAACTCATTTGGAGATGAGCAACTTGCAGTTGATATGCTCGCTAACAAACTTCTTTTTGAGGTCAGAATTAAAAAGAAAGAAAGACAAGGCATTTTATGGTGTTCTTTCTCTCTATCTGAGAAAAATTGTGCCAATTTTTAGTTATGTGCACATACATATTCCTCATAATTTGAAACCTGAAATATAAATGCTAAGAAACAAACACTTACAGCATTGAGCAGTAAAAATTCTTTGAAAAGTCGCAATTTTATTAATTTATTGTTGTTGTTGATTGTTGATGCTTATAGGCCTTGCAATACTCCCACTTCTGCAAATACGCTTGCTCTGAGGAGGTGCCCGAGCTCCAAGACATGGGAGGACCAGTAGAAGGTCTTTTATCTTTTCCTATCATTTTGCGTTAACTATCACTCACACTGCTTCAAGATCATCACAATCATATACACACTTTTTTTTTTGTCAAATTTCACAAACAGGAGGATTCAGCGTTGCATTTGATCCACTCGATGGCTCTAGCATTGTCGACACAAATTTCACAGTTGGTACCATCTTCGGAGTATGGCCAGGAGACAAGCTTACTGGAGTAACCGGGGCTGATCAAGTTGCTGCTGCAATGGGGATTTTCGGGCCCCGGACCACTTATGTTCTTGCTCTCAAGGACTGTCCTGGAACACATGAATTCCTTCTACTTGATGAAGGTTGATGCATTGTTTAAGTTTTCAGTGGAACAACATTTGTCATTTGACCATTTGAAGGATTAAATCATATAGCTGATTGAGTATAGATTGAATATAACACTACTTCAATGTAGTTTACTGGACCCCTTATCACCCATCAAAATTGGCTCATTAGGCTCGAAATCGATATCTATTTTGTTTTTCACGCGCTTATGTTTTCTCTTTCAATTGCAGGGAAATGGCAACATGTAAAAGATACAACATCAATTGGAGAAGGGAAAATGTTTTCCCCTGGAAATTTAAGGGCTACTACAGACAACCCTGATTATGCCAAGGTGTGCCTTGTCGGAAAATTAAATTTCGATAATGGATATATAAGCATGAACTTATTTACTAAAGGTAGGGTGTTGTTGCTTACTCACATTCAGCTGATCGATTACTATGTTCGGGAGAAATACACTTTGCGATACACAGGAGGAATGGTGCCTGATGTTAATCAGGTATTTTCGACCTTTTTTCTGTAACCACAAAAAAATTTAAAAAATACGCAGAAAACTCAACTGAATAAAACTTGACAGCATAAGTTTCTCACGGGATTGATTAAATTTTTAGATCATTGTGAAAGAGAAGGGGATCTTCACAAATGTGTTATCCCCGACTGCGAAGGCCAAGCTAAGGTTGCTATTTGAAGTGGCACCTTTGGGATTCTTGATCGAAAAGGCCGGTGGATACAGCAGTGACGGAAAACAGTCCGTGTTAGACAAGGTGATCGGTAATCTAGATGAGAGGACCCAAGTAGCCTACGGATCCATAAACGAAATCATCAGATTCGAAGAAACCTTGTATGGATCTTCAAGACTCAAGGCCGCTGCTCAACCAGTTGGGGCCGTGTCTTGATCTTCACTCTTGCTGCTGATGACGCCTTTTAATTTTTCATATCTTCTTTTTAATATTTTAGTTTCATGCGTTTTTAATTGTACACAAATTTATGAAATGAATCTTACAGATGAATGTTGACAAATCATGAACATATAAGGTGGTTAATGTTATTATTGATTGATCTTCATGGTGATTGAAAAGAATCATGAACAATTAAGAAATCAAACAATAATAATCAATATAAAGCATATGATAAAGCCAAAATAATATTTTTATAAATTCATCATCATATATGTATTTCACAGTTGGCAGAGAAATCTAACAACAAAAAATATGAGTATTGGCATGATATATTCTTATCAAAAAACAATGTCTCTGTTCTATGGCGTCGAATCGAAATCAAAACTTCATACAAAATTTCATGTTTGAACCAAATCTCAGTTTGTTTCAAGGCAAACATGAAATGTCTCGTACATGTACTCTACTCAACCTCAACTTCAAATAGATGTAGCCCACCACCGTGTTTCCGAATCCCGTCTCTTTCACAAGCTCTGTTCTTCTCGTCTCCACCACGCCGAAATCCTCTGGCAGCCATATCCGTGCGCGGCCTACCACCACATGGCCTTGCGATGTTCTCGCGTCTTCGCCATGTTTTTCATCGATAATTTCCAAATTGAAAAACCCTGAAACCGTATATTCATCCAGCAGCATTCTGAAGCTTTCATTCCAAACGGGCTCCAAATCTCCAACCGTAATCCTAGTTTTACACTCCAATCCACTCGGATTACTCAAGATCACGCTGTACAACCCTCTCATGTTCCTCTTCGTCGGCAAGAAGGCGCCACTCAATTCGTCGATGTTAGTGGCTTTCCAGACGAGAAGTTCAAGGCCGTAAACAAACCTGTATGCAATATTTTCCTTGCATTCCTTCTCTTTTCCATAGCAAATTCTGCGGAGATTCAAATTTGTTCGATATGTTGGTGGCTTTTCGGAACAATCATCTTCCACACAGTGATCTCCAATGCAGATTCGTGACATTGCTACTTGCTAGGGAAGTGTTTTTGCGATTGAAACTGTATTTCTCTTGAATTAATTTGAGAGACGGGTTAATATATAAGAGTGATTTGACTCTTTTTTCACGTACCGGTTTTACGAGTGTGAACAAAATCTTTTACCTGATAAAAACCGTAATTTTCTTTTTCTTTTTCTAAAACGTTTTTAATTATTTTATTTCATTTAAGAAACCAAATAGGAGACCAAGTTTTGGATACGCACGGCTTATCTTAGATTTTTATTTTTATTTTATCAAAAAACTGCTATAAGATTCTTTCGTGATTATTTTTATAATACAAATCTTCGACTCATGAAAAAATATTATCTTTATGATAATAACATTAGGAATCGAGTAGACCGTCTCATAAATCCCAATTTTAATGTGTGATTGCAGCAGTCAATCGCTCATTTCATTCCAAAGTAGTCAGGAATTTAAAATCTTGTACCATTTTCAATATCATAAAACGTTAAATTAATTTTCAAAAAAGTGTAGATAATTTTTATATATCTATCTATCTATTTATTTTGAGGTTACATTTGATTGGAAGATAAAATTATGAAATGATTAAGAGATAAATGATAAAAAAAGAATGATTATGTTAAGTGGGAGGTTCATAAAATAGTCGGTTTTTATTTTTTTATTAGTATTTTTTAATTGAGTTGTTATCTTAAAGATATTAGTTAATTCCATATTTGATGATGGAAGCTTATATGATATTATTTTTTCCCTTTTAATCAAATATTTTAGTCTTAGAGACTATGTCAAATAAAAAAAAACTCAACAATAAGCGCGTGTATATTAATAGTAGTATAAAATAAAAACTGAAGAGGATATATATGGTGATTATTATGAATTTATTTATAAATTTTAAAAAACAAATATGTATCGAGATAAGACAACATATTCAAGATAATTTATATTCTCATTAAATATGTAAAATCAATTCATTTTAAATTTAAATGCAAGCTCGATTGAAATTTTGAAATCTAATCTTATCTTCAGACTAGCGACTGTTTGTTTGAATAGGCTGATTTATAGTGTACTGGAAATATAAATCAACATATCAAAACCGTGGCTAGTCTGAAGATAAGATTAGACTTTGAAGTTTCAATTGAACTTGATTTTAAATTTAAAATGATTTGATTTTATATATTTAATTAGAATAAAAATTATCTTGAATCAGTTGCCTCATCTCAACACATACTTGCTTTTTAAAATCTTAAAATAAATTCATACTCATCACTATATTTAATTTTTAATTTTTATTTTTTTTTTTGTAATCCACCATTTTGAATACCGAGACATTTTTTTTTGGGAGATAAATAAATAAAGTGAAAATTCTAAACATTTTAAATTCGCAATTTAAATGTTCCAAAATTAAAGAGAATACTTTCAAACGTATTTTCGAATTTCCCAATTCAAATACAGATTCAAAAATTCAAAGTCCCAAAATATAATTAGATTTTCAATTATTAAAAATTGTCCATTTGTTTTAAACTCTCCGCATGCAATTAAATCAATCAACGCTTCTGTTTCTGTTAATCTATCTCTTGAATATTGTCGAGAGTCGAGTGTGTCTATCGTCTTAGGCTCAGGTCTACGAGACCAAAAAATATTTGTAGAATGAGATTTAATTGAGTTTTCACGTAATATATTAGATAACAATAAAAAAATAGTAATTCATGAGATTATCATTATATTAATTTTAAATTTGTTGTAAATATAAGGATTTTAACCATATCTATTAAACCAATATTTTTATTTTCAATAATTTTATTCGTAAAGTATTCGGTTTTAATCTGAAAATTTCGGTTAAACCGAATTAACCGAATTAATATATATTACTTTAAATTGTATATGGGCATTAAAAATAGAAGCTCATTCATTCAATGATTTTATTTTCAATATTTTTATTAGTTATTGATATTTTTTGTTCAATGTTTCTTGTTATTTATAAGTTCTCAGTTGTTTTTTTTTTTGTTAAAATTCGCATTTTTTTTCAAATCGGTTCGGTTAATTCGATTTCTATGAATTTTTCGATCGGTTCGGTTATTCGAAAATGAAATCGGTTAAATCGATTATAAGTCTATTTGATTCGATCGGTAACCGAATAGACTGAATGTACACTCCTATATATATCCTCTTCATTTTTTATTTTATACTACTATTAATATACACGTGTTTATTGTTGAGTTTTTCTGATTTGACATAGTCTCTAAGACTAAAATATTAGATTAAAAGGGAAAAAATAATATCACATAAGCTTCCGTCATCAAATATGGAATTAACTAATATCTTCAAGATAACAACTCAATTAAAAAATACTAATAAAAAAATAAAAACCGACTACTTTACGAACCTCCCAATTGACATAAAATTATTTATGAGTAAGTCTCTTGTGAGACGATCTAACGAATCTTTATCTGTAAGACGGATCAACCTTACCGATATTTACAATAAAAAGTAATACTCTTAGCATAAAAAGTAATACTTTTTCATAGATAACCAAAATAAGATATCAATATCACAAAATACGACCCGTGAGACCGTCTCACACAAGTTTTTGTTATTATTTTAATATGATCTTTGTCAGACGATTTCACAAATTTTTATCAATGAGACGGTTTGATTCGTTCATAACCATCCTAAAAAAAATATCTTACATATAAAAAATACTTTTCCATGAGTTAGGTTTATGTTGAAAATCCGTTTCACACAATAGATTTGAAATATGATATAATGATAGTTTTTGTGCAACCTAACATAAACTAAACCCCAAAAAAAAAAAAAAAAACACCATCAAAATAAAAAATCGAGTACTTTAAGAAGTTAAGTGATGACGTAAAATTCTAAAAAAAAATGGTTACAATTCACGCTCATTATACGTGGCTACATCAATTATATATGTTAAAAGTATTCATCCGACAACATACTATAAAATTTATATATTATTATAGCATAGGTTTGTCCACTAATTGGGAAAAAAGAAGCAGCTGAAATCAACACAAAATAATTTAAAAAAAAACATTTGGTGAAGGGTTTTGTAAAAAAATATCGAATAAAATAATTAAATAATACGTAACATGTCACGGTTTCATTTTCCAACATTAATTTATTACCATAAATTGACCCCACTCGCCCATTCTTCCCCTAATCCTATAATGACAATAAAGTTTATTGTCTCTCTCCATATTTGAAGATCATCAAATATCAACCATGATTCATGTTTGACAAAAAAGTTCGTGTGAAACAGTTTTATTGTACATATTTTGCGAGATAGATATTTTATTTGGGTCATCCATGAAAAAATATTATTTTTTATGCTAAGAATATTACTTTTTATTGTGAATATTGGTACAGCTGACTCGTCTCACAGATAAAGATTCGTGAGGCCGTCTAACAAGATACTTACTCTTCGTGTTAAATCACGGGATATGGATAAATACTTATATTCAAATTCAAATCCGATTCTAAATTTGAATATTTGAATCGATGTTAAACTTGGTTTGTTTATTTCGAACTTGAGGATTGAACGGCTCAAATATGTGATATTAATTGATTTGAAATATATAATGAAGAGCGATGAGTAAAATAAACGAAACTTATGTTAAACCAATAAAAATAAAGTCACCATCTTTAGGGGGTGTAATAATATAAGAAAATTACGATTTTTTATATATTCACGTTCATTTATATATTAATGTTAATATTATTACGTTAATTAAAGGGAAAAAATATTTTTATTATTTTTTAAAAAAAGGGTAATTCAACCGAAAAGGTTAAAAAGGAAGAGCCACAGCCTGTCCTGTCGTGAAGAGCTCATTTCGATTACCTCGAACGCACTGGAATATATGTCTTCCGTCTTCTAAATATGAAAATCCAGATATGACGTCATCACCGGCCCCTACCAATCATCGACACTGGAATCCTCCCGTCCTGAGAGCCGCATTGAACCGGGCTACGATCCGTAGTGATTTAATTGGCATCGTTTCTCACTGCGTACCGTCGTAATTCCTTTAACTGCCATGAGGTCCAGCCTTTTCAGCCGTCGGACTATAAGGCAGGGAGCGGTTTTAGCAGTTGGATCGTCGAAGATAAAGTTACTGCTAGCATGTTGTGTTATTCTCTCGTTTATCGCGTTTTCATGGCGTACGGCGTCATTTATGGGATGGGAGCACAACGATGCCGCTCTGTACCATTCCTCCTTAACCCAGTCAGTATTCTCAGAGTCCTGCGATTATTATATTGGAGCGTGCAGATTTATGTGATTTTTCCTTAAGTTTTTCGTTAATTTGGTTGAGATGAAGTTGCTATGATGGGTGTTCAGTCGTTGGATTGGGGTAGTAAATGTTGTGAGATCTCATTATTTTACTTTACGTTATTGACAATTAAACCCATATATATTCTACGTTTGCAAGAACAAAGGAATGGCAAGAAATTGTCCAAGAAACAACCCAATTTGATGTCAGGGTTTTTTCTCTATATTTTTTGTTGCACAAAGCATTTGCTTTCATGTCGTCTGCTATATGCAAATTGCAGAGCTCTTATATACGCGACTACCTGAGACACTTCACTTATTTGTTGGTAGTCTTACCAAGGAAGAGTTAGTTAGGAATGGTCTTTTAATGAATGAAGCGAGATGAGTCTTTTTAGAATGAGGAAGAGCTGGTCAAAGAGTATTTCTTTGTTTGTTGTAAATGCTTGGTAACTAGAGTTATGACAACCAATAAAATCATTATATTTCCATGTCATTGTTTTAGGATCATATTATCATCTGTTGCTATTATACGTCTGTGTTGTTCTTTTTCAACAAATTTTAATAATCATTCAACTCAGTCGACATGATTTTATTTACTTTGACTCGGAAGCATAGTGGTCAAGCATTTTTTTCTTGGATTTTTCAGTGGTTTATTCAGGAATTTGAGATGACTGTATATACGATATTAAATGCAACTATTGTAATTGGCCACCTCATGCTAATTCAGATGTAATCCGTTGTATAGGAAAGGATATACCATATTGATGAACACATGGAAAAGAAATGATCTTCTGAAGCAGTCCATATCTCATTATGCATCATGTCCTGGGCTTGATTCCGTCCATATAGTGTGGAGTGAGCCTGACCTTCCTTCGGATTCTCTTGTCAATTTTCTTACTCATGTGGTCAAGCAGAATTCAAAAGGTGGTCGAGAAATTGAGTTGAAGTTCGATATAAATGTAGAAGACAGTTTGAACAACAGATTTAAAGAAATCAAGGATTTGAAGTCCGATGTGGTTTTTTCCATTGATGATGATATTATATTCCCTTGCACAACAGTAGAATTTGCTTTCAGGACCTGGCAAATTGCACCAGACACAATGGTGGGATTTGTGCCTCGCATTCATTGGGTCGATAAATCGGTTCGTGCTTTTACTATGTGCTTCGTTTGTTAATTGCAACAACGTAAGGTTAGGTAAAATAAACCAACAAAATATACCACTCTGAAGCTTATACTTTTTCCACAAGGGGTTATATTTTTAAGCCTTTGCACTGCTAACTTCATTTCCTTTATTTGAATTCTCCATATTTCATCCGCTTGTTGTAAGTTGGAAGATCGTTTAGTGGCGTTCCAATGATCAAGTCTGCATGTTCATTCAGTTTTCTTATACATTTCCAGTTTACAGTGATGTAAAGATTGAGCAGTATACCCATGTAATCACATTGTTCATATGATAACAGGTTTTTAATCTCGTATAAGAGTATTTTTTTTCTTTTCTGCACGCTAACAATTCTTGATCAGTGCATCTGTGTAAGCCCACTTCACCAGAGCTCAAATTGATATGTAAATTTCTCTGCTGCATGGGATCACCCCCTATCATTTGGTTGTAGAAAATGTTACTAAAAATGTCTGAAGAGTTACTTTAGATCATGTTTTGAGCAGCACTTTCAACTGATCTTTTTCTTTGTCACAGAGAGGTGATCAGGACACTTATATTTACAGTGGATGGTGGTCTGTTTGGTGGACTGGGACATACAGTATGATTCTCTCAAAGGCCGCCTTCTTGCATAAGAAATATCTAAACATGTATACTTACGAGATGCCTTCTTCCATTCGAGAATTTGTTACCAAGTACAGGTTCTTATCAAACTAAAATTATTTTCAGGCTTTCTTCAGGTTGCGTACGGGGAGGAGGGTTTGAAATCAATGGATTTCGATTATAGTTTTATTATTTATAGTGAAATAATTGATCAAATCTTAAATTTATATCTTCTTTGTTAACACATTATCAGTACAAAGTATGATGTATTTCAAATGACACCATAATTGAGGGAACTTGAAATCTATCGTAACTAACATGAAATACTATATAAATATGTTATGGTGAATTTGAAGTTATGGTTTTACTTTTCTCTAAACAATAGAAATACATACAAAATCCATAAATTTGAATTCATCTATCCAAACGCAACCTCAGTTTCTCCTTTTGCAAATCTGAAAGCATCTAATCAATGTGTATGGATCTATTAGAAATTGTGAAGATATTGCAATGTCTTTCCTCGTTGCAAATGCTACTCGTGCTCCGCCTATTTGGGCGAAAGGTAATTTTTAATTTTTTTGCTCAGTCTTCTTTCTACCTGAAAGCGTTAGTTCATTCCTTTTTAAAATGGTGTGCTTAAGGTTTAGATTTGTTATTTGGCCTTTAACTGTTATAGGTTTGGATTGAAATACTTCGTCGGCTTGTTTATATTCCACTTTTTTTATTCAGTTATTTCCCAGCCTGTTCTTTTTGTGGTTATGGTCTTACGGAGCTTTAACTGTTATATAAGATGATTCTCCTTTGTGTGGTCAATATACAACCACATATTCGGGAAGGAGTATGATTTCCCATAATGTTTTTTTTTTTTTTCCTTTTTTGCATGAAATCCTACTTAAAGTTGCAATTCCAAGAATAACAATTACTCCAAGTGCTTAACCTCATGTCTAAAAACAACCAATGCAACTTTCATTTCTTGGGTTTCTCCAACATCTTGGTGATTGGGAAACAGAATCTCATGAAGTTTCACGTCACTTAGAACAGTGTAACAAGTCTGGGAAAATCGCATATTAATGTTCCCCACCTCATGCTATAATTTAGGTAAAATGCATGAGATTGGCTCCACTGGGATTAGTAGCTTGGGAGGCCATAATTCAAGAAGATCACATTGCCTCAATCGTTTCTCGGTTGAGTATGGAGGAATGCCTTTGGTATCCACTTCAGTCAAGGCCATCGATAGCCGTGTTAGCTGGTTTTGGTGACGATGATGTCGATAACCTCACCATTTTCCACATAGGATAGTCTTATTCCACGCCTTATTAGTTATTCATTTAGTGGTATGAACAGAATGTACCACATTTACTTGGTATAATTAGTGCAGTTTTCGTAGATTAATTTTACTTTTAAATAGAGTACGAATATCGGTTCCTTTAAATGATGTAATATATTCAATACTCAATTAATTAGTTGGCGGACATTCACATATTTTTATTTTGAATTCATACAATCGAACATGTTATTTTAAAACATGAAGAGAGAGTCTCCTAAAATAGAGCGACATCTCACCGCTCTTATCTTTATCAAAGAAGGTTAATGTCTTCGATTTCGCGCGGTAAAAATGAAAACAGTAGTAAGTTTACTAAAATATAAAACGGGTGATTTAAATTCCAACTATACAACACTTTGCTCACAAGAATTTGAAAACAATGTTTCTTTTATCATGAACTCGGAACAATGGGCCGTGGAATTAAGTTGATATACGATAATATTTACGCTGGTTTACGTATTTGTCTAAAGGAGTAGAACTGTGTTTAGCCTGCTCACCCAAATCCAAGAAGTGGATTTGGATGTGGATGAAAGCCATTACATCTTTCTTTGCGCATATGCGAAACTGATTCACTTACCCAATGCTATATTTGAGAACCCAAGTGGTGTGAAACGAACCACTACTTCGATGTTGGCCATTTGCAAATTTATTTAAATTTTTAGTTTCTTTTACAAGAGTAATACATTAGTCTCTACAAGATTTGGTCAGGTAAATCGCTAACAGGATAACAGGTTTCTTCGCCACCAGTACTCCACAAGAAATTAGCATACCTCGAAGCGTAATAAGAGTTATCAGGCTCAGCAGCCAAAGCTTGTAAAAACCTTTCTTCCGCTTCCCACAAATCCCTTCGCACCATCCACAAGAAGTTCGCATACAGGCTCAGGGCCTCTGCGTCCGGTGGCATTACTTGTACTGCCCGCTTGTAACATTCCTCCGCCCTATGTAGCACAATGATGGAAAATCAGTTTGAAATATTAAGTCGACAAATACATGTAATACGCATTTGTGACACATGCAAGTTCAGAGACAGTTTCAATACAGGATATCATATTTTTTTGTCAAAAACGACCAAGGGATTTTCAAGATTACCTGTCATAATCATGAGCAACGAGCTGCAAGAACTGCCCATAATTGCAGAGCAAAAGAGGGTTGTTAGGTTCACGAGACAAGTTCATCTGGTATAGAAGATCAGTCCTATGATATACTTCATTGCCATCCGACTCCACGTTTAGTGACACTGGCGAGATGAAGCTTTGGATATTTTCGTGATCGATAACCTCTCCCTCAAATTCTTGCATTTGTGTTGCTTCATTTCCATTGACAGTTCCTCCACCAAGTTGAGAGATTGAAATTGATGGTACTGATAAGTCAATCTCTTCATCACACTTCAATGCTCCAGATGGCAAAATCCCTGTTCTAGAAGCAGAAAAGATTCCAAAATTCGCTACAAGGATCATAATATGGATCATCAAAGACGGTGCGTTTGAAAAAACTTGTTGAAACAGCCATGCAAATGATGAATGCATTTCTTTCTGAACTTTAGCGATTTCTAGATCTCCATGGCACAGAGATCCTCTCATATGCAAGGCATAGCTCTGAAGTTCGCCTATGATGAAAACCATAGAAGAAAAAGCTGCCTTCACCGAGCAATAATCAGAACCTTTACATTCAGTAAAATCTTTAAAACCCCCTTCACATTGTATTTTCTTCTTTATCATCCTCAATGACAACGGGATATCAAAACACTTGGCTTTTTGTTCAATACTTGCTCGAATAACAGTCTGGCGATCTGGCCAATCTGGGACTTCTGGCTTGATCCCAAGCATCATGGGTTCCAAGAAATCAAATCGCGAATTCAAGAATGAATCTTGATCACCTTTTGTCTTGGGTATGGCGCGAGGAAATCTGTCCACATGCCCCTCACTCTCTGATAAGCCGAAACTTTTAGTTAATCCTTGGATATGATGGGATGATTCCTCATCATACATTTTGTCAAAACCCGAAAAAGAACATTGAAGGGTGCTATCTCTGCAAGCTTTCTTGTTCGAAGCTTGAGACTTCAGGGGGTTTCTAAACACAAATGGATGGGTAAGAGCAATGGTGGGGACTGTTCGATCCCTTCCATCCTTTTTCGAGTTTGTAGAGGAAAAACGAGGAATTGGGAAAAAAGGAGCACACGCTTGAAGTGTATGAAGTGAAAATTCTACGCTAGCAGGCACAACTTTAAGCCTCATTAATGGGCTAATCAAGAAAAGGTGACACTAAAGTGCAAGTGAAGTGGCAGAACAGAAAGAAAAAGGGTACTTATACTTAAAATAAGATGTAAAAACGCTTTCGTAATAGCGGAAAACAAGAGATGGCAGATAAATCTTGTGAGTTCAGGAATCCGAACTCGATCTTGCAAAAGAAGAGTAGCTCAGAATTTGGTTTGGATACCTTAAATGCAATCAAAACCTGCGACATACAAATGTACACAAGACAGTAAATTACACAGATAAAAGTCTCTTCCCCCCACACCACAAACTTGCTTACATATATATATCAAAAGCTTCAAACTTTATCTTGCTGATGCAAATATCGAAACCACAATAAATATTAAAAGAAAAAATAACATAACTTCTATCACTATAACATATTAAAGTGTGCAACTGTTGCTGATACAAGTAATCGTACGCAAATTTGATAACCAAAAGATAAACGGTAAAGATGGTGGGTGGTAAACTAGCTAATCAAGAGGCCAAACCAGAAAAAAAACTTCAGGAATTCAGTCTAAACAATTAATGCTTCTGCTAAAAGGGTTCCATAAACTCACCATGGTCTGTTTGATTTCATTGGGAAAAAATTCAGAAAGTGTAGATTTTGCTGTAATTTCTTGATTCAGTCAACAGATAAGATGAGAAATCGAGGAAAAGAATGGATAGACACAAAAGATAATATTTTGTAAGAGCAAAATCACACTTTTAGGAACAGTGGGAGTTGACAGATTATGGGAACCAATCTACTGGTTGGAGAGAGAGAACCGAAAACGTTACGATCACATGTGGGGCTGCCGCCACGGCCATTGCCTTGAATGGCAACAAAAACGAATAAACGAATGCAGCTCAAACTTCAATGGACCATCGACTACGGAATAGGTACAACCTGGCAGTCTTCGTGAATGATCCCGAATGCGCGAGATTCGATCTGGTGCGTGGTCCAATTTCTTGACTCCCGATCCATTCTCTGACTTGTCACAAGATGCAGACTTATATTAAAATATAAAAGTATTTATAAACTTGAATTTCGAAATTTAGATAAAAATGAAGTCTTACTTTCCATCGATATGCAAAAAAAAAAAAAAAAAATTAAAAATAAACTTTAAAAAAATATGTATAAATTGATATCCCTTCTCCGTCAAATTCTTAAATGGTCCTTTCCTCACTTCCAGTAATTGGATACTTGCAGCCTTGAAAAATTACTAAAAAACAAAAATTATAAAAAAAATCTCGTGACCTTACGACCTAAATTGGAAGCAAAAAAAATCTCCATTTATTAGATACGTTACTATTATTTTATTATTTGTGGGAAAGGGCGGTCCAATTGGTCTGATAACGTGTCCCCGAACATATGGTTTGATGGATTTAAGACATGTGTAATTTTATCTAATAATCCCACGTGGCTTTTGTCTTTTCCTTTTGCTAACTGTAATCCATACCTCCACAAGTCAAATATGTCGGTTTATTTTAATTTATTGAACTGTCAAATATCAGTAAAATATATTTTTAAATTTCATTTTTTTGCGAATTATATGTACATGCAAACGACTGACCAATAATCAATTGATAGTGTATATTTATGTTTCTTTTTTCTTTTTTTTTTGGAATAAATACTTTAATCTAGACTTGCATATTTATATTTTCAAACACTATCAAAAAATTAATCAGTGAACCTATACTTTTCATTTAAAAAAAAAACCAGTTTTTAATGTTCTTTTAACCCCAAATTTGACTTAATTCAATTTATAAAATCATCAAAGCTAGCTAATGCTGAATACCGAATGCGATTATATAATTCTTAAAAAATGAATATAATATTATGGTATATAAATGAAATATTTCTAAACACTATCATCCAAAATAAATATTTTTATCTAATTAAAAATTATCTTTAACTTTCATTTAAATAAATGGAGAGAAAAATGTATTTCTTAAAAAGGTATTTTGTTATTTTATTAAAAAAAATAGTATAAAAAGTACTTATTTATCGAAAAATTACTTATTTATCGAAGATTTCCCACGTTTTAACTTAATCACTACTATAAAAGTATAATATTTTACAAATACTCCCTAAATAATAATAATTTTTTCGATCAAAGCTTAAAGATTTTAAGAACTAGAATTCCAGAATTTGAAGCAAGGATTCTTCACATCCTGCTATTGGTAAACATGACAAAGTGAACTGAATATCTTGAACAAGTCTCCCCGAAAATTAAGCTGTCCAACTGCTGATCTGTGCGGCTTGAAACTCTCTCAAAAGTTGCATAGACTGAAGGTAGAGGTTCAGGTCCAATCCATCCACATTTCTGCCAACTCGAGCTTTCAGAATTGCCTAGAAAAAAATACTAATCCTGTAAAACAATTTGTTAAGATGTGAAGCATGATGGCAACAGGTGAAGTGCACCAATGGAGGAAGAAATCAATGTACAGGTAGGAGATATTAAATGTTTAAGATTTCTAAGAACCTTGGGAGGGGGAGCAGAAAAAAATTTAAGCTATATGTTACAAGACAAGTATAAATATATAAAGAAAAATGTAATATGGATGGCATGAGTGACGGCTGATCTTGCTAGACCCTCTCGCTCTGCCGCTGCCAAGATGCAAGTTATCCTTGCTTAAACTTCATTAAAATCTAATTAAATTCATTACCTCATTACTGGGTTCAATATGAAGTTCTCCAATAAATTGATAGAGAGAACCAGGTCGAAGATTGAGGTTCAAGCGCTGAGTATCAACTTTTAAGCTAGCATTTCCATCAGTTACTACAGCCACTGCGGTTTCCAAAGTATATTCTTGCAACCTAGGAGGGGAAAATACACTCGATATTCTTAATGATAATGAAAAGTAGGCTACAGCAACATAACTGAGTTTCAAAATAAGTAAGAATCAAGAGCTAGCCGGTTTGCAAAATATATTGTAGCTCAAATATTTTAGTCCGTATATCAACCCAGACACCACATTTGGATTGCTCCTCTAGTAGTGATGGTTACTCACCCTTGACATTAGTGTCACACGAATTAACCTACAACTCATGAAAATCGAACACTAGTCCATGGCCCTGATACAAATCGTAATGGCAAGCACTTATAATTAATGATAATGACGCATCTCAAGTCTTCTAAATCGTACATCAATCTGCATAAACTTTTCTTGGGAAGAGTCAAAAATTACTTCAGGTGAATGCCGCAACAAGAAAAGATTGGCTCATTTCATGTTAACAGCTCATCGTTTTTCTATTTTGACCAACTGCAGTAATAGTCCCCTGGACTCGGAAAGTAATAACGAAAATGGCTAACCCAATAGCCATCTTGTACACGTCCTTGAGGGTAACATTCATGACAATCATAGCTAGTTTATCCTGAGGAGAGTAAAGTATGGCTCTTTTCTTAATGTTTGAAACATCATGTTTCAATCATTGTCCTAGAAGGATAATAATTGCTCTTCGGTAGGAAGGCTGACTAGATCAATCATGAAAGATTCATTTGGGAAATCCATCAATTTTTTTCTAACTTTACAATGAAGGAAAACCAGACTACACGTTTGAGAAGATATAAAACTGACGCTAACTAGTAGCTAGAATAGTCTAAAACTGGACCATATGTAATGCATTGTTCGCAAAGTGCGCCTATAATGTTTTCTTCCACAAACCACAGAAGCCACCTCATTATTCATATCGTTGGCTTAAATCATGCAACAAGCTATATTTGTAAGCATAGAGCATAAAAAACAAAAGGTCAATGAGCAAACTGAATAGACATTTCAGAGCACACTCATAGAGCTTGTCAACCGTATAAAACTGTTGACACCCGATGTTCCAGGAGCTCAAAGATTTCAAGAAAGTCGTAATGAAGATGATATCAGAGCCACGAGATTACAAATTCAAAAGTTATGATACATAATTTACATTGTGTATCAGAGCCATGATCGAAATCAAACCATGTATGTGGAATCCTCGGATACTTAAAATGAAGGAGGTGAAGACTATCAGTAAATCCACGATGAAAGGTAGGTACTCCAAGTATTTCACATAAAACGTGCGCTCCCAACGCATTGGAGAGGAGTGGCTCGAGGATGGGCGGATGGGATTGAGGAGATGCCGGACCATGAGAAGAATGATGGTGCTTCGTTTGAAATGAAGATTATTGAAAATTCAACCAAAGTCTCACATTGAAAATACATGAAGAAGATCATGAGATAATAAGATGAAAAAACATCTTCATTATTACGAGTCCTTTTGACTAAAGTCCAAAAGATCACGAGATAATAAGATGAAAAAACTTCTTCATTGTTACGAGTCCTTTTTGACTAAAGTCCAAAAACCAATCCACAGGAGTTTATGCTCAAAGCGGGCAATACAATATTGATACCCCCTGTAAAGGTCCGGGTTAATGGTGACCCATTTCCGGGTTAATGATGACCCGGGTTATCGGTTGAATAGCCCGGATCAGAAGCCAACTGCCCGGGTACTTTTCCTCCACCCGGTTTCTCATACAGGTACCCAGGTAACCAACTACACAGGCCACCTCGAGAATTGCACCACACTCGAGTGTGATCGATACAGGCAGTCTAATCCGTCAGAACCACTTGGGTTTGGAGTGTCCAAGAAGTCATCAGAAGCTAGTATGATAAACCGACTTAGTAGGTGGTGTGATAATCGAGGTAACTACCCATTCTTCCACTATAAATAGCAGGTATTAAAGTCATTTAATGATTCTGAGATCTTTGAACTAAAAACACTTACATATTTCCCCTCAAATATTGTTTGTGTTCATCTAAAAACCTGCTGACTTAAGCATCGGAGTGGTCACGTCGGACATCCCTCCGGCGCCCATTCACGAGTTACTTTCTTGTTTGCAGGTGTTGATCCAAGCCATTATCTTCACTCAAATTCCCAAACATTATAAATTATTGATTGGGTCCGTTGGAGCCCCGTACCCGGCTCACCCATTTTAACGAGATCACATCATTGGCGCCGTCTGTGGGAAATCACTGAGTTCGAGACGTTGATATGGCTCGTACGAGAAGAACCAACCAGGGTGATTCTCACGCCCAGGGTGATGGGGGACAAACTTCAAGACAAGCTGATGTTAATAACATTGGAACAAACCTCATTACCCTGACCCCTGAAGAGTTAAAGAAAATGATGGCCGATGCCGTTGTGCTAGCTATGGCCAGGAAGGAGGTCTCTCACCCTGTCACACCACCCGGTGATAAACAGGGACATGATCAGGGATTTGAGCAGGAGCAGGAGCAGGGGCAGGGAAGGAGGGATAACGAGATGGTAGGAGAAGACGAGGGATCCAGCGCTGGGTCCAAATCTCCTACCGTGGCAGAGGAATTGTTGGAATTAAGGCAGAAGATGAAGGTCTTGGAAGGACAGTTGGAAAGACGGAGCGTTGCCCGGGCAGTCCCGAGAGGATGCCCGTTTTCTGATATCATCGTCCGGGAGCCTCTTCCTAGAAATTTCAAATCTGCGAAGGTGAAAGACTATGATGGCAATGCAGACCCGGAGGAACACCTGGCCAGGTTTGAAAATATGGCCATGTTGCACTGTTACACTGATAGAATCAAGTGCAAAGTGTTCCTAACAACACTGGTGGATTCAGCTCAGAGGTGGTTCGAAGGCTTGGCTTCCCAAAGTATCAGTTCCTTTGGAGACTTCCAGAAGGTGTTTTTACACCATTTTAGCAGCAGTAAAAAGTACAAAAAGACTGCTTTTAGTCTCTTTGAAGTTAAGCAGAACCCAGAAGAGAGTTTAAGGGCCTATATCAGAAGATTCAACAGAGTGGCCCTAGACGTCCCTACTTGCGCCACTGAAACAAAGACTACTGCATTCACCCAGGGTTTGAGAGAGGGTGAGTTCTTCAAGTCACTGACTAAGAAGGTGCCGGGAGATTTCGAGGATCTATTGTCGCGAGCAGAAAAATATATCAATATGGTGGAGGCCCAGAAACAGAAGAGGGAGGCTGTGAGAAAGGAAAAAGGAGACCGGATGTCTAAGCCCGAGGAGAGGGGACAGAAAAGAGGCAATACAGGGCACTTTTCTCACCACGTGCCTCTGAAAATTGCTCGGGAGAGGGAAGTGCAGGAGTGCAGCAGAGATTTGGCCCCGGATCATCAGTTATCCCGGCCAGAAAAGAGTGGATTTTGCTCTTTTCACAAAGTATGCCACCATAACACTGAAAACTGCAAGGCACTAAAGGGGAATTATGTCTCACCCTCCATCCCGGGACCCAGTAACAATAGCCAGAGGCCGAGAGTGCCACCTTGGACATCTCGGCCACCAGGATCCAGCGCTCGAGGAGGAAGTGTGAGGAATATCCCGAGGATTGAGCCCAGTAGAAGAAGGGAGCCTGAGCCCGAGAGAAAAAAGAATTCGCCCCCTGCCACAGGAATGATCAAAATGATATTAGGAGGCTCTACTGATGGAGACTCTAACCGGGCAAGGAAGGGGAGAAGCAGGAGGGAATGTTTGGAGGTAGAGGGAGAAAGAAGGAATGAGGCGATCATTAGTTTTGGCCCGGAAGATTTGAGAGGGGTGAATCTGCCCCATAACGACGCCCTGGTGATCCAAGCCCGAGTGGCGAATTATGATATTCTACGGGTCTTTGTGGACTCAGGCAGGTCTGTAAATGTAATTTTTAAAGATGTCTTTGTACAGATGGATTTGCAAGGCTACCACCTAGAGGCTGTGGAGACTGCCTTCTTTGGTTTTGCTGGCCATATGGTTTACCCGGAAGGGGAGATCATGTTGCCATTAACCTTGGGTTCTCAGGATCTTAAGAGGACGGTGATGACTTCATTCACAGTAGTGGATTCCCCGTCATCATATAATATCATTTTGGGGAGACCGGCTATGAACGAATTGAGAGCCGTAGCATCCACATACCACCAAAAGATAAAATTTCCAGTAGGAGCTCGGGTGGGAGAAGTCCGAGGAGATCAACCATCATCTCGGAAATGCTATGTGGAGGCAGTCCGGGCTGATCAGAGTAGAACAAGGAAGGAAGGGAAGAAGGCAAGGGTGGACGGGGAAAGAACGATGGGGAGAGGAGAGGTGCATTTTGTGGCAGAAGAAGAACAAGAAGTAATAGAAATCGGACCAGGCCAGCAAATCCGGGTGGCCCGAGATCTCAGTATATCCACTCGGGTCAGTCTGATTCATTGTTTAAAAACTAGTATTCGTGTGTTTGCTTGGTCCCAACAGGAGTTGACAGGGATTTCTCCCTTGATAGCAGAACATCAATTGAACATCCTCCCAGGATCTCACCCAGTAAAACAAAAAAAGAGGCACTTTGGCCCTGAAAAGGACAAAGTGATTGACGCGCAAATTAAGGAGCTTCTGAAAGCTGGCCACATTCGGGAAATTCAATTCCCCACATGGCTTTCGAATGTGGTCTTGGTACCCAAATCTACCGGGAGGTGGCGCATGTGTGTAGACTCCCGCGATCTCAACAAGGCGTGCCCCAAAGATCATTATCCTCTGCCCAGGATTGATCAGCTGGTGGATTCCACCTCGGGCTATGAATTGCTAAGTTTCATGGACGCATACCAGGGGTACCATCAAATCCCCCTGGCTAAAAAAGATCAAGACAAAGCCAGCTTCATCACCTCAGGAGGTACATTTTGTTATATTGTAATGCCTTTCGGGTTGAAGAATGCAGGGGCTACTTACCAGCGTCTGATGGATAAAGTCTTTGAGAAGCAGCTGGAACGGAATGTGGAAGTCTATGTGGATGATATTCTATCCAAATCTCAGGAGGGTGCCAGCTTTATTAGTGATCTAGAAGAAACTTTTGCGACTCTCATGCATTATGGAATCAAGCTTAATCCTGCCAAGTGTATTTTTGGCGTGAAGAGTGGCAAATTCTTGGGATTCATTGTGACAGACCGAGGGATCGAGGTGAATCAAGAGAAAGTCAAATCTGTGCTAAGTATGCCATCTCCCCGATCTGTCAAGGAGGTACAAAAGCTAACTGGGAGAATTGCTTCCCTTTCCAGATTTATTTCCCGATCAGCACACCGGAGTTATCCTTTTTTCCAAGTCTTAAGGAAGGCCCAGCAATTCGGATGGGATGAGAAATGTGAACAGGCTTCCAGGACTTGAAAATTCATCTTGCCGGGCTCCCGGTGTTGGTGAAACCATAACCTGGAGAAAAATCATATGTCTACATGTCCACTACAGAGTATGCTGTCAGCTCTGTTCTAATAAAAGAGGAAGGAACTGATCAAAAACCTGTCTATTATGTCAGCTATACTCTGAGGGGGCCCGAGCTCCGGTATAGCGAAGTGGAGAAAATTGCTTTGGCCCTGGTCATGACCGCCCGGAAGCTAAGACCTTACTTTCTGTCACATTAGGTTATTGTTCTTACCAATAGTCCTCTGGGTAGGATCATGACTCACTCTGAAGTATCCGGGCGAATGATAAAATGGACAGTAGAGTTGGGGGAATATGACATCGAGTACAAGCCCCGAGTGGCCATTAAAGCGCAGGCTTTGTCAGATTTCTTATCTGAAATGATCCAGCCCAGCAAAGAGGAGTTATGGAAAGTGTCAGTGGATGGGGCATCTAGCCTGGTGGGGTGCGGAGTAGGGGTGGTGTTAGTGTCTCCCCTGGGAGAAAAGGTCAAATTAGCATTAAGAATTGATTCCCGGATAACCAACAATGAAGCTGAGTATGAGGCTGTTCTTGCAGGTATTCGAGCTGCCCGGGAAGTTGGAGCTTCTCGGATTATTCTATATTCTGATTCACAGCTCATCACTCAACAAATAAAGGGCATTTATGAGGCTAAGGATGACAGGATGCTTAAATATTTACAGCTCATTCGAGCCCAAGCAGAAAGCTTCATGGATTGGAGTATTGAACAAATACTCCTGGAAGAAAACAGTGAGGTAGACGCTTTGGCTAAAATGGCTGCTTCTTTATCAGAAGTTAATACCCGGGAGGTGCTGCATATTACTCGGCTGGTTCTCTCTACGGAGGAAGAAGCATCACCCCTGCCTGAAGATTCATGGATGACACCGCTGATCGCGTACGTTACGAACCATGAGCTCCCTGAGGATAAAGCCCGAGCTCAGAAGATCAAAAGACAAGCTCCCAGGTTTGTTCTCTTAAATAAAATTTTGTACAGAAGATCATTCCAAGGACCGCTTTTGAAGTGTTTAAATGAAAAAGAGGTGGATTATGTTCTCCGAGAGATTCATGAGGGGTGTTGTGCCGAGCACCTCGGAGGAATGTCTTTAACTCGAAAAACAATGCTTGCTGGATTCTGGTGGCCCACCTTAAAACAAGATTCTGCTCGTTTGGTCCAGATTTGTGAGGGCTGTCAGCATCATTCAAATTTCAGCTACAGCCCGGCCACTCTCATGAAGCCTATTTGGGCATCCTGCCCTTTTGATCAATGGGGCATGGATATTGTGGGTCCTTTTCCGGTTGCCCGGGCTCAGAAAAAATTCTTACTAGTAGCTGTTGACTACTTTTCCAAGTGGGTTGAAGCTGAGCCTTTAGCAAAAATCACCGAGCAGGAAGTATTGAAATTCTTGTGGAAGAACATTGTGTGCCGGTTCGGTGTGCCCAGGAGAATAATCTCGGACAATGGAAAACAATTTCAAGGTAAAGGAATTACGTCATGGTGCCAGGAAATGAAAATCACTCAATCTTTTACCTCTGTTGCATATCCTCAAGCCAATGGTCAAACAGAAGTTGTCAATAGAATCATTGTGCAAGCATTAAAAGCAAGACTTCAAGGTAAAGGAAAAAATTGGGTGGAGGAGTTACCTAGTGTTATATGGGCTTACAGAACTACTCCCCGGGCACCTACTCAAGAAACTCCCTTCAGTTTGGTATATGGTTCTGAAGCAGTTCTTCCAGTAGAGATCGGGCAGACTTCTTCCCGGATAGAATCTTACCCGGAGGACAATGACCAGAGCAGGGCCATGGAATTAGACTTAATAGAAGAAAAAAAGAACAGAGCATTTATTCGAATGGAGGCATACAGAAGTCGGGTGATGAAATCATATAACAAGAAGGTCCGCATCCGAGACTTCCAAGTTGGGGATTTAGTAATGAAAAAAGTCAACCCTGCTGGGGAAGTTGGGAAGCTGGAAGCCCGATGGGAAGGACCTTACAAAATCACTCGGAGAGTCAACTCGGGATCCTTTTATTTAGAAGATGCGCAGGGACGTCCCCTCAAAAGGCCTTGGAATGTGTTTAACTTAAAGAAGTACTATGCATAATAAATGTAATTGTTTGATGGAAGAAATCAATAAAAAAAATATTTTCTCAGAGTATTGCGTTTGTTATTATATCTCGGGAGCTGTTATGGCCCGGTTCTTAAAAAGCCCAGGGCACTACACCCTGGCTCGGGGCACCACACCTCGACCATTCCCAAGTCCCGGGACATGATCCCCGGCCCAATGCTCCGTACCTTGGTTCTTAAAAAGCCCAGGGCACTACACCCTGGCTCGGGGCACCACACCTCGACCATTCCCAAGTCCCGGGACATGATCCCCGGCCCAAGGCTCCGTACCTTGGTTCTTAAAAAGCCCAGGGCACTACACCCTGGCTCGGGGCACCACACCTCGACCATTCCCAAGTCCCGGGACATGATCCCCGGCCCAAGGCTCCGTACCTTGGTTCTTAAAAAGCCCAGGGCACTACACCCTGGCTCGGGGCACCACACCTCGACCATTCCCAAGTCCCGAGACATGATCCCCGGCCCAAGGCTCCGAATCTCGTTTCTTAAAAACTCATGGCTACACCCTGGTTTGTGGAATCCAAGAAACTCCTTTTGAGTTCAGGTTTAAATCTCTACATCTGGAGTATTAGTTAAGCAACTTATTTAACGTATGGACCGGGACCCCGGGTATTTGATTGAAATTACCGTTTTCTCGTACTAAGAAATAATCATTAGTTATTGCATTACCCGGGTTGCGGAAAAATTGTCAAAAACCATATGGAAAAAGGCACAGCGATGGAAAGAAATCAACATTTCCTTACAAAGTTCAAAGGCAAGAAATACAAAGAAAAAAATACAGAGTAAGTTACAAGCCTATTCTAAAGTCTGCTGCCCTGATGGTTCTCCGGATTCCCCGGGAGTCTTCTCAGCCTCTTTCTCGATAGCATCATCTTTGGGAAGGGAAGCAATGGCCTTATCAATATCGGGAAAACCCTCCTTATCTGTTGGAATCAGACCTATCTCCTCAAATTGCTCCTGGCATTTCTCAAAGCCAATCGTAAAGTATTTGTATGCCCTATCTTCAACAGTTGCCTGAATTCCGCCGATTGAAGGAAAATAGCCCTCCATTCTTCATGGGTCAGCTGAAGAAGTCTAAGCTTATCTTCAGCAATCTCGGCTCGATGTTGCTGGGCACTGGCCTCATCCTCGAGATAGCTAATCCGAGATGCCAGGAACGCAGTTTGCCTCTGAGAAGCCTCCTCCCAGGCTATGCTCTCATCACGAGAAAGTTGAGCCGCGGCCAGCTCTTGATTAGCTGCTTCCAAGGAAGCTTGGAGACTGGCAGTTGTCTCCTCGTGAAGCTTCTGAGCCCGGGCCATCTCTCCTTGGAGATGGTCATGAATATCATGAGCCGCCCGGGCTTGCTTACCCTTCTTGGTTGCCACCGCTGCCACCTCTTCAAAGGCCGAAACTAGCATCTGGGCAGCCTGGACAAGAAGGAATCTTAAAAAAGAAAAAAGGGGGAGGGAGAGAAAGGGAAAAGAAATAAAAGAATAAAGCTTACAGACAAAAGACGGTTGGACCCCTCCAAAAACCTCACACTAGAAGGAGTGCTTTTCAGGATAGCTATCTCAGCAGGGCTGAGCACCTTCTTGAAGCGCTTAACACCAACAGCGGAAGCTCCCTCGAAGAAGATGTTGGCTAGAGAAAGCTGGTCGGTTGGAGGGAGCTCTTGGCAAGGTTCTTCATTGGACTGGGTGGGGGAGGAGCAGGTGGAGCAGATCGGAAGGCGCCTTGGTCACCCTCGGGAGGGTCTTTGAGAATAACCAGCTTGGGTTCTGCAGTAGCTTTTCGTTTTCTCTGATTGATGGGAATGAGATCTTCAGATTCCTCCGAGTTCTCAGTCATCGCCCGGGAAGCGCCATCCTGGGGAGGTTCTTCCCGGGACACCTCAGCTCTCAAGGCTGCCGCTTCTGCATCCCGTTGTCTCTTTTCTTCCGCCGCTGCCCGGCGAGCCGCCATTTCCTTCTCTCGGGCTGCCTTCTCAGCTGCACGCCTTTTAGCAAAAGCTGCTTGCATCTCAAAGTTATCTGCATAGAGGAGTGACAGGGTTATGATACATTAAATAAACAGGACAAAGAAATAAGGAAGCACAGAAGATAAAGTATGTACCGGGTTGAGAGCCCGAGCCAGCCACCTCATCAATTACCCGGTCTATGGGGTCCTCAGCCCAGGAACTCAACCCGTAGGCCACTAAGTTCTCTTCTGAGATAAGGATGGAAGAGGAGTACTTGTGTCCCTCCACAAGGGTTTGACTCATGAGGAAAGGCTCCTCAAATTTGTAGGATGGAGGAAGGGAAGGTTGTTGGGGAAGGGAAGGGAGAAACCGGGTTAGACAGGGTAGAGGACCCGGGAGTTGGATGTAAAAAAATCTTCCTTTCCATCCCTTTTGAGAGGAAGGGATGTCATCAAGGAATCGGGTGTTTAGCCGGGATTTAAGGGAAAATGCATTATCCCCGAAATGGCAAGAAAAATAATAGTGAAGGATGATGTGGGTGATGAGAAGATTATTCATTTTAAAAAGGACATAGGCCGAGGCCATAATCCTGAAAGAATTGGGATGAAGTTGATTGACAGGTACACCAAAAAATTTGGCAACATCAATATAAAAGGGATGAACGGGAAATCGAAGACCATTCCTAACCTGGTCCCGAAAGAAAGTTGTGTACCTTGGAGGAGGGTTATCGGCCCTATCAGAAGGCCCAGGTATCAAGATAGAAACGGAAGAAGGAATATTGCCCAGCGCTCGGAGTTCCTCATCTGCCCCCGAGCGTAAGGCGCTTCGCATAGAGGAGAACCAGGGAGTTCCCGGGATCTCGATCGCCCGAGGACTCGAGACCTTGGCTTTACCCTTACCCTTATTCTTCGCAAGAGCTCGGGCCCGGGAGGGGCCAGAAGATGAAGGTTTAGAAAAGAGAGGTTTGGTTGGAAGTGCCACTGGTTTTTTAGAAGGTTGGGTGATGGAGCGACGTGGGGGAGAGGGGGGAGAATCGGAACGAAGTGCGGAAGACTCAGTGCTAGGAGAGCCTCGCGCATTCGCTCCTGAGGTGGAAGAAGTGGAGTGAGACATTTTAAGAGAAGAAAACTTACGACGATATATGCGGTGGAAGATTGCCGGAAATGATTTCGCACAAATAGAGTCTCGAGAAGAGAATTCGCAAGAGCTTCGCTGCAGTTTCGAATTTGAGAGTAATTTTTGGAAAACCTGTTAGTTAGTATATATAGGCGGTGGGGGAAGATCTCAGCCGTTTATTTAAAAAGCATGCGTGGACGACCACGATTTGCCTAGAAAATTGTACCAGGCATATGACGGGACACACGCAATAATTAAAAATGTCAGAATTATCGGCTCCTCGAAATACGAAACGTTCCTGACCGTTGAAAGAAAGGGCACGCGTTATCATGGCACCCCGTGGGTTACCCAAGATCTCACTATAGCCCGGGAGGTTTGAGGCCCCGGCATTTACTCTTAAGCCCGGGAGGTTTGAGGCCCCGGCATCTTATCTTCATCCCGGGAAGAGTAAGGCCCCAGTACTTCATTTTGAGCATGGGGAATTTTAGGGCCCGTTTTTTTTCAGTTGGTCACTTATCAGTTCTGGATATTTATTCTGATTCATTTTATGATACATATATCATGCGGTGGCAATGAAATACGGGCAATAAGAGTAACTAGATAAGCATTTTTATTATTATTATTATTATTATTCCGGGAATTTTTTACCCGTTACATTAAAAAATTCCTCTTCTACAGAGGCTATCCACTTAATCACAAAACTCTTTACAGAGCTACCAGTGAACGCCTTCATAAAGCTAGCGGAGTCGGCAATCTTCTGCAGCGTCCTCCTCTCTTTATGAAGCAATAGTTGGAGGAGGAAGTCGTCCTCAAAGAGGTCCTCCGTATCAGAAATCTGCAAGCGTTCCCGATACTTTGCAAGCTTGGCCACCAGCTCAGGAGTGATAGCCTCCTCCCACTCGTGAAGAAGCTGAAGTCCTTGCAGCTCCTCCCAGTAATGGAGGATCTTTTGGAAGACTTCATCTTCCAATTCAGATTTCCGTTTCTCAAAAGCTGCTTGCATTAACTCTGCTGCCATGTCGGGAGCTTTCGAACCACTGGAACCCGCCATTGCACTTCTTGAGGACTGAATTGATGGAATGTAGGAGAATAGGTAAGCGGGTTACTGTATATATATAGGAAGGAATCAGTCTCCACCGTTGATCCGAATCCAATCGGACGATCAGAGGGAATCTAGGAAATTGAGCAGGCAGATGAAAAGACGTGTACGGATATCGAGGAAACAGGCTCATTATTACCTCGGAATACGAACAAATTTTCGACGGTATCACTGTTAACGCATGCAGCATAATGACATTCATTGGATTTCCCGAGAGTACTAAACGATGAATGTTCAAAACCTGAGAGATATGGAAACCTGACACCTCCTCACTTCTGCAGGATATTTAGAGACCCAATGCTCTTATTCACTCTGGGATATGTTGTGGAGTAAAATGCATGACTGATCGGGACAGCGAGTCAAGCTCTAGCCCGACTATTTTTAGGATGTGTGGTGATACCCCTGTAAAGGTCCGGGTTAATGGTGACCCATTTCCGGGTTAATGATGACCCGGGTTATCGGTTGAATAGCCCGGATCAGAAGCCAACTGCCCGGGTACTTTTCCTCCTCCCGATTTCTCATACAGGTACCCAGGTAACCAACTACCCAGGCCACCTCGAGAATTGCACCACACTCGAGTGTGATCGATACAGGCAGTCTAATCCGTCAGAACCACTTGGGTTTGGAGTGTCCGAGAAGTCATCAGAAGCTAGTATGATAAACCGACTTAGTAGGTGGTGTGATAATCGAGGTAACTACCCATTCTTCCACTATAAATAGCAGGTATTAAAGTCATTTAATGATTCTGAGATCTTTGAACTAAAAACACTTACATATTTCCCCTCAAATATTGCTTGTGTTCATCTAAAAACCTGCTGACTTAAGCATCGGAGTGGTCACGTCGGACATCCCTCCGGCGCCCATTCACGAGTTACTTTCTTGTTTGCAGGTGTTGATCCAAGCCATTATCTTCACTCAAATTCCCAAACATTATAAATTATTGATTTGGTCCGTTGGAGCCCCGTATCCGGCTCACCCATTTTAACGAGATCACATCAAATATCATTCTAGAGATGCGTGTATTGTACAACATGTATTATTATGTACCTTATAGGTTTAATTCTAAAATTTTGTTTCCCAGCACCCAATAAATATATATGAATTCAAGGCTTACTCCTGAGTAGCGAGCAAACTACTGTTGGTGCACCTCCCACTAACTCGAAGTTTTGTTAAAATGTTATATATCTAAGAAAGTTGCCAGTACCATTCGAGCCTCAAAAGGCGCATAAAGCCAAAACAATACTTCACCGTTTATACATAACAAACATCCGTGAAAGGGGGCTCGAATCGAAGGGACAATTAGCCTCCATCACCTTCCATATTGCCAGAAAGGTTCTATTAAATTCAATTACGCCAATATCATGTCGCCTCGTAACAATTTGTGTGACAGTAAACAAATTTAGCTTGAGATGTATTGTTGAAGCACATTAACGGAGAAAAGATATGACAGAATACCCACTTTCCAGTAACGCGAAAGGCGCCACCTGGCTTGAAATTTGGCGACGAGGGTTTTAATTCTTGCAAAGTAACCAATGCACCAGAATTTACGGCCGATGCAGACATTTCGACCACTTCAAATACAGCGCGAGTTTTTTTACCTGAAAGATTCCCCGCAAATTTGTCACGAGTTCACAAAATTACTTAAAAATGAAATAAAAAATAAAAAATCAAAGCTACAATGATACAACCTACCTTTCGGCTTCTTCAAGTTGGCGTCGGTATACTGTTACCCCCAATTGCAGTTTGGTCAGAACTTCGAGTTGGCAGATTAAAGAAAAAGCCTAAATATTCAAAGAAAATTATATAGAAATGGGGATAGAAAAAGAAAAATAATCGAGAGGTGAAGGGAAAATTACAATGGAGCCTGGCGATGGCGGAATCTTGACCAATTTAACACGCCTAAGACCCAAACACATACCGCTGGACCTTAATTTTGTAGTCCAGAGTGAAGGCCCACTTTTAGATCTTTCTTCGCATTAATAAATAGTCTTTGAGTATATTTCCATCCTTTATTAATCTCGCACTATTTTTAATTTTTTTCTTATTGAATTTGAACTCAATTTAGTTAGTATTTGATTTTTTTATAAGTTGAGAGATATATTTGTTATAATTGGATTTTAAATTTGATACATCGTCTCAAAATTAAAACTTTTATCCAGATGAGTTATAAACCACCGTTACAAACTTTGAAATATTACATTTGCTTCGTATTTCTGATCTATTCCGTAATTTAGAATTTCGGATAATATGATTCGTTCACATAAATTGAAATATCACTCTCCCCATAACTCTAATGTAAGAAACAATCAAAGCATAAACGTGAGATTTTCCGAAAATCATATCAATTATGATTATTTTTTTAAATCTTAAATCCATACACTATAATCAAAGAATTTCATAAAACGAAATGACAATAACCTGAAATTTTACAAATCACAATTCCTACCGCTAAAACAAATTTGTATATCCATGTAGAACTCCGGCAAACAATTCAACTCCGTCAACCCACGCAGGATCACGGTCCCGGCCTTCCGTTTCAGTGGCTCCTCCGTCTTTCACCCAAAAATATCTTCGCCGCATCCAAGCTTGGATAATAGGTCGGCTCCAGGAATATTTGACTCAGCGTATCACCAGTCTCCGCGCTACCCTTTGCCTCCAAACTCCCCATTGAGGCCGACAGTAGCTGCTTGTAGCAGAAGTAAAACCTCTTTGCCGCAGCCTCCACCGCCTGCATGGCTTGTAAGAGATGAATCTTGGCCGGCACTTGCTTTTTCCTGTACAGCTCCATGGCGGCGTCTTGAATCCTTGGCCCGCCAGTTGGGTCAACCTCCTCTTCCAGGATCGCCGGGACTTTGTGCTTCAAATCCTTCGAACTCTTGGTGAGCTCCACGAGTTCTCTAGATCTGAAACAGAAGAGATCCGACCCTGAATTCACTTTCATTGAGAAATGATTCTTCAAGTTCAAGAAATCGTCGGGATCTACGAGAAAATGCAAGTCTTCCACTTGATTCAAAACCATCCACACTTTTTCCAGAATCCAACAATATCCAGAGGCTCTTTCGAATCTTTTCGAGGAAATTTCTTCAAAAATTTTCTCCACGAGCTGTCTCGCTACCCGGATCCATGACTCCAGGATCTGATGCGTGGAATACACTGTATAGTTCTCGCGGTTCTTGATTTCATCGTTCGGACTTTTCTTTAGAGCCTGAAGCTCCGACGGCTTGCAGATGCCATCGTAGTCGAGGCTTGGCTTGCCGCTTAAGTTCGGCTCCCCCAAGCCGAGGGTGAACGGACAACCCTGCATCTGACACTCGATCGTGTACTGGATCTTACGCGCAACATCCTCGGACTTGTGCCACGTGGCGAGACGTGGAAGCAAGCCGGCTTCGCTCACCTGGCTAACCACGGTGGTATCGTCGGAAAGCTTCCACACCTCAGCCGAGCTGTTTTCCCGCAAAAACATGCCCCCTGATGACGTCAAGTCAACTATCGGGATCGTTCCACGTGTCTCCAGGTTCTCCTCCTCTTCTTCGCACAACGTAGATATAATCTCAATCTCACTCGCCGCCAGAGCTTCCAGTCGTCGCCGCCATTCCCGATGGTTAGCATATGGTCTGTGGTCAGACAAAACAGTCGAGATGAGCCGGAAGGTTATTTCCAGACCGGAGAAAGCCGGTCTAAAAAGCCGTTCACTCTTCCAATTCGGAAAATCATTCAAATCCCATAATTTCTTTAGCTCCGGCAGCCTAACATAGTGATCGTAAGCCGAACAAGCCGATTCAGACGCCGCGGACAGCTCAGAAACACGAACTTTCGATGGCGGGATCGAAATCTGGAGCTTACTAGAGAGCTTCGGCGATTTATTCGTGATTTCTGAGGAAACCATTTTAGTTTTCCAATCCAAATCCACCATTTTTCATAACAAGAAAGAAGAAATCAAGAATCCCCAGACTTAATTTTTTTTCGAATTGAGAACAACATCGAGAGAATAAAGGTATTTATAGAAGGGAAAGGGTGGGCGACAAGAACAGGGGAAAGCCGTGTGGAATGAAGAAGGTAGAATTTCCAATGGCGCGGCGGTGAAGATTTGTTATTTTAATAAATTCGAAGGGTCAAACAGAAATATTCAAAAAATTTGTAAAACCTTATCCATATACGGATATAGTATGGATTAGGTCCAAAATTTTTAATTCCCGAACTGTCCTTCGCTTAGAATTTAGACCCAGGGGTTCGTATTCCACAATTAATTTACATTATTATATAACAATAATTTCATTAAATATAGAGATGTCAATGGGATGGATATGACTAAACTCAAGATCCACCTCATGAAGAAAACTTTCACCCATTACCCGTCTCACCCCAGTTAAATATTCTTCGGACCCGTCCCACCTCGAATACGAAACGGGGCTGGGTAGACCCGTGAGACCCGTGAAATCCGAATTTTTTTAAAATAAAAACGGTAATCTTTCTTCTCACATGAATGAAATGATTCAATTATGAAACAAAAAAACCTCTAAATACAGCACAATAGAAAATTAATTCATGTCTTAAACCACACTTAATAATAACAAACAAATTATTTTCACGACCTAAAGAATTACATAGAAAAAAGAATTACTAACTCTCCAAAAAAAATCTTGTCATCCCCAAAAATAAGTCATAACATAATTTAAACAGATCAATATAAAATCAGCGAGTAGGCAATATTTCAGCCACATTCTTCGGGATCATCTTCCTCTTCATCAAGAATGGTGAGACAAGTTGGTAAACTACTTGAAAAATTAACTACAAAATTAAAGAGAGAAAGTACATTGAAAAATAAAACTGTAATTTAAAACGGTAAAAAATGTAATTTAAAGAGAGAAAGTACAATAACAAAATTAAAATGAAACTACAATAAAAAAATAAAACTGTGATTTATTTATCTTTCACCTCACCCCACAACCATCTTCGCGAGCAAATCAATGCCTCCAAAGTCGTTGGATTAAGCCTATTAAGATGAGGACCAACTATTCTTCTACTATTGCTAAAAGAAGATTCAAATGCAACAGTTGGCATATGAATAGCTAAGACCGTTATGGTTGGGGTGGACTACTAAAAAAATGAAAATTAATAAAACTAAAACCCTTGAATATTTATATCCACATATATGGGACGGGTATGGGGCGGATATTATAGGACCCATGACCCACCCCATACCCGGATGAGTCTGAAAAATTGGACCCGAGACCCATCCCATGACTCATTTAGTATGCCCAAACCCGCCCCATACGTGCAGGTCTATTGCGGGTTTAAATTAAACCCGGACCCATTGACATCCCTAATTAAATATTACTACTAAATTAGTCTATGAATAAATTTGAAAATATCTAATCTTATAATAATATAATTAAGGCAGAAGGGTGAGTTTATTGGTAGCCATCTTGAGCAAGTTGCTTGGCTCAATTAAAGCAATGAGCATGGTTTCCGGCATAAACAATGATTTCCCCATTTAGGCTATTATTACTTAGTATATATGTTGAATATTTTGCAAGAAAAAAACAATTATTAAATTTATCAACACATACGCAATGTTGGTAGGTTAAGAAAAATGAAGATTATTTGTCGGGTGGAAAAATAAATGACAAAAACTTGTGTGAAACTGTCTCACGGGTCGTATTTTGTGATACAAATCTTTCATCTGGATCATTCATGAAAAAAATATTATTTTTAATGTTAAAATTATTACTTTTTATTTTAAATATCGGTAAGACTGACCTGTCTCACATATAAAATCTCGATAGACCGTCTCACAAGAGACATAATCAAAATAAATATCCAGTAAAGATGGAATTGAATATGGCAAGGATGAAATTTCATTTATTTGGAGGACTCGTTTGGTGCACCAAAAAATAATTGTGGATGGCCTTTTTCTCTGGATAAATCGAGACGTGTAAAAATAAATGACCCCTAAATTCATGTGTTTTAAGTAGTTTACATTTTCTAAAAAGTAGTCGAGTCTTCAAAATGTGCCCGTAATTATGGGAAAAAAACATATTTAGCTTTGTGTTCAAAGTGGTGTTCGTTGTAATTTGAGTTAACTCTTTGTCTCTAATAATCCGTAATTACAAAAACTTTTATGAGACCGTGAAACGAACTTCACGACTCATGAGCAAATACTAATTTTTTTTGACCGAATTGATCCGTTTCATGAAAATATATACATGAGACGGTGCATATTCATCTCTAATAAATGTTTTAATCATATTATTGGAGTTTTTTGACGACCCAATTTTTATCATTATACCCAATATTATGGATGAAGTTAGAGTGCATTGACCGAATACGAACAAAAATAGAGACAACGAGGATTTGAATAAAGGTAATTTGCCATCTTGGATGGTTATTAGAAGGATTTAGAGAATATGCTTTTAAATTGGGAAATGATTTGAAGTTGTTAAATGGAAGGGTCGAGGTTGTGAAAGTTTGTTTTTGCTCAGTGTGTGCATGGAATATATACAAGGATAATGCTTTTGTGAATTTGAAATTTGTCGCGAGTCGTGTTTGTCCGTAGCCTAGTGAGACCAATCACGTTTCATCATTTTTCACTTGGATTTTGTTAAAAAATTGTCGTTACGTTAATTTGATTTGAAATGAAAGAAGTGATTTCGAAAAGAATCCATGAGATTAAATGAATTTTGTCCATCAAAACAAATATTTAAATACATCAATCAAACATAATTTCATTATTTACAGTCACTACATCTTGGTATTATTCCACGTTTGTTTCAAAAACATTACTTTAAATATATCAAGGAAAAATAAACTCCTATGATTTTTAAATAAAAATAAAAATGTGAAATCGTTTTTAGCTTTATTATTCGGGTCCCAGTTCGGCAGGCTTATATATCCAATCCAAGGAACAATTAATTCATATTTTGAAATTCAAAATTTGACATGTAAAATGATATATTATATGATGGTAATCCATTCTCTGTTTCTGTAGAGTTGGTGTCAGGGGCGGAGTCACGTACATATGTACCCGAACTTGTCCAATTTTTTTAATAAAAATTTATACGTAAATTTTGTATAATTTTAGAATAATACCATAGTAGTACGGGTAAATCAATTTAAAATATTAAAAGATTCTATAGTTAAAAATTCTAACTCGGATAGAACCATATTTCTGAGTCCGCCGCTAAATCTGATGTATTTGAATTTTCAGTTGCGACAAATGAAGTAATACTCTATCCTGATTCGAAATTATTAATGGTCGCTGTGACCCAAGCAACTTGACAAGTACAATCAGATCAAAGGATAAAGACCACTAAACTCACAAGAACTAAACTAAAATTTTGTAAAAGAGTTTCTCTTTGTGTTTCGAGCTTACTCATCTCGATTATCGACTATTTTTCCGAGACACGACCTAATAGATTATTCGACGAGCGAGTATGCCGGATTAAGTTCTCTAAATTTCAAATATTTTATTTCGAATACGGGGAGATACGACGAATTTGTTTTTTTTTTCTTTAGTATATGTGGTGAGCTTAGTCGTAAATTAAATATAACCTTATAAAGAGGAGTTTGACGAAAGTTTGTTAATTTTGCAAGGTTGATTTTTCTTGTATGTCTTAAAAGATATGTGCTTTGATTTTTATGTATTGTTTGAAATAGTATTTTTATATTTGATTTTTATTGATTTACATTTATATTTGATCATGTCAGTCGACGACGTTTAAATTCGTTTTAGTTCAAGATACGTGTTGACGACCTGGTCAACGTAAAGATTGTCTAATTTCAACATAGGTGGGCAAAGCTGTTGCCACTTGGACTCCGTCTCTGCCGCTTGTCTTCTTAACTGAAGCTGGATCTTCCCAGATCAACGGTAGATGAGAGATCCAGCTCACGTGCTCCTGCTACGCCTTGGAATCGCATAATCCAGGCTGGATCAAACTTAACCTGATTCTCGATTGTTCGATTGGTTTTTAATTTTTCTTTTTATTTTTTTCTGACCAATATATTTGGAGTAAGTCTTTTGTGATACGGTCTCACGAATCTTTATATGTAAGATGGATCAACCATACCGATATTCACAATAAAAAGTAATACTCTTAGCATAACAAGTAATATTTTTTCATGGATGATCCAAATAAGAGATCGATCTCACAAAATAGGATATGTGAGATCGTCTCACACAAGTTTTTGCCAATATTTTTTTTAATCCTAGTTTTTGAAAAATTAAAATAAACATGACTAGTAAAATAAGCATATTAGAAAGTGGATAGCAACGAAATTTTAGCCATAATATTAAATAGATAAAAATCGTGCCTTTTTGCGACTTATCTCTCGTTTGATAATTCCTATTTCAAAATAAGGAAATATTAGTCAAATCGCGTGCGGTTAATTATTAATTAATAAAGTGTTAATCAAGTAAATTAGCTGAATTTTGAATGTAGAGGAACAATTTGTGTGGTGATGGAAGAATAGTTGGTGTTCAATTTAAACATGTAAATGAATATTCATTGCTATATCCTATGGTGATTACCTCGGAAACTTTAGATTATATTTGAAATGATAAAAATGAAATATATTAAGTGTTTATATAAAATAAAATGAATTTCAAATGTTTTATTATTGGATGAACATGAAAACTATCTTAAATAATCTGAAACACTACTCGAACATGCAATGATTAGATTTGAGTTAATTTATTATCTCACTTATCTAAATCTATAAAAATACATTTAAATATATTCGAAATCAGTCGATCCAAATGCAACATTAATATATTAATTTAGATTGTAATTGAAGTTATTATTATATATAATAAGATACTTAACATCAAATTAAAGATGGATTATTAACTTTAAAATATGTTATGCAGGCATAAAGTTAATGTAATAAAATGAATGATGTCCTTGGCTTCATTTTTAATATAGATTATGATAACCGTTGGTGGCGTCCAACTCACCGGCCCATCATGTGACATGCCGTAATGCGGCACCGTTCCATTTAAAAGCGGCATGCCCGATCACGTGACTGACAAGTGGAGTCCCGACATTGGCTGAGTGGCTGTTGCGCTTCTGACTTTAATAGATTTACGCGTCCTATATACGTCCCCGTATGTATGGGTTCGGTCGACCCTACCCCTCGATCCAACGGCTCGGATTTTTTCGAGCCAATTTTTTTTTTTTTTTTACAGGGAGATGTGCCCGGATCACTCATGTGGAGTGATCCGGGCCGTTCATTGCCCGTGCAGGTAGGTTGAAACAAACCGTATGTTCCCAGCTAGCTTCGAAAGTCGATGGATTTGATCACGCCGTAGAATCTAAGATCATCAAAGAATTTATGTCCAACTGAAAGGAACTTTATTTTATCTTTTATTATTCAATTCCAATGGCTGGTATATTAATTATCATATTGATGGTCTTCCTTGATAAAACCTGAGTCCCACCAAGGCCAATGATTTAGCAAGCAGCTCGGGATTGTTATCTGATAATGGATCAGATTGCACTCGTGACTCGTTTTTTTTAAGTAACGAGGAAGATGGTGAAATTTGTAGAATAATTTTGATCAATTATTTGAGATCTGAGCTCGGGATTGGGCACCTTTTCTACCTCCGACTCTCGTAAAACCATCACGTATATTCAATATTAATGGAACTATATTAAAAAAAATTAAATTAAGAAGGTTTAATTTAGAGGATTGGAAGTTGGTCAAAATAGGCTGCGCCTGTTTCCTAGGGAGCAAGCATGTTTCGTGACCAGTATGGCTTCTTTTTTCATCCCCATGTTCTGCCCTCCGATCCTACTTATCCACTTTTGAATATTCACACACATTTGTCTACCTTCTCATACATACATACATACATACATATATATATATGACTGTTCTCGTCTTCTCTAAAATTTTATTTTCAATCCATAAAATAAATATTGTCGATATTAGTTTCGATAGAATCTGCATCCATTGAAATCTATGTAAAAAATGAAATAAATTATAGATCAAAACTCATGCATGAATCATTTGATTTAGGGTTGAGTGACTCGAGTCTTGTATGTTTGGATAAATAGTTTTATATATTTATTATGATAAAAATTTGTGTGAAACGGTCTCACGAGTCGTATTTTTTGAGACAGATCTCTTGTTTAGATCATCCATGAAAAAGTATTGCTTTTTATTATAAATATCTATAGGATTGACTCGTCTCACAAATAAAGATTCGTAAGATCGTCTTACAACTTACAAGATATTCACTCATTTTTTTGATAGCCAAGCGGCAGTTGCGGGTGGAAATTCTCCAATGATATCTTAAAAAGATATCCCAGGTCGCGCAATTATCAACGCCCATTTCTTCAGGGATTGGGTCCCAATATATATGTATTTATCTTTGATTCTGAGTTTTGGAATATAACAACATTAACATAAAATTATTATATACGTATATATATTTTAATGGTCGTCGACAATTGTTAGGTGTTGACGAAGCAACCATTTTCACTAAATAACTTATTAATGTTTCCTCAACTGAATCACCACGAAATATATCGATTATTTGGCAAAATCATTTTTCTTTATTCGTTTCGACATGTCAAAATCATAGACTATCGTTGAACTCAATCAAAAGTTAGCTCTAAGATTATCTAAATTCATGTATAAAATTCTAATAACTTAATTCAATCGATATGTGATATATAACGCATCATCTTCATAATCAGAAACAAATGAACAACTGGATGATGAAATTTACAAGAGATCAATAGATGACTTATAAGAGTAATACAACACATAACGACGTATATGACTTTTGATACCGTATTAATATCATAAAGTTGAACTAAAATCTACCTAAAAACTAGCTCGAAAGATTATTCAAACACATGTATGTACAATTTCTGAACATTAAATTCGACGAATAAGAGACTTTGAACATATCAAATCCCAAATTTGATTAGACGCAATATATAGAATAATTCATCCACCAATCAACGACCATTGAGATGCATGGTACGGAAGCACAATAATAATATTATTTAAAAGACAAAAAGTCCTATCCCAAAGCTGGCAAAGTGAGATGTATCAAATCTAAAGAGACAAGTATAAACCATAAAACTCATGCGATGGGGGCTCTTTGGCAGAGCCAAGTTGCGCAAGCAAATGGATTGGATAAACACACAGTGTACAGTATGTATTCTACATAAACCATCTTCCTATGCATGTGACCATAAATGGTATACAACATGCCCTTGACCCATTTTGGTGCTTGTGATTTTTGGAAATACTTGATACATTTTACTAATATAAAACCTTCACCATACAAAAAAAAAAAGACCAAAGTAAAATTTATCGCAATCGAAAGCAGGACCGGAACGTAAGGAGTTGTAAGATATCATCCATTTGTTTTAAATTTAAATAAATTTATTGTATTTAAAATTTTAAAAATTATCGAAACCAGACTTGTTACGCACTTACAATGATTAAGACATAGTTTTTTATATATATATCAAATTCTACGATCAATCCCTGATGAATTATAATAAGTATATAACTTAGTGGACCTTCTGAGGCCCATAAAGAGAGAGGCCAACAAATTCGCCTAACGGGCTCATATTGTGAAGATGACTTCTGGATTAAAGTACCTTCCCTAATTACTCTTGTTGGACCCAAGGCCCATGGAAAACTAAACCCGTTATTAGTGGTCATTTTTTTAAAAAAATAACATTCGGATGAATTTAGTTCACAATATTGAAATGGGGACACACCATGTTTCTATAAATTTGTAATACTCATTTGGAACTAAATATTTTATTATAAACTTAGCATGTTTCCTAGTTGGTTTACACATAAAATTTGGATAACCATGAGACCAGTCATTTTTTGTCATCACATCTAATTTAGTTTTTTTTAGTTGGAGCAATTGTCAATGGGTTTCGAACTCGAGACATCTTGCAGACAAGTTGTACCTTGAAATCCGAACCGTAATTTGAGACATTTGAAAATTTACACCAACTCAATCGTTGAGTGATGAATAATAACATGGAGACTTAAGTGGATTCTGATCGCATATGATAAGAGTAAAAATATGCTATCTATGTAGAGGAAAGAGTATTTAAGTATATTTTTGCAATAAAAAAGGTAAAAAATGCCTCAAATTGTTAATTTACCTTTGTAGTCTTGATAATACCAATTTTCTAAAATGGAATTTTTTTGTTTTCAAATTTAAATAAGTATATTTTTGCAATAAAAAGGTAAAAAGTGCCTCAAATTGTTAATTTACCTTTGTAGCCTTAATAATGCCAATTGTCTAAAATGGAATTTTTTTTGTTTTCAAATGTTAAATAATATAATATATATACATATTTCTTCACGTTATAACTTAATTGGCCTATTACTTTTCAAAATTGATCTACACATAAAAATAGAAAGAGGGCTAAAAATGGTTTTATGAATCACATGGTGGGCTATCAAATATTATCTTAGCACACTCCATATATTTTAGTCCTTTTCTACAAACAAAATTAAAAAACTGAAATTTGTTTGGTAATTAGTAACAAAATTGTTCCACATTTGCTTATACAAAAAAAAAAAAAAAAAAAAAAAAACCAGCTGTGACGCCAAAAAGAAATGAGGAAATGCAGAGTATCTTAAAAAAAAGATTTATGGATTAAAACAGCTGCTCTAAGTTAAAATAGTCGAACACAATTTTAGGTAGTGTTTGCAAATACTTGAAAAATAATTGTTATAGACTTTTCTTTTTCAAATTTGCAAATTTTGTACAGAAATAGTTCGTAATCATTTTTTTAAGGAGATCATTTATAATTAATTAAGATTCTTCCAGTTATGTTTGATGGTAATTTGATTAGTTTAGACGTAAAATAATGTGACCGGTCACTGTTAATATTTCAGTTACTTGGCCTTGTATTACACCCCATGATACTCGCTAACCCTTTTACGTCGGTGTTGAAGCTGCGAGGATTCGATTTCAATGTAGAGACGCACTTCTTGTAGTCATGCGTTTTCTTACACACGCTTTCTATCAATGTCATGTAAATTTTCTAAAATGGAAATTTTTGCTCGCAATTTTCAAATAATATATACATATTTCTTCAATTTCTCTCTTAACCGGCCTATGCTTATCAAAATGGATCGACACATCAAAAGAGAAACATAAGTAGGTAAAAAAATGGTGCTATGAATAAAATGTTATGCTATTGAATATTATCTTATCACTATCAAATTTAGTCATTTTTTCTATATAAAAAAAGAAAGAATTTATCTCTAAACTCACACTGAATTTTTCTCATGAATAACTAAACTGGCTTTGTCTTTTATTTTACTGTTTTGAAAAAAACCCCAAATTTAAAATAAAATTTCATAAAAAAATCTTAGCAGTTTAACCCCAAAGAGAAATTCAAGTACACACTTGAGATGGCAAATGCACGAATATTTGAAAAGTACGAGGTAATGTAAATCACGAATAAATAATTTGGAGATATATTTATCAATATACTCATCCTTGTAATCAGGTCGTGTCCACATCACTAGCAAAATATATAGCCAAAGTCTTAATCTCTTACTTTTTATAAGTAAACTTACAAATTAAATATTATTTGGATGTATCTCTTCGACTAAAAAAAAAAATTGACCACACAAATGTTTATAGAAAGGTTACTAAAATTTGATGTTTTCTATTAAAATTTCATTTTTCCTCGTAACGGTAAGATAACAAATACTTGTAAAAACTTGTGACCTATGCTAGTATGGCAATAAAAAAAAAACTACACAAATTTGATATTTTCTATTAATTCTCCATTTCTCACCTTGGTAAAAGATACTAGCGAACAAGGATATGTAATTTTATTAAAAAACACCAGAGCCTTATTTGGTAACACCAAAAACAAACAATGAAACAAACATTACACCTAATTACTAATATAAACCACATATCAATAGAGCCATCAAATTCATTTCTGGTAAATGGATGAGAAAAAGAATCCATCGTTGGCCATTCATTCTCATTTCTATAACTATCGAAATTACAAGCATGCATATATTATCAAACACTTTAAGATTTTTGAACTTGAACACCTTTCTCAATGATTTCTCTTGAGCATCATGAGTTTTCTATCGCTGTCAACATAGATTTCAAATGGTTTCTTTAGGGGATCATTAACATCAGATCTTTGGATTCGTGGAAATGTTGAATCCTTTTTGGATTCGTGGAAATGTTGAATCCTTGGACAAGTTCTGCTGAGAGACCACCCAACCTCAGCACGTATGCTCTCATCCTTGAAAGCCTCAAGTCCTTTGTTCAAGAAGTCACCAGTTTTGGACTTGTTTCTGTCTCCTCTACGGTTAGTATTGATGGCTATAATGGCTTTCGAAACATGATATTGATGTCATTCATGGCCTCTTTTGTGTTAATTGTGGATTCCACAAGACCATGATGCCGTGAATTTTCTGCATCAGATTTCCCAACTATGGCAGTATCTACAAACTTACCCACAACTGTATCCTCACTAAAACATTTTTCATTTCCACCTCGTCTTACTTCTTTCATGGGAGTTTCATCTGTAGATGATGTTTGTGGTAGGTCCATCTTACTCCCAATATTTACCAACCTAGATTGCATCTCAGGCAAATATTCTTGAGGCCATGTTTGTTCAGGCTTGCCCATATCAGTTTTTAGTAAATTCTCATGGCAAGGACTAACCTTGTCGTGAGTCTAAAAATTTCTCATAGCACATAGTGATTAGCCATCAACTTTTCGTTCCTGTTGCTTCAGTATGTCTGCCAATTGTTAAATAGTGAAGAAATCTTAGCAACGTAGAAGAATTATTAACATATAAAGATCAACAAAAACCTGAATTCTCTCATTTTTGTGTCTTTCCATGCGATGAAGATATAGTTCATATGATTTTAGCAACTTGCCAGCAGGCTCTCAACACTGTATAGATGAAGGAACATAAGTCAAATTACTGAAACATTAATTACCTATGCCCATGACTAGTGATTCTCTTATATTCATGATATTTGACAAATATATATTACGAATGGAAACAACAGCACTCCTTTGAAATCAGAATTGAGGTGTCCCTAAAAGAGGAGAGTAGATTAAACCCACTCAGAGCAAGTGATTCTAAATCAATCATATTGATCAATTAGGTATACTATTCTAAACTCTGGATAATAGAGTAAGTTCTCTTTAATTTAAATTTTAATAAAGAAACTCTCCTATCATAAGTTCACAGAACGTGACTCAAATAACACATTTTGGCATCTCTAAGAAATCACTACCACAAGTTAGATTCGACCAATGTTTTGAGTGCTTATTTACTCGTCCAGAGGGGCAACCGAGCAAGAATATGAGGGAAATCAACTCAAATAAAACATATCTGTTAAATGTGTGTAGATATAGAAGAAACAGTACGTTGGTGATCACCAGTTTAGAATGACATTGTTGAAGCATATAATCAATTTGTTCGTACAACCAGCTGAGGGATTTAACTTTTGTTTTCCCGAAGAACATATAGCTGCATGAAAAATCTGAAGTACACAGGCACACACTGACATTTACAACTTAAAACTCACATCTTATTCTAGTGCGTTAGAGGTCAATCTCGTTCCAATACACCATGTCTGCTGTCAACTCCGAACACCAAGATTCTTTTAGTATATCATGCTGACAAAAAAGCTCTATGATTCTAAAATAGTTAGACATTAACATAGAATTAACATCCGATATTGTGTTCTTACTAACGATGCAAGTTTTGAGCAGGAAAGTACGAAAAGAAGCATGGAGAAACAATCAATTATGAGTTGCGCTTGTATTGTGTTATCCCTCATCTCGGTATTACGAGGTGTATGCCCACAAAAGACTTTCATAGTTGCCATGGATGGTAGTGGAAACTTTACCACTATCTCCCAAGCAATTTCAGCAGCACCACGCTATAGTTCAATTATAACTTATATCAAAATAAGAGCAGGAATTTATCACGAACACGTTTTTATTCCGGAGGAGAAGATCAACCTATATTTAGTGGGAGATGGGATAGACAAGACTATAATATCCGGGAATAGAAGCAAAAACATGGGCTTTCCTGACTTACGACACAGCCACAGTCAGTAAATACATGATAACATGTCTTCCATAATTGTGCTTGATTGGTGTGTTTATATGTATGTGCTTAACATACGTAAGAGAGACCATTTCAACCAAATGCTATCGTTAAGGAGACACTTACATTCTTATTATGTTATTTATTTTCAGGAGTCGTTGCTAACGGTTTTGTGGCCAAAGAAGTTACCTTCGAGAACACTGCTGGTGTAAACATGAACCAGTCAGTGGCTGTGACAATCGAAGGTCGATATTCTGCTTTCTACAGATGGCGATTCCTAGGGTATCAGGATACGTTGTATGTCTGGCAAGGCATCCAATTTTTCAGGGAGTGCGATATTTATGGAACTGTAGATTTTATATTCGGTGATGCACGAGCGCTCTTTCAAAATTGCAATGTCTATGCGCGCAGACCTCGACAAGGGCAGTCGAATACCATCACGGCGCAAGGAAGAGAATCAGGAAAAAATATTTCAGGCATCGTGATGCAAAATTGCACTATTGCAAGTGCACCAGAGCTGCTGCCGAGGTTGAACGTGAAGACCTATTTAGGCAGGCCCTGGAAGAACTACTCAACAACAGTGATTATGCATAGTTTATTGGATAAACTGATTGATCCAAGCGGCTGGTTGGAATGGGCAGGGCAAGGACACGGAATAGACAAAGTATACTACGCAGAATATGAGAACCGGGGGCCAGGGGCAAATACCAGCAGTAGAGTAAAATGGGCGCGCACAATCAAATATAGAGAAGCCAACAAATTCACAGCAAGGAACTTCATACAAGGACAGAAGTGGATTGGTTTAACTAGAATACCTTATTACCTAGATTTGTAACATGATTCCTTCCAGTTATGCTATGATTATATTTTCATTTCATTTATTTTAAAAATATATGAAATTTTTTTTAACACATGTATGTAGCCTTTCGAGTTTGGTTAGAATAATTAGTTGCTAAAAAACACTAATTAAGAACAAAGAAAAAAATTCAAGTCAAACCTTAGTCCTCAACAAAAGTGTAGAATTAAAGCTTGTATACTTAAATATAGTTCCCACTAAAATAAGATGCCTATAATGTCTTCGGTGATTTTACAAAAAGCAGCAAAATGAGTGTTTATACTTGTCATAGGCGACTTGATTTCAAGCTCAGCGAAAGAGTTCTCACATTCTTCTTCATTTGAATAGACATCATCCACGTCAGTGTATGCCTCTCTGAAAGAATTCGATTGCAAATCTTCTATTGCTTGCTCTGTATTACATCTATCATGATGCGTGCTAGACCTTTAACATCGGTGTTGAAACTGCGAGGATTCGATTTCAAAGAAGAGACACATAACTTATAATCGAATGTTTTCTTACACACACTTTCTATCAACGACATGTCTGCATTGCCTTGGCTAAAGAAGGAGATGGACACCAAAACAACAACAATCGATAACACTACATTTTTTGCCATTTTCTTACACACGAATATATATATGCAAAGACTCTTTATATATTTGTGAAATATATATGATGAGTAAAGATACCAACGATATCAATGAAATGAAAAAAAAGGAAATGTTTAATTTCAAAAACAAAAATTTATTCTACTTCCAAAAAAGAATGGATTTGTATAAATTAATTGAGTGATGAAATCAAAGTTTTTAATTCTTATTCGTATAAAATCCTGCTCTTATTCAAATCATCAGAATCCATATTGATTACTGAAATATAAGACTAATTATTGACATGTATACACACACACACACACACACACACACACACACGTGTATCATAATTCCGTAGAGTTGGCTATTGATTTTGAGAATTTGTCGTAAATAAAATTAGAAAAACTACTATGATATTATTTAGTATATATTAAATATTATGCAAATCTCTAGGCGAAAGTTGTTGATGTAATTTCATTACTGTTATAATTTTTAGGCTTAATTAATGAATGGAAATCAAGAAATGAAATTAAGGAAAACTCGAAACGATAGCATCAGAGGAAAAATTCGAGCTCCAAACGCCTATAAGAGACGTTGGGGGCCTTGGGGCGCCCAAAAAAGACGCGTAAATGGCTGCCCTAACGCCCCTAAGCCTGCCTGGAATAAACATCTCTAAATATACAAAATCAAACACAATTGAAAAGACCAAAATAAAATTTATCGCAATCGAAAGCTGGAATGTAAGGATGTAAGATACTAAATTTAGTCATCCATTTGTTTTAATTTAAATAAATTTATTGTATTTAAAAATTATAGAAACCAGACTTGTTACGCACTTACAATGATTAAGATATAGTTTTTTTTTTTTTTTTTACATATATATCAAATTCTACACAATCGATCCCTGATGAATTATAATAAGTATATCAACTTAGTGGACCTTCTGAGGCCCATAAAGAGAGAGGACAACAAATTCGCCTAACGGGCTCATATTGTGAAGATGACTTCTGGATTAAAGTACCTTCGCTAATTACTCTTGTTGGACCCAAGGCCCATGGAAAACTAAACCCGTTATTAGTGGTCATTTTTTTAAAAAAATAACATTCGGATGAATTTAGTTCACAATATTAAAATGGTGCCACACCATGTTTTTATAAATTTGTAATACTCAATTTGAACCAAATATTTTATTATAAACGTAAATTAGCATGTTTCCTAGTTGGTTATACATAAAATTTGGATAACCATGAGACCAGTTATTTTTTGTCATCACAACTAATTTATTTTTTTTAGTTGGAGCAGTTGTCACCGGGTTTCGAACTCGAGACATTTTGCAGACAAGTTGTACCTTGAAATCCGAATCGTAATTTGAGACATTTGAAAATTTACACCAACTCAATCGTTGAGTGATGAATAATAACATGGAGACTTAAGTGGAATCTGATCACATATGATAATAAGAGTAAAAATATGTCTATATCTATGTAGAGGAAAGAGTATTTAAGTATATTTTTGCAATAAAAAAGGTAAAAAGTGTCTCAAATTGTTAATTTACCTTTGTAGCCTTAATAATGCCAATTGTCTAAAATGGAATTTTTTTTGTTTTCAAATGTTAAATAATATAATATATATACATATTTCTTCACGTTATAACTTAATTGGCCTATTACTTTTCAAAATTGATCTACACATAAAAATAGAAAGAGGGCTAAAAATGGTTTTATGAATCACATGGTGGGCTATCAAATATTATCTTAGCACACTCCATATTTTTTAGTCCTTTTCTACAAACAAAATTAAACTGAAATTTGTTTGGTAATTAGTGACAAAATTGTTCCACATTTGCTTATACAAAAAAAAAAAAAAAAAAAAAAAAAAAAAACCAGCTGTGACGCCAAAAAGAAATGAGGAAATGCAGAGTATCTTAAAAAAAAGATTTATGGATTAAAACAGCTGCTCTAAGTTAAAATAGTCGAACACAATTTTAGGTAGTGTTTGCAAATACTTGAAAAATAATTGTTATAGACTTTTCTTTTTCAAATTTGCAAATTTTGTACAGAAATAGTTCGTAATCATTTTTTTAAGGAGATCATTTATAATTAATTGAGATTCTTCCAGTTATGTTTGATGGTAATTTGATTAGTTTAGACGTAAAATAATGTGACCGGTCACTGTTAATATTTCAGTTAGTTGGCCTTGTATTACACCCCATGATATTCGCTAACCCTTTTACGTCGGTGTTGAAGCTGCGAGGATTCGATTTCAATGTAGAGACGCACTTCTTGTAGTCATGCGTTTTCTTACACACGCTTTCTATCAATGTCATGTAAATTTTCTAAAATGGAAATTTTTGCTCGCAATTTTCAAATAATATATACATATTTCTTCAATTTCTATCTTAACCGGCCTATGCTTATCAAAATGGATCGACACATCAAAAGAGAAACATGAGTAGGTAAAAAAATGGTGCTATGAATAAAATGTTATGCTATTGAATATTATCTTATCACTATCAAATTTAGTCATTTTTTCTATATAAAAAAAGAAAGAATTTATCTCTAAACTCACATTGAATTTTTCTCATGAATAACTAAACTGGCTTTGTCTTTTATTTTACTGTTTTGAAAAAAACCCCAAATTTAAAATAAAATTTCATAAAAAAATCTTAGCAATTTAACCCCAAAGAGAAATTCAAGTACACACTTGAGATGGCAAATGCACGAATATTTGAAAAGTACGAGGTAATGTAAATCACGAATAAATAATTTGGAGATATATTTATCAATATACTCATCCTTGTAATCAGGTCGTGTCCACATCACTAGCAAAATATATAGCCAAAGTCTTAATCTCTTACTTTTTATAAGTAAACTTACAAATTAAATATTATTTGGATGTATCTCTTCGACTAAAAAAAAAAATTGACCACACAAATGTTTATAGAAAGGTTACTAAAATTTGATGTTTTCTATTAAAATTTCATTTTTCCTCGTAACGGTAAGATAACAAATACTTGTAAAAACTTGTGACCTATGCTAGTATGGCAATAAAAAAAAAAAAACTACACAAATTTGATAATTTCTATTAATTCTCCATTTCTCACCTTGGTAAAAGATACTAGCGAACAAGGATATGTAATTTTATTAAAAAACACCAGAGCCTTATTTGGTAACACCAAAAACAAACAATGAAACAAACATTACACCTAATTACTAATATAAACCACATATCAATAGAGCCATCAAATTCATTTCTGGTAAATGGATGAGAAAAAGAATCCATCGTTGGCCATTCATTCTCATTTCTATAACTATCGAAATTACAAGCATGCATATATTATCAAACACTTTAAGATTTTTGAACTTGAACACCTTTCTCAATGATTTCTCTTGAGCATCATGAGTTTTCTATCGCTGTCAACATAGATTTCAAATGGTTTCTTTAGGGGATCATTAACATCAGATCTTTGGATTCGTGGAAATGTTGAATCCTTTTTGGATTCGTGGAAATGTTGAATCCTTGGACAAGTTCTGCTGAGAGACCACCCAACCTCAGCACGTATGCTCTCATCCTTGAAAGCCTCAAGTCCTTTGTTCAAGAAGTCACCAGTTTTGGACTTGTTTCTGTCTCCTCTACGGTTAGTATTGATGGCTATAATGGCTTTCGAAACATGATATTGATGTCATTCATGGCCTCTTTTGTGTTAATTGTGGATTCCACAAGACCATGATGCCGTGAATTTTCTGCATCAGATTTCCCAACTATGGCAGTATCTACAAACTTACCCACAACTGTATCCTCACTAAAACATTTTTCATTTCCACCTCGTCTTACTTCTTTCATGGGAGTTTCATCTGTAGATGATGTTTGTGGTAGGTCCATCTTACTCCCAATATTTACCAACCTAGATTGCATCTCAGGCAAATATTCTTGAGGCCATGTTTGTTCAGGCTTGCCCATATCAGTTTTTAGTAAATTCTCATGGCAAGGACTAACCTTGTCGTGAGTCTAAAAATTTCTCATAGCACATAGTGATTAGCCATCAACTTTTCGTTCCTGTTGCTTCAGTATGTCTGCCAATTGTTAAATAGTGAAGAAATCTTAGCAACGTAGAAGAATTATTAACATATAAAGATCAACAAAAACCTGAATTCTCTCATTTTTGTGTCTTTCCATGCGATGAAGATATAGTTCATATGATTTTAGCAACTTGCCAGCAGGCTCTCAACACTGTATAGATGAAGGAACATAAGTCAAATTACTGAAACATTAATTACCTATGCCCATGACTAGTGATTCTCTTATATTCATGATATTTGACAAATATATATTACGAATGGAAACAACAGCACTCCTTTGAAATCAGAATTGAGGTGTCCCTAAAAGAGGAGAGTAGATTAAACCCACTCAGAGCAAGTGATTCTAAATCAATCATATTGATCAATTAGGTATACTATTCTAAACTCTGGATAATAGAGTAAGTTCTCTTTAATTTAAATTTTAATAAAGAAACTCTCCTATCATAAGTTCACAGAACGTGACTCAAATAACACATTTTGGCATCTCTAAGAAATCACTACCACAAGTTAGATTCGACCAATGTTTTGAGTGCTTATTTACTCGTCCAGAGGGGCAACCGAGCAAGAATATGAGGGAAATCAACTCAAATAAAACATATCTGTTAAATGTGTGTAGATATAGAAGAAACAGTACGTTGGTGATCACCAGTTTAGAATGACATTGTTGAAGCATATAATCAATTTGTTCGTACAACCAGCTGAGGGATTTAACTTTTGTTTTCCCGAAGAACATATAGCTGCATGAAAAATCTGAAGTACACAGGCACACACTGACATTTACAACTTAAAACTCACATCTTATTCTAGTGCGTTAGAGGTCAATCTCGTTCCAATACACCATGTCTGCTGTCAACTCCGAACACCAAGATTCTTTTAGTATATCATGCTGACAAAAAAGCTCTATGATTCTAAAATAGTTAGACATTAACATAGAATTAACATCCGATATTGTGTTCTTACTAACGATGCAAGTTTTGAGCAGGAAAGTACGAAAAGAAGCATGGAGAAACAATCAATTATGAGTTGCGCTTGTATTGTGTTATCCCTCATCTCGGTATTACGAGGTGTATGCCCACAAAAGACTTTCATAGTTGCCATGGATGGTAGTGGAAACTTTACCACTATCTCCCAAGCAATTTCAGCAGCACCACGCTATAGTTCAATTATAACTTATATCAAAATAAGAGCAGGAATTTATCACGAACACGTTTTTATTCCGGAGGAGAAGATCAACCTATATTTAGTGGGAGATGGGATAGACAAGACTATAATATCCGGGAATAGAAGCAAAAACATGGGCTTTCCGACTTACGACACAGCCACAGTCAGTAAATACATGATAACATGTCTTCCATAATTGTGCTTGATTGGTGTGTTTATATGTATGTGCTTAACATACGTAAGAGAGACCATTTCAACCAAATGCTATCGTTAAGGAGACACTTACATTCTTATTATGTTATTTATTTTCAGGAGTCGTTGCTAACGGTTTTGTGGCCAAAGAAGTTACCTTCGAGAACACTGCTGGTGTAAACATGAACCAGTCAGTGGCTGTGACAATCGAAGGTCGATATTCTGCTTTCTACAGATGGCGATTCCTAGGGTATCAGGATACGTTGTATGTCTGGCAAGGCATCCAATTTTTCAGGGAGTGCGATATTTATGGAACTGTAGATTTTATATTCGGTGACGCACGAGCGCTCTTTCAAAATTGCAATGTCTATGCGCGCAGACCTCGACAAGGGCAGTCGAATACCATCACTGCGCAAGGAAGAGAATCAGGAAAAAAAATTTCAGGCATCGTGATGCAAAATTGCACTATTGCAAGTGCACCAGAGCTGCTGCCGAGGTTGAACGTGAAGACCTATTTAGGCAGGCCCTGGAAGAACTACTCAACAACAGTGATTATGCATAGTTTATTGGATAAACTGATTGATCCAAGCGGCTGGTTGGAATGGGCAGGGCAAGGACACGGAATAGACAAAGTATACTACGCAGAATATGAGAACCGGGGGCCAGGGGCAAATACCAGCAGTAGAGTAAAATGGGCGCGCACAATCAAATATAGAGAAGCCAACAAATTCACAGCAAGGAACTTCATACAAGGACAGAAGTGGATTGGTTTAACTGGAATACCTTATTACCTAGATTTGTAACATGATTCCTTCCAGTTATGCTATGATTATATTTTCGTTTCAATTATTTTAAAAATATATGAAATTTTTTTAACACATGTATGTAGGCTTTCGAGTTTGGTTAGAATAATTAGTTGCTAAAAAACACTAATTAAGAACAAAGAAAAAAATTCAAGTCAAACCTTAGTCCTCAACAAAAGTGTAGAATTAAAGCTTGTATACTTAAATATAGTTCCTACTAAAATAAGATGCCTATAATGTCTTCGGTGATTTTACAAAAAGCAGCAATAGAAGATTTATAATTAATTAAGATTCTTCCAGTTTTGTTTGATGGTAATTTGATTAGTTTGGACGTAAAATAATGTGACCGGTGACTGTTAATATTTCAGTTAGTTTGCGCTGTATTACACCCGCCATGATACTCGCTAACCCTTTTACGTCGATGTTGAAGCTGCGAGGATTCGATTTCAATGTAGAGACGCACTTCTTGTAGTCATGCGTTTTCTTACACACGCTTTCTAAAATTGATCTTTTTGCTCGCAATTTTCAAATAATATATACATATTCCTTCACTTTGTTCCTTAATTGGCCTTGCTTAGCAAAATGGATCGAATCATCAAAATAAAAACCTAAGTGGGTAAAAATGGTGCTATGAATAAAATATTACACTATCGATTATTATCTTATCATACTATCAAATTTAGTCATTTTTCTATAAAAACCAAAGAATATATCTGTAAACTCACATTGAATTTTTCCCATTAATAATTAAATTGGTTTTTCCTTTTAATTTACTGTTTTGAATAAAACCCCAAATTTAAAATAAAATTTCATACAAAAATCTTAGCAATTTAACCTCAAAGAAAAATTCGAGTACATGCATGCTTGAGATAAAAAAAATGCACGAATATTTGAAAAAATATGAGGAAATGTAATGGAAATATGTTAATAACGAATAAATAATTTGGAGACATATTTATTAACATACTTATCCTCGTAATCATGTCGTGTTGTGTCCACTTCGCAAGCAAATTATATAGCCAAAGTCTTAATCTCTTACTTCTAATAAGTAAAATTTAAAAAATAAATATGACTTGGATGCACCTCTTCGACTAGAAAAAAAATTGACCACACAAATTTTTATAGAAAGCTAACTAAAATTTCATGTTTTCTATTAAATTTTCATTTTTTCTCATAGTGGTAAGATAACAAATACTAGTGAAAACTTGTGACCAAGGCTACGTATTGCTATAAAAAAAAACTACACAAATTTGATATTTTTTATTAATTCTCCCTTTCTCACATTGGTAAAAGAACAAATATATACATACTAGTGAATTAGGATCGGCAATTTTATTAAAAAAACACTAGAGCCGTTTTTGGTAGCACCAAAAACAAACAATGAAAGAAACCCTACACATAATTACTAATATAAGCCACATTATTAGAGCCATCAAATTAATTATTGGTAAATGCACGAGAAAAAACAACTAATAAACTATAAATGTAAATGTTATCATTTTGTAAACTGCATCACAGTATAAGGAAAACTTGTTAAAGGGACTAATACTCGTTTAAAGCACATTGACAAGAAGAAATTTCAAATGTACGTGTATATATATGAGAAAGATGGAAAACAATGAGATCATTACTTACTACACTTGATTAGAATAATTAATTGCTAAAAAAAAACAAACAAGTCAAACCTTCGTCCTCAACAAACTTGTAGAATTAAAGCATGCATGCATACTTTAAATATATAGCGATCTTCTATAGCTCTACTTATATAAGATGCTAATGATGTCTTCGGTGATTTTACAAAGAGCAGCAAAATGGTTGCATGATAGCCGTCATAGGCGACTTGATTTTAAGTTCAGCGAAAGAGTTCTCACAGCCTTCTTCTCCTACATAGGCATCATTCACCGAGGTTAATGCCTCCCTGAAAGAATTCGATTGCAAATATTCTATCGCATACTTAATATTATCTGTGCTGAGATCGTACTCTATTTAACAGCCGTTGTTGAGACACTCCAACATGCGGGGATCCGATGTCTTCTTTACCAGTTGACGGATCACTCCTAGTATTCCGTCTACTTTGCTTAATATTACATCCATCATCATACGTGCTAGCCCTTTTACGTTTGTGTTAATTCTAAATTAATTAGACATTAACATAGAATTAATATCATATATTTTTGTTCTTACTAACGATGCAAGTTTTGAGCAGGAAAAACAGTAAAAGAAGCATGGAGAAACAATTAATTGTGAGTTACGTTTGTATTGTGTTATCTCTCATCTCAGCATTACGCGGTGTATACCCGCAAAGGACTTTCATAGTTGCCAAGGATGGTAGTGGAAACTTCACCACTATCTCCCAAGCAATTTCAGAGATAACTTACATCGAGATAAGAGCAGGAATTTATCACGAAAACGTTTTTATTCCGAAGGAGAAGATCAACCTGTATTTAGTGGGAGATGGGATAGACAAGACTAGAATATCCGGGAATAGAAGTGAAAACATGGGCTTCCTAACTTACGACACAGCGACAGTTAGTAAGTACATGACAACACGACTTCCGTAATTTTGCTTGACTAGTGTGTGGTGTATGTGTTAAACGTAGGAGAGACATTTTCAATTGAATTATTTCATTCAGATTATTATGTTATTTATTTTCAGGAGTCGCTGCTAACGGTTTTGTGGCCAAAGAAGTTACCTTTGAGAACACTGCTGGTGTAAACATGAACCAGTCAGTGGCTGTGACAATCGAAGGTCTATATTCTGCTTTCTACAGATGTCGATTCCTAGGGTATCAGGATACGTTGTATGTCTGGCAGGGCATCCAATTTTTCAGGGAGTGCGATATTTATGGAACTGTAGATTTTATATTTGGTGAGTCACGAGCGCTCTTTCAAAATTGCAATGTATATGCTCGCAGACCCTCGACAAGGGCAGTCGAATACCATCACGGCGCAAGGAAGAGAATCAGAAAATCCTTTTTCAGGCATCGTGATGCAAAACTGCACTATTGCAGCTGCGCCAGATCTGCTGCCGAGGTTCAATGTGAGGAGCTATTTAGGCCGGCCCTGGCATAACTACTCAACAACAGTGATTATGCAGAGTTTCTTGGATAAACTGATTGATCCAAGAGGCTGGTTGGAGTGGCCAGGGCAAGGACACGGAGTAGACAAAGTATACTATGCCGAATATGATAACCGGGGGCCAGGGGCAAATACTAGCAGTAGAGTAAAATGGGCGCACACGATCAAATATAGAGAAGCCAACAAATTCACAGCAAGGAACTTCATACAAGGACAAAAGTGGATTGGTTTAACTAAAATACCTTATTACCTAGATTTGTGAGAATTTTCTGAAACATGATTTCTTCCCGATTATGCTATGATTATATTTTGATTTGTTTTTATTTGGCACTCCATTTTATCTTTGTGTTCGTTCTCTATTTCATAGCTAAAATACCGATTTAAGAAATTTCTTTCATTAAAATATATATTATCATGTGATCAGACTACTATTTAGGTTTGGTATATAGTTTAAAATACATTAACCCGGTCCAATACTTCAAACACTTACTTTTTTAGTCAAAATATTAGTTATTTGAATAGCCCATTTTACCATTCATAATATGAGCTAATCAAAGGAAACTATTATATTACACACTATGGCTTTTCAAACATTACCGTAAAACATATCAAATTCTTTTTCAAATTTCAGTTTTAAAATTGAATTTCTTGAAATATAAATTTCACTTTTAATTTCAAATTTAAATTTAAATATCATGAAAAAATAAATAGCATTCAAAGATTTGACATCGGTTCCATCACATGATTTAATATCTTGGTTCCATCGCATGGTTCATACCAACGAGGTTGCGCTGAATATAATTTGATTGAAAACAATTAATTTTAAAAATGACAATTTTAAAAAAAGAAAGATATATCATTAATCTCGAATAAGTGAACTGCAATAAATGATTGAAAACAATTAATTTTATGCTATTTTATTGATATTTTTGTAATAAAGAATATATTTTCTTTTAAAAAAAAATTCAAATGTGAATTGAAGAAATTTGAAAATATAAACTTCAATTATTGTTTGAATTGATTATATCAATTCTTTTATTAGTTTAAATTTGAATTTAATTCATTTTTATATCAGTTTAAATATAATCTATGAATTATGTGTTTTTTATGTTCTTTATTCAAATTGAAACTGAACTCAATTGAAAACATAAACCACTTTTAAATCATTCACAAATACATTTTGCGCTTAAACTCTGTAAGTCCGTTGATACGATCTACCAGCATATGGAAACAACAAAAATTCAAGTTTAAAATATATTTTTCATTATCAAAATTTTATTATTATTTTTTCCATACATTTTATTTTTTGATTTAAGGGTATTATTTATATTTCTTTTCTTTTCTATGGTTCACACGCACACACATATATATAAACAAAGTTTTTTGTCAAAAATAATATGTTATAAAAAAATATCATTATTAATAATATATTTACATACCGCATTAATATTTGAAAAAAATAGAAAATAAATACGTAATTAAATGTGAATTTTTTTCAATTTATTTTTTAAAATTCAAATTTAAATTTGATGTTTTTTGAAATTATAAACTACATTTAAGTATCCGCATTGATTATATCATTCTATTTAATTTTGATTATGGTTTTAAGTGTGTTACTTTTATAAAATTTATGTTTACTACTCTCTATCATACTAAATAAAATATAAAAGCTTTTATATAATATTATGTTTTTCAATTTTTTTAAAAGAGTGTCCGTAAATTGTTGTTATTATTGTTATGTATCTTTATAGAACTTTAAAATATGTATTTTAATAGAAATTTAATATAAATATATTTAACATGTCCAAAAAATAATTATTTTTTTAGTCAAAATTTATTATTTTGATATAATAATTTTTTATAATAATATTTAAATTTAAATATATTCATTATATTAAATCAATAATTTTAAATAATTATTCAAACATTAATACTTACTAATTTTAATCATTAATTATATAAAATAACACTCCGTGCATCGCACGGGTGAAATACTAGTTATAACAAACTTACATTTTTATATGACTGTTATAAAATTCGAACAAAAACTGCGTAATGAAATAAACATATTTCAATTATTTTAAAAAAATATGTGATTTTTAACACATAAGGCTATTTTAAAAAATAGTCTTTTCAGTTTGATTAGAATAATTAATTGCTAAAAAAACCAAATTAAGAAAAAAAAATAAAGCAAGTCAAACCTTCGTCCTCAACAAACTTGTAGAATTAAAGCATGCATGCACACTTTAAATATATAGCCATCTTCTATCGCTCTACTTATATAAGATGCTAATGATGTCTTCGGTGATTTTACAAAGAGCAGCAAAATGGTTGTTTATAGCCGTCATAGGCGACTTGATTTTAAGTTCAGCGAAAGAGTCCTCACAGCCTTCTTCAGCTCCTATATAGGCATCATCCACCGAAGTTAATGCCTCCCTGAAAGAATTCGATTGCAAATATTCTATCGCATACTTAATATTATCTGTGCTGCGATCGTACTCTATATAACAGCCGTTGTTGAGACACTCCAACATGCGGGGATCCGATGTCTTCTTTACCAGTTGACGGATCACTCCTAGTATTCCGTCTACTTTGCTTAGTATTACATCCATCATGATACGCGCTAGCCCTTTTACGTCTGTGTTGAAGCTGCGAGGATTCGATTTCAAAGAAGAGACGCACAACTTATAGTCAAACGTTTTCTTACAAACGCTTTCTATCAAGGACATGTTGTTGGCGCTGCTTGCATTGCTCTGGCTGAAAAAGAAAACGGACACCAAAACAATAACAATTGCAGACACTTGTTTCGCCATATGCATCTGTTTCATGAAGACTATATTTCTGAATTATAATTATAAATACATATAACGACTAAAATATTTACAAACCATTTCAATAAAAAAAAAGAAGGAAATATTTCAAAAGAGGATAGATTTTATTGTACTTCCAAGAAAAACAGATTTGTTTCCATTTTCATTCATAATAAATAGAGAAAGATACTCTAACGATATCAGAGATAAGTTTCTTAATGAAAAATATATATTTTTTAAAACCTGACTGTTATATTGAGAAACTATTTAAAAGTGTGTGTGTGCGTGTCTGTGTATATATACACATATATATATACATATACATACATACATACATACATACATATATATATATATGTATATATATATATAGATTGAGCTTATTAAAGTGTTTTTTGTAAGAGAGAACTTTTTATTCAAATCGACCCTATATTTTTCCATTTCATAAAAAAATATTAATATTTTTATGAATCAAGTCTCTTCCATATTTTTTGGTTGATGCATCTCGATCTTGTTTCTAACCTTGTATATGAATTGAGTTATGAAATCAAAATAATTAAAATTCTTTTTAGTATAAAATCTTGCTCAGATTAAATTTTTTTTATCAGCCTTAACCTATGCAAGAACCATTAATATCACATTTATTTTGAAATTTTAATCTTGCCCCGATTCAAAGCATCAAAATTGATATTTATTACTGAAATACGTGACTAATACAAAATTGTTGATATATAATGAAAATAGTTTTTGATTTTGTGATCATACCTAATTAGATTTTTTTTTTGAGTGGAGATGAAGAAAATTTGAATCTGGAAGTTCAAAGAGAAAAAAATTAAAAAGAAATTTCCTAATTCGATTAACAAACCACTTGAAGTCTTGGAGTATGTCAAAAATTTGCATACTGGGTTTCCTAATACTTGGATAGCTTATAGAATATTATTAAACATACCCGTTATGGTAGGTCTGCGATCAACTATCTCCGCTCAACTATGTCACATGATAGATTGAATGGTTTGGCCATATTGTTAGTTGAAAAAATATGATAGCTAAGCTTGATTACGATGATTTAGTTGATAATTTTGCGCAACAAAAAGCGCGAAAAGTACGAACATTATATTGATTATTAGATGTAGTTTATGTATGTCATTTCATATAATTTAATAAATTTACGTAGTATATTGGATATTAGTGATAATTATGTACTTTTACTCATCAGTCATCACCTCGTATGTAATTTTTTATTTTTAATAAAAAAGGTATATATGACCTCCTAAAAATTAGCCTAGAAGACATCCCTGAATATAGATATCGATATTAATAATTCGAAAAGTCAAAGAAAAAAATTATAATTTGATACTATCAGTAAATTAAATATATTAGACTAAAAATGGAATAACTATGGGTAACTTAACTTAATATAACATATGAAAAGGGGTGTAAATGATAATTTATAAATTTCATTCATTCAAATTAATATTTTTCAATAATCTAAATTGGTGAACGGTACTTCAAAATTGAAATGTCAGAGAAAATATTTATAATTTGGTACTATCAATAAATTGACTGCATGAAAAAAGCCAGAAGTAAACATTTGGTAAATATCTTAAAACTCATCTAAATCATAACCTGGTCATGACCAGATTGAAAAATGGGCGAAACTGCCCGATTATATTGCAGCTGTGGCACCTGATTTTCATCCAGGGCTTAATATGCATGCATGATGATCATGTGTGTGTATATGAGTTTGTAACATGTGAGACGGTCACAATGTTCAGTATCCATGAGACGGATCGAAGCAATCTATATTTGGTATTTTTTCATAGATCGGATCGGGTAAAAGAAACGTTATATGAGTGTTTGTTTGTAATAATACAAATTTGCATAAATGAAAGATAACGAATTGAAATTGCAGGCTGCCTTTGTTATGCAAGTCAAATAGGAAATATGACTAACACGTTAACTTGTTTTCAATATCAATTTATTTAGCCTCTCACCTTATTTTGAGTTATTTGGTTATGTAGTGCATTTAATCAAATTTCAAAGTCTTTTTCGTTGCCTCTTTTTGGCTCAATTATTTATTGCCTTGGCACACGAGAAAGAGACAGGAAACAGGACAAACAGGACAATAGATGATATGAAGCGATTATATGTTAAATCCCAAAATAATGGATACCAGATGGTCTCATGGATATTTATTGAAATGAGTTGTCAATTTTACTCATATTTATAATAATAAACATTATTTTTATGTAAAAAATAATATTTTTTCATGGATCACTTAAATAGAAGATTTCTCTCGCAAAATTAAATTGAGAGATCGTCTCACAAAAATTTTTGTGAATTTAAAATCAGACAAGTTGGAGGGTTTCCTTTTTTAATTTTAGAATAATTAGATTTTTTAGATTGTTAAATATGTGTAAATTGTTAATTTATTAACTATATTTAAAAACTCAAAAATAGAAGCATCCTATTTCTTCTGTCTATTATTTCTCCAGAAAAAAAAAAGTTATTCTCAAATCGGAAGCTGTCTTTTTTTCCTTGTTTTTGAAAATGAACTAAACAAAAACAATCTATACCTAATCAACCGAACATGATCAACATCAAATTTTTAAAAATTAATTAATGAAAGGGCAGATATCAATTTGAGAGTACAAACGAGGATGTAATAGTCAGTAAATTTAGTTTCATTGCGTTTTACATTTTAAAAAAAGGACTTGTCATGAACTTGCTCACGCCCTTCCAGCTTCAAAGAAAAGTCAGGAAAAAGTTTTCCCATGTGAAATTTAGATACCCAATATTTAATACTTATGTAAATACAATATTTAATACTTCTGTAATTTTTATCAATTATGAATTTATAATGTAACTAGTACCTTAGGATTGTAAAAGGATTTTTGAAAAATCTCATCAAACAATTCATAATATTTAGGTTTCCTAATATGGAATATTCCTAATTAATAGGTTGCAATGAAAATGAAAAACACAGATTTCTAGAAGTTAGAATATTGATCAGAATTTCAAAATAAAAGGGTTAATAGTTAATACACTCCAGTTGCAGTAACTTCTATTGCCACACAAACAATATGTCAGCATGTAAAACAGTCCTACAGATAATACAAGATCTCAATCATAGCCCACACTCACCATGGATAAAGATTACACTTTCCACTGCTAACATCATCATATGGTTCGATTCCATCCACGCAAAGGGCATTATTGTTCACGCTCACTTCAGAACTAGCATTACTACTTGTAGCGAGAGGAGAATCTGAGACACTTGCCGTTCTGCCTCTGTTGGGACCAGATCTCACACTATACATGGAGCTTGCGGGGATGTTGGTGGTGAGAGGACGTAGATTACCAGGGATGGTTCGCCTTATGTCCTAATCAAAAGCAGAAACCAGAAGTTATTGTTCCAAAAAGAAAAAAGATTGCCCTAAAATTGCTCTTATCAATCATAATAAAAATCCACTGGTGAGATGCTTCAAAGATAAGCTGAAAAATCAACCCTATACAAATAGAATGATGATCGAAACCATGGTTATTATAGCTAATATTATATGAATAGTGCAGGACAAAGATAAGACTAGTATAGATACCATATGTCTCATAGCCATATCTAAAGATTTCTTGGAGAGCATTCTTCCAAAGCCTGCACTATCAGGTGAAGCAGACTTTCCAGATACATTGCTGCGGGGTGAGTGTTTGTCATCTTGCTTCGGACGAATTAGTTTCCGCATATTTATCACCCTGTCAACCATTTTAGTCCCAATAAGAACAGGGCTCACGTTGTCATTAGCCTTAGCACGTAACCGATTTACGGCAGGCACGGGCACAGAACTTCCACTGTTATGAATTACACCATTTGGAGGCCGTCCTCTAGCTGGAGAACAAGATTGACGTCTGATTCTTCCATTTGAAACCGGTTCAATGGATGACGATCGAGAGCTTGGTGCTCCAGGTCTGCCTCTAGTGACTGATGGAGGCCTGTCGGACAGAGACGTCCTTAGATTTGGTGGGGCATCAAGGGAGAACCCAGGCATATCTGAAGGCTTCCATGGTTTTGGTCGTGTAACAGGAGAACTTGGCCTCATCGGCGCCAGATTTTTATCTGAAGTAGAAACAGACTTGGAAACCGAAGGAGAAGAAATTAGCGACTTAACAGAAATGGCAGTCGAGCTTGTCACGCTTGAACCTGTCATTGGCCTACGAGTTGGAGTTGCGGCTCTAGGAACAGAATTCGATGCAGGCGCAGATGACCTTGTAGGTGTTGAAGATCTTATGGTAGACCTTGAAGTAGGGGTTATAGATCTTGGAGGTGCAACAGGTTTTGTCGAGGTTAAGGCAGGACGAGAAGTAGGTGTTGCAGATCTTGTAGGTTTCGATGTGGTTGATGTTATTTTAGATGATGAAGTTGAGGTTGTTTTAGTCGATGTGGCTAACGATGGTCTCGTTGATACTATCAAGGTGGATCTAGATTGCGAACTAATAGTTTGACGTTCTGTGGGAGTGGCAGGTCTTGATCCAGGACCCCCAGAAGAAGATGGTCGGCGGAGACCTCCAGTAGAGGTATTCAATCCAGGAGAGGAAGCTGCCTGTCTGGACGATGAATTGCTCCTTGCAGAAGACTCAGGCTGGGGATTTTCCAGCTTCAACCATGGGAAACAATTTGCATAAAAAAATCAGTCTTTTTGGAAGATATATTTTAAAGTAAATTCAAGTTCTTTTGAGATTATAGCAGATTAGCAATATTGCTGTTTTCTTCCGTGTAACAACTAGCTAACAATTTCAACTATTACGAGGAAGAAGTCCATAGCACTCGAGAAATATTTATGTTAATTCATATCACACGATTTTCTCCTGTTAATAATTTCGAAGATGAAAGAGCTAGAAGTCAATATTGAACTCTTCACAATTTAAACTCCAAAGATTTGAGCTGATTTAAGCTAAATGACTATGGAAACTAGGAGTTCTATTAATTTCATATATCCTGCCAGTACGTAAACTGGAATGATGTATATTCTATTCATCTAAACCAAAAAACCAGACAAAAAAAAAAAGGAAAGAAAGGCAAACATATATAACATAATCTTACTCTAGACTTCAGTGCTGTAGGATTAGCTTTTGGAGCTCCCAGCTGACTCATAACAGTTTTATGAGATTCCATCTCCAGCGAAGGAAAAAGAGGAGTGCTTAAAAGCCTGAGAACGTGATAAATTATTTTACAGTGTTGAGGAACGAGTGGTGATGAGAGGAAAGAACCCAAGCCTATTAGTAAATTTGACAGAAGTACAATGTCTAATAATCAAGCATTGATCCAAGAGAAACAGTAAAACAGACTCAAATGCACAAGGTTGGTTGCCAAGATTGATCTCAAATATGCATCAGCTTGATATACGATTTTCCACTTTATACAGATTTTAATATCACTGAATCACATGACAGAACCGTAGTAGAATAACAATTAAATTTATGTATATCATTGCAAACTTGAAAGAAGAAGAAGAATAAATTGTCGTGGAAGTGAAGCATAACTGATAAATAAAATAAGCCAATTGCAAGTAACGAGCGTTAATCTTTCAAAGGTAAATCATAAAAGAAACAAGTTAAGTTGCTTAAGCTTTAACTGCAAAGAAACACTTCATAAAGCCAGTGAATGATTTGTTTCAGCATTTTTTATACAAAATTTATTTCTAGGCACAATCACATAACAAATTTCAAACATGTGCGGTACAAATCAATACAAGTCAGAATACATAAAGAAGCACCCAACTGATATGTACAATTACCATTCATAATCATTTTTATCATTGCCTGAATTGAGAAAATCATCCCTGCATGTCTTCCTCACAGGCGCAGCTGTAGCCGATGGTATATTAAATAATGGTGAACCACCAGATACCATTTCTGTAAAAAAGAATACAAATGAAAAACTTTTTAGGACTACTCATATAGAAAGCTCGAGTTCGATACACTAATTAACTAATGCAATCCAGTCTTCAAACTGCATTCAGATCCACGAAAAAAATACCAAACCAGTGCTGTAATATATGATAGACGACACGTCAGGCATTTCCAGGTTCTAATCAAACAATTATTAACTAACTTAATACAACCATTCAACACTCGTATATCAGTTCACAAGAAAATGAAAAAAAAAATTGAAGATTTTCAACTAGTAAAATATAGCAAAAAAAATTGGTTGGATAATGAATTTCAGCAATACCCATTGAAGAATCCAACTCGTCGGAGTTCTGAAAAAGAAGACTATTCCTATCCTTATCTTGCTTCCGCATTTCACGAAACAATGCCAAATCCTCGTCTTTGTTATCTTTCATTCTCAGGCTTCCCATTTTCCCCCTCTCCGGCGCCCTAAAACTCCGATTCATCACAGAAAATAAAAAAGAGAAACCACAAGAACGGTTTAAAACCCTAACGGCTCATCAACATTCTACCATCTCGAAACTCAGAAAACCCAGCTTTCTCGTTCATCCAAACAAAACGAATGATGTTACAGATCAAAATCCAAGCTTTACCCCCATCAAACAACTAGGAACAAAACCCAGCTGAAAGAGACCCGCATTTCAAATTCTTTGCTTAAAATACCATAACATCAACGGTTCTCCCCCACTATATGGAGTTGCAAACACCTACAGAGAAGAAAAGTGGAGACACATTATGCATCCTTCCATACATGAATGCATTTGAATGCAGCAAGAAAAAGGGGGGAAATGGAGCAGAAACGTGAGATTTGTAAGAGAAGATACAAAAATAATGTGTTCGGAGATGGGAATATGGTGGGTATGGTCGCAATTTCGAGGGAAAACGGGGGATATAACGGGAAATCAAATAGGTTTATTCAATTTTTGTCGCGTCCATGTCTTCTCTTTGAAGTTACGTTACCCAATAATAATTGTTTCGAGGAAGCTGAGGAGCTTATAATCACGAGACTGCCCCTGCCGGATAGGGTGTGTTTTTTAATGCTCAGGTTATTATTGTGTATTTACGATTTGCACCTGCAACTATTAATATTTTCATTTATGGAACTAAATAATTGCAAATTATTTATTTATGTACATAAAAGTGCGACTTTGAGTCGAGTCTTTTTCCAGAAGCTGACAGTTAGCTGAAGAGGGCAAAGTTCATTGTTTTTTATGCCACTCGTTTCGCAGGAGTAAATCGTGTTTGTCCTGTTCTTGGAAACAGAAAATATGCATTTTTTTGAAGCCGAAACATACTTTTTTTTAAATTGAATATTTGGTGGATCTGGCGCGATCTCTCTCAGTTCAAATTCTCATATTTTACTTTCGGATTTTCAAATTTTCAAAATAAATGGAAAAAATGCAATAAATTCCCAGATCCCAATGTTATTCTTAATAATTTTGGCCCTGTATGAAATGTTAACGCAACAAAAACTGAAACGTTAGATCGGAGAGGGAAAGCAAGTGGCAAATGTCCCTTTCACCCCGTGGATAGATTTTGAAGTTAGTCTAAAAGAGTAATCTTTCCGTGTCAAGTTGAATTCTACTGTTGAACTTGTACAAAAGTTTGGGCAAAAGTGAAAAACACTGAACAACTGGGAAGTGTAAATAAATACAAGCTTTTGATACAAAAGCATAAAAGGTGTTTATATCATATGATTACATGCTGCGAAGGGTGACAACATTCAGATGCTACGAGAATTTCAATTACACTAAGAAGAGTTGGTTCATGGATAAGTTTCACACCTCATTACCTTGCGATATTTTCGTCTGGATGCTCTTCAATTCAATTTTAAGAAACTTCAGTGAGAGAAAGATAGATGACCTGATTTGATATACTCGTCCAAGGGTAGCTGACCTAGCAGGCTAGCACGCACAAGCGACTTAAACTCAGATGAACCAATGTTGGATCTAAATCAATCGTCCCACCCCAAGGGTTGTTCAGCCATTTATAAATGAAGATAGCAACCATAAAAAATTGACCCCTTTATGTGGCAACCATCAAAATACTTCTTATGATGTTGCACGACCCAGCTGCGTGGCTCTGTAATTTAAATACCACATCAACTAAACTTACCTTTTCAAGTAAGCAAATAGACCGCCTTTTTTTTCCCTTCTTTGTTTCCAAAATATCGCAGTTACTAAACATTCTGTTGCTATCATCACTTGCTGATTCCTCTGCTACTTAATGCCGACTCAACAAGCTTAACCTTTTTGCCGTTCTCACTGTTTAGCAGCGAGAGTTTTTCAAGTGAAGATTTAAGTTGAGATAACTCGTTGTCTTGAATCCGAGACACCCTTCTTCCTGCAATCAGTTTTTGTCGATTCGAGGAATCAACCTGCTGATAATGTACGTGTCTTGTCAATCTCGCATTCAAAGATTCAATGGAAGAGTGCAAGGCATCCAACTCCACTCCAGTAAACTTATCTACATAGAGAGTAAGCAAAACATAGGTTCAATTTTTATGAAGGATCAATCCCAGAAAGCATTATTTCTTCAATGGTGCGATTAAAAGAAGAAAATCGATCACAGATAGATAGAAACTGCCAAAAAAAATTAAGCACTACATGTATGGTTATATAAGGAGAAGTAAAGCACTTTGTTTTCGTCAGAATATTTAATAGGCATGATTCTTAAAGGCATGCATCACATCAGACGGCAAATACTCAACAATCCCACAGAAAGATGTAATGCATTTCGCTGTAACTTCATGTTTACAATTGTCAAATTTAAGAAATATAACCCCAGTTCGAAAAATATATATTTTCTTGTTAAAAAAAAATCTAGATTCCTAACCAAGAGGCTTTTCTTTATTAAATTTCACTGTCAAGTGTCAACTTCCGCCTAAGAGCAACAGCCATTTAGCACTTATTAGATTGAACCACTGGAAAGCAATAACCCTGTACTGGAATCATATCTTATTTATGTAGGTAAACACGTGTCTACTAAAAATATGTATTTCACAAAAATAGCTTCACATAAGATTCTGGCTCTTTGATATACATGACACAAGAAATTAGGGGAAAGAAAACTAATGTATGCAATGTTTAAATCTACTAGCAAATCCAATTGAAATTGATGACTTGCACATACGGAGTTTCAGTCTCCTGGAATAAAGACGCTATGGCCCTATTTGGTTGCTTCCCAAACTTTTGTGCACTCAACTCAATTCAAAATATCATAATAAAATATGTACATGCAAATTCCACTAAATTTTGTTTCAAAGTTATCAATCAAATCATCATCTCAAATTTCGAAGTCAATTATTTGATACATAATTGCCACACATTCACATACTTGTTCCTGCACTTATTCAAACATACACTGCTTTATTTCACCTTTTTTATACAAGATCAGACATTCCTTTACTACATAAAACAACTTTCAAAATTTATATCCGAACAACATTCCAAAAAACTTATTTCCGCACACTTATTCAAACACACACTGCTTTATTTCACCTTTTTTACACAAGATTAGACATCACTTTACTGCATAAAACAACTTCTTTCAGAATTTATATCCAAACAACATTCCAAAAACTATTTCTCTAGTTCTTTTTCATAACTTCTAAGTTGAATTGGGTCGAAAGTCCAACCCAATGACGCTGAGATATTTTCAGATGTCCATCCTGACACAGTCTTTCCGCAGCATATGCAGTCGCACCTCAATAAACTTTTGTAAAAATTAAGAAAAACTACAGATTATATTATTAAAGAGCTAATGCAATGCAGTATGAGAGAATTTCAGTGCAAATTGTAGAACAAAAAACAAAAACTCAGTTTACCAAGTTCTAGTTTAAAATCTCGTTCTGCTTTTGATAATGGCTTTTTCTGTAAACCTGGCAGACTCCTCAAGTTTTGTAAGCGCATTTCTAGGGAACTGTGAAGCTTAACTGCAGAGTCTATGTGATCCTCAATTTTCTCCTGATTCTTTTCAACATCCAAAAGTTTCTGCTGCACTTCGCGTATACGAGAATGTTGATTATCAATTATTTTTTTCAAATGAGGCCCATGGTGCTGGAGTTCGAAGTATACCTTGAAACAATAAAATATTGTCAGGCAGAACTAGAAGCTTTAGGTTTCAAAGAAAAAAAACGAGAGGCTTTAGATTTAAAAAGAAATACAAATCAGTCACAACCAAAGACATGCAGATATGAATAAGCGTAATATACTAATATCTAATTTATGGAAAGCATAACTAGATTTTTAAACAAGACATGGATATGCGCACATATATAGTGAGATATTACCTTGTGTGCATACTCCACATAATTTTCATGAAAAAGCTTGAAATACTGATGAAGCATTGATCGTCCTTCAATAGAATCAGCAGTCACAGAGCGTAAATTTGGTGCGGTTGAGGGTAATAGAACTACCTTAGGCCCACTAAGGAGTTCTTTGCTGATTACTGTGAGAGTATCTGCATCTGTTGCCTCGTCCAGGGTAACAGTTTCCCTCTCACTATAAATAGCATGAGTAAGCAATTCATTCCAGCTCTCCATGTAAAGCACTACGCATTCATGAGAACAAGTAAGTCCCACAATCCATGAACCTCCAGATGAATCTGACAATGTCAAGAAACCATGAAGGGGCTCTGGTGAGGAGGATTCTCCAGGGCATGTGCTAAGAACAGAATAGACAGATGGGGTTTTCATTTGTTTTTCCTTGCCACTGGTTTGACTAGTGAAAGGGAGAAAATGCAAGACTATCGAGTCTATCCCGCCATCATGAAGGCAAAATATTCTTTCTGGAACGAGAGGATCAGAAGCCATCGAAATTAGAGAACCACCTTTATTAGGCAAAGCTAAATCCACAATAGCCAGACGGAGTAAAGGAGGTGGATAACCCAACCAAATAGTATCATTAGGAGGTTGATCAAGCTTCAGGATCGAGAGATTAGTGGGAGCAAGTTCACAAATCATAGCAGCACCAAACATCTGACCAAGTGAATCAACACAAACACGGGGTGCACTACCCATCTTCCAGACTGGCTGAATTTCATCAGCTAAAGCATCCAGTTGTAGTTGCCCACCACTCCAAGCCGTCATAAGAATTGAATCTTTTCCGACTAAATTGTAAAGAAGACTGATCGCACGCCCTTCACACACTCCTTTCTGAATTACAGCATTTTCTGTCACCCCATGACACACTTTACGAAGAGGACCCTGCATCAACACATTGATACTAAGAAACATTACATTTTTCCGTGGAAGGTATACATTGGTGGTGTCTATTGTGCCAGGGCCACCAGGCACAAATTTTCAAAAACTTGAGAGACACACAGATACAAAAAGAAGATACCTGCAATAAGACAGATGCATCCATTAAAACAAAAGGCTGAGCTTTGACAGCGAATATATTTCCACCAACTCCTTCTTGGAGAGATAATTCAGGAAATGTTGACTCCAGCCAAGAGATTGCCAGATTAGAATTATTAACAGCTTTTGAATTGGCAGATTTAAGCCCAAATGTACAAGCATCGTTATGCATTTCCAATAGTGATTCCCATTTATACACACTGTCAAAAAAAATGGTTCAGGTACGAGCCTTCACAGCATGAGAATAATAGGAAGAAAAAAAAAAGGAGCAATGGGAAAAAATACAAAATCACCACAACCCAAATTAGCCTAATCAGTAAAATTTGACATGTCACTACAATAGATTTTTCACCAGACTAAATTTTATTAAATATTTGGCAACACATAAACCGACCACCTTTATGGCTGCGAACTTGCAAAAATAGAATATTTTGCATTTAAACAAATAGCAAAGCCTCAAATGGCAATAGTTTTTGTAAAGTGCCGTTTTTCAGGCAAGTTTGCTACCAGAAATGAAACTGACACCTCCTAATTCGAGAAACACGCATAAGAGGGGGTGAATGGAATTACCTTCCAAAAGGAACAATCGGGCAAATGATGTAAGTGGATCCATCACTAAACAAGATAAAAATCTGCACAAGACCAGGACCACATGTCATTTTTTACCGATTCTTCAAACATAACCAAGTTCTCAAGAAGAGATAACAACCTATATGGCAAAGTAAATTCAACCTGCTATTGAGGCACAAAAATAATACAGCTCATCATGAAAATTGAGTAATGTAACAAGCAATAATCACAAGAAAGGTATCGAAATAGGCAGGCAAGCTCTCCCAACAAGCAATAGAACAGTCAGACAATCAGTTTTTCAAAAACCTAGCAATTAATTATATCAAAGAAGTGTGGAGAGCAAGCAATCATGAACTATTTAAGCCTTCATCCCAAATAATTAGCATGTAGTCATGACCGTGGATATTGCTAAAAAAATCCCCACCCATTTTCTCCAATCTGATGTTATAAATGAAAAATATAACAAAGTTTACTACATAACATGCAAGCTTTGCACATTAACCATAAAGAGCAAAATAATTCTGCAGGCAACCATGCAAAACTAAAAAGCCAGAAGAATTTCTTACACTGAACTTGTCCCACAAATGATCCGCCCCAAAAGAGAAATCAACAGGACATATTGCTGCTGCATTTCCAGAAAGACCAAGTTCTCCAGGTTGCAAATAATATTCCTGTTCTGGTTGCCTAATTGCTGCAGACAAATCAAACATTCTGCAAAAAAAGAGTACATTTCATCATGATAGAGCACATTTTAAGTTTTATATCAAGATAAACGACACTCAGATACCTTAGAAAGGGTAGTATAATATTTTTACAAATATTCTTTATTGTACAGAAGAAAGATTATTCAGAAGATAATGATTAATAAAATAATTTCAAACGACCACTTTTTCTTCTTTAGAAGCCATGGATATGCAAAGGAGGCAATCCTTTTCCAACTATACTGATTCAGTGATTCACAACATCCACAGTCCCTTGAATGCTATTTTTAAATAAAAATAAAAATGTAATCCATAAATCAGCTTTACTGATAAAAACAAATCATCAAGAACAACAGCACAGTCTAACATTTCAAGGAACTGAGGTCGTGATAAATCAATTATCTGACAAAATGTACAACAATAAACATAGCTTATTTGCCAAATATTGTAGATCAGTAATATTGCAATAGATGTCAAAGAAGGAAGCGACACCTGAAAACAGAATCCGAGGAAAGAACTCCCAAGTGAGTGTCACTGAAAGGGTGCCAAGAAATCTGAAGAATGCGTATGGAATTGTTGCTTCCAAAGTAAATTTCTGAACCAATAGAAACAGTCCTGTAAACCATTAGGGAAATGACAGTCATTTCATTCTTCTACAGCTCTCAAACCATTATACAATGTCCCATCAAATTCAATATATTCATCAAGTAAAACGTACATGTTTGTTTACGTACAAAAGCAGGAAGACGGAAAAATGAAATTCAGATTTTTATGAGCCATATAAACAATGTCATTTCATTCTTCTAAAGCTCTCAAACCATTAAACAATGTCTCATCAAATTCAATATATTCATCAAGTAAAAGGTACATGTTTGTTTACGTACAAAAGCAGGAAGACGGAAGAATGAATTCAGATTTCTATGAGCCATACACAGATTCCTAAGCAGAAGTCACCAAACTAATATTTTCATATATTAAAAACGATGTGACGGACAGAAAATTGGAAGATATACGAGACATTTACAAATAGAATAGAGATTCAGTGGCCGAGGCTAAGCCTCAAGCTGTCAAACAAGACACTACAAGTTACAACCACGTTTGTGCATGTTTTCCAGAAATCTCATCCTTCTACAGCCCATAAATACATTTCCACTCCACTTTCATATCTCATTATACAATCCTTATTTCCAACTCAACTTTTATCAATTCCAAAATTAGAACTATTGTTATATAATATAATATTATAAGATAATCTATTTTTTGAATTTTTTATATTCACGAGCAGAAAGGTAGATGTATATGCTATGCCATTAATAATTCATCATATTCTTCGTCTGGCTGACATTAAAAATAAAAATCTCTACTTAACAAAACACACACACATGTATATAGCAAATCTAAGACCAATTTATGGAAATATTCCAAGATATATTTTCACGCAACACGGGAAATGAAACCACACACCCCATATGTTGGGGTAGAAATCTTAAATTCCGTACTCAGCAATGGATCTGAATGCATATAGAGCAAGCGGAATATTTTTAATCATCGGAACAGTAGAGTTTTTTATTAAATATTACCTACAGATGATAGTATTCTCTTCCCTTGATGCTCGCCCATAAAGGTACATAACACGTAAGCCATCCTGCCCAGCAAGAAGCAATGCAGATCCATTTCTGTTTATGGAAATCTTACTGACATCAAAACAAACTGGGACATCTGCTTGCAACACCTGTAAGTGATTGAAACGATTGTAAGCTTAGCACATAGACTTACCACGTTGGAAGAAAAAAAGACTGGAATGGGTATCACTCTCGATACTTTCAAATACGATTGGACAAGCAAATAATTGATAGCATTGTGATTTGTCACTGTTACTGTAGTCTATGTTTAAAAAAATTTATTTACCACTTCAAAACCAGTACGCAGAGCAAAACTATACTACCTCCATCCACAATTGCACCTTCAATTTACAGATTCGCGACATGAGATATTTTCTAAGCTATCCAACAAACTTTGTTTGAGAATTTCAGTTCAAGTTTATTCGATAAACTTCATAAAACCTCCCTGGAAAACCCGCAGTACCAAAGCTCACAGCACATGTGACATCATTTGCGCACATAAACAAGTGTATTGCGCAGGAATCCTGAAAGACAACATTATGAACGCGAAAACTCGCGGAAAAATACCTTAGACGGGAAACCGGCGGAGATGGAATCCGGGTCGGGATCACCCAATCGAATCGAGACCCAGTGCAGACATTTCTTGTGAGAGTCCCATACGTAGAGTCGAGAAGCTCCGTCCCATGCCATAAGATTCGTCGGCGTTCTGGCCGCGGAGGCCGCGGATATGGTGGCGGTTGGAAAGATAGGGTGGCTTTGAAGTGGAAGCCATTGGAGCTCAGCCTTTGGAGTTGAACCCAACGGCGGAGGGGAAACCAATTGGCGGTCGTCGGTTTCAGTTAACTCGTAGCTGAACCTCATGTTCTCTCAGCCGACAACGTTCTTCACTGCCGCGAGGGAATCGGAGAAATGGGAGAAGCTATACGACGTCGGCTTAGGGCTTCGTTAAGTATATAACCACTGTTGCTCTCGCTCACTCGTTGCATGCTTATATAATATTTTTTTATAATTTATTTGATTTATATTAAATGAAGATCAAAATATAATTATAAAAAATAATGAAATTTAATTTTGATATATAAATTAAAAAATAAAAAAATGAGAATTGAACATATAACATAAACGTCAAGAAACAATAACTCTGTATGCTGAACTAAATATAACTTGCTTTAAAATTTAATATTTTATTAATATATATAATTATTAAAACAGACCATGACACCAAAATTAGTTATTCTAAGTCTCTCAAACTTAATAAAATAGTATAGATATTTAAAATTAATTTTAAAATTTTGGTTACTCTTTGAGGCGATTTTTATACTCATCTGGCTTTTTTGGGCTTCCTTGTGAAATGTAGCCCAAAAAATCACACTCCACAAGCACACGGATTTGGGCCCATTATCAAAATAAAATCAAGCCTTTTAGTGGTAATTACTGGGCCAGACCCATTTAGTTCTCAGCTTAAGATTCGATTCCTCATTCTAACACGTAAACATATATTTCTTTTAATTATTAGTCACTGTTATATCCAAAAGCTAACCTGTTTTTGTTTTTCAAAATTTTTTAAAAACCAAGCTTATGTTTCTTCTTTTTTTTATGTTGTCTGAACCAATCATTTTTAATTAACGTCCCAACATGTTATTTTCAACGTTCGGACAAACTTTTTTTGTCGATAAACTTTTCTTGTATACACACCTCGATTCCATGAGAAAAATATAAATATTTAGAATTTATTAAAATATAGAATCCTCTCGTAGGTTTAAGCCGAAACTTATTCAAAGTTATTAAGTACTCAAAATTGAACTTGGTGAGAAATATTCACATTTGAAATAAATAAATGTACAAAAATGACGTGATACTCACGGGAAATATAGGGTCCGATTCCAGCAAATGTCACTAGTCCAGACGCATGCTTCGAATTTGTCTTGAGCCTGAAATCACGAAGAAGACCGTTAGAAGGGGGCCGGGAAGGTGTCTCGGCGTAGGCCCTCCGACGCTCAAGTCAGAGACTGAGGATATACGAGGGGAGCAGCTAAGGGTGCTGCTGAAAAACAATATATTGAATGAATCAACTGAACACTCAAACCTGATATTTATATGAGAATACATGGACATTTGATGAGCTTGTCTTCCATTTGGACTAGGGATGGGCCAGTGGTAATGGGCCCATCCATGAAGTATCATAACGAAATTCGAACATTTTGAGGATTTGAAACACAAGCACTACAAAAGCTCAAGATTTTATATGATTTCCAATAGATAAAAAATGTATTTAAATAGATGCAATAGAGTCCGAATCACCAATTTTTAATATTTTTTCCAATATTATTCGTAAAAATATCCTGGCTAAGCTTGAGCACGTTATGGTTTAGGGACTAAAAATGATAAAATCTTTGTCAAGGGGTCTACGGGCTAATTTTCTTGATTTTATCTGTTACTAAAACAGCCTACGAACTGAATTCAGCTGTTCCACGTTCTTGCGTGTAACTAGTTTTCTAGTGTTTTATCATAGCACCAAACTAAAAGGCCCACTCTTTATCAAATGGGGAATGAACTATGCAGCCCACATTTTATATATTTTGGTAGTTGTCCTTGTTTTTTTCACCTTGCAATCCCAATTGCGTCGAACTTTCTATTTTTGGAATGATGTCAAAATATGACACGATCTGAAAATCTGATCGGTTTCACCGGAAAAAGTAGGTTTCGATGGGGAGTAATCAGGTTTGAGTTGGATTTGTTGACCCGAAAATTTTATTTTTTTAAAAAAATTATATAATTTATTAATATTACCAACATTTTTTTATGTATTATATGTTTGGAAAACATTTATTATATAATTATATCATAAATTTGTATCATTTAATATTTATTTCGTATATTTTTATTTTTAAAACAATTTTTTATATGATTTAATAAATATATTTTTAATTTTCTACAATTAGATTTTCAAATTTAAATTATATAGGAGATATTTTGTTATTATATGTTTAAATTTAAAATATTATCGTTGTTAATTAATTATATTAAAAAATAAAAATCGAGTTGAGTCATGTTGTCCAATTTGAGTTCAGGTTAAACAGCTTTTAAATTTCAATACTATCATACATCAACCCATCCGAATTAACATACTTGCTTCGGATAGCCACCATGGAGGTCGATTCTTGTTTATACGTTTTTAAAAATAAATAAATAAACACATTTTAATTTTTTTCATCAACGGACCAATAAAATTTTTTATAACATGGCGACTTACTTTATAAATTTTGAAGTAAATATATGTAAAAAAGGTAAATGCTTTTTAATAAAAATAAGAAAACGGTCTCCACCTTATCCGAGCTCACTTTCTTGAAATATGATGGTGGCCAATATATTTAAAACGCACTTGTACCTGTCGTATCACAATTGGGCCGTTTGGGATGTATGATCTGTAAAAACCTGTGATGACGTCAAGAAAGGCAGTTTCGATGCTTATCTTGATATTTAAGTTGCAATTGATGTAGGAAAATAAAATATTGTTAGACATAAATAAGATAGAATTCTCATAAAAATTGTGTGTCTATATAATAATCCTGAAACTAAAAAATATAATTCCTTTAAGCATAGTTTGATATACATGATAAGATAAACATATGATATAAAATATAAAGATAAGTTTAGGATAAATACGAGGTAATATATTATATTTAATATATGGTATGATTTTAATAAGAGTGATTAAATTTATATATATATATATATATATATTAGATTGTAATGACAAAATTAACCTTATCATAATAAATTTTATAATTTCAAAGTTGTTGTTTTAGTTCATATTTCTTATCTGTTTGACTGTCAATGCGCCGATAATGTTTGCATGATTTATTTATTTTTACTTAATTTTGTATATTAAATAATATGATAATTGAGCCCTTGATTTTGTGAATTCAAGTCAAATATCAATTTTTAAGGTTAATCGAGTGATATTGATAGTTTTATTGAGATTTATAAAAATCATTCATATAATTATCTCGAGTTCATTTATATAATTATCATATTATATAATATATAAAAATAAATAAAAATATTTATTTGATTTTAATTTCTACCTACTAGCAGAGATTTATAAAAATTATTTATATATGTATCATCTAGTAATACTAATTTAGAACTTGATCATATATAAAGTTTAAGATTTTTATTTATTGAGGACAATTAAGTCATTTGTAGTGTTTTTTATCATTAAATTAAAATTATCATATCTTATAAAATGGATATTTTATCATTGTATAAAATTATTTATCACGGGTCCATGATATTATCATGTGCTTTCTAAAAAAGTACCAAACGTGAGACAATAAAAAATATTTATCAATCCATCTTTTATCCAGTTTACCAAAATATACCTTACTTTATTAATTAACAGAGTCAAACACTGCAAACAATACATAAACTAACAAATAAAAATCACATTTTCCTCTCCTTTCTTTTTTTTTTGGTGATAAGAAACCCGCGTTAGCACAACCTCAAACAATTTTGTTTTGTTATTGAAAACACCTGCGGCAGTTCTCGATCGTAGGAATAATGATACCGTGCATCATCTTGTTTTGGAAACAATACGAATACAATGTGTTTTTACAAATGAATTGTCGTGTTCTGCCGACCTCTTTGCTTCTTACTATGTTAACGTGATCCTTTTGACCTGCCTGCATCGGCCGGCACCTCTAGAAGATCACCCATTTCAAATCCTCGGAAAATTCGTGGCTTATCCATGGTTTCGTGTTTGACTAGGTTTCAGCTCTTCATATGAGCATCTCTTGGCTTGTTGAAGTATTGATTTTTAGGAAACCCATTCTTGCAAGCAGATACCTGTCGCAATGTGGCATACATCAGCTGAATTTCAAATAGTCGATTAAAATAAATAAATAAAAAAACACACACACACATATATATATACTCAAAGTTGCTCTGTTAAATATCAGTTATTATTAAATAACAATGTCGTAACATTTGAAATGACAAAATTTTAAATATATTTTTGAAATGAATAGATGTGAGATGGGTCAACTTTACCGATATTCACAATAAAAATCTTAGCATAAAAAGTAATATTCTTAGCATAAAAAGTAATACTTTTTCATGAATTATTCAAATAAGAATATGTCTCACGAAATATGACACGTGATATTGTCTCACACAAATTTTTATCTTTTGAAATAGTTTTTCAATAAAATACAAAGATAATTTTAATATTTCGAATATATTTCATAACTCAATTTGTAATTTTTATTATACATATATCATTTTCCTAGAAGTTCATTGCATTTGTCTCAAATTTAACGTGATACATACAACATGTGAAATATTTTGTAAATATATATAACGTTATATCTCACATTGTGGTTTTAATAAATAAGAGCAATAATGGCCGGAAAAGGGAGAAAGTAAAAATGCGGAGCTGGTGACTTACAGCTTCAATGTCGATTTTGTAAACAAGAAGTTTTCTTCGCTCCCTGCAACTGGTCCTATATGCCACTGCTACGTGCCCAATGGCCAATCCTAAAGACGAAATGTATAAACCCAATTCCGTCGCTTTAGCATCTGTGCCGCCGCTTGAATACCCGCCATTCATCAATACGTAGGAACCCTTCAATGACACAAACACCAACGATGCCGCCGAGCAGACGGTGGAGACGCCCAGGTACGGCCACCTCGACAACTTCGGACCGTCGCAGAGACTATAAACACCTAAAAGATCGATAAGAAAGACAGGTTGATCAGCTTAATTTTAGCCCATGTACGTACGACAGTATGAGTGAACAAGATACTTACATAGAATGATAGCTGATCGAGCAATGGAGACGAGAGGAATATCGATGAGGGAGAGGCGAAAGTCGTAGCTATTCAGATTGACCAAAAGGGTTTCCAGAGTGAAAGAAAGATGCGGCAGCGGAAGAGAAGCGGAAAACAGAGCGGTGGGAAGGAGTAAGTCGGTGATTATCAGAAGAATCGGGGCTGAAAATAAGAGTAAAGAAACCAACATAGTGATCAAGAAGAACAAAGTCTTCATCCATCTTGGAACTAACAGAAATGCTAATTTCTTTAATGCTTTTTTCTTCTTTGAAGAAACCCATTACAGATTTCAATATTCTCTTTTTGGATGGAGTCATGGAGAATTTCTGTGTGAGAGATATAGAGGGAAAAATAAGGGATATTAGCAGGGAAGGGAAATGAAGAAGAAGGAGAGAGAAAGGAGGGGAAATTGCAAAATGGAGGGGAAGAAGGTTCTAAATAGTACATTTGACTTCAAGGGGGGGAAATGACTTGGAAATTTGAACTTTACACGCCTCCGGCTAAGGTATATATTGGTCAAATCGGGGAGGCTTAATTAATTCATCAAATTAAATTAAAATTAAGATATTCTAAATTTACATACAATTAGTTATATTTTCTCTTGCGTCCAAATCTTTTGATCTAATGGTAGGTATTAGATTTCAAAATCGAGAAGATTTCGGGTTTGAATCTCACTTGTATGAGTTGTTAAGTTAGGGAAAATCGACACATCTCAGTTGAGATTCTCTGGTTTAATTTAAACATATGAGATATAAAAAAATTATGCATACGAATAATTTTAAATCAGAGTAGGTCTCTTGTGAGACGATTTCACGAATCTTTATTTGTGAGACGGGTCAATCCTACCGATATTCACAATAAAAAGTAACACTCTTAGCATAAAAAATAATACTTTTTCATTGATAACCCAAATAAGATATATGTCTCACAAATACGACTCGTGAGACTGTCTCATACAAGTTTTTGCAATCAAATCATTAAATGCCAAATTTATACATCAAATATTATTGTTCTACTACAATGTTACAAACTTTGTGATACATTTGTATATTGTTTCACGAATTCATACATCAATGGCCCTGCTTAAAAAAATTACATGAATCACATCAACAAATTTTCTATATGTGAGTTTTAGTGATAGTGTTACTTCAATTCATGGTTATTTGGCCCATTTGGAGTTGTTTCAGTTAGATATAATGGTCAACACCTAATTAACTAATTTATTTAATACAAATTTTTTTTGAGACAGTCTCACGACTTAATTTTGTGATATGTATTTTCTATTTGGGTCATCAGTAAAAAAATATTAATTTTTTATACAAAAAAATATTACTCATTATTTTAAATATGAATATGTTTGACTCGTCTCGTCGATAAAGATACTGTCTCACAAGATACGTATTATTTATATAATTAAATCACGATCAAATGAAAATTAAATGTGGTTTTATGCATAAATGCGGCAAACCGTTGGCAATGAGTGATTTCTCTCGTAAGCTACAAATCCATATAAAATCTCTTCCACCAAGTTTTGGAAATCGAGTGGCAATGAATTACATAGGAATATTACCAAATTGTTAGGTAAAATAAAGAATTATCGAATTAAAGCTTGTTGAATCTTAAATGCAACTAGTAAGTTTGTGAGATTAATTTATCCTAAATCTAAACTTGGGTTTTGGTTTTATACTCTTCGACATAACAATTTTATTTTAGTTAGACAAAGAATTCTCATGGCCATCGTATGAGGGAAAAAAGTAAAATTCATATAAAAATGATAAATTTTAAAAATAACATATATCTTATATTCTTAGTAAATTGTGGTTTCTCGAGTTCTTGATTTAATTTAATGATTTTATATATCTATATATATTTTTAATTAGGTAGTTGCACGATCATTTATACAATCATTTCATATCCTACTTATAAAAATTATTATATTAACGATATAAATGATAAATAAAAAACCTTCTACTTTCCCTAAATTAGAATTGCATAATTGATGAAAATAAATATGAATTTTTCAATTTAATAAAGGAATTTATTTTGTTCTTCCAATAAAAACAAAAATTTGTGTGAGACGGTCTCACGGATCGTATTTTGTGAGACAAATATCTTATTTGAGTCATCCATGAAAAAATATTACTTTTTATGCTAAGAGTATAATTTTTTATTGTGAATATCAGTAGAGTTGACCCGTCTCACAGATAAAAATTCGTGAGACCGTCTCACAAGATACATACTCTTTAATAAATTATTTGTTATAATTAGATTTTCAATCACACACACAGATAATCCCATTCCTCGTACTACTGTTGATGTTGATCCAACGTCATCCATTGCGTTACCCGCCAAATCAATATTCTTCATATATTCCCCGCTTTAACCCTTACAAAAGCAATGCATCGATTCCTTTTTTTTTTTGCATTCACAGTGGAAATCTACGCTCCAATTTAATCAAGATTCTTTAATGTCGAAGCAGTCGTACAGAATCTGCTTCTGCTTTCGCGAAGGTTCCGTCTGGCAGCTGCAGAAGCACCGGCGGACATTAAGGATATTTTCTACGACTATTCCGAGAATGGGGTGATGAGCGCGGATCATCTGCGGCGGTTTCTCGTTGAGGTGCAGAGAGAGGAGAACGCGACGGTGGAGGACGCGCAGGATATAATGAATGAGACGAGACATTTCAACGTATTTCATCGCCGGGGGATGAATCTGGAGGCCTTCTTCAAGTACTTGTTCGGGAACGCTAATCCGCCTATCAATTTCAAAATGGGGGTAACTTTTCTCACCTTTTTTTTAAATAAATAAATTACCCCAAATTTAGATGAACACAAAAAATCTATCACATAATTCTACACCAAATAAAAATTTGAAACATTTTTGCGCATTGTCACTTTCTCCCTCAATTGGATATATCAGTTGCTAAATTACTCACCAGAAACTGCTCCTGCAGCAAGAAAGATACCAAAGGTAGGAACTTTACTACGTTATTTGTCGTTTTCTGTCTGAAGTATACCCTTAAGTTTCAGTTTAATATGTTCAAAAGAGAAAAACAAAGAATTAACATTTGAACTACAATTGAAAAAATTGCAATTCTTGAAATTTCAATGGATTTATTCATTTGGATGTTTGATATCTTATATGTAGTAAAGATTATAGTCGAGGTTAAACGAGAGCAGTATTTAAATATTAAACGTGGGAAGATAAATATTTCAGACGTGGGGTTTTTATTTTCGAAGTTTTTGTAAAAGTAAAACCGAGGACTTAATTAAGGCCAAATGGTGATATTACCTCACTCGTTCTGCCAAGATTATTGCAATTTCGGGATGAAAAGGCTCTGCTTTTACCTGAAAGTAAGGCATGAGAGTAAGATCAGGAGCTCCTGGGCAATTTTGGGAAATGAGGTCTAGACATCATCTTGTTTCCACTAGCTTATCATTTCATTGTTTCTGCTTGAAATGTGTTTTGAAGTTTCCACTCACATTTCTTATATTTTTCACTTTCCGGAGCTTGGGATGCTGTTATGAAGAGTTTGGGCATTCCCCAATAAGCGAAAAGTATTTATATCTTGATTAGAAAGCAGTGTAATTGCTTTTCTGTTATTTTGCTTTATTCATGCATTGCTTTTCTGTTATTTTGCTTTATTCATGCCTTTCAATGGCTCACACCTGACACCTGTACCGGACATTTTGATATAAGTCATTTCCTTGATTGTGGTCTTAAATGGAAATGCAAGTTTTCTAAAACTATCTTCTTTCCAGGTTCATCATGACATGAATGCTCCGTTGTCTCATTACTTCATATACACTGGCCACAATTCTTATCTGACAGGGAATCAATTAAGTAGTGACTGCAGTGACGTTCCGATCATAAATGCATTGCATAGAGGCGTGAGAGTTATTGAATTGGATATATGGCCTAGTTCCGCTGGAGACGATGTGGATGTTCTACATGGGAGGTATCAGCTGTTTGCACGTCCTTTTAATTTATTATCGATGACGTTAAGTTTCAATTTCTTATTCGTGATTTATTATGCCAAACTTTGTCATACAATCTGATCCATTTTCTCTCTCCTACCAGTTTCTTAGAATTTCTCCTTATTTTTTGTACGTGTAGGACATTGACCACCCCCGTTCAACTCCTAAAATGTTTGAGATCAATCAAGGAACATGCTTTTACTGCCTCTGAATATCCTGTCATAATAACACTTGAGGACCATCTCACCCCGGACCTTCAGGCAAAAGTGGCTGAGGTATGTAAATTGACTCTATAGCATCACAGAGAAAGAGTGCCAGCAATGTCATAATCACTTTTCTGTTGATGGAATCTAGATGATCACCAAAACATTTGGAGAGATGCTGTTTTCCCCTGGTCCAGAAAGCTTCAAGACAATTTCCCACACCAGAATCTCTAAAGAAAAGGGTTATTATATCAACCAAACCACCCAAAGAGTACTTGAAAGCCAAGGTTCTTGAATCAAAAAAGAGCGACTCAAAGAATGAAAGAAATTCAGCTACCGAAGCTTGGGGAAAAGAAGATAAAAGCTTTAAAGCCAATGACGATAAGGTATATGGTTAAAGTTCACACTTAATGTCATTTGATTTCAGACTATTTCTCTAGTTTTGAATTATCTACGCTTTCTCCAAAAGGATTATGATTTAGATGAAGATGTTGATGAAGAAGAAGAAGATGATAACGAGTATCATAAGTCTCAGCAAAAGGTAGCACCAGAATATAGGCGGTTGATTGCTATTCATGCTGGGAAGGGAAAGGGTGGAATGCAGGAGTGGCTGAAGGTGGATCCTGATAAAGTGAGACGTCTTAGCTTGAGCGAGCAAGAGCTTGAAAAGGCCATTATAACTTATGGAAAAGATATAGTGAGGTATGTTGATACAGCTTACTTTTAATCTTTTGCGGTGAGTGTGCTCCATAATTTCTCATTTCAAGAATTGTTTTCCTAGTGACTTATTCTGAAAAAATGGAGACGATAATAAAAAGGTCGGGAGTTTCTAAAATTGTGCTGGACATAGTATAGAAGAATTATACAGCACAAAATAATAATGATAAAAAGATTCAAGCAGCTCTCTACTATGGTACTATCCATTTCAACAAGTAGTTTTATGTGTCTCTCAGTCTTTACTAATGGAGTCAACCGAGTTTCACTAAAGTTTTTGAGTTGTTGGATGACACCCCTTCAAAGAATGAAGACTATAAGTCTGAATTTTGAATGCCATAAGAACGGATTTTAAAATAGTTGATCAATTTGTTTGCATATCCGGAATAAATGAAAAAGGAACCAGCAATTTCATCGATGGTACATGTCTAATCATTACAAAAATCATTTGCATAAATATGTGTGTGTGTGTGCGCGCGCGCGCGCGCGCTTGTAAACCCTAAGCTATCAATGAAATAGCATAGAACAACATTTGACTTGCCCATAAAAATTCTACCTAAAAGATAGCATGAAAACAATAAGTAAATTAACATGATAAGTTAATATAAGTTAACCTACCCATGATCAAGTAGTCTGCTCCATTAGCTTGGTTCCATTGTGATTCCTTGTCTTCTATTTTTTTACTTGAATCAATCTTGGCTCGATCCATTAGGCTTTGATCTCCACTCACTATTAGGATTAGGGTCATGTCACTTGGTGTTCTTGTTCTTTGTTTTCTGCAGGTTTACACGTAGGAATTTACTGAGAATATACCCAAAAGGTATACGTTTTGACTCATCCAATTACAATCCATTATCGGATGGGCGCATGGGGCTCAATTGGTTGCATTTAACATGCAGGTTAGAGCATTATAAGATTGAGAAAATTGAGGACACAGAAATTTTTAATCAAATCACACTATCACGGCTTTCTTCACTTGGTGCGTATTTGTTCATTATTAATCCGGGGTCTAAAATGTACTTGTATCTGAACAGGGGTATGGAAGAGCACTTTGGTTGATGCATGGCATGTTCAGAGCCAACGGCGGCTGTGGATACATCAAAAAACCAGATTTTTTATTGAAGGATGGCTCACGTGGTGAGAGGTCTTTGATCCAGATGCTAGATTGCCAATCAAAACAACTTTGAAGGTAGTCTGCAGGCTTCTTCTCTAAAAAATATCATGCAGCACTTCAAAGACTGAAGCTTTATTTACACTCCATATTTTGTCCAATCATCCTTTCTGTCAAACAGGTGACTCTGTATATGGGTGAAGGTTGGTATTATGACTTCCGTCATACACATTTTGATGCTTATTCTCCCCCAGATTTCTATGCAAGGGTGAGTGATACATTTTGCAAGTTTTTTTTACTTACTATATAGTTATAGTTCTGTTGTTTGACTGGTTCTACAAATGAAGCAGCTTCAGCTAATCAGCTATCAATCGTATTCAATGAATCTTGTTGACTCTTTGGTTTAACATTCTCTACCAATCCGTTAGACTTTGTCCCTATTTAATGGTTGTATTCTCTCTATGACTCTGCTTGTGTTTAGATGCCTAAAACAAGGCACGAGGAAAAAAAACACCTATAATTTTTACATGTCATCTTTAGATGTCACAAGATTGAGGGATGTCACAAGATTGAGGGCTAATCTCTCCACTTTTAGTTGGAGATAACTATATAATTCAAAAAGTTTTATTGTGATTCGAGTCTTGACCTACAGATGAGCTCCCCTTTGGTGGCCTATTTTGCTAAACACTTTGACTCACCCCTGAGCCTCGCCACAAATGCAATTGTATAATAATCCCTTGTCGAGGAATTGCCCCCATTTAGATATTCATCATTAATCGAACTCATGACCTTAATTCTAATAGCATTCATTGGAACCTATTTTACTATCATATTTTATGTGCTTTAGATGCATAACACACCACAGGGTCTGAATATGTCAAATTTGTTCATCCTCAGGTAGGAATTGCTGGAGTTCTCGCAGATTCCATCATGAAGAAAACAAAGATTCTTGAAGACAACTGGATACCAAATTGGGATGAGGTGTTTGAGTTCCCATTAACAGTTCCTGAACTAGCAGTCCTTCGTATTGAAGTTCACGAACATGATACATCGGAGAAGGATGACTTTGGAGGCCAAACATCCCTTCCCATATCGGAGTTGAGAAAAGGCATTCGGGCAGTTCCACTTCATTCTCGGAAGGGGGACGAGTACAATTCTGTGAAGCTTCTTATGCGATTTGAATTTGTTTGATCCAGGTACGAATTCCTTTCCGCATTTGTTATATCTCTTATTTGAGATTGGCCAGTAATGCATTTACACACATGAGATCGCGCGTGCGTGCGTGCATATATATTGTGCACTGATTGTGCACCATGTTTTTTTGTTCTTCCCGAAAGCATTGAAATTTGTTAATAAACAACGATAAGATCGAAAGTTTTTAGTCTAATGAAAGCAAGTTCTGTCACAGTTTCTTCAAATCTGTTTTTTGTGCTTCTTCCTTCGGCCAAGAGAAAGATATCATTCATGAAACATGCGATTTAAATTGTAATCAGCTGGAAAATAGATCAAAGTGATATAGTTTGAAAGTTGATGTAAAACAAACGTGTAAGATAAGTATTTAGACACGGTTTGGAGACAAACTGTGACTAAAACAAAATGATTTGAAAATTTGGCAAAGAGTTGGACAAATTAAATCAGAGGAAGATAGAAGAGAAGAAAAGTTTGAATCTCATTTAAGTGCATCTCTTTCAGCTCGAGGGAAAGACATAAAGTCAAAGATGACTCATCGTTTGAGAATCCAAAAATTTATCTAATTCATATCAAAAGTGGATTTTATATCTATATATTATTTAATAGACGTGATATCTGTTTATATTTGATTATAAAATGATTTTCCTTGTTTGTCATTACATGTACATCAAAATCTCTTAAATATTCAGTATCAATAGTTGTGCTAGAAATAGAAGTAACGATATTAAATTTCATGGACATGAAACCAATTTGTTTGATGTTTTCTGACGTTGTCGGGGCAGATATTAATTTATATTTTTTTTTGCTCGATGTGTGTTTTTCTTTTAATGAGTGACATAAAATAATGTAGACAGATAAATAAATTATTATTTTTTTCAAAATAAATGTCATCTTCTTTAATAAATGAGAACAGATAAATTTCAAAGTCAATTCCCAAGTGATTATGTTCCTTCCCGACGTGACAAATACTCCATCTCAACTTGGACCAGAACTTGTATACGTTAGATTTCTGAGTGCCGAATGGATTCTAACTTTATTAGTTTTAGCCTTTGCTTACATCTAAATTCACGTGAAATTAACATAACTTCTCAGTCAATAAATAAATTAATAAATAACATAATTTAACAAAAATATCATATCTTATTCAGTTACTACTTCCCCTTCGGAATCTTGAGCATCAAATGAATCTGTCTATATTGTACAATTTTAAACGCCTACACAAACTCATGTCAGAACAGAAGTTTAGACTGTCATTTTGGCTAGCAACAAAAATTAATAAAATTAATGAAAAATCATAAGAGGAAAAAATTAATTTCTAGTATGGTGTTTTCTCAAATTTCAATCTGAGAGGATGGACATTGGACTACTGGAGAAGCTGCCACGGCTATCACAGAGAGCCAATGCTCTTTCCAAATTCACAACAACGTCACTCATTGTAAGTCTATCTTTGCCTTCTAAACGCACACAATGCACCGCCGTGTTCGCCATGAGCTCCACAGCTTCGGACTCGTTCATCTCAGGTGGACCAACTCTTGAGTCCAAAATCTTGGCCAATTCTCCGGCCTCGATCATCGGCACTGTGTAGTCTACCAAATTGATTGGCGAACCTCCATTTTCGGCATTCTTGAATATAGCCTTCTTCCCTGTCAAAAGTTCTAACAACATGACTCCAAGACCATAAACGTCACTCTTCGCTGTCAATATATTGAGTCCATAATATTCAGGATCAATGTATCCTATGGTACCGGCTGCTTTCATCGGTCTGAATTCACGATCGTTTTCTGGCCCATTTAGAGACAATCCGAAATCAGACACTCTTGCTAAAAAATTTGCATCGAGCAAAATGTTTGAAGACTTGATGTCTCGATGAATTATTGGTGGAACTGCGTAATTGTGGAGGTACTCTATGCCACGAGCTGCGTCTAGTGACATATTGATTCTCATTTTCCAAGAATTCACGACACTGCTACTCTTTACGACATTGCTCTTGCCATGTAAATGATCATGAAGCGATCCATTCTCCATATACTCATAAACTAACAGTCTTTCATCCCTTTCTTCACAATACCCAATTAGACCAACCAAATGCTTGTGATGTAACCGTGACAGGAACACCAATTCAGATTCAAATGCTCTCTCTTTCTCTTGAAACTTCTTTTCCTTCAAATCAGTATCGCCTCTTTTGATTGCAACTTCACGGCCATCATGGAGTTTCCCTTTATAGACACCGCCAAAACTCCCTCCACCAATCTTGTTCTCGAAGGCAAAATTATTGGTAGCCGATACAAGCTCTGAAAACAAGAATTCTTCCGCCCTGTCTGGTTGTTTTGATGATGTTCCACTCCTTTGTCGCCTCATTAGAATCGATCCTTGGCGCCTAAGAGTAGATGATCTTGAAGATGGAGTACTACTAGATTGTTGAGCAGCATTAGCTACAGTCATTGTTGGCTGCACAGAATTATGAATCTTTTTCTTCCCAAAACAAACACCGGTCCACAAACAATATGCCACCGTACAAACACCCACCAATCCACCTACCAATCCAACTATTGCTAAAGCCAGTAAACCCCTTCTAAGCCCTCTAGAAGGGGAAGAAGGGGGAGAAATAATGACTGGCGGTGGTGGAAGAAATGATGGTTGGGTTTCCGGAATCAAAACGGGATCATCACAAGGCCGACAAATATGTCCATTTCCAGAACAAAGTGCTGAAGAGTCAGGATATACATTACATTGACAAGAAGTCTCAACACATGGCCACGGAAGTGTCTTTTGTAAAGGCAACTCAATCCCTGAAGAATTTGGCCAACCGATACCCCAACAAATTACTGAAAAATTTCTTGTTGTCAATCCACAAGAAAAATTCGAGCTTGCAACAATGGATTCAAATGAAATTCCATCTGTAATATTGCTTGAAAATTCTCCATTTCCACCCCAACAAATCACTGTTCTGTTCCCTCTTCTGATTGCACAGCTGTGATATTCGCCTAAAGCTAGTGCCCTGTACTCGTTTGCGACATCCGATGGCACATTCAATTGACCGGTATCATTATTCCCTTTGCAAACTACAAATCCTGAATCATCTATGCCACAAGCATGCCTTCCACCAACCTGAATATTTGTTATTGATAAATTTGAAAACTCTGATTGTATAAAAGAAGAAAAGTTGTCGTTCCCCCAGCAAAGAACCCGATTGTTATTCTCCAAAATTCCGCAAGAAAAATCATAACCAGATGAAATCATGCTAAATCGTAAATTCCCAGATGAAGGAACGCGATACGGTCTCCAGCAAATGGCGTTTTCCGGAGCAGTAACATTGGTTAACGCACAAATTTCAGTGCCACCGATCGTCAGAGAAGTCAATGAAGTCGTGTTGCTGTTGTAAATTCTTTTGAAGGAAAAGGTGGTGGTGTCCCAGCACAGGAGTCTGAGGCCGCCGGAGAGAACGCCGCAAAGGGTGTCCCGACCACCGGCGACTCCTTCGAATGAGGTGGTGGGGAGGATGGGCGGGAGAAGTAGGCCGTCCCGCCAGCATTGAATTTGTTGGACAGGTTGCTGCGCCACTATGCTGCAGATAGTGGTGGTGGAACCGTACACTGCTGCGAGTGTGGAGCTAGAGCCTCCTAGGGCTTTGGCTAATGGCGGCAGAAGGGATACGGCACCAAATAGGAGAAATACGGCGGCGACGACCGGTGAAAATGAAGAATTCATGGAAGGTACGTTATCTGAGAGAGCAAAAGCTCCCTCATTTGTAGAGAGAGAATAGGAAATGCACTAGAGAGAGAAAGGGTCGACGAAAAATAGACCAACTGAAAAAACGATAAATTTTTCATTAAAAAACAATAAATTTAGGAGGAGTTGGAAGCATATTTAATTTACTTTAATTTAATTTAATAGGGGGAAATATTAAAATGATAATTAAAAAGTATTTATTAATATTAATAATAAGACAAAAACTTGTGTGAGACGGTCTCATGGGTCGTATTTTATGAGACAAGTCTTTTATTTGGGTTATATATGAAAAAATATTACTTTTTATGCTAAAAATATTATTTTTTATTGTGAATATCGGTAAGATTGACCCATCTCACATATAAAGGCTCGTGAGACCATCTCACAATAGACCTACTCTAATAATAATTCTTTAAAAATGGCTCAATATTCCATTAAGCATGCACGATAATGCTCATTTAGCCGCCAAGTAGTTGTGAGCCTCTTGGCATTCATTCAAAGCACGACTAATTGGAAATTGAGAATTTGCAAATACTAAATATTATTATTTTTATATTAAAAAAAATTAAAATATTTCGTATGAATGATGCAACCATCGATTGAGAGGCGATGCATTAACTAGTTTTTAATAGCTATGATTAATTAATTAAACTCACGGTATGGTGTGATTAATCTATTTATTTCGGTTCATGTAACTTAATTCACTTATTAATTAATGGTATGCACGTAAATCCATATGAAAATCATACAAAATATATTATAATTGCATAATTATCTAGTGGTAATTGTCTTGTTCACTCCAAATTTATGAAATTTATTTGTTAATGTGGGATTAGTAAAACTTAATGTTTGAATTTTCCAAGTCCATTTCAAATGAGGGGGCCGGTCACCATTGCCTTGTGGGATTAGTAAAACATTCAACTTTTTTATTCAAAACCAAATTTGAAAATTCCTAGTTTGACTGGATTGGATTTTTAAGTTAGACTTTATAATTATTTTTAATCTGTTTTATGATCCACTTCAAAAATAAGAAAAATACTTTTTTATGGTATATTATATCCACTCGAGTTTCAAAATGTATACAAGTTTGGTTTCTTTACTAGCTTGTACGCACAAAAGAAAACACTAACAAGAAGATAAATTTTTTTTTAAAAGTTATCAATGAAAATATTTTTACATAAAATTATTTTTCTAAATAAAATATAGAGAAAAAAAACTATAGATAAATATAAAAGCAAAAACTTGTTTGAGATGGTCTCACGGGTCGTATTTTGTGAGACAGATCTCTTATTTGAATCATTCATGAAAAATTATTACTTTTTATGCTAAGATTATTACTTTTTATGGTAAATATCGATAGGGTTGACTCGTCTCACAGATAAAGATTCGTGAGTCTGTCTCAAAAGATATCTAATCAAATATAAATATAAATACAATAGAAATAAGCCAACAAACCTTCCAAATTAACACTATACTTCATATTCCAAGTATAGTATTTAAAAGGCTTGTATTAAGTGATTCAAAAACTTATTTTCTTCTAGCCGATAGATTAAGAACACTTGATTAATTAGCAATTTATTATATCTCGAAATCAGAGCTTATTATTATTATATTAAACCAAATATATAGGAAAATTTGAAATTTTCTCGAGAGCACTAGAAAAAAAAATGAAAAACCCGAAGAGATTTTGCACAATAATTAAAACATATTGTTTAGATATGGTACAAATTAAGGTATTCAATTTATATATATTTATATTTATTAACTATAATTTATTTTTTTAGATATAATTAAAATTGACTATAATTTATTCGTCATGAATGAATGAATACTCAATTCTACAATATAATTGGAACCAACGATGTAATTTTCTCTTAATTGGAACCAACCGTCAATATAAAACGATTTTACATTATTGATCACTTGATTATAAAATTCCAAGATTTCTCGCCCGATAATATATTTATATATCTACTCACACGAAGCTTCTATCAAGAAGGGACAAGACCAATTCCTCGGTTTTAAATAAAGAGTAGATCTCTTGGGTGAGATGGTCTCACGAATCTTTATCTGTGAGACGGGTCAACCCTACCGATCGATATTCACAATAAAAAATAATATTCTTAACATAAAAAATAATACTTTTTCATGGATGACCCAAATAAAATATCGGTCTCACAACATACGACCCGTGAAACCATCTCACACAAATTTTTGCATCAAATAAAAACATCTTATATAATATAATTTTAAAATTTATAAAATTTGTTCCACAAATTTAACCTAGCTACATGACAGAATGTATTATAGATCCTAACGTCAAATTTATTTACTAAAAAAGTTTTGGGCGAAGATTTAATACAGTAAATAAAGGACATAATATTAAAAAAATTTGGTCCTTAATTTAAATTTTCATTCGGAAAAAAGCCTATCAATTTATAATTTTTCTTAAAAACCTATCTACAATTTACCACCCAAAAACCTCCGAGTTCCTAAATCGGGTGCCTACCATTTTGTTTGGGCATCACTTCAACAAACAAATGCTAGCTGACAAAACTTGGGAGACATTTCTCCATAAAAAGTTACCAGAATTTGTTGAATTATGTACAAAATCACAACATTCAAATCCAACATATCGATTACAAGAGGACCTCAGAGGAATACAGCAATTGTTAAATGTACGTGTAAATAATTTATTTGTATACACACTCTAAAGCATGTAGAAACAAATCCAAAGAGGATGGAATCTATAAAAATAGCTGTAAACAAGAATCTTGTTCTCCCGTTCGAACTTGACAAGTTTGGAATTTCATCAATGACTGCCGCCTTGCCCTGAATGGTTCTATACAATATCGTATGGTTCTGGCAAAGAATGAAGATCTAGGAACTAACGGTTATGTAAAGAGGGCAGGTCGATGATTTTATCCTGTGTTTGGCCAACCCGAAGTCGGGATTCCATGCTTTTGGAACCATTCAGGCATATGGAATCTTTCGTAGAGAATGGGTCTTACGTCCTTCTGTAGAGAAAGGTCCCTGAGAAGTGGAAGTATAACCTCCAAAAGCTGGTGAACAAGAATGTAGAAAAATTAGTCGGACGAGGAGAAAAATATAGGTTCTGTGAGAAATATTGGTACCTGCTCATCCTTCGGTTGTCCACCGGAAAAGGGAATACATGGAATTCCGTTAAGCGGTTGCAACAAGAAGCTAAATGGGTTGTTGTCAACATTAACAGTTCTGCACAAATCCTCTGATAAGCAAGATAGATCTTTTACGTGCTCACGATATTCCCTATGGTGGTCGCAAACAAGTTCATGAGATGAATGCAGTAAATCCATGGTCGAAAACTAAACTAAATAATTTGCAGCAGTAAAATGACCATCCTGTGGTTAGATGAAATGTTCGGAATCGCATCAAACTTAACCTGTTAATGGAAAGATCATTTAAAAGTAGAAATGAGTATCATTTCCTATTATTTTTTATATTTTATTATTCAAATGTGCCTTCTTCAGTGGAATGAGGCACATGCCCTGGGATTGGTATTTGGGTACGGTGATTAACCTTCCAGCACCTTGCAACTACACAAGGTGTGGTATTTAGGAAGCTGACGAATCTCATAAATAAATGAAGAAAAAATCTGAGTGTATGCTATCTGATGATCATCCATACTACAACACAGATTTAAGGACATGCCAAATCAGCGGACGTTCAATAATTTCCGTTGCTTGAGCTACTCAAGCCAGGTCAAAAGACAGGATGACAGCCAGAATCCCCATTATATTGTTATATTAGTATACAGTAACACAGTAGCACGAGCAACAGTAGGTTTAAATAATTCAGAAGCCGAGTATATTACATCAAAAAGTGGTCTATCCACAACCATTATGTTATTTACCCCCCAAAATGTATCCGATATCATTTTTATTTCACATTTTAGAGTTTGAAAGTTACAACTGTTTCAAGTATTTTCCACAAATTAATTCACATTGCTAAAGCAGCATAAATCAAATGGCATTTCATCAGCATGGCAAATTTCACTTTGCATTTCTTGAACGCTTTGCATTATTATTTCTTTAGTTTTCTTTTCATTCACTTGTCAGATGCAAACACATCACAACCATGTAAATCGATTATTTCCATCAATGAAAAAGTAGAGCGTAGGCCATATTTTAGATTAAAAAACGCAAAATGATTACCCTCTTGGCGAGAAATAAGAAACATAAGGAAGACCTCAGAAGGAATTCACAGCGGTCAACTGAAAAGGAGCAGATCACTTACGTGCTAATTGTTGAAGGCCGATAGAGTCTACCACTGAATCGATTGTCAGCATCTATTCTATCAACAAGAGGTCTGGCATATCCTGCAATAATAAAAAATGCAATACAACACTATTTAAACTGCAATTTTAAACAAAGTCATAGGGTAACAGAAAACCTTCAAGGCCAGCAGTAAACAAAACGTGGAGTTCTGCAAATTCGCTAAGTTGGCTTAGAAATTCTTTCAATCCTGGACGTTCAAATACCGTCACGTGGTTGATCTTAGGTTTTCCATCAAATTCCTTGGAGCCCCATCAAAATATAAACATAAAAACACAAACAGTAAAAAACATATCAAATGTAATAATAAAATGTAAAATTCCTGCTTAACCGTCCAAGTATAATAGCAAATGTAACTCACCTTGTCAGAAGAGATACATTCTAGTTCAAACCATTTTAAACCAGCTTCGGTGGCTTGACTACGTAGCATAGCTGGTAAACTTGACGTCTCGTATGCACATACTAGAGTTTCATCCAAATCAAGAACCACCTGCATCCAGTAAACAGGCACATTTCCAAAAGCAATTCAATCCGGTATCACCATTTTACACACCAAGAAAACTTTGAAAACCTAACTCTGGAGGAAAAACAATTGAACTGTATCCAAAGATATTTTTTGGACCTATGCACCTTGTAGAAATCTGTTGCACAATATATTTAATCGGGCGGGGCGGGTGTCATTTCAACGATTTTTTCAGCAAAACCGTGTAGGCCTGGAACATTACCTAATCTAAAGCACAAAAGAGGGAAACATATGAGCACTCTAAATCCTGTTCACGGATCAATTTTTAATTTATTTTCAGAAGTTGATAAATTTTCATACATGGAGCAGCTGTGAATTGATTTAATAAGCTCGCCTGACAATTAACATCCTCTGAAATTTCTCCTCTCCAAAATTTACTAAGCACATGGTACGCTATACCCTAGGCCTCACAGATCTCTACAGAGTGCAGAATATTAGAATCAGTAGCCTCTCAAATTTCACAGCACGTGGGAAAATCTTTGTTGCTGTATAATGCACCTCGACAGACAACCTAAGTTTGTCAAGACATACAAGACCCAATTGAGCACACTATGATAAGTACAGGAAAGAGGAAATCTGTATATGATGACAGTGTGAGGCAGGGCAACTATATGCAACACATCAACTATATCTTAACTATCGAGAATCAGTTTAAATGTGAGAAACCTAAGAAAACACTTATTTCAACAGAAAAACATTTTACATCCAACAGATACCATGCACATGATATCACCTGTCTAACATGCAAAACAGTATTCATAGGACAGAAGACAAAAAGCATATTGTACCAGTGGATATCCCTGAGTTGGTCTAGCACTCTAGCCACATAAATCATCACCACTATGCATTAACAAATACATTTCCGTCAAGACTATCCATCCATGCACTAGCTAGCATGTTCATCCATCTTGCAATGCTTGGATTAGTTTTGTTTTAAGGAAGATAACAATACCAAGTACGATCCCTTTTTTCCCACATCAACTGTGAAAAGAACGTGGTCTTACCCCTTTTCTTGAATAAGATAGCAGAAATCTAAGAAACATAACGATTAAATACCAACTCCAACTTTTCCAGAGTTGGAAGATGAACAATCGAAGTAGTAGCCTATTTCCGAAAAAAGACTAAACTTCACCAAAAAGAGAGAAACCAAGCAAAAGCATTAATTATCTGTTCTCGAACATGAATTCCACTTGCTTCAATCCAACTCTTTTGTCTTTTTCTAACATTAAAATCACAACAAACACATTGAATTGAACCAAATCAGACAGCAGCACTGTTAGCTCGAACCTCTACCCGCAAGTCAACCATAGGCCACATTTTTCTCACTTTTACTCAAATAAAGCAAGTATTTAAGCAATCTCGCGCACCTTATTTGTCTTATTTCAATCCTTCCCGCATAATTCAAATTAAATCGAGTTTGAGATAAAATATTACCTTCAACTTCCTCAAAGGCGGAGCATCAAACAGTCTCACAGAAGCGGTGGATTGCAACGAAGGTCCCTCTTCCACCTCTGCTTCATATTCCGAAAGCTCCATCGCCGGAATACGCTTGAATTGCGCCGGCGCGTGTGGCGCAGAAGAGAGTAACGAGCCATGACGTAGGCCAACGTAAAACAAGACCTGCGAAAATGACGGCGTACCACGCAGGATCTGACTGAATATCTGGAAGAAAAAGGCCATACAGTTCAGCAACGTCCTCCACGTCTGTATCGTCCTAGGCGCGTAGACTTCAGTAGCCCCCGCCAGCTCCGCCATATACAATATCATGGACGGTGATATTTGCGAGATTCGTGTTACAGCGCCCACCGGATTTAATTTCTGTTCTCGTATATATGAGATCATATATCACTTGTACTTTTGGTGTTATTAATCGATTTCTTTCTAATCCATTAAAAGAACATTGTCCAACAGTTGCATCAATTTTCAGTGTTCATATATCTCATAGGTAATTTCAGAATGTGCAAGTGCTTTGTGAATAACAAATTTATGTTGGATGGTTTTACATAACGGATATGATATGTGATTTAGACTTGAAAAAGTCTATGTATATTGCCACAACGAAAAATTGCAAACATGCTTTTTTTAAAATGAAATATCCAGTCTTATAAAATTGACACATGAGAGAGTCTTATAAAAAATTGCGTGAATAAAAAAAGACATAAAAAGTTGATCAGATTTTTGAAAGTTTCTCAAGATAAGCACTGAAGAATAATAGAATATAAAAAAGAATTTGAAATCTATCCAATCATTCTTACCACATATTGGACAATCATATATGGTATCAAGAGATATAGAAAGGGAACGAGTCCGGCTATTGTTTTCATTGAATAACCTGGTTAAAGCTCCAATTTTTTTGGGGTTTTCATTGAATTCAAATTGAGCCCGATAAAATTAATATATTTATTAAATTTTTTTTTTATATTTTCTGGAACTTAGTGATTAAGAGCATATTAGGTAAAACAAAAAAAAAAATACAACTAAATGTAAAAACTGAACTATATTTGCTAGACAAACGAAAAAAATAAAGACTATATAATCGTAACATAGATAATATTGAAAACGTTATGAATCGAAAGTTGGGCGTACGTGCGCGTGGGCCTCGATGTTTCCACAACCCAAAATCACGCGTTTTGCATTTGGAATATTCAAAACTGGCTCATTAGTTTTAGCCCAATCTGCCAAAAGCCCAAATACTGAGAGACCGCACACACACACACAACTAGTTCCAAGTCACATGATCGATAAAGGATGACCAAAGCATATTATCTTATGTTGTACATTATGAAGTATAACTCTTTTATGTCATTATCATTTGATTGATATAAGAAATCATGTAAAAACTTAGTATTTTTTTAAATTTGTTACATGGAAAAATAAAAAATAAAAAAAATATCAGCGTTCAAGAATTTAGAGACAATGTGTAACTTTTGTTTATATGATTTCTCTTCTTTTGTTTTGGCTGATATTATTATGTTGGTTATAATCCGACAGGGAAAAAATATGCTATTTTGTCTCTACTTGAACATACTATTTATGTATTTGGATTTTCTCTTTCGAGATCCCTATTCCACCATTTCCACGAATGCCCATTAAAAAAGTTGCAACTTGGTATAAAATCAAACAATGAATTGTGATTTTTTTTAAGGAAAATAACATATAAATATAATATATATATATATATATATTATATCTCAACTAGCACAGACGCGTTAGTATCAGAGGCCCACAAGAGACGCTGACAGAGGACTATGGCGGTTTGATATATTCCATTATTTCCTCATTTGATTTAGCATTTGAGTTTGCATTTCATTTGAATCTCCAATGGATTTCACTGGGTTGATTCAAAATGGAACCAGTAAGAAACAAAAATGGCGTGAGGTGGATTCCACCTTTCGAATATTGAATTTGACTGTAATGGAAAAAATAAAAAAAGTTAAAGAAAGAGGTGAGAAGAAAAGTCACAACTTCCTCCTCCCTTCCTCGTCATATATATATATATACATGTATATATACTTCTCCAAAGACTCGAGATCTTTCACAAGATTAGATTCTAACATTACTTACCTCGAAAAATTCTTTCAAATTATCGGGAGTCTTTGTAATTTCAACTATCCATTCATCGACGCATCTGTCTATTCAGTGTAAGTTATGGTTTTTTAACATCTAAAGACTCGATCTTTAATGGTTTTTTTCCCCTCTTTTTTGGTTTCTTGCAAGGGGCTTGTCATGTTTAGTGAGCTGTTTGTAAGTAGTATTGAGATATGGAATTTGAATAATGGGTTATTTTTCGCATGCTTTCTTTAAAAAATAAATTCTGGAATTTTAGATGGCTTTTCTTTGTTTTTTTCTTCGAAATATGTTTGGTGTTAATTTTGATGATGTGGTTTGTTTTTTGTAAGCCATGTTTTTTTCTCGCTACATCTGTTATTTGTTTAATAACGTTTCCATGGTTGAGAGAGAGAATCTAACGACAGGCTGGCCGTATGGTGGAATGATTCCATTGATTTGTAAGGAAACAATTGTTTAGCCTATGAGATTCCGGTTAGGACAACTTATAATAGTTGGAATTGGAATAAATAAATATTATGAATGATTTTGTCAATATTTACAGATAAGCAAGGGGATGAGGAGTTTGTGGTTTTATCAATTCATTCTTGAGTCTCAAATTTTATTTGTTCTTGGTTGTTTCAGGTTTGATGTGCACCGGTTCAAAGTGTAAGCTTTCCCCTTCTGAATTGGAAATGGAGGCCAAATTTCAAGAAAATAAGATAAGGGTTTCGTGTAAAAAAAGTGCAAACTTACTGGAATTGGCGGCTACTGATGATTTGGCTGGCTTTATGTATGAAATAGAAGAGATGTGTTCTGATGTGAATGAAATAAGCGATTGGTATGGCAGAAGTTTTGGTACAACGAAGATGAGGTATGAAGAGAGAACCCCGATGATGATTGCTTCTTTGTACGGAAGTCTAGAGGTTTTGAAGTATATTGTTGGAACTGGAAAAGTTGATGTCAACAGAGCGTGTGGCTCGGATGGGGCTACGCCACTCCATTGTGCTGCTGCCGGTGGTTCGTGGGCCTCGGTTGAGGTTGTCAAGTTCTTGATCGGTGTCTCTGGGGATATCAATTCTATTGATGCCTATGGGAAGAAACCGTGTGATTTGATTGCTCCATGTGTTAAGTTTTCGAGCAATTCTAAGAGGAGAATCTTGGAAATGTTGTTGAAAGGGATCAAAATCGAGTCAGGTGATGAGGAGGAAGAAGGGAGTGAGATGCCTCGTGTTAAAGAAGGGGGTGAGAAGAAAGAGTATCCTGTTGATGTGTCGTTGCCGGATATCAACAATGGGATCTACGGAAGTGATGAGTTCAGGATGTATAGTTTCAAGGTGAAGCCTTGCTCGAGGGCTTATTCTCACGACTGGACGGAGTGCCCTTTTGTCCACCCTGGGGAGAATGCGAGGAGGCGTGATTTGAGGAAGCATCACTACACTTGTGTCCCGTGTCCCGAGTTCAAGAAGGGAAGTTGTGCGAAGGGAGATTCTTGCGAATATGCTCATGGTGTTTTTGAATCTTGGCTTCATCCCGCTCAATACAGGACACGTCTCTGCAAGGATGAGACAGGCTGCGCACGAAAAGTGTGCTTCTTCGCTCACAAACCTGAAGAGCTTCGTCCTTTGTATGCTGCCACCGGTTCTGCTATGCCTTCTCCGAATTCTGTGTCAATGAATTCAATGGACATGATTTCATTGAGCCCTTTGTCACTTGGTTCGTCCTCTTTGATGCTGTCTAGTACTTCAACACCACCCATGTCACCCTCAGTTACTTGTTCGTCTCCAATGGGCGGAAACATGTGGCAGAACAAGGTGAACCTTATAACCCCACCTGCCCTGCAGCTCCCCGGTAGCCGACTCAAAACTACTTTTTGTGCACGAGATGCAGATTTGGAGGTGGAATTGGAGAAAATCCATGCGCAGAACCAGCGCCAGCAATTAGTTGAGGAGATGGCGAGCCTGTCTTCCCCATATCCAAGAATCAGCAATTTAAAATCCACGAATTTAGATGACATATTTGGGTCGTCGGACCCTTCATTATTATCTCAATTACAGGGTCTCTCACCCAAGAATTCTCCTATCAATCATCAGATTCACCATACCACAAACCAACTCCGAGCCAGTTACCCTTCAAACTTCTCATCAGCACCAGCAAGAAAACAGCCCCCATCATATGGTTTTGATTCCTCTGCTGCTGTCGCTGCGGCAGTCATGAATTCAAGAGCCAACGCCTTCTCCAAACGCAGCCAAAGCTTCATTGACCGTGGTACTGGAGTTGGCTACGGATCCAGCCTTTCCAGTTCTGCTAATTCTCCAAGTCCAATGCCATCAATGTTTTCAGATTGGAACTCACCAGATGGGAAGGTGAACTGGGGTTTTAACGATGACGAAATGAATAAGCTTAAAAAGTCGGCTTCTTTTGGTTTTCGAAGCAATAATGCCAATGCATCTGCGTCCATGGCTCCTTGTATTGTCGACGAGCCGGATGTTTCTTGGGTTAATTACTTGGTGAAGGACACCCCATCTGGTGGCATCGGACATCATGGTACGGAGCAAAGCCTGCACGGTGGAATTCACGAAATGGCACCGAGTTGGATCGATCAATTGTACATGGAGCAGGAACAGATGGTCGCTTAATCTGGTTTCTTGCTCGTGGCTGACCTATACTTGTGATGATATTCTTTGAGATTTTTATTGATACACCATATTTTTTGGATTAGAATCTTGCAGGAAATCGAAGAAACAAATTTGTTAATTAATTTTTTCCGCAATAGTTTAATATTTTACTATGTAATCCTTCTATTCAAGAATCGATTGATGAAAAAAAGTTGTGTAATTCCTCCATTTTCAAGGTGCGCGTGTTATTAGTATAAGCATTTGGTGAATTTATGAGTGAGAGTTTCTACTCCTGTGAGTTGCTGACATCCGTTGTCGAATAAAATTATTATTTATGTCATTTTGTAATTTTACTATTACGCTTGCTCTGATAAAGTGAATTTATTTTTTTTAACTCACCTTATCCTTCGTTTGGTACGCGTGATTATTTAACCAAGTCAACACCTCATATGAATGATTAGGTTATATTAGGTGGGTTAAAATAATAACTCCTCACTCCCTAGATTATTTATCCAACTCTTAATCCTTTCTATTTTTTCAATTTTACCCTTCTTTTATATCCAAACTCACAACCACTTCCCGCCACGATCGCCGCCACCGACCACCAACCGCCGCCGGCCTACAACCGCCGCCTCCACCGTCGGCAGCTGTCGAGAACCAGCCGACGCCGGACCACCGACCGATAACTTTCGGCCGGCCGGCAGCCGTCGACGCCGCTTATTGCCGGCCGCACCGACGTTGCCGGAACGCCGCCGCCGCCGGAATGGAAGAAGAAAAGAAAATAAGAAAGGGCAATTTTGTCCTTTCATCAAAAAATTCAAAATTATCCTACACTTAAAAATCTTACCAACGTAACACCATATATTACATTTCTACGATAATCATTTTCTTTATCATTTACTTACTAATCATTAGTTTATTTTATCCTCCAAACTAAACGGCGTTTTAAGGTTTCTATCGGGAGGAATCTGAGCTTTGTTGTTGTCCGAGAAGCGTGTATCAGCATAACACGCTCTCTATGAAAATGTGTGAATAGTCGAAATTGTGAGCCCATTGGACTAATCATTCATCTATCTTGAATTCTTAATGGACAGCCGCCCGAACAACTTTATTCTGATCTATCCAGTCCACAACAGAAAAAAGAGGCCGAATATGGTTTCAAGTTCCAACCAATCTTATAGATCAAGCCCTTTTTTATGTGGGCTTCAGCCAGATTTCCAAATCTCCTATATGGGCCACATTTTCAAATCTCCTATATGGGTTCAGAAGCCCACATAAATAGCCTTTCATGCCCAAGAAATAGTTTCACGGCAAGTGGTATATTTTTTGTGTCGGTGGGATTTTAGTGGGCCTCGGCATCCGCTTGTTGAGCTCAAAGGTCCCCTAAATTGTATTTATGATGCAGATAGAACTCGATGGTCGTAGTTTGAAGAAATAGTGGGGTATGTTTTCAAAAATTGAAGTTGCACGTTTAGGCGAGCTATAGTTATAAATTTGATAATCGTTTGGTTGCAGACAGATATTCTGCTGCTTCAGCTATGCTCTCAGGTCTCGCTCTCTCTGTCCTCATCGTCAAGCTGAATGTGTGTTTCGTTTGTTTGCGCGTGTGAGAATGTGCAGTCCAGATGCTTGTGTGAATTCTTTAGAAAGTTCTTTTTTTTTTGGTATTTTGATGGGGGAAAACGAAGCCCTTTTGGTTCGTTTCCTGGAAAAGAAGGTGGTGATGATTAGCTACAAGTGTAATTGTTGTCAATTGTCATGCTATTGGTTTAATGAACGGTTGGTCTTCTCGAATGTGTTTTTCTGATTGTATGTCTATCTTTTCCAGGTGTAAGAGTGGGAAATCATCTTCAACCAAGTGTTTTTACTAAGCCGATATGTTCAGGTATGCCAGAATATTAGTGGCATTTGTTAAATTATCCAGAAAATATAATTCTTCATATGGTGGTTGATGCGTATTTCGTGCCCTTTCTTTTTCATCCCCTTGTCTCATAATATGAGTAAATTAGAGTCTTCATTGTATTTAAGTTGGGAATGATGCTTTGTTAAGCGAGAAGAAGCTGGTGCAAGAGGAATATACTCGATAAGTAATTTTTGAAGAGTGTGTGTGTGTGTGCCCTATTTGTTTGGAATGTAATGACTCATCAGATCATCAAATTAATTACAGGTTTCGAAAGGAAAGAAATGATTTTATTAAATGGGGTCTTCCCAAAGATGAAAATGACACGATCATCAAACCAATCAACAATAGTTTCACTTGCTGATATAGGATACAAAGAAGACAGACCTTTAGTTAAAATGTGTGGAATCACATCAGCTAGAGATGCTGCCAAAGCAGCAGAAGCTGGTGCAAATTTTATTGGGATGATTATGTGGCCCAACTCAAAACGGTCCATCTCACTTCCTATTGCAAAAGAGATTTCAAAAGTGGCTCGAGAACATGGAGCTATACCTGTTGGGGTATTTGTAGATGATGACGCAGAAACGATTTTAAGAGCGTCTAATGAAGCAGAACTTGGATATGTTCAGGTTAGCTCTTTCGTCCATCATTACCTGTATTTTTAACTCGTTCTAGTTTTTTATTTAACATCTAATGACATCTGCAGCTACATGGAAATGGTTCACGGAATGATTTTCACACTGTGGCGAGAGAGAGTAAAGTAATTTATGTTCTTCATGCGAATGAGGATGGCGATCTTCTGAATTTAATAACTGATGAAGAATGTTCTCTTGTTGATTGGGTTCTTGTGGATAGTGCCAAAGGTGGAAGGTATTAAAATAAAGTCATGTATATTGTTAGCCTCACTATTCCTCAGTCATTTGGCTTTGGCCTCATTTTCTTTGCTATGAAGAGGTGGTATTTTTTCTTTCAAAATATTTGTGCTCTCGTTCAAAGTTGAATGCAAGTTGCCTTCCTGCAATTCAGCTATCATTTACCCTATGTTAATATGTAATTTCATTGTTTCCAATTGTTGACAAATTCATTTATCTTTTACGACGTGTGGGAGTTAGCAGCCATGGCTTAGAAATTATCTTTGCATGTTTGCAGTGGTGAAGGGTTTAATTGGTCAAAATTTAAGCTTCCGCCAATTACAAGCAAAAAAGGGTGGTTCCTTGCAGGAGGAGTTAACCCTGAGAATGTATGCAAGGCTCTTTCTATACTTAGGCCGCATGGAATCGATGTGAGTAGTGGCATTTGTGGTCCAGATGGCATACAGAAAGATGAACTCCAAATACAATCATTCATGGAAGCAGTCAATTCAGTGCATTACTGACTGACAATGTCAAAAATTGGTTATACAATTTCTATACATTTGAAATATGCACTTTTAAGATGAATTTAGTACAGTGTCGTTGATACACACGCCAAATAACATATGGAACATAAACAAATGAATACAAGATCTGATGTGTTCTCTGAAACTATCAAGAACGTGGAAAAACTGTGATGATACTTTTTTTGATGGATTGGCATCTATTTTTCCAAGTCATTTTAATTTTTTTTTACTATACGTTCAGATACAGTTTTTGTCCCAAAATCATTACATGCTCTGCTCTTATAGGGTTGGAATCCACTTTAGAAATTGTCTTAGACAGCAGATGCCATATAGGTAAATGTAACATGAGTGAGCTACATTGATTGCCTACTTAAATTTTATTTATTACAAGCAATACTTGTAAAGAATCATAGAACTCAAGGAGCATAATATCAATTAATATTTTGAAGGTGTAGAATTTTTACACTAAAACCTAAAGCCACCTTTTACGGGTGAAAGAAAGAACTATAGTGGCTGGATTGATATTTGAAGCAATCTAGGTTATTTTTAATTAATCTCTAACAACACTACTGCAAAACATGTAAACTGTTCTGTCGAAGATTCATTTACTTAAATATCAACGTACGCTACGATGTCATCATATTCTTTCCTCACATATACGCTTTAAGTGTTTGTCATCTGTAGTATCTATATGTTAACCCAATTCACGGAAAATTGGAACGCCCTAACTGATTTTTTATGCCGTCATATGTTCCACCACTTGCGTTTTTCCATCGTCTTAGCGAGCTCATTTGCCATTGACGCAAAGCTTTCAGCACCACTTTGTAGCTCGGCTGTCCTTTTGCCAAGTTTCTGAAACAAATCAAACACCACTCAACACTGAATGACTGAGAAATGATGCATGATCAGCAACTGCTCTTTGCATTGTAAATTTTAGTGAGAGAGAAACTCATAAAAACTTATTTAGTAGAAGCGAAGCCGGGCTAAATTTTTTGTGCAAAGCTGGAAAGAATCTAATATCCTGCCTAATATATAATATTGGAAAGATGCAAAAACCTCTTCTGCCACCACTCCCATAAAAAAAGGATTGCAAAAGTATAAAACAATCTACAGTCACCATAGGTCAGAACTCCGAGAAATTACCACCAGTGCTGGTTCACAAAGAACTAATGCTTCAAACAAGGGACAGCTTAATACAGTTACCTCATATCCTTCTAAAATCATGATATGCGCATCACTGAATATATAAGAACTGGTCTTACATCAAGTTTCTCCCCCCGTTCTAGAAGTTTATCCTTTGCTTGAGAAGCCGAAACTGCAGCATCCTGGAACCAATTACATGGTGAGAATGTGATCCCCAATTTAAGCATTAAAAACACAATTAAGCTGTTTAAGGAAAATCTTACTCCCGTGTTCCTATATTTTGCAATAATTTCCTCGCGTGTTCGAACCTTTGGATGATTGTCAGAAGAACCACCTTCAAATAATCTGTCTCTCTCTCTACCCTTCTCTGAAAAAAAGTAACCATTTAGGCCCAATTGATGCTTAAAACCATCGTTATCAATAGAAATAAATTTGTCGCTCTACCTTTTATGTCATTACTACTCTTCTGTGAAGTTGATACAACGACTGGCTCATCTATGTCAATATCATCTGCAAACATAATTCGACGAGGATTAAGGCATTTATTTTATTGTTTATTTTGTTATTTGCATAACAAGTAGATGCCCACTCTTCGGTGGGAATGTTGACTCATACTTACCTATGCCAAGTTCCAAATCTTCTTCATCAAAAGAACCAAAGGGGTCAGAGAATGGGAACCTTGAAAACATTCCATCCAAACGCGCAATCATGATTTCACGAGATTCCATGTAACTCATATTCTGCTCTCCTTCACCCCCTTTTAAACCCTTGATCATATTACTAATAAATCCGGGCATTGCACCCTGTTCATTCAAGCAAATTCATTAGAGAGGGACAAAATAAAGGAAAAGGCAAACAGAAATAGCTGACGCAATTTGTGACCTGTGCCTTCTTTTGGTTTAGAGTGAAATTAACATCAGCATCTGCAGCGGCAGCAAGGGCTTCATCATGTAGACAAGGTAGATTTTCGAGGCTAGAACAAAATAGACACATGTCAGGGCTTTTGACAAACAGACGTATAGAAAGAGAGAGAGAGAGAGAGAGAGAGAGAGAGAGGAGACCTAAATTCATTTTCGAAGGCCAGAAGAGATATAAAAGCAAATTCACACCCATTGACCTAGAAAGTATAGCATCATCAGTTGCAAGTAATAAAGTTTTAACATAATTAATGTAATTTAGATTAAACTGCCTAATTGCGTATTCAGAGAAGATTGAACGATTGCAAATATTCAATTGCATGTGGTAGCTATGCATAAAAAATTGGGTCATAAGATATAATGAGTAATGATCCAAAGATTCTACATAATAACATACAAAGCAGAAAACAAAGAATTATAAAGATAAATATCTCCTTCAAAAAGGTGTGTGAATTTCTTAAATCATGTCAGGGCAGTGGGTTCACTCTTTCTACATCTCTTATATTATCATCAAACCACAAGTTAAAACTTTAACATCAGCTTCAATTAAGATTGCATCAGACAGAAACATATCACAGTTTAACACATCTCTAACTAAACCCCAGGTGGCTGACAACTTACGGCATCATTTCTACTCTATTTACTCAAGGAGGGCACTGCATTTACAGTTCCAGAAATGAACAATTCTAAAGATGGCTGCGTGAAGGAACTCATATTCACAGTTTTTTTAAACATCATATATTTCCTTACTTTATTCTCGTTACCATCTGTCTTTTAAAATTGGTAAACTAGTCTTTTTCTTTTTTTAATAATGATGTTCCCGTGGATACATGTAGTCCTATTTTTCTTTTCACGATTCGAATTTGTGTTGCCTTTTATTTTAACATGTTGGAGTTCCTAAACCACAATCAGGCTTCATATTGGTTCAGAAATCTAAATCGATGAGAATGAGTCATTTCCTATGCCATGGACAAATGAAGCTCCGGTACCATCAACAAAAATTCTCTCCAGAAATGATCTTTTATTCAATAGAAACTTCATAAAATAGACTCATTCTTTACGAGTTTTTGCTGATACTACACTTTTCTCAATGAGCAAAGGAGCTCACTGGACTGGTCATTCCTGTAAGGATCCTAGTTCTTAGACATCTTTATATGATGCATGTAAGATCTCGAGCGTAAATTTCTGTAGTTCACATAAAAGAACACATATAAATTATCATGTGGTGCAGATTGTTTTTGTGTTAAGTAACCAACCAAGGTAATCTGCCCTTCGTCGGAAGCACACATTGTCTTCTCCATATTATTTTTGAAGTTCCACCTAAGAATTGACATCAATGAGGTATCTCCCACCAGTTCAAGATCTGGAAAAGACCTAAGAGAAAAAGACATTGAGCAATACATTGACACTTTCCTTTGCCAATACTTTTCTCAACTAATTTATATCATAGCCAAGTGAATCTCTCCACCACACACACATGCATATATATATATATATATATATTAATTACTGCATAAGTTCTTGTCCAGTGTATTCATTTTTAGTTTTTTACACCAAAAATGGGTGATGTAAGTAATTTCTACTCTAAGGGGATATGGTGTTGGTAATTCTTCAAAAGCTGAGTAAATTATGATGTCATTGTTTTTTTGTCTGGATCACAAAGCCACGTTGTACCTAATCAATCCATGGTCAAGTTGGGTTGTAGTCATTGAGCGAGAAGCTTTTCTAGCTCCTACCTCTCGACTCACAATATTTGATTCAAGATTTTGCTTGAGGGGAACTCAAGATTTTGCTTAAAGAGAATGTTGTAATTATTTAAAATGTTAGATAAATTATAGTTGTTTCACATAAAGTAACAACAATGCAGGGTAAATTGCACATGCAGTTTAAATCTCATCAGTATCTGAAAAACAAGCAAAAAGATGAATTAGGAATTCACCGTATTTCAATTTCTCCAGTTTGATAAACAAAGATCAATCCATACTCTTCCGCATTTTTCTTGAAGATTGTAGTCCAGGAACATGGTTTCTCAAGATTCAGTAAACGTACAAAGTTACAATCACCCTGAAGTCAAGGAATCCTCATAAGAAAGGGAATAAATTACCCATTAAACTGAATAGGGACAATAAATGACAGCACCTGAAAGAAAGACTTTAAGGAGTATGTGTACACAGCATCATTGCAACACAATAAAATATAGGATTCCAATGTCTCGTCCCTTAAACATGTGGGTTGCATGTGGCCTTCCACGCTGGACAAACCACTCAGATTTTCAAGACTGGATTGCAGAGGTTGATTTTCAGCATCAACATGCTCAGTAGACATCACAAAAACGTTTTTTGACCTTTCAGAGAGAGGACGTTTTCCTTCTGTGTGCAAAAGGCCCCACAGGACGTAAACATCTGCACATGATATATGTAGAAAACTAAAAAGAAAACGGGATGTACTTACCTAGTAAATACATTCCTATTGCCATTGAATTTTCCTTTGGAAATATTGTTTTAGAGTTCACCATATTGCCTCTGGCACAATCTACTTAAGACTGTGTGCGCATCTCTAGTTAATACAAAAGCAAGCTCTGTGGTAGATTCACTAACAATTTCATTTTCAGAATTATTTATATTGTTTTCATGAGTATCTGGAAAAGTTTTCACCGCCACTGAAATGATGGGTGACCTTGAGCTAGACAAATAATCTGTTATAGTCAACACTGACAATAAACTAGTATCAAGTATAGCAACCTGCAATAAAGTAATTGTGATGTCAGATAAGAGTTGTCAAACTGCATATAACTAAAAGAAGAACAAGTTCTGATAAACCAATTTACCTGCCCACTTTCATATCCAACAAGAAGTCTGACTCCAGAATTTACAAACTGTAAGACACGTACAGGAGAATTCAGTAAGGAAAATATAGCCGAACATTGGTTGCTCTCTGCATGTGGCAAATGTTGGTCTGCAAGTAAACAACATAATAGTCACGCATTCTGAAGAAAGAGGTCATCACAAGTGAATGTTTCCTAAATATTGAAGCGAGGCCTTAAATTACAGAGATGAGGGCCTTTTGTGGAAGTTTAACTACGGTTATTACTGGACAATGGGGATGCAGGAATGCCAACAGACCCAGACAATAGATAGAAGCAAATGAAAAAAACGGACAAGTAAACACCCTCATACATCATGTTCTAATGATGCAAGTGATTGGATATTCAACTCATTAACTGACGTATAAATTCTAATACTACAGCACAATAATCAACAACATCAATGAACCAACCCCAAGTACCAAATAAGTTGTTTGAAAATTCAGAAAGAGTAGTTCAGTTCAGATTAGCCCACTAAAAAATTACTGAAGCTGTGGCTTGCTCTTGTTCAAAGGTCCTTGCACTCATAAAGAATGTTTGCTTCACTAAAGTAGCCCTTGTTTGTTGTCGCCGGGGATAAAAGCATGTAAACACGGCGAAACACTGACCTTAAAAAATTAGATCCACCTCATGTACTGATTTGTGCACTAAATGAAAATTATTATGGACAAGACACTCTAAAGAAAAAAAAGTTCTTCGGATAATTATTTCTAGTGAACTGTATGTTTCTTTCATTTGTCCATGTTTAAATTCCTATTTTCTTGTATAATTCAATCGCAAAGTACCTTCGCAATCACATTGGTTTCCTGTTAACAGATTGTCATATCTTGTTTCATCATTATTGCTTAAAAGTAAACTAAAAACCATTTTTGAAAAAATCAAGATAGATCATATTTTACAAGAAAGAATCCATGTAAGCTAGGGGTATAAGGTAATCATGCAACTAGAAGTACCAGGAAATGCTGGCCCATTAGCTCACACAACTGCTCGGAAGTCTAGAAACACAAATAATCATAAATCAAAATGTGGAAGAGAATTAATATTTGGAAAAAAATACCATCACGACTGGTTTCAGTTATCAGGGTCAAGATTGTCTGGTTGGAATTGCCTTGAAGTATATAAATCAAAACCTAACAAATAAAGGAAAATGTATGAATCACTATTTTTATCTATTTCAGTAAAGCCCGAGAAACATAGAAAATGACTGTAATTCTTACCACTCCGCTTTCGTTGCCAACAGCTAAGGTCAAGGTGATAGAAGAAAAGCCCAATGCTGATACTGCTGAACTTGCACCAGAAACTTGAATTCCTTCTATCTGGCAGTAAATGGTGTGGTTGTTGTTAACAAATATAATACTGTAAACTCGATCAATGAACTTTCTATCAATTTTATCAATATATAATGATGATAGATGCTGAACCAATGCCCTTAAGAAAGCATTGTGCTAACCTTCAATCGTAAAACAGAAACAAGTGACAGAACTGGAGAAGTGGCATCCCATATTCGAACAGATCCATCTTGATATCCTCCTATATACATCTTCTGAAGTTTATTTGCAGCAGCAGACAGATGACAAGGAACACCACCAGTCAGAGGCCACCGCGAACCCCTCCCGGTCAACACATCATCCTCTTGTAGCTTGGCAGGTGAAAACTGTCTAATGGAACAATAAATGGTCATTTAAATGAAATGGAGAAATAAATTGAATGTACAACATATGATGGATTTCAGTACCTCTGAAAGTTCGCAGAAGAAACCCCTATCTCTACGCATCAAATAAAGCTTTCCCACGGTCATACATGGTTCCACAGTGGGTATTATTGAATGATACTGAAATGCATGGACTGAATGATTATGTCCTGTCCCAGGCTTGAAGATAGACAAAGAAGCAAAATCGTAGAAATGCAGTTGTCCTGGATTGGTCAATATAAATAATGAAGTTGAGCTAAAGTTGTCAGGCTCATGAGCCTTTGTTGTTATAATTACATCAGCAAATGATCCATGGAGCGTAAGGTCAACACGCTCCACACACTTCAGTTGTACTAACCCAGCAGACCATTCAAGATTGAGGATCTGCATTAACAAAAAAGTTTCACAAAAAAGACGTTATATGACTGCGAAGCTTTGACACTCAACAAGAAAACATCAAGATATTAATAATAAATTTAACCCATATAAAAATAAGTTTATGGCTTTAAGTTGAAGTCAAAACCAGTTTGAAATCTAGTTTTGAGAAACACTGGCAAACATCTCTGTTAGAACCAGTATGAGCTGTGCCGTTATTTTCTTAAACCTCCTCTATTATGTAAGATATTTCATAATCTTCAAACAGAGCATTGAAAATCTAAAACTATGGTAACAATGACTATCCAGTTTGTTCTTGTTCGGAGCATGTTAAATGCTGGAAGTACGCACATGGAAGAAGCCTATCATCGGAAATCAAGACGACAGGTTTATTTAAAAATTAGATAATTAAGATGTAACAAAACGAAATGAAACGTGCTACCATGCTCTTGTTGGAACTAATATCAGGCTCATTATTGATATACAATCTCCCACTGTCATCAAGTGAATCCAAATTAAGTATAAATGCACAATACCCCTATTGCATTGATATGTGTAACAGCTGCGAGTGAAAAAAAAAAGGGTCAAACTGTGCAACTTCATGATTCATTCTAGATAACAACCCCTCCTAACTTGAAGAAGGAAACAAGATGCAGCTATAGCATTGAAAACTTAGATTAGCTGATTGATATCAAATACCCTTTTACTTTGTATAAAAAGAATAAGCAATTACGCTCGCAAAAGAAGCCAAATATTGGTACAAATGATGAACATACAGTCAAAACTTCTTCAGATCCAATGTCTTCACCACCATATGCAAAAAGTAGGCCTCCACGACTATTTTGTGCTTTGTTCGAAGACCAATGCAAGACAATGACGGGAAGTCTTCTACCTCCAGATGATAATTGTATCTTAACAACATCGTTGAACATGTTTTGACTCCTCTGACTTTTAACATTGTCAGGTACTGACAGGTTCCAAAGTAAGACATCCCCATCCACATAACCAACAGCTAATGCTGACCCATCAGGAGACACCCAACAGAGAGAACTTATGTCCTTCTCTCCATGGTCATTTTCTGGTGAATCACTTTGGCACGTGTGGCTCTCATTATTGGAAAAATTAAAAACTGGTCCCTCTTTTAGCTGGAGATCCTTGTGGTATCTAACATGTACAGCTCTATCTTCAGTAACATCCCACAGAATAATCAACCCATTCTCATAAGCAACCAAAACCCTGCAAACAAATTGAACTGCTCATTGTTGTAGATCTCGATATTAAAAAAAAACACCCAGAAAATCTCCAATCTCTATGTGTCTCTAAATGAACAAGGCAGGTTGAATTTTTTTGCATTTTTCTACACTTCCGTATAATTCCTTGCACAATACCATTACTATCTATGTATTTTATTGATTTCCATCAGTCTTTTCTCCAATGAGTTCAATATACAGATGACAGCACAAAACTCAATGGAAGTTACAATAATATCATCAAATGTTATAAATACAGTACAGCAGTTTTAAGAAATTAGAAACACCAAAGAAGCAAACACAAAGCACACACGAGAATTGTGCTCAAACAGCTAGGACTCTGAATTGTAACTTCACGCATTCTTCCAGTTACCTGTTTCCATATGAACGAGGTTGGGAGAGCACACCAACAACGGACTGATTATCAGGCAATGAGATCCCAGATCCTTCTGCACAAATTTGACATATAAATTAAAGATAGGGATCCATTGTTATTGTAGACCAGCTAACCCCCTAGGTGTATGGACCAAAACTCATTCACATCCAAAAATGTAATTCCATTCAAGCTACTCAAATACATTGACTAATTTCAACATATTTTCAATTACCAGCTACAAGATTAGGAGGAATGTGATACGACAATTGAATAATTTTCCCTCCTTCAGCATCATGCTTCAACACAGATAAGAATCCGTATTCATCTCCTAGATAACTGAATGTCCCAAAAAATAAAATAAATTAAGCATGAAAAAGTAAATGATCCAAAAAAGGGCTAAGATTCCTCATTTTCTTACATGAAATGGGTAGATGGAATAACAGAAAATGCTGTTATATTGGACTCCCACTGAATATTAGAAGATATACACCTCTTTCTTAGATCCCAAACCTGTCAAAGTTGCATAAACATCCCGTGTGAAGGGAAAAATATCCACTGTCTGAAGAGAGGACAAATCAGGGGGTTGATGTGAACAATGATTTTTATGGGAAAGATCCAATAGTGATTAAGCACACGGTGGAAAATTTCCAACTGGGGATAATTAATTATCTTTTGAAGAAAAATAAATAAACACAAAGATTGCAGGGAGTCAAGAATGGGGCATTTCACCGTAAATTGTCATGGACGACCTGTATAAAACCATACCTGAATTTCATTTTCATTGGAGACGCTCACTAAAAAACCTTGGTTTTGCAGAAACTGAAAAGGAGAAAAAAACAGAGAAACAGAGAGTATTCAGAAACTAAAATCTTACTAGATTAACCAGGATCCAAAAAGAGATTAGTGCTTCAATTATACTAAAATTCTATTGATCCTCGAGAAAGGTGAAAACATTAGGCTTTAGCATTATCGTAAATACCACTTTGAACTAGTTTTCAGACAATCTAAATATAAGTAAATAAGGCCCTTCACCATCTGATAAAAAGGTCGTGGATGAAGAAAGGTGATCGATTAAGTTGGAAATATGTGCAAATATCCAAAATACTTCTTCAGAATATCTTCACAAATCTAAATAAAAGTGTTTATTATATTTGATAGCATCTGTACAAAATGAGCATCTAAAAAAAAGGGTTAAGAACTTTGTTCGACTCCTGTGGTGAATATATGGGACCAAAAAATGCAATCCTTGCAATCAACAGATACGCAATAAATGATTAAGTTTGGCACCAGTCCATACAGACAGATAGACCAAAACAATATGACATCAACCAACCTCTAAGTTTTTAAAGGGCAAGGCTTTTGGAGATATGAGAAGGCCTTCAATGTTGTCACCACCTATCACTTTAATCCTGCCATCCCTGTTATTCCAATCAATCAGAAAGAAAAGATTCATTAAGAGGAACAAATGGATAAACACATGTTGAAAGACCATAATTTGGACTTGATGTTCCAATGACCACTCTGCTGAGTAGCTCTCTCTCCATCATCCCTCGAGACATGACAAGAAGCAGCAGTGACAATTGCGAAGCTCGGTCAGAAAGAAAATGACAATATTTAGTAATAATGAGAAGACCAAGCTACTAAATGTTGAAATGTATGAGGTTGTGTACCCAGTAAGAGGAAAAAACCGAAAGTCCTCTGGTTATTTTAACTACTACATACCTAGTTCAAATTTCATTTTTCAAAAATCATGCTTTTGCTTTAATTGAACACTTATTTGTGACAATTATTATTGTATAATCAATGCCATAATTAAAACTTAAAATGTATGTATTCATTGAACGGCCCGGAAGAAAGAATTTTCTACTTCTAGTCAAATGATGGCAACTCGATGCTCATTAAAAAATGTAGAGCCCCCACTATGAAATGTTCTCTTTTTTCACAGGTTGACTGAGGTGATGGCACATGAGAATTTAAGGTTAAACATAAACGGAATCATAGTTGGACCTAGACAGAAAAGAATGGGTCTGTCAGTATGTTAACAATAAAGAAAACTTGGGTTTGTAATGCTATATGGATAATCACTCAATAAAAAAATGGCAAAAAGAAACCTGATATTTCTCAATTCAGTGACTAAGTTTGATATATTACTTAAATGGCAAGAAATTTGTTGCTTGATCACAAAGTCAGGGTACCATACATGAAAATTGATATAATTAGTTTGTGGATTTGTGCCTAAGAAATATAAGAAAATTAGTCGATATAAAACAGAACTTCAGTGAATTGCATGAAGAAACTTAAACTCACAGTGTCCCTATTGCCAAGAGGCGCTGGATGGGGTCAAAGGCAAGAATTGATGCGGTAGATGGGATTCCATAATGAACAAAAACACGGGGTGCCTGGGCCGAGAATTCCATACTTTCAAGTGGAGAATTCAGCTGAAGAAAAAGTTGAATTTCTTTTATAAGTTGTACATATATAAATAGCCAGGAATCAATATAGAACCAAACAAAAAAGGTTATAATCGAATTCATGAAAACCACTTTCAGCAAAAAAAATTGCACCTGCCAGGTGTATATTTTTTGAACAAATTCAAAATTAAGAAAACCAATCATCTAGCATTTCAGGTTGGTCATAATAACACTTCCAAATACCTAATTGCTAAGGTTTTATTCAAGAGTATCGTTCTAGCTCGATTGCGTAAGAAAAGTAAAATACTCAAGATCAAGAAAAGTTTCCCAAAATTAGCTTGCTCCGATTATAATATCCACCAGAATCAATACATTTCACACCATTACTTTTCATTCATCGAATTATTCTGAAATTTTTACAAAACATTGCAGATTAAGTGAACAAAACCATAACAATTCTCGGGCAGAGAGTACACAAAAAGGTAAATAACCAATTTAATCACCTCATGAGAGCGCGTCGATGGTTGCAGTTGATTCGGTTTTTTTGGGCTAATTTCGCGAACATAACAGGGAAAAAAAATGAAAGCAATCTACATAGTAATCTGAACTTACCCTCTCTGAAATTAAATTATCGTACTTAATTCTTTAAAGATCCGACAAAATTTCTATAAAATCTACAATTTTTTCGTGCAAATTGAGTTGACATCAAAATAACAATGATAAATAAACAATCTTGAATTAGATAGTGTCGTGTTTTGCTCTGATCGTTGACCAAAATGAGGCTTGGGGAAAATAAATTTTTACTGATATAAAATAAAATTCATTTAAAGATCATCATATTATTAAAGATTTTTATTTAATTTCTAAAATTATTAAATTCTACTTTCAGCGTATATTTTCGAAGTATTGAATTATAAATGTTTCAATAAAATTCTAAAATATATACAAATTCTATTTCAATTTAGAAATATCATAATAACTAGTGTGTGTATATATAAACATAAAGAGAGAAAATGATGTCAGATGAACATGCTAAATAAAATTTGTTAGTGTTATTTATCAAAATAATGTAGTTTACAAGTTAGTGTGTTAGTCTACAAGTTCAGTCTGTATCTGATGAAAGATAGTTGTTACATTTTTTGATATTATAAAAACAAAGTGGTAAACATAAAGATTGAAACAACGAGCGTAAAAACACTACTTACTCGTCGCTATATTTGATATTAATATTAATCAATTAAAATGCATGATATAATAATTACATTAAATAATACAAGGTATTAAATATGCAATTAAATGTAAAATCATTTAAATTTTTTTAAAAACTCAAATTATTTATAGTATAAATAGACAACAATGCCTTCAAATTTCATTAATTACTTCATGTTTCCAATATAACATTTTCTCAAACTTTATTATTTGAATCTACCGTTTTAATAAAAGTTCAATAATATTTATGAAATAAGAAAAACCAGAAGAAAATAAAAAATAATCGATATTCTCATGGAACTAACTTGTATTTTTATTTTGTTTTCAATTTTCAAGCTATATTTGATTTTCAGTTTTTTTTTTCATATAAAGTTTTAAATTTTTAAAAATATTAATATTTCTTATTATTTCTTATATATTATATGTGAATACATTGATTTTGAAATAATATTAAAAATAATATTAATATATCTGTATATGTAATCAAAGTAATAATTTATAAGATAAGAGTGTGGACATATATGATTTTCTTAGAATTAACTGGGGAACAAATATTGAGCTACGATAAATTGTTTCTGAAATATTGATTTTCAATAAATTGAATCGAGTTTAGTTTATAATCAAACAGAAGCAAATAAAAATAATCTTTATAAAATTGATTAAATATTTGGAAGATAGACAAGTTGAATATATAACAAAACTTTGGTCGAAATACTTTATATGCATTTTTTTTTGTTTTATAAATTACAAAAAATAATTCAACAATGAGTCTCAACAATTAAAGTAGGTCTCTCACGAATCTTTATTTATGAGACGGGTCAACCTTATCGATAGATCGTTTCACGCAAGTTTTTATCCAAAAATTAAATGCAATAAAAGACACTCAGATTATTGTAGATGTCCGAATATTACCAACTTGATATTGAAATGTGTATATTATGTATAAAATCTTTACGGAGCCGAACTTCTTGACTCTAATTTCAGCTGATCTCCGATGGCTTCCTGGCTTCTCCTATCGGTTTCGCTCCTAGCTGCACTAATATCAGTGTTTATTATTAGAATCGTCTACACCGTAATTTCCTGCCGGAGCAACCTGAGAAAGGCTGTGGGAATCTTCCACCCTTACACCAACGACGGCGGCGGCGGCGAGAGAGTCCTTTGGTGCGCAGTAAAAGCCATCCAAGAGGAGTCACCAGATCTTGATTGCATCATATATACAGGAGATCACGATGCGTCCCCTCAATCGCTCTCCAGACGATCCATCGATCGTTTTGGGGTCAAATTGATTAACCCTCCAAAGGTACCTTCAGGTTTTTTCCTGTATCATTCAACGTGGTTCATGTTTCCGTATACTTTTTGGGAAATTTAAGTTCTAGATGGTCTTCTGTGCTATACTTGTATTTCGCTATGGGTTAATCATGTGTAAATAGTATGAGCTATGTATCGAAGAATTGGTAGAATAAACGTAAAAAACAACTATTGCTTCAAATTCAGCGAGTTGAAAGTAAAAGAGAAATCTTTTATCGATAAATATCATTCTAATTTTAGACGTGTTATGTTACTATATTCCTGAATGTGGTTTGCTGAAAGGACCATGTCCAGTGATTGGCACACTGGTTGAATTCGACTGGTTTTTATGATATTACTTGGTGTTTTTTTTTATTGTTTTTGTGGATTTTGATGCGGAAAACGATTCTCAATATTTCATGAATTTTCACTGTTTGTTAGCGCCTCGTTTTGACATGTGACAGAAGATGTGCAATTAAGAGTTTGCAGCTAGTTTCTGTGGAGAGTATTTTATGTTCAGTTTACTTTTCGTCGCTTGATTTGTAAGTTTTGGCTATAGCTATATTTATATGCATGCATCGTATTGACAGGTAGTGCATCTATATAAGAGGAAATGGGTTGAAGAAACTACATATCCCCGATTCACTATGATAGGCCAGAGCATTGGCTCAGTATACCTTTCATGGGAAGCTTTGTGCAAGTTCACTCCTTTATATTATTTTGATACCAGTGGATATGCTTTTACTTATCCTGTTGCACGAATGTTTGGATGTAAAGTGATCTGCTATACACATTACCCAACAATTAGTCTTGACATGCTATCAAGGGTTTATACACGGAGTTCTATGTATAATAACGACAATGTGATTGCTAAGAGGTACAAGTTCTTAATTTATTGCTTTATTTAACTATCAGTTTACTCCCCGAGTCCCTGCTGTCAAGAATTGCAAAGGTCGAGATGAATAGCTAAATAACTAAAGAATTATCGTAATAGTGATATTTGTTGATATAGTGATTGAAATTGGGTACATTAAACGTGAATGCCTTCTTCAAGAGGGATGCCCATAACCAAATTTATATCATTAGTAGAAAAGATATGAGGCATTTTTGCATCACATTCGAGATCCATCTTCTGATTTTCCTGTTACGAAAGCTAAGAAGATTTGAAAATTGGATCATATTTAACCAAATATCTAACAAAAAAATTTACGCTGTGCTATCCCATCTGATGTAGCAAGCCTACATAAACTTATTGGGTTTACTCTAGTTGCTGGCTGTTCATGAACCTAACTGAACTTTCTTCATGGCAGCATCTTCCTATCACAGTGCAAAGTGATATATTATATAGTTTTCGGCTGGATGTATGGACTAGTAGGCTCCTGTTCACACCTTGCAATGGTCAATTCTTCATGGACGGGATCTCATATTCAGAAGCTCTGGGGGATATCAGATCGTATTAAGAGGGTTTATCCTCCATGTGATACTTCTGGTCTTCAGGTTTGCATATTGTGATTTTTCTTTTATATCACGTGTTTTCTTATTTGAGTGGTTTTAGTTTATGTATCGACCTTTGTCTGCACGTACCAACCGGAACTAGTTTTTGAAAACTACCAGATTAAACCTAAAAAAATACTAGTAATTTGAAAGGCTTTTACTATCGAGTATGGGTAATTAAAGGCTTTTACTATCAAGTATGGGTTGACATTCATCATCGTAAATATGGGGGTTAAGAGGGGTTATGAGAGAGAAAATTGGATGTGTAGTGATTTATGATTTATGTGTATTAGCTCATAATGAGTCCATGTTTTGTGGCATGGAGGATTAAAGAAGGAAAAACGTGATGCAAAGTTTGGACTTCTTTTGATTCTGGGTGATCTTGATACTTTTTGTGATTTTGTCAATAGTGGAATGCTAACCTATGTCTTGCAAACAGGTGCTGCCATTGGAAAGATCGATGAGTCCACCAAAGATTATTTCCGTGTCTCAATTTCGTCCAGAGAAGGTGGGCATTTTATGAGCTCAAGGTGTCCATGGTTTATCTATCATTTTATTTCGTCAAGTGGATTTTCAAAAAATTAAAATTGATCTTAATGTTTTTCTTTCAGGCACATCCCCTTCAACTCGAGGCATTTGCAATTGTCGTAAAGAATTTGAATGCAGATTTGCCTTCACCTAAGTTGCAATTCGTCGGTAGTTGCAGAAATGCAGCAGATGAGAGAAGGTTGCAACACTTGAAAGACCGAGCTAGGGAGCTGAATGTGGAAAGTGATGTGGAGTTCCACAGAAATGTAACTTATAGGTTTGTGCCATTTCTCTTCGTATTTTGATGCCATGAACAGCTAGCCTTTCTTTTGTGAGATACTGACCAAGTGGAGGAAAAAATCTAATACATACTTTACGCAATATGAAAAGCAATCATCTAGCATCACAGATTTATGAATCACTCGTGCAGATTAGTTAATCACTCTCTAACTTTTCGTATAACTAGAGATTGTTCCTCGTATAACTAGAGATGGTTCCTATTTTTCATTTGCATATATTATCTGCCCAAACGGACACTTTCATCCTTCAAATGATCATATCTGTTCCCCTTTGGCAACCTGTTGTTGGAGCTTTGATCAATCATTTCACACTAATTCCTTTAAATTTCCACTCATTTTATTTGCATTTTTTTATGTGTCTAACTTGTTAAATTGTTTGCTTCCAGTTCAAATTAGGAATCCCATACACTTTACATTCACTCATTTTCCCCTGTCTTCTTTCATTTTCATGGTTTAGTGAGTTGGGGCGTCTTTTGGGTGGCGCGTTTGTGGGAATTCATTCCATGATAGATGAGCATTTTGGCATCTGTGTGGTGGAATACATGGCTTCCGGTGCCATACCGATTGGTTTGTTTCCATTTTTTCCTTGTTGCAGCATCATTTCCAAATTTTATCCGTTCATAATCAATTAAAAGCGAATAATCTTTCTCAGCTCATAATTCTGCCGGCCCTATGATGGACATTGTGTTACCTGAAGGTGGAAAACAAACTGGATATCTTGCCCAAGACGTGCAAGAATACGCAGATGCAATCCTTACAATCTTAAGAATGCCTGAATCTAAAAGGCTTGAGATGGCTGCAGCTGCAAGAAAACGAGCTTTAAGGTTTTCCGAACAACACTTCTATGAAGATTTCAAGGATGCCATTCGACCAATCTTTCTTCATACCCGCTAGACGATGGAAATTGTCGGTATAAGAGATCCTGATCTTAACATGATTTTAGAAGTCAAATTTCTCAACGTATGCATGTTTTAAGTTGAATACGACTTCACTTGCTCTGAAATTTTTAAACTAGAGGAGGAAGAAACTCTCAGGCTACACCGAGTGCCACTGAAGATATTTTATGCGTGTGGAACGGAGCCAAAGAGACATCGGGCAGGCAGTCTTGGTACAATCTTGACATTCAGCAATTCGATAATTTAGAAAATTCTAACCATTTCTGATTATTCACGAATTAATATGATAATAGCGGAATCAATCGCGTGTTGAAATACATGAAGAATTTGATGAAAGGTAGGGAATCCGATGAAAATATTACAAAAATTGAGTAAATTTACAATGGTTTGTTCATGTACGATGTTTCTTATGTTTCATGGAAGTGGATAAAAAACCTATTAAGCCTTCGTATTTTGTTATGTAATTCTTGTTTCTTATTGGCTGTTGCTACGGCCAGATTTATTGCAATACATCCCACGTGACCGACTTCAAAGTACGTTCACCTCATCACCAACTTTTTTAAATTGATAAAAATACGAAAGATATGAACCAAATAAAAAAATTAAGAGTATGTCTTTTGTGAGATGGTTTTACGAATTTTTATCTGTGAGATGGGTTAAAATTATCGATATTCACAATAAAAAGTAACTACTCTTAGAATAAAAAATAATATTTTTTCATGGATGATCCAAATAAGAGTTATGTCTCACAAAATACGATCCGGTGAGATCGTCTCACACAAGTTTTTTCCAAAAATTAATTTTCACGGGAGGGTTGATGTATAATATTAGCGTGGTTGTTACATCAGCTACGTGTTAGTATCGCATTAAAAATAACCAATGTTTTTTAATATATATATAAACAACAAAGAAAAAAGAAGTAAAATTGAAAGTTATAATTTATAATTATTTTAAAAAGTCAAATATATATTGTTAAAAATAAAATTTTCCTTTTTTAAACATCAGTCACGATAATACATATAAATTGCATGAACTTACCTGTGATCGATTAATTTTAAAGATGATAATGTCTTATTTATAACATTAATTTTTGAAGGTGGGTATCGAAGGTAAAATCAGATGTAAACATCATAAGCTAACTGCCACGGTTTCGTGGTCGCAATCCCAACCGTTTCCTAACGTAATTTCACTTTTTTCCTGGGAAAAAGCCGTTACCTATTCAACATCAGTTACTACATATTTGAATTGAATTGATTTATAGAAAAAAACTGTGATATAAACAACTAATCCAAGTTGGTTTCCCCTACACGCCACCGGTTTACGGTTCATGCCAACAACTCCTCTCTCCTTCCTCTCTACAGTTACACATTCAAAACCTTCCTCAAATCTAAATACATCGCGTCTATATTTAGCTCTGTAAGAGAGATGGAGGGCGCCGGTGGCGGGGGGAAGATGAAGGGTTCTTGGAATAAAGAAGAGGATGATCTGTTGAGGAAGCTTGTGGAGGAGCACGGGCCTAGGAATTGGTCTTTGATAAGCAATGGGATTCCGGGACGCTCCGGGAAGTCTTGCCGATTGCGGTGGTGCAACCAGCTGAGCCCGGTGGTGCAACACCGCCCCTTCACAGCGGAGGAGGATGACGTGATCATGCAGGCGCATGCCGTTCATGGGAATAGGTGGGCTACTATTTCTCGTCTCTTGCCTGGGAGGACTGATAATTCGATCAAGAATCATTGGAATTCTACCTTGAGGAAAAGGGGTACTGGCGGTGATGGCGGGGGGTTGGTGGGGGAAGTAGTGGCTACTCGTCGGAGCTGGGAGGATAACGGTGGTGCGTCGTCGGAGCCGGGGTTGAAGCGGCAGTGTTCGCGTGTCTCTCTGCGGAGGAGGAGTTGTAGTGGGGATGTGGCTTTGGAGGTGAAAAAAATGGGCCTTAATGGGCCTGATGGGCTTCAGGCTTCACTTGATCTAAGCCTTTCGCCGCCCGGTAGAGGGATGGTGGAATTACACTGCGGCGAGGAACACGTGATAAAGGAAGAAGAGATCGAGATCGTTAACAATGGGCCAGAGAAGAAGTCGACGGTGGAGATTGGGGATGCTTGTTTGGAGACAGTCATGCGGAGGATAATAGCGCAGGAGGTTCGCAACTACTTTGAAACACTACGGGCTGAAGATGGGCTTCATTTTGGGCCTTGATGATAAAGCATTGGCTAAAGGTGGTCTCAAAATTGGTCTTGGGCTTTTGCAATTGTGTATAGGGCTCCTAAAAGTCTTAGGGGAAAATGTCGAGAATGGTCATGTTATATATTTGACTAAAACTTGAACTAAAATAACAATTTTGCCCCTAAGCTTGCTTATATGTTTAAAATCCTATTTAATTTTATTATAATCATATTTAATTTTTTGTGCTGTTTAAAATCTTATATACTTAATTAGGTTCGTATTAATTTTAGGTTAATATTTTTATCCTGCGACTTTGATGAGTGTTGAACAACTACAATTGTCTTAAAATGGAGATGAAATTTGACACGTCTTCACTTTACATTTATTTATATAATCAATTACCATATTTTATTCAATGGAATATACTAATTTTTATCTTTTACATCAAATATTGCGATTGTTATTTTTAAATTTTCTACGTCAGCTAATTGCAAACATCATCTTACATACTGATACGTCGTGAGTCCACGTCCATGCTTACTCGGTTGCTTAATAAGTTAATGCAACTACTTCATATTCACCTTTATTTTATAAAAATTACTAAATCAAAATTCCATTATTGTATCTCATTGTAAATATATTTAAACATCAATTTTGTACTCATATGTAATATGGGTACTACAACTACATCCTCACATTTATTCTTATAAAAATGTTACGAAATTAATGGTTCCATGCATAAATATGATTGTCGTGAAAGACTTGGAAATTCCAAACCAATTTACTTTTTAAAAATAAACAAAAATCATCTGACTCGATTTCACGATTATATAATCAGTGGAAACACCCTAAAAACTGTTTTAACTGTCAAAACCGGTCGGGTCGAATATGAAGTATAACACCCCACATCACTTTCCAAAACAACAAACTTGCGCTTGATAATCATGATTTTAAGACAACTGCAGCAGGTTTCTATCCACGCTACACCAAGCTGTGCTGAGTAGTCACTCAATGAAAGCTTTATAAAAACTCGTGAATGGTAAAAAACCGAGAGAATATCACAGCGTATGAATGCAAAAGAACAGTTCGGTAAGAGTCATCGGCTCATTATTCATCATACAAGATATTTATAGAAACAAGTAAACAGACAAGAACATCGTTTTATGAAGAAATGAGAATGAATAGCATCTGGAATTTCGCTTTGAGCTAACAGCATGCCGTTTATCAGAAAATAAAGACAGATTATATCTTCCTGAAAGATGTTGCGAGTCAATCAACCTGAACTAACCATAAACCAAGAGTATGCTTATATAGTGCATTGAACCTTTTTTTTTTTTTGTGTAGACCTGCTTCCAAAAATTGTCCAGATTCCTAAAATTGCAAATCTGGAGCTGTCGGTCTATATTGGATTGAAGACAATATAGAAAAAGATAATTTTCACAGAATCCATCTCAAGAAAAATATTGCAAGGTCAAATTCGAAGCCGCCAATACAAGAATGGAGCAGATGCTACGGTCAGATTATAGTGAAGATGAGAAGCTAAATTGTATGCCAGTCCTCCCGCGATCATGCTCGTGTTGTTTCAATATGTAGCAGTAGTTAACCTGATGATCATGCCACATTATGAGCATATCCTTTGGCTCGGAACAAATAAACAAATGAAAAAGAGAGAGAAGTATTCATCTGCGAGAAATTTCCCCCTTTAGAATTGTATTGTTGTATCTAATAAAAAGGAATTTGGTGCCGCTTTGTCGGTTTTTCATCTAAAAAATTATGAAAAAAATATAGCACTATACTTTGGAATATCATTTAGGCCTTGTTTGTTATGGGTGATAATGTGGGATTGGGGTTAATCTCTTGTTTGGCATATTTTTTAACAAATCCCATGAATCACCCATATATATGATTAGGTTGTACTAAACTTGGGGATATAAACCCATGTCCTCACCTTGTGTCACATCCACAAAATTCATACCAAACATAATATTATTTTGTCACCACATATTATATTTCCCTATCTATCATTTTTTATCACACTTTTCATAATCATTTAATAATCCTATCTTTTCGAACCAAGTGAGCCCTTTGAAATATTAAATATATCGAGGTTTTATGTTTTTTGAAAAAAAATAAAACAAAGCAAACTTTCAAATTTTGTAACCAAATAATATATTTCTCCACTCAACAGACCAATCAAACACCACAACCTTTTAAATCTGGAGTATCAACTTTTATTAGACTGGTATGAATAATAGAAATTTACTTGGAGAAAAACAGAATTTAATATCATTGCTTTGTTTTGTTAGAACATTTGTATAGGTATTAGGTCATAAGCATGAAATGAGAACGAATGATTTTAAATGTATTGAAAAATCCTTGAAAGGGGAAAATAACTTCGAGAGTTGTGCCGATAAATAACAGGATTTATATAAATCATTTAAAAAAAAAAAACTCACCTCCATGCGAAATAGCTTGGTGGGTACAATGATTCCAAATCCAGCTGAGCTTCGGAAAGAATCTTGAAGTTTCTGGAAAGATAATTGCCGAAATGCATTCTCAGTTAATTTGCTTAGGCTGCCAGTGCAAGCGAACGCATGCCCGTGGATACCAGCATCCCTAAGAACCCGCAAGGGTAGATCAAAAGAGAAGTCAGCAAAAGCAGTGAGAGCAAGATCTCCGCCAATATAATCCATTCCAGAATCATCCGAAGTTTGATCACTGGAACTTTCTCTAACCAGTCGTCTAGGTTCAGCCGAACCCAATCCCCTTGCTTTGAAACCCAAAACAGATATTGGACCACTCAAGGAGCAAACTGGAGATGTATTACCTCCCATAGAGAACCTATCAGGTAAACATGAAGGAGAGTTAAAGAATCCGCTTCCCCATGGAAATACAACACCACCCGAAACTCCAAAATTCAGTGCAGCTCGATAGAATCCAAAGGGGACAGCATAACGAAGATCAAACTCCTATCCAGAAATAACAAATCGTTAAAATACAGCAATGATCAAAACAACTTGTCAGGTGAATTGTATATGGCAACCACAGGTTGTCAAATGATAAGACAATCCCATATCTCGCAAAAAAAAAAAAAACAAACTTGCATAGAATTTCAATAAAGTACTTTAAAGGATACATAACATTTGGATACATTCATAGATATATGAATCATAAAATAAATAAATACACACAAAAGGGAAAAAAGAAGCATTTATCAGTTTGAAACATCTTATTAATAATCAAGTTCTGCACTTGTTTTTGTAATACATGAAATAAAACACATATTTTCTGGAAAAGATGGAGGAGTGACGTTTGAATAGATTAAGTGAAGCTATAATAGTTCAATAAACATAAACAAATTTGTGAGTCTAATAAATAGATGACAAAAAAACAAAAGAAAAATGCAGGTAAAAGAAAGAAAACTGCAAGGTGTACTTGTACAACCTGTCGAATAAAGCGTAAGCTCCGTGTATCTGGAAAAAGACCACCGATTTGAGTAGTAGAAACAAATGCATGTCCTTGAGTTGGCCTCATCTGAGAATCTCTCTTATCATATTTAAATGTATATTTTAAAGAGGAGAGCAAACTATGTCCAAGCTGTCTCCTCACTGTGTGTGATGACTTTTGGGATGGATCAGTTAAGGTACGCCAATAGAGATTGTATGATACATCATGGTTTCCAGTTGATAATAACCCAAGTGAGATGCCAAGAGCTTGCTCTTTATAAGAAGAAAACTTCAACCAATCTTGAGAAAGCAGAGATATTCTTGCTGTCAAAGGCGTAGACCACGCTTTGAATTTAGGCAGGGATACACCGGTACTAATCTCTGATGATTGACCCCAGCCATAAACCACTGAACCATCCCAAATATCTCCATAACCAAATAAATTTTTTAGTTTCAGCGATCCTTCTAGAGACCAAGATCTTGCCTACAACAGCACCGTAAAAAAATTAGAAAAAAGAATAATAACATCAGAAAAATGATAAGTAAAACCTCGAAAATTCCATACGTGAAAGTTTAAACAAGCATTGAGTCAAATTCTCCCCGAGAAGAAAAACACAGAGTCACAGTATCAAATAAAGGTTTCGTTAAAGAGAGTCCATTGAGCATCGCCTAATCTTTCATACAATAAAAAGTTCTGCATTTCATCAATCAGGCCAAAGAATTCCACATTAACAGTAGTAATCGCAAGGGTGGTATTTATAGAGAAATGGTCTTGCTACACTGTACATTTCAATCACATGGTGTATTTTGTCCAACAACTAACAACTCAAAAAACAACTTCTATGTAATTAGCACATTACAAACAATTCAACCTCATTTCCACTACAAAATTCCATGTGACAACTCTATCAAGTCAAGTTAAAGAAAAACACCAATCTAGCAACCAATAACCTAAAAATTATCAGCCTCAATCCAATTTTCAGTATCCCAAGCTGCAATTGAATTCAAAAATTAAACCCAAAAATGAAAGGATCTCAGAATAAACACTGCTTAAAGAACGCTACCTCTGGTTTGGTAAAAATTCCTAACTCTCCTGTGAGTGGGTTCTTAGCCTCAGCAACTTCAACAATCACATTCACAGTTCCGGGGAGTTCTGGCGGCCCTGCGTCGAGAGTAATATTAACAGATTCGAATATATCAAGGCGCTGGAGCCGAGCGTTGGCAACACCGGCGGCACGCAACAGCTGTTGAACGGTGTTAGCTTTCCTGAAAAGTTCCGCGACCTCGGACTCAATCAAAGAATCCTTCGTCTTGTCGTTCCCCTTGATGATGACGTCATGGACCCGACCCGGGATTCGCTCAGTGGAGAGACGTCTGAAGAGGGACTCCATTTTGACTCGGTCCCTTCTAACTCGGTCCTCGGTAGAGAAGGACTCGAGTTCTACTCCATCTTCTTCGTCTTCATCATCCTGTTCCAACCTTCTTCTTCTTCTTCTTCTTCTTCTTCTTCTTCTTCGATTCCTTCTAATGCTTCCTGATCGGGCTTCGAGTTTTCTGGTTGGCTGGGCTGAGTGTCGGATTCTGGCTGGGTTTCCATGGATATAATGTTTGATCTCAAGATACCGTAATAAGTAGCGGCAATCGACGATCGGCGTCGGTAAGGCGGAAGCGGAACTGGATTCTTTTGAAGCCTGCAGTGAAGTGTAAATGACCGTAAATGAAGCCACAATCCATTGAAAGGACGTCGTATTGGTATAGGGACTTCCTAAATTACGTTTTTGGGGTGAAATTCGGGATTATATATATTTGATGACATTGTCTTTCTCTGTTTATAAGGAAACAAATCTGTTTTTTTTAGTATAATAAAATTTGAGTAATCTATAAAAAAAAAATATTATTTTTTATGTTAAAAGTATTATTTTTTACTGTGAATATCGGTAGAGTTGACCCAGTTTCACAGATAAAAATTCGTGAGACCGTCTCACAAGAGACCTACTCTTATAATAAATATTTATTTTCAAATTAATATTGTAAAGAACTAGATTCATTCGAGTTTTATTTATAAAAAATTATCGCTACAATCGGTTTAATTTGTCGTGGGTCTTTTGAAATGAAGATACTTTCTTCATATGAACTATTATAATCATTAATCAGCTCAATTAGCATACATTGTTGGAAAATTGATTGTATAATTTGGTACAATAAACGCTGTTATGATTATTTTTTATGACGAGAAACACGTAACCACTGCCATTCAGAAGTGCGGTAAATATAATGAATAAATTCTCTAAATCAAAATCAATAGTAAAACTATGCACAAATATGGTATGATATATGCATGTGCTCTTTTTGGATATTAAAATATTACGAAATACGTCAATAAATATGATATATGCATGTACTGTTTTACACCAGCAATGTTCTCGAAGATAACTTTTTTGGCCACAAAACCGTTTGCAGAGATTCCTGAAATATAATTAACATAATAAAAATGTAAATGTCTCTTTAACTGATAGCATTAAGTTGAAATGATCTTTCTTACGTATATTAAGCACATACACATAAACACGCTAGTCAAGCAAAATTATAGAAGACATGTTATCGTGTACTTACTGACTGTGACTGTGTCATAAACCGGGAAGCCCATGTTTTTGCTTCTATTCCCGGATATTATAGTCTTGTCTATTCCATCTCCCACTAAATACATGTTGATCTTCTCCCCCCGAATAAAAACGTGTTCGTGATAAATTCCTGCTCTTATCTTGATGTAAATTATCTTTGAACTGTAGTTTGGTGCTGCTGAAATTGCTTGGGAGATAATGGTGAAGTTTCCACTACCATCCATGGCAACTATGGAAGTCCTTTGTGGGTATACACAGATGATGGATAACACAATACAAACGTAACTCATAATTGATTGTTTCTCAATGCTTCTTTTATTGTTTTTCCTACTCAAAACTTGTATCGTTAGTAAGAACAAAATATTAGATGTTAATTCTATGTTAATGTCTAAATATTTTAGAATCAAAGAGCTTTTTTGTTGGCACGATACACTAAAAGAATCATGTTGTTCCGAGATAGCAACAGACAAGGTGTATTGGAAGGAGATTGACCTCTAACGTTCTTTCCTCTTTGTTAGATCTCTATGTAACTTAGAAAAAAATAATGTAGAATGCATATGCATATATACATAACATGTCAGAGCAATTCACTCTAAAACATAGTCACTTGTGAATCAGGTATAACCGGTTAGTGGTTATTTTTTGAAATCTAGAGTAAGGCGTGAGTTTTAAGTTATAAATGTCAGTGTGTGCCTGTGCACTTCAGATTTTTCTGGCAGCTATATGTTCTTCAGAAAAACAAAAGTTAAATCTCTTAGCTGGTCGTAAGTGCAAATTGATTATATGCTTCAACAATGACATTTCAAATTGGTGATCACCAACGTATTGTTTATGTCACGGCCCAACCCACTTGTGATATTGTCCGCTTTAGCCCGAGGCCTCACGGCTTTAAAATGCTTCACAAGAGGTTGCTACACGCTCATTTAAATGTCCAACATCTCTATCATGGTTTAGCGACGTGAGATTTCGCCTAAGGGTCTTCACCCCCTCTTTCGGGACTCAGCGTCCTCGCTAAGGTTTGCCCTACCATCCAAACCCACGTGGATTCGCTCTGATATCAAATGTCACGGTCCAACCCACTTGTGATATTGTCATCTTTGGCCTGAGGTCTCACGACTTTAAAACGCGTCACAAGAGATTGTTACACGCTCATTTAAATGCCCATCATATCTCCCGTGGTTTAACGACGTGGGATTTCGCCTAAGGGCCGAGATGCTGAGCATTTAAATGATCGTGTAACAACCTCTTGTGACACATTTTAAAATCGTGAGGCCTCGAGCCAAAGCGAATAATATCACTAGTGGGCTGGACCATGACATTTGGTATCAGAGCGACTCGGCATGAGTTTGGGATGGTGGGGCAAATCTCAGCGAGCACGCTGATTCCCGAAACGGGGGGTGAAGGCCCTTAGGCAAAATATCACATCGCTAAACCACGGAGAGATGCTGGGCATTTAAATGAGTGTGTAACAACTCCTTGTGACGGTTTTTAAATCTGTGAGGTCTTAGGCCAAAGCGGATAATATCACAAGTGGGCTGGACTGTGACATTTGGTATCAAAACGACTCCGCGTGAGTTTGGGATGTTGGGGCAAACCTCAGCGAGAACGTTGAGTCCCGAAAAGGGGGTGAAGGCTGAGGCCTCACGGCTTTAAAATGCGTCACAAATGGTTGCTACACGCTCGTTTAAACGACCAGCATCTCTCCCGTGGTTTAGCGATGTGGGATTTTGCCTAAGGGCTTTCACCACCTTCCCCCCGGGGGCCAAAACGGACAATATAACAAGTGGACTGGGCCGTGACATTTGGTATCAGAGCGACTCCGTGTGGGCTTGGGATAGTGGGGCAAACCTTTGCGAGAACGTTGAGTCAAGAAAGGGGGGGTGAAGGCTCTTAGGCAAAATCTCACATCGCTAAATCACGAGAGAGATGCTGGACATTTAAATAAGCGTGTAGCAACCAAAGCGGACAATATCACAAGTGTGCTGGACTGTGAAAATTTCTATTTTGTATCTACACACATTGACAAGTTGTAGTATATCGATACGAATTGTTAGTAAAGATATATCGATCTCACCAAACCAGTTAGCAAGGATTATAATGCAAATTCGATAAAATAAACTCAAGTGATCATTGGCGCCGTTAATAAATTCTTACAACTTTTCTGCAGTGTGGGCTGGACTTGTAAGCAAGAACTTTTGTGTGGCTACGAACTTGAACTTAAGTATTTCAGCCAACAAATTTATCAAGTGAAAAATAAGTGTTGTTGCAAGTGATAATCTCATTGTTTTCCATCTTTATCATATACATACATGTACGTCGTTGTGCTTTAAATGAGTTTTGTCCATTTAACAAGTTTTCTCTATACTGGGACGATGTTTACAAAATTATAATATTTACATTGATAGTTTATTTGTATTTTCGTGTTTAACGCCAACGATAAACTTATTTTTCTCATCAATTTACCGGTAATTAATTTGATGACTCTAATAATATGTGGTTTATATTAGTAATTAGGTGTAGGGTTTGTTTCATTGTTTGTTGTTGGTGCTACCAAATATGGCTCTAGTGTTTTTTTTAAATAAAACTATCTATCCTTGTTCACTAGTATATATTTGTTATTTTACCAATGTGAGAAATGAAGAATTAACAGAAAATATCAAATTTGTGTAGTTTTTTGAGCAATACATAACCTAGGTCCCAAGTTTTAACAAGTATTTCTCTAAAGGTCTTCACACCCCCTTTCGGGACTCAACGTCTCTTCGCTGAGGTTTATCCCACCATCTCAAACCCATGTTGAGTGGCTCTGATATCAAATGTCACGTCAGCCCACTTGTGATATTGTCTGCTTTGACCCGAGACCTCACAGGGTTTAAAACGCGTCACAAGGGGTTGCTACACGCTCATTTAAATGTCCAACATCTCTCCCATGGTTTAGTGATATTGGATTTCGTCTAAGGATCTTCATCCATCCCTTTCGGGACTCAGCGTCCTCGCTGAAGTTTGCCCCACCATCCCAAACCCACGCGAAGTCCCTCTAATACCAAATGTCACAGTCCAACCCACTTCTGATATTGTCCGCTTTGGCCTGAGACCTCACGGCTTCAAATGTGTCAAAGTGGTTGCTACACGCTCATTTAAATGATCAGTATCTCTCCCGTGATTTAGCGATGTGATATTTTGTCTAAGGGCTTTCACCCCCCTTTTCTTGACTCAACGTCCTCGCAAAGGTTTGGCCCACCAGCAATGTTCTTGAAGATAACTTCTTTGGCCACAAAACCGTTTGCAGAGATTCCTGAAATATAATTAACATAATAAAAATGTAAATGTCTCTTTAACGATAGCATTAAGTTGAAATGATCTTTCTTACGTACATTAAGCACATACACATAAACACGCTAGTCAAGCAAAATTATAGAAGACATGTTATCGTGTACTTACTGACTGTGACTGTGTCATAACCGGGAAGCCCATGTTTTTGCTTCTATTCCCGGATATTATAGTCTTGTCTATTCCATCTCCCACTAAATACATGTTGATCTTCTCCCCCCGAATAAAAACGTGTTCGTGATAAATTCCTGCTCTTATCTTGATGTAAATTATCTTTGAACTGTAGTTTGGTGCTGCTGAAATTGCTTGGGAGATAATGGTGAAGTTTCCACTACCATCCATGGCAACTATGGAAGTCCTTTGTGGGTATACACAGATGATGGATAACACAATACAAACGTAACTCATAATTGATTGTTTCTCAATGCTTCTTTTATTGTTTTTCCTACTCAAAACTTGTATCGTTAGTAAGAACAAAATATTAGATGTTAATTCTATGTTAATGTCTAAATGTTTTAGAATCAAAGAGCTTTTTTGTTGGCACGATACACTAAAAGAATCATGTTGTTTCGAGTTATCAACAGACAAGGTGTATTGGAAAGAGATTGACCTCTAACGTTCTTTCCTCTTTGTTAGATCTCTATGTAACTTAGAAAAAAATAATGTAGAATGCATATGCATACATACATAACATGTCAGAACAATTCACTCTAAAACATAGTCACTTGTGAATCAAGTATAACCGGTTAGTAGTTATTTTTTGAAATCTAGAGTAAGACGTGAGTTTAAAGTTATAAATGTCAGTGTGTGCATGTGCACTTCAGATTTTTCTGGCTGCTATATGTTCTTCAGAAAAACAAAAGTTAAATCTCTTATCTGGTCGTACGTACAAATTGATTATATGCTTCAACAATGACATTCCAAATTGGTGATCACCAACGTACTGTTTATGTCACGGCCCAGCTCACTTGTGATATTGTCCCCCTTAGCCCGAGGCCTCACGGCTTTAAAACGCTTCACAAGAGGTTGCTACACGCTCATTTAAATGCCCAACATCTCTATCATGGTTTAGCGACGTGAGATTTTGCCTAAGGGTCTTCACCCCCTCTTTCGGGACTCAGCGTCCTCGCTGAGGTTTGCCCTACCATCCAAACCCACGTGGAGTCGCTCTGATACCAAATGTCACGGTCCAACCCACTTGTGATATTGTCATCTTTGGCCTGAGGTCTCACGACTTTAAAACGCATCACAAGGGGTTGCTACTCAGCGTGTCTTTGCTGAGGTTTGCCCCACCATCTCAAACCCACGTTGACTGGTTCTGATATCAAATGTCATGCCCAGGCTATTTGTGATATTTTCCGCTTTGACCCGAAATCTCACGGCTTTAAAACGCATCAAAAGAGGTTGCTACACGCTCATTTAAATGTCCAACATCTCTCCCGTGGTTTAGTGATATTGGATTTCCTCTAAGGACCTTCATCCCCCCTTTTCGGGACTCAGCGTCCGCGCTGAGGTTTGCCCAATCATCCCAAACCCACGTGAAGTCGCTATGATACCAAATGTTACAGCCCAAACTAATTGTGATATTTTCCGTTTTGATACCAAATATATACATGTACGTCGTTGTGCTTTAAATGAGTGTTGTCCATTTAACAAGTTTTCCTTGTACTTGGATGATGTTTACAAAATGATAATATTTACATTGATAGTTTACTTGTATTTTTGTGTTTAACGCCAACGATGAACTCATTTTTCTCATCAATTTACCGGTAAATAATTTGACTACTCTAATAATATGTGGTTTATATTAGTAATTAGGTGTAGCGTTTGTTTCATTGTTTGTTGATGGTGCTACCAAATACGACTCTAGTGTTTTTTCTAATAAAACTATTTATCCTTGTTCACTAGTATATATTTATTCTTTTACCAATGTGATAAATTGAGAATTAACAGAAAATATCAAATTTGTGTAGTTTTTTAGCAATATGTAGCCTAGGTCACAAGTATTTGTCTAAAGGTCTTCACACCCCCTTTCGGGACTCAGCGTCTCTTCGCTGATGTTTGTCCCACCATCTCAAACCAACGTTCAGTCGCTCTGATATCAAATGTCACGCCCAGCCCACTTGTGATATTGTCCGCTTTGGCCCGAGACCTCACGACTTTAAAACGTGTCAGAAGGGGTTGCTACACGCTCATTTAAATGTCCACCATCTCTCCCGTGGTTTAGTGATATGTGATTTCGTCTAAGGGCCTCCATCCCTCGTCTAAGGGCCTCCATCCCCCCTTTCAGGACTCAGCGTCCTCAGTTGACGTTTGCCACACCATCCCAAACCCACGCGAAATCGCTCTCATACCAAATGTCGCAGTCGAACCCAATTGTAATATTGTCCACTTTGGCATGAGGCCTCACGGCTTTAAAATGCGTCAGAAGTGGTTGCTACACGCTCATTTAAATGACCAGCATCTCTACCATGGTTTAGCGATGTGGGATTTTGCCTAAGGGCTATTACCCCTTCTCGAGCCAAAGCGGACAATATAACAAGTGGACTGGGCTGTGACATTTGGTATCAGAGCGACTCCGTGTGGGTTTGGAATAGTGGGGCAAACCTCTGTGAGAACGCTGAGTCACGAAAGAGGGGGTGAAGGCTTTTATGCAAAATCACACATCGTTAAATCACGGGAGAGATGCTGGACATTTAAATAAGCGTGTAACAACCCTTTATGATGCGTTTTAAAGTTGTGAGACATCCGGCCAAAACAAACAATATCACAAATATGCTGGACCATGAAAATTTCTATTTTGTATCTACACACATTGGCAAGTTGTTGGATATCGATATTGTTAGTAGAGATATATTGATCTTACCAAACCAACTAGCAAGGATTATACTGCAAAGTCGATAAAAGTAAACTCAAGTGATCATTGGCGTCGTTATTAAATTCTTACAACTTTTCTGCAGTGTGGGCTGGACCTGTAAGCAAGAACTTTTGTGTGGCTACGAACTTGTGCTTCAGTAATTCAGCCAACAGGTTTATTAAGTGAAAAATAAGTGTTGTTGCAAGTGATAATCTCATTGTTTTCCATCTTTCTCATATATATACATGTACGTCGATGTGCTTTAAATGAGTGTTGTCTCTTTAACAAGTTTTCCCTATGTTGGAACGATGTTTACAAAATGATAATATTTACATTGATAGTTTACTTGTATTTTTGTGTTTAACGCCAACGATAACTCATTTTTCTCATCAATTTACCAGTAATTAATTTGATGACTCTAATAATATGTGGTTTATATTAGTAGTTAGGTGTAGCGTTTGTTTCATTGTTTGTTGTTGGTGCTACCAAATACGGCTCTAACATTTTCTCTAATAAAACTATCTATCCTTGTTCACTAGTATATATTTCTTCTTTTACCATTGTGAGAAATGGAGAATTTACAGAAAATATCAAATTTGTGTGGTTTTTTTAGCAATACGTAGCTTATGTCAAAAGTTTTCACAATTATTTGTTATCTTACCACTATGAGAAAAAAATGAAAATTTAATAGAAAATATCAAATTGTAGTTAGCTTTCTATAAAAATTTGTGTAGTTACTTTTTTTTTTAGTCAAAAGACGCATCCAAATAATATTTAATTTTTTAAATTTATCTATAAAAGAAAGAGATTAATACTTAGGCTATGTATTTTTGTTCGCGACATGGACATAACACAACATGATTACGAGGATAAATATGTTAATAAATATATCTCCAAATTATCATGATTAACACATTTCCATTACATTACCTCATATTTTTTCAAATATTCGTGCATTTGTCATCTCAAGTATGTACTTGAATATTTCTTTGGTGTTAAATTGCTAAGATTTTTTTATGAAATTTTATTTTAAATTTGGGATTTATTCAAAATAGTAAATTCAAAGGAAAAAATAGTTTAATCATGAGAAAAATTCAATGTGAGTTTACAGATAAATTTTTTTAATACAAAAATGACTAGATTTGATAGTATGATAAGATAATATTCGATAGCATAACATTTTATTCGTAGCACTATTTTTACTTGCTTAAGTTTATATTTTGATGAGTCGATCCATGTTGATAAGCATAGGCCAGTTAAGGCAGAAAGTGAAGAAATATATATATATATATATATATATATATATTATTTGAAAATTGCGAGCAAAAAATTCCATTTTAGAAAATCGAGCTTCAAAGATATATTAATAATTTCAGACACTTTACTTTGGCAATATGAAAATTGTTTTGGTATGCATACAATGTTATTTTCTACTCTCTTTTTTTCTTTATTTTTTTTACCATTATATCAAATAGTCATTTTCCTTCTATTGATCTTTTCTTCTTTATTTATGTTTTCCCCACATAATTCCTTCTTATGCTCCATAATTTAAAATTTTCAGGCTTTAATTCTCGATTTTTTTATTGAAAAAACATATTTGATATACTATTTTCTCTATATAGGCCTATTTTTATTCTTACCATACGGGAAAAGATTTCATTTAAGACTCCGTACAATTAATTACTCAATGATGTAGTCAAGACTCGGAAAATGCAGAGTGTAAGTTTTCAAAGTTTCAAGTTTACAATTAAGTATCGGGTTTAAGACTCAATTATAACCATTCATCCTCCCTAAAAAAAAAAAAAAAAAAAAAATTAAGTGTGATGACAAACAATTATGTTTCATATATATCCACATTTTATGCATAACCAACTAGGCAACACGCTAATTTACGTTTATAATAAATAATTATTTTCAAATGAATATTATAAAGAACTAAATTCATCCGAATTTTATTTTTTAAAAAGTATCGCTAACAACGGGTTTAGTTTGCCATAAGCTTTTTGAAATGAAGAGATTTTCATTATTCAAAGGCCCAGGAAGAGTAATCGAAGGTACAAATCATCATCACAATATTAATCCGTTAGGTGGAATTTGTTGGGCTGTCTCTTTGGGCCTAGTAAGGTCCACAAAGAATAAAACATTGACATTTTTCGAAAATATTTAACAGATATTTTATTTGAGTTGATTTCCCTCGTATTCTTGCTCGGTTGCCTTGTTACCTTCTTTAATCTCATTTGTGGTAGTGATTTCTTAGAGATTGCCAAAATGTGTTATTTGAGTCTCGTCCTGTGAACTTATGATAGGAGAGTTTCTTTATTAAAATTTAAAGTAAAGAGAACTTACTATATTATCCAGAGTTTAGAATAGTGTACCTTAAAGAGAAATGTTATTTCTTAATTTAATTAGTATAATTTCTTAAATTAAATGATTTTACTAATATTATCTTTTACTTGTTGATTTGATTATTATAATATTTTATAAGATTTTGTCTTTCTTGATGATGAGATAATTATGCAAATAAACTCTAGGTGAGAGAAAGTCTATAAATAAGAGAAAGAAGGACATTGATGTCGTTCTTCTTCTCGATCAATGATACACACATTTTCTCACATTGTGGAATTTCAGAGAAAAATATTATCAAAGTTGATGCTGCCTGCTGATGTGAAGAGTGCCGTTGCACGTGATGTCGTGATTGTTGGAGACACTTCAGACAACACACATGCAAGTGTTGGCTGACGATTGTGTTTCGTTGCTCCAAATTGTTGGCATCGAGTTTTTTTGCTTTCTTGAATAAGTTTTATTCTGGTTATTTGATTTTTAGAAAACATTTTTTTTCTCAAAGTGTCGAGGAAATTGATTTTTGTGAAGATGACTAATGATATAGGTTTTTGTAAAGTGATTAATTTTTTTCCTAAGGCACCGCACAAGTAAAAATACTTGTGCATATTTAATCTTGTCCATCATATTTATTTAAAGTCGATATGTGTTACAAAATTTAATATTCCGCTGTATTATGTCCCAAATGTTGTAATATTTGGCACATAACTTGATTCTTATAAAACACAAATTCACAATCTTACGCTACTGTTATCAGTATTAACTCACGTTTGTCAAGCAATTTTCCTTACGTACCTAATTGATCAATATGATTGATTTAGAATCACTTGCTCTGAGTGGGTTTAATCTTCTCTCCTCTTTAAAGGACACCTCACTTCTGATTTCAAACGAATGTTGTTTCCTTTCGTAGTATTTCATGAATATAAGAGAATCACGAGTCATGGGCATGTGTAATTAATGTTTCAACAATTTGATTTATGTTCGTTCATTTATACAGTGTTGCAGAGCCTGTTGGCGAGTTGCTAAAGTCATATGAGCTATTTCTTCATTCCATGGAGAGAGACAAAAATAAGAGAATTCAGGTTTTTGTTGATCTTTATCTGTTAATAATTCTTCTTTGTTGCTAAGATTTCTTCAATATTTTTAACAATCGGCAGACATACTGAAGGACCAGGGACGAAAAGTTAATGACAAATCACCATGTGCTATGAGAAATTTTTTGACTCTCGACAAGGTTAGACCTTGCCATGAGAATTTACTAAAAACTGATGGCAAGCCTGAACAAACATGGCCTCAAGAATATTTGCCTGAGATGCGATCTAATTTGGTAAATATTGGGAGTAATCTTAGCAATTGGGAGTAATTCTATCCGATATTTCTCGACTAACAGAATTCAAAATCCACGAGATAACCAAGCTTTTGCAGCGAGTCCAAGCTCCATACATCAAAATCATCCAGCTTAGGGCGTAAACAAGCGCCATCAACAAAGACAAGCTTATTTTTGGCTGTCAACGCCATTGATATTGCTCGACTCCAAGTATTGTAATTAGTACCTGTGAGTGGATGCGAGACTAACACCAATCCAAGATGATCTCCGTTCTGGAGATAAATGGACTGCTCGAATCTCCAAAAACTATTCGGCCGTTGGAATTGTTCATAGCTTCCCTTGGCCATAGAGAACTACAACCGTAGCAGTAGTGATTTCTAAGCTCTGATACCATATTAGAAAACATAAAGCGATTGAACAAAAGAATCTCCATTGATGTAAGCTCAAGTCCTCAGACGAGTACAAAGAATGGAAAGGGAAAATGTTCAATAAATGTACAGTAACTGCTTGTAACTATTTATATGTGTCCATGTGTGAGTGTGTTCAACAAAATAGAAAACGTGTTTCCCACTAACGATTTTAAGACACATCAAGCAGACACGCAAATGATTCTTCGTGTGCGTATCCAAGTGATATTCCGGCAGAGTGTTTTAAATAGCCGAGTTCTAGAAGGGCGACCGAGGCTGGACCCAGAGTGGATACTGTTGTTTATATGTTTATAGGATCAACCATCTCTGATGAACCAGCGGTAGAAAATGTTTGGCAACATGTTCTTGTAGGAGCCAAAGGAACCGAAATGAATTTCCTAATCATCAAGCACGGTTTTTAATTCTTCCAGATGATGAATTGGTTAACATTCGATACAACTCCAGTGAAAAGAAAAGTGATTTGTTTGAACTGACTCTGCACAAAAGAGGCCGTGACAGAAATCAATAAATCGTTCGCTATGCCAATGGATTTCTAAAAACTTGTGAGGTATATGGAACGGGTTTGCTTGTGGAAATGTTCGCTTATTTCATTTTTCGGCCCATTTAGTGTGTGGTCTTGATTGTCATGGTCAATTTCACTCGACAATTTTTTTGGAGTGTTCTGCGTTCTTGTTATTCTGGTCATCAAAACATCCCTCAATCTCATGGAAAAAGATGTGCAGATCAATTGAAGGAAATGGCTTGGGTATTCGTGACCTAATGGCATGGAACAAAACGTTATTTGCAAAAGTGCTGTGGAATATAAATGAGAAGAAAGACACGCTGTGGATCAAATGGTTTAACAACTTCTACCTTCACTGATTTCGATGTAAACCTAAAAGAAGTGATTCTTCCCTACTAAAAAATCTGGTCATGATTAAAGACGAATTGAGAAGTGGCATGGACTCGAAATGTAACATCGCATTTGAGCGACTGGTTTGCGGTTAAAACAAGATGGGAAAACGTATCTTTGGTGAACCGTAGGCAAAAGATTGGCTTTCTGGATTTTTGACAAAAGATCGTCAATCTTATATTCCAGATAAGTTATGTGTCCTTTGCAAACAACTGGTTGAGTCATTTGAGCATTTGTTTTTCTCATGCCAAAAAACAATAGAGGCATGAGATATAAGATTCGAGAGTGGTTGTGGATGAAGAGAGTCGTAGGGTCGTCGGCTCATGCTTTGCTTCGAGCGTTTAGGAGTCAGTATCGAGGGTCATCCGAAGTTATGAAGATCTGAATTGCCGCAATTGCAACTAGTATTTATCATATTTGAGATATGAGGAACAAAAAATTATTTGACTATAACCACACGTCATCTTGAGAAAAATCCAAATTTTTATTTATAGGATACATAACTCAGATCGAAGATGTAGCCAATACTGCTTCGTATTTAGGAGTAGGTTTTTTGTGAGACGATCTCACGAATCTTTATCTGTTGGACGGGTCAACCATACTGATATTCACAATAAAAAATAATACTCTTAGCATAAAAAATAATATTTTTTCATGGATGACCCAAATAAGATATATGTCTCACAAAATACGACCCGTGAGAGCGTCTCACACAAGTTTTTGCCCGTATTTAGATGGAGCCTTATGTTTGGTGTCGATTGAGTTTGTATTGATTATTATCTCCTAAAAATATCCAGTATATTTGCACAAAACATTTTTGCATCTTTTTAATGGAAATTTATTTCATTAAAAAAAATTATAAATCTTTGAGCATGATTTTGCTAAAAGACCAAGGTTCGATTTCATATTTTAACATAAAAATAAAAGAATGGTTATAATTTCCCCTGCAATATGTTATGTACAACTATACATTTTAAGAAACACAAGTGAAAAAAGGCCTCTCACTTACTATTTGAACTTCAAGTATCTATCTAGCTAGCCTCAGCTCACAAAATCTCGAGTTCTGCCCACCAAAGAGGTGATGATTTCGGGATTGCTCCTTCGGGTTCAATCCCTGTTATTTCTCTCAATCTCACACAAACTTCATTCATAACGGGTCTCTGTCTCGAATCAGGATCAACACACGATCTTATCAAACCATCAATAAGTTGAAGCTGATCTTCACGACATGTTTTCAGAGTAGGATCAATAGTGTCTCTCAAAGACTGTACTCCTCTCAGATAATCTGAAGCCCAGTCTTGGAGTGAATCACTACTACCTACAGCGTACGGGAGTTTACCAGTAATAATCTCAAATAGCACAACTCCAAAACTATAAACATTACTTGAAATATTTGGTTCAGTTTCAGCTGCAGCCTTTTCGTCCAAGAAAACAAAATCTGCTAATTTTGCTGCATAATCTTCAGTGAGATATATAGAAGAGGAAGTTAAGTTTTTGTGGGCTAGTGATGGTGTCAATGAATGCATGTGTTCGAGACAGTATGCAACGCCCATCGCTATTCTTAATCGTGCTTCCCAGTCCAAGTGTTCAGCTTCTCTTACTGTAGAATTCACAAGAGTTGGACGAAATTATGAAATGATTGATAAGAATAGAATCACCATAGCAACAATGAATAGACCAAATTTAAATTTATATACCAAGAAAATATCAAGAGATCTATATACTCACTGTGGATATGCTCAAAGAGGGTTCCATTGGGAGCATACTCGAAAATCATCATCCTAGTGAAAGGCTCCTCTTCCTCACAATATCCAAGTAAGCTAACAAAATTCTTGTGACTTACTTTTGATAATGTGTCGATCTGAGACAAATGACAAGCCAAATTGAGTTTCAAAACAAAAAGAAAAAAAAGAATTACCAAGACCGGCATGAAAAATGACCACGTGTTTCAGCTAGCAATGATCAAAATATGGAATCCCAAATCAAGAGTCAACATTATATAAAAGGTACCTTCTTTCTAAACTGAGCTTCCAAACTATTCGACCACTCTTTTGCAGATCCCGTTGCAATAGATGCGACAGCTATCTCAACTCCGCTAGACAAGGTACCCTTATACAGTGTGCGGACTGAAGAAGAGCTAATGACATTGCTAAAATCTTCACAAGCAACCTCAAGTTCAGATCTCTTAAATTTCGGGACCCCTGAAGTACCAAATATATAAAATCTATTAATTAAGAATAATATAATCAATAATAGTTCTAATGATACTTTTTAAAAGTTGATTAAACTCTCAAGACTACAAACTGTCGTTCAAGGGCCTTATACATGTGCATTTTTATAAATAAAAAAAAAGGCTAGCAAAACATTAAACATTTTACGTAACAACATTACCAGTTACAAATGCTCTCCTCAATGGTCCACTTAGTCCAGTAGCCCAGGGATTTACGGCAGCAACCTTACCACTCTTGCAATAGAAGAAGCAAACAACTAAAAGTAGGAAAAATACAGGACCTCCAATGGCGGGATACAATATAAGAAGTCGATGATGCCTCTTAGAATTTCCAGTTGATGTGCCAGGACTTTCTGTTTGGTTAGGAAGCGAAGGAGGAGAAACACGTGTGACGGGAGAGAGGGAAGGAGAAGGGGATGGTACTAATGTAGCTGGAGACGGAGACGGAGACGGAGATGGGGAAGATGAATTTCTTATTGTGGGTATTGGTGGGGGTAGAAATCTCCACCCTCGCCTCCGTGCTCTAGGAGTTATTTGTAACAATTTTCTTTGTGGCGCTTCCTTTTTCTCCAGTGAATCCCTGTGAACAAGGCAAGGAAAATTTCATCTTGAAAGGTGAAAACTTTGAATCTTAATCAGGAGGGACACTGGTATTATATACAAAAAACAATGGAAAGCCTTGTTTGCGTTGTCAAAAAACATCTTCTGCTTTTAAAAAACATGTGATTTATTCAGTGTGTCGGGCCAAAATGAGCTATCATTGAACTACAAGAATTGGGGTAGACAAACATTATTGCATAGTTACAACATGAGGGCAAACGCGTTAAACAGTACCAGTTTAACAATCAGCTGAAATTTATTGGACTGAGACTAAAAGTGTTAATGGCATTACTAATTTTCCTCACTGAATCATTAAATAAATATATGAATGTATAAACTTCAATTCAAATTTATTATCCTAGATTATAATGAGGATGGAAGTTCACACGTGCTGAAGAGTTACCACAAGATTGAATTGCTGCTCCTTGTGGAGCCGGATAACAACTCTTCTTCAACTTGAACTTCAGATAGCTTTTGGAGTTCATAAATTTCAGCATATGTGCTGCTAAGAAACTCGTTATTGTCTAGCAAACTGCATCAAACAGAAAGTAAGCATTAACAAGATCAAGAAAAAAGATAATTTCAACAAGAATATCTAGTTTCATTGCAAACTTACAGGATTGCCAATGAGAAATTATTGCCAAGCTGATATGGAACCTCTCCACTGAAGTTATTGCATCCAAGGTCTAATATCTCTAATTCCTTTAATTTTGCTAACTTTTCGGGGATTACGCCATAAAAAGAATTGTTGCGCAAGATTCTATCAAAAAACCGAAGTAAACAAAAATGCAAGAAAACTTATATTTTCAATAAAAAAATCAATAAGTTGCATCTTACATGGATTTCAGGTGAACCAAGTTCCCTAAATCAGGAGCCAAGGTACCTCTCAGACAGAGATCTTCCAGGTTCCTAGAGATAAATGATAAAAAAACCATGACATACCTAATATAAAAAAAAAAGAATAATTGTTTTTAAGTGTGACGATGTAAACGCTGATAATAATTCAGGTTTTAGTTGATCTGATCGATGAAGGAAGTTTTTTTTGCAGTTTACTTCACTGTTCAACTAGATAGGAAGAAAACAATTCAATCCACATCATTGAACTGACTCATGCTAATACCATAAAAAATATGCAATGCACCCCCATACACATTAACCAATTTCGATAGAAAGTACGATTTGAAATTGAAATGATTGTAACCACAAAAGCATCTAAAAAATTCAACTACAAATTAACTTTTCATTTTGCTTCAAGTGGTTGCTAGTGCCGCATGTGCAAGGAAGTATGTAACTGTGTGCATGTGATTGATGCAGTAGCACAAATGAGAAAATGGTAGAGCTTTAGTGTAGCTTTCACTCCTATAATAGATTCTTCAATAGGATTACACGATGCTTCCACAATATCGAACGAGAGTCAGAGGGGTCGAGTAGATGGGAGCCTTGTAGTAAACTACAAATTCACTAAAGTCAGGTGGCTAGGCAGCAATTCATTTACATAGAAGTTCGACGTACAAAAAAATCTCAGCAAACCATTAAGTACTAGTATGACCTAAGTTCTGTTTGTTATATCTCCAGCTATAGACTGTAATCCAAAATTCAACAGCACAAACATGCCCTTGATCGGTTATTGCATACGTGAACCCCCTAAATCCAATATTTTTCCTTCAATAATTTTTGAGTGCCCAACAATGCCTGATTGTCAGTCAATATCTACCTACATCTAGAGGTTATATATGAAAAATCAACATACCAACATCCATTTTCAGTCATTCTATCATTTTTCCTTCTGTGAAGTTCCTTATTATATACCCAATTACAAGACAAGATGCTCATGAAACTGCGGGTAAAATAACATCCAGAAACGGTCAAAAGAACAGAAATCCAAAACTAAAAAAAGGAAAATCCTCCCTTCAACATTAGGAAAATTTCATTCCTATGAAGTCAAAATCAGAAAACAATAAGCATTTGGAGCAGTAATTTACTTACAAAGCCACAACATATCCTTCTGAGCATCCGACTCCAAACCATGAACATGGACTGTCTATTCCTACTTCATCAATCCAATTTGACAAAGCCCCAAATGGATCACTCATCACGTTCTCTTTAAACCTCAGTAAAGCCACACCTAAAATACACATACAAATTGAGAATAAACAAACTAACTAAAACTAAAAAACAAGCTTCAACTTCTTTAACAACTGAAAACTTGAAAAAAAAATATATTGAAAAATCATAAGAAAGATAGATCAAATAACTGAAAAGTTGAAAAAGAAATATTTAAAAATCATAACAAGGATAGATCAAATAAAGCTCGCACCTTCATCATTGAGGGACAAGCAAATTGTTAAGTTCTGCAGACATAGACAGCATATCGCTAATGCCGCCAGGAGACTATTTTTAGATCTCCAAAACTCTTTCATTTCATCCAAAACTAAAACAAACCCACGATTATTTGTCAACAAATATAATAACTAAAAGTTTCTTGAGAAAATCTTCGCCGCAGATTGAGTTGACTCGGACAATGCACCCACCAGAATAGAAATCGGAGCACCAAAATTAGAGGGACCCGGTGGGATGACAATGGTTGATTTTCATGGGGGACCCCTGAAAATAGGGTAAAGACTGCACCGGATGTGTGTTATAGACTCGTCCCCAATAGCAATAATACAAAGTCTGTTTCTTCAAAACGCGTCGGACTTGTATTTAGCAGAACAGAAACCTCAAAGAATGGTTCTTTGACTTGAAAAATTAGCTAAAAAGAAGGCCGGAAAAGGAAAAAAGGTAGTTCAACTAGATCGCATAGTATTTTGTCAGAACGGATTCATATCATATGCTGGAAATTTCCAGGATTCTTCCCAGGTTGCCGTGTTGGAGAATTACTTTTCAAATGCTAAATATTGCACCGCTAAGGTCCAAATTAATATTAAAAACAAGCCTGCTGAGCGAAAAACCTGAATCTTGGACGTCTCGCTGAATCAGTCGTAGATACGAATTAAAAAATCAAGATGATGGTGTATGAATGTTATTTATCCATTTGGTTGTACTTTTTTTAGAAAAACAAGCCTGCTGGAGGGATAAACCCAACCTTAAACTAGTTTTTTTTCCCTTTTTTATTTAATTTGATTAATGCATTTTATTTTTATTTTTAATACTCTTTATTTCGTGGTTTTAATTATTGATTTTTGTAGATGTGTTATACACAAATTATGACTCCCCAACATTTTGCATCCTTTTTAATATGTTATTAGAGATTTATTGATCAAACAACCTTGTAAGATATTGTCACGGTATAAACAAAAAAAGTAGGTCTCTTGTGAGGCGGTCTTATGAATTTTTATCTGTGAGATAGGTCAACCCTACCGATATTCAAAATAAAAAATAATACTTTTAGCATAAAAAGTAATATTTTTTCATGGATGACCCAAATAAGATATATATCTCACAAAATACAACATGTGAGACCATCTCACACAAGTTTTTACCAACAAAAAATACCTAAAAGTCATTGTCTCGACACCCTATCTTAACTTTTGTTCGAGTTTTAAAATATTATTTAAATATTGTAAATACGTTTTAGAGTTAATAATTTGACTGAAGAAAATCATCCAAATGTATAAAAATGTTATAATTTTGTATTAAAAACAAACATTTCAATACATAATAATAATATAAACGATACAAAATTTTACTTATGAAACTTTCAAAATTTTCTCAACTTCGTTTTCCTACAATATTGTTAATATATAATACTAAAAACCAAGGTTTTAAAAAGTGTGGAGCGCCCAAAAGTACGGATGTCAAGCTCTAAGTTTTTCAAGCTTAAGCGAGATTAGCATAGATTTAAGCGTGAAAAAACGTTTTTTATTTTTAGTGTAATTGTAATTATTTCAAACCAATAAATAGATAAAATAATACATAAATATGATAAATTTAAGTTTGATGCATTAATTCTCACATTTATACAAGCATAAAAATACAAAATTACAATCTTTATTTGTTTTTGCAACCAAACCACATTAAAAAAATGCTAAATATTTGTCAAATCATTATCAAACATGTTTAATCATAATTAAATTTAAAAAATAAACATCTAAATTATAAATATAATTTATTATTTTAAAATAAAAAAAACATTAAGTCAAAATAAAAAATTTTAATATAAATAAACGTGATTAATTGTATTTAAGCACGTCTAATTAAACATCTTAATTACGTTTGATTCGATCAAATATAGTTTAATTGTTTTTTTCGGTTTTTTTCCGAAACGGGACTTATTTTCGAACTTCAAGCTTAAGCTAAGTAAAACTCGGACTTTTTAGTACACCGCTAAAAACAAATTGTCATCGAATTTGCATTAGCTTCTTTCATTCACATACAGAAAAAAGAAAATGGTGGAACCAAAACGAATCAAATATTGTCTTCTTCTTCGATCATATCACATGCCGCCACCCTATCACGTCCTTTTCACTGTTTCGTCGTCTTCTTCTTGCAAGGAACTCAATCCGAATCGAATGACTCGAACGAATTCAACTCTCTCACTTCCTTTATTTTCACACGAATGGAAAAATTGGTTGAACTTTCGGATTCAGAAATACGCATAGACTTTGTGTTAGATTGCAAATGCCGCACCTACGTTCAGATCAAATCCCTGATTTCCGCTGCAGCTTTAGCTTTCAAGGTCCAAACATCTTCCCCCCATAAGTTCCTTGTCAACCCGCCAAGTGGGCTTGTTGCGCCGCTGTCCTGCGCCACTTTCCAGATCGTACTCAAACCTCAATCCCACCTGCCTCCGACGTTCCCACGTTCCCCTTCTGATAGATTCCTCCTCAAGACCGCCGTTGCTTCTGATTTGAATATCGACTCTCCAGAGTCCACTCAGTCTGAGCTTGTGAACCGCTGGTTCAACTCGGGGCCACACCGTCCCACGTACGACGTGAAGCTCAAGGTTTACTTTGTGGGTCCTTTTCTCCTGACGCATGCGGTTGGTGCAGGGAGATATTGAAGCGGTAAAGGGTATAATCAAGCGACAGAGGTCGGTCGCCTCGGAGTTTTCCAATTTGAAAGCCGAGTCCTTGTACCGAGTCGCGAACCAGCTGGGTGATCATACTTTGATCGATTTGCTACTCGAGGCGGGGTTAAAAGTTGATGCGAGGAAGGGGTTGGACGACGACGTGAAGTGCGCGTCATCCAAGGGTTGGAGTGAGTTACACGTGGCGGCGGCTTTTGATCGGACAGAGGAGCTTGAAAGGCTTGCGAAGGGGAGGGCGGCGGTTGATTGCAGAGACAAGGAAGGGAGAACGCCACTACATTTGGCGGCGAGTAAAGGACAGCTGAGCAGTGCCAAGGTGTTGGTGACTGCAGGTGCTAACGTGGACGCTAGGAGCAAGGACGGCAGGACGGCTTTGTACAGAGCGGCGGAGAATGGGGACCGTCGAATGGTGGAGATGCTGTTTGAAGCGGGGGCGGACCCTACTATCGGAGATGTCGATAATTTCCGGTCGGCCATTGATATTGCACGAGATAAGGGCCATGTAAGTAATAATTTCCACCTTTCATATTTTTTTTAAGGAAATTTATCGCCTTTAGTTTTGGCCCGTATGCAATTGAATTAGATGAGAAGAAAAAAAAATCAGTAATGATGTTCGTATTCTAACTCACCATTAATGGGCAATGAAACATGAATTTTTATTTTGAATCTCACTAAATTACGATTTACAAGTCCCAACACATTGATGTCAGGAACAGATAGGGCTTGGGAAATTTATTATAAAAGAGGGGGCGACTATTCTTTTGCTCACGGCAACTCTCATCCATTTTGAGCCATAGCTACTCTTTTTTGTTGATGTAGAAAGCAATTTGGAGAAGATAGTTTTGCTGTAGCTTGGCTCGAAATATTTGCAACTGATGCGTACCAGTGGAAAATAGAGAATAGGAGTGCATTGCTGTTTTAGTATGAAAAAATCCATTACCAAGGTTAAAAAAGAACCATCTAAAGTTGATGATTGTTACTTCTATACCGCGCAATCCATCTTGTGGAGCCAAGAAGCAAACCACTTGAAGAGAATAGGAGATTTTTTGCTATATTCGGATATCAGTTTTTTGACTTATGACATCCTCCCTCGTCCATACCGTAGTTCCTTTCCTTTGGCTTCAACAATGAGTACCAAGATCGAGGATACAAACTTGAGAGATATATCCACACCAAGTAAGCAACAGGGGTTTCTTATGGAAGAAACTGATTCTTTTAACCACACCAAGTGAGCATATGGGGTCCTTTAAGCAGTCTATTTCTGTGTGCCTTTTTGTTTGCATGAGATTAAATTAAATACTGGCTGCAGCGGTTATGGCCCTGTAGACCAATCTTCAACACTTTTAGTAGCAGAACATTTCCACTATTGTCTTTGTTGGTGTTGTGATAGTTTTAGTTCCTTGTAGTAGTTTAAACTTTAATGGTGTTTTTCTGTTTTTAGGACGGTTTACTTGACCAATGCTGTGTAGTTTTGAATGAACTTTCTTTCTATGCTGCCTATTATACATCCACTGTGGAGTAACTTTTTGTTGATTTCCACTGTCATCTAATGTTTCTATTGGATGATTTCCTACCAATATGAGATGGAATTCTCAAATATCAACATCTGGAAACATTGTTGACTGAGATCTCAATAACCATTTTACTATGAGTGAAAAATCTGATTTGCAGAACAAACTTTTTTACTCGAATGCCATTCAACATTCCGAAGTTCCAATACTAGCATAGGGAACCTCAACCTGACCATATTTTTGGATTATTTGTAGATAGAAGTAGCCAAAATCCTTGAACGGGGTGAAGCAGTGCTCCATGCTGCCAGACGTGGTGAACTCGAACTACTAGAATCTCTGCTAGATAAGGGAGCAACTACAAACTTCAGTGATCAATATGGCTTAACTTCCCTTCATGTTGCGTCTCTCAAAGGACACAAAGATGCAGTCATGATGCTAATTGAATCCGGGGCTGACTTAGAATGTCGAGATGCCGAAGGCCATACACCACTTCATTTAGCCGTGGAAGGAGGTAGTACAGAGACAGTCGAGGTTCTTATCAATCGAGGAGCCACCTTGAATGTCAAGAGCAAGACTGGAGCAACCCCTTTATATATTTCGAAGTTGATGGAGTACAAGGATGTTACACAGCTTTTGATAGACAAAGGAGCTGCATCTTTTGTTGCATCAACGTCATCTTCTTCATAGTCTCGGAAGTAGCAGCCATTGCTTCTGCTTATTTTCTCCGGTATTTGTATTTGTGATCTGTGAAGCATAGGTTCGAATTGTTGAAGCTTCTGTAATTTTATAAAGACATATGTTGATGTAGTAGGTGTAGAAGAAAAAAAACATGTGTAACTGTAATGGTTTGGATGTTATTAATTAAACCCAAAGCGCACATAAGAAAAAACGCCTCGACAGCAGGATTCAAACCCGCGCAGGCAGTGCCCCACAGATTTCGAGTCTGTCTCCTTACCTCTAGGGCATATAGCTGGTGGTGTCAGGTGTGTGACTGATTGTAATATAAAATTTTATTGATAATAAAGTACAAAATAATATCACGGATTTTAAAAGTTTGAAACGCCCACCGTGGGGCTCGAACCCACGACCACAAGGTTAAGAGCCTTGCGCTCTACCAACTGAGCTAGACGGGCTGCTTTGATATGATTTACTGATGTTTTTTATATAAATATAAAATAAGTTACGCCGGGCTTCACATTAGACTTTTCATTTTTGAACGTCCGTTTCACCAATTTTTCACAACATAAAGCATTATTCTATCTTCAAAATAAATTTCTCTTAAAAAAAGGCAATTGACTTTAATTCAAGCAATTTGGTGTGCTATTGTACCGAGTCTGTGTATAGATAACGAGTTACTCGAAGGCGAAAAATAAAATTGAGTCATTTGGTTATTTATATTATATTTGCATAATTCTAAATATATATACCAAACTTACTATCTAATTGGGTCGAGTATTATCTTGGGTTGAGACAAATAATACTCGAGTTAAATCAATTCAAACTTAGTCAAATTTCGACTAAACCGCTCACACGCTCACGAGTAAATTGAATCATTTACGCCCATATGCACAACCCCACGGTATATCCAAAAAATTAAAATTTCTCACTGAGGCGAGGAGGGTAAGAGGAAGGCGACTGTTCCATTTGATGATGCTCTTCCACGTTGCAATGATTACCGGCCAAGGTCAGGTCCCAGGTATACCAAATCGTGCTTAAATTTGCATATAATTTTCCCGTAAACCACCTTTTATGAGCACTAGGAATTATGCAACTAATGAGATTAAAATATCAAAATACAGGCACAAAAAGAACAGTCAAATGTTTGATCAACTACTAGAACAGGGTCGAATGAAATTCACTGATACCCAAACTACCTTTCCACAATCGCCCTACAACTAAGTCTCTCACAACACCTGCCATCTAAAGCCAGCAAACTATACCAACTAGCAGCAAACTTGAATATACTGATGCAACGAGCTCCATCTTAGGCAACAGCTTCCTCTTCCCGAAGTAGCATCTGATCAAAGTGCCAAACTCCTAATATCCAAATCCAAAAAGATATCAGGAGTTAAAAATTTAATACCATTTGCCTATCATCTAAAATATGGGCCATATGTTAGAAGTAGATAAAAGTTTAAGTGGATTTTTCTTCTTGTACCGTGTCCTTTGCCCACTCTTCTCAACTGTGAGACGTATTCTGATATCTTCTTGATAGATTCCACCTGAAAAGGAAATTTCAAAAGATACGTTTTGTACCACAAGGTCCACAACGCTATGTGGAAACCACGAAAACTTCATGTGTGATCAATGATCGGAAGGAATAGGGAACCTGCTCAGTTAAGAACTCGCTCTCAATGAAGTCGGTCAACTGCACATCATTGTTATGGGAGGCCACCTGTTACATTCCCAATCATAACAGACATCCTTATCAGTCTTGTTTAACTTTACAACAATATCAAGCATAAGTGTTACCATAATGTTCGGGTAAACAGTAAGCCTAAAACAGACTTACAGCGTGCAAGTTCAGAAGCTTCTCATTTGTCAACTTCTCCAAAGACAAAGCAAGCTCCATTGCTGTAAAGTACATTAAATGATCATTCATATCATGGTATCAAGAATAAGGGAAAGAAAAGGGCAATGAATGTGTGAAGGTTAAGATTACGCATATCAGGCACCAACCACATGTCATGGATGACAAAAAACAGAAACATTGTATATATCAAGTGGAGCGGTGGCAAGTGTCCAGGGATAGTATAGATGAGGGATGAAAAAACAAAGTGACCACAATGTCATTGATGTTTGGTAGTCGATAAAGGCCAAGTTGGAGGCAATTATTTATCACCCCAGGAAGGGGGAGGAGGGGTTGGGAAAAACTATTGTCTACAACTATCAGAACAACAAAACAATCAGGCCACTACCTTCTTATTTTATTTATTTATGTTATCGGCGAATTGAGAGGTGTTGAATAGCTTCCAAAAATGAGGTTTTAAATGTGCGATAGCTTAATTTGAGACACAAAAAAATAGAAAGAATCGTATTATTTCCAAATGTAGGGAGAATTATTAACTACGATCCACATCATGGCCCACGCTAAATCAGGTAGTATCAAGACTAGTACAAGGCATACGAAACACGAACCCTCCGTATCTTCATTACTACACATCGTCGAGCAATACACACTCATCACAGAGATATGGTTAATCACATGAAATTTCCAATTGCACACCAAAAAATCCTTTGGATACCTCCAAAAAACAGTTTGCAAATGAATACTCTTTGTATTTCTAATTTATTGCTAACCACAATAAAAATGTATGCTCTAGACAAAAGATGGTCCCCATTCTTGATGCCAACATCGAACGGACATAGAAAACCAGTTACGATCTGTGTTGAAACCAGATTAACACATCACAACCATTCACAATACACACAACAATTCCTTCCAAAGAAAATATCTCAATATTCTATTCTACATTAATTACACCAACACAAGTGAGAAAAGAGACATTTACCATATAATGCATCTCCTTTCTCAGTATTATCAAACTCTGACAATGGCATCAAGATCGATTGCAGCTTCACTTTACCACCTCGCTTGTTCTGAAGTCGATCAACATATATATAGAACTTATAATTCGATTAAAGATGGACTATGAAAGCGAAAAAATACACAAAGGGCAAATTATCAAACACCTGGTATTTCATAAACTTTTCTGCGTGTCCTCTTTCTTCTTCGCTAGACTCCTTGAAAAATCTGAACAAATACAAACAAACAACCCAAAGTCAATAACAGAACTCATAAAGGTAGAAGGGAGAATCAACAAAAAAAAAAGTTAACGAGGTTCCAGGACTCACTTTGCTAGGCCCTTCAAAGCAACGTTATCTCGATCAAAGTAGGCATACATAGCATGGTACACGTACGAAACATTATACTCCACACTGTAATCATTACAAAAAAGCCCATTAAAAAAAATCCATATCAAAATCAAAAACCGATTTCTGTTTTGGAGAAATAACAGCCCCCTACTTGATTTGTTCATTGACAGCTGCCTCGGACTCATCAGCGTACTTCTGTCGAGCAAGAGAATCTTGAGGAACAGTAGGCACGAGCATGAACTCCTTCTTCACCTCTTCAAAAGGCTCAAAAACGACACCCGTTAAGGGCTTGTTATTCGCTTGCTTCGATGCGCACACAACGCATCCGTTTCCATTCCTCCTGTTCAAAACCGCGAAAGAAGAAGCCGATGAGAAGAGAGCGCTCACGTTCTCGCAGTTGGAATTCAATAAACCAAAAGCAGGCTGAGAAACGTTCAGAATCATCTTTTCTTGGTTATTCGAAGAGATTGGGGAAAATGAGTGCGTGGGATGTGTATCTATAAACATACGCAGGGAGTTGAATTGACGGCAGGATGTGAGAAACGTGGAGGGACAGGATTGACTGATTGAAGGGCGCGTGGCTGACTCGTGGATTGCTGTGGAAACCCGAGATAGAATCTTGGACAGAGTGGAAAATGAATGAATGATAACTTTTTAAATTAATTATTCATTTAAAAAAAAATCATTTTCCAAGATAGGTTTAAGGTTCTAATTTTATAAAGATTAATTAATGAGTCACGTTTCCCAATCATTGATGTAATTTTTTTTATTAAATGGTTATTTATTATTATTATTATTAAATCTAGATTACAATCGGTTGGTTTCTAAACTCTGAATATAATCTATAAATGAGTAGGTCTTTTGTGAGACGGTTTCACAAATCTTTATCTGTAAGACGGGTCAACCCCACCGATATTCAAAATAAAAAATAATACTCTTAGCATAAAAAGTAATATTTTTTCATTGATGACCTAAATAAGACATCTGTCGCACAAAATACGACTCGTAAGATCGTATCACGTAAATTTTTGTCTTTATAAAGTTACATTATTTCAAGAATTTAATTTTTGTTGTCATCGATCAACTTCTTGGCATATAAAAGCATCATATATTACAATTGCATTGCTACCGCAACTCAAAATGTAAGGTCTACAGCTTACAAGCAATACTCCATGGATATTCAAACCATCCAAACATCGATTTGATTAGATCTTAGTAATATCTTAAAACAGATCTTTTGTTCCAGTTAGTTTTGCGTATTGATTTTCGTCCATCTTGCTCTTTTTCAGCTTCTTCGGCAGCCGATACTCGTTGGCTAGCTCATCTGCATCTTCAGCGGCTGACTGCTTCTCTTTCGTTTTTTTTGGCTTCCCATGCTTCTCTTTCGTTATTTCTCGCGAGATTTATCCCCAGACAAAGAGATAATAGGAGTTTACATCTGGTTTCCATTTTTATTTTTTTTGTTTTTAAAGAAAGTAGCCCCTGCTATTATATCATTTAATTGCTCAAAAAAAATAACTTTATTTTATTTTATTTTATTTTCGTAATCCTTTGTGCTTTACTAGTATTTCACCAATGTCATGTAATGACTACATCTCATAAATAAAACGATATTTTAATAATATTAAATGTTATATTTAGATAGGAATGATGTTTTTTAAATTAGCACAACCACTATTATTATTATTATTATTAATTATATTATAGCGTCATTAATTTATTTTGAGCAAAAATTTGTGTGAGACGGTCTCACATGTCGTATTTTGTGAGACAAATATCTTATTTGGGTCATTCATGAAAAATTAATACTTTTTATTGTGAATATCGGTAAGTTTGACTCGTCTTATAGATAAAGATTCGTGAGACCGTCTCACAAAGAGACCTACTCTTTATCTTTATTTTTTTTATTATAGCCTATTATTTTTGTAAATATATAATCCGATTTTTTTTTTATAATAGTATCCCTATTTTCATCAAGGATGTTATCACTACTATAAATTAAATAATCACATTTATATACATTTTCTAAGTGAATGACGGACAACTTTTTCAGAGGTAATGTCTGAAAACAAGCAAAAGCGAAATTAAACTACGAATGTGATGACTTGAATGGAAAAAAAATTGTTCGAACTTGTTAAAATTGCTTAGTTAGTGGCCTAATTAGCAGTGGCGGAGCCAAAAATATGTCTCTGTCCGGGCTAAAATTTTAAACTCTAAAATCTTTTAATATTTTAAATTGATTTATCTGAACTAATATCATGTTATTTCAAATTTATAAAAAATTTACATATAAATTTTTTTTAAAAAAAATTGGGTCGTCCGGGCTTTAACCCGAGTATCATTGCATAGCGTTGAAATTTTACTATTTGAAATTTTGAATCATTAGCGAGTGATATTAACTTTCATTAAAATAGAATTACTCCATATAAAATATAATACACTAACAAAGGAAATGTATGCTACTCACTTTGCAAAGTCTAGGAAGTTTTTTTTACACGATCCAAGGCTCACATTACATTAACAACAAAATCATCAAACATCTTTCATTAAAAAAATAAAATAAAATAGAGGTACAATATCAAAATGACAAAAGAATTGAAAATAATAATTAAATTCCCTTAAATTAGGTGTTGTGTCCTAGCCTTTTGCATGGAGAAACGACTAGTTTCCAAGTGATTTTGAAGGGGTCTTCTAAAAAAACAGAACAACAAAAGAATTACGAAATCTCACTTCAATATGTTCAACTACTTTCGGAGATTTCCAATTTCAGTCTAGTTCATCTAAGCACTTGGTGAAGGCATCGCTTCACCATCTTCTCCGGAGCCCTCCGCGTCTGTTTCTGGCCTCACAATCTCCTCCAGTTGCCAGAGAATCTGCAGAGCCTCGGGACGGTCGGATGGAGATAACTCGACGCAATGCAAAGCCAGTTTCAACGTGCTCATCAGTTCATCACCAGAAACTGACTGATCCCTCATCAATTCTACAGTCAAAAACTCCTTTGGTCCATTCTTTTTTCACAATGGATGCAACCCATTGTGGCAAATCCATGCCATTAGCCACGTCCCCAGGTGGTTTCCCCGTCAGAAGCTCCAACATGATCACACCGAAGCTATAAATGTCGCTCTTGGTTGTTGCTTTCTTGAGCTCCGAAAGCTCCGGTGCCCGGTACCCCAATGCCCCGGAAGTGGCAATCAAATTAGCATTAGCAGCAGATGACATTAGTAGTGAAAGTCCATAATCTGAAATCTTGGCATTTTTGTGCTCGTCCAGAAGTACATTACTTGATGTGAGGTTTCCATGAGTAATGCCTACTTTGGTGTGAAGATAGAGCAACCCTCTTGCTACATATTTCGCTACTTTGATCCTTGTTGCCCAATCTATTGGCGCATTAGCGTCGCGGACTGTAACAAACGGAATGTTAAGCTAATACATTTAAGAACGTATGTGGATTGAAAAAGTGGGAAAATTTTGCTCACCGTGGAGGAAAGTTGAAAGACTTCCATTAGGCATGTAGTCAAAAATGAGTAATTTTTCACCCTTTGGGCCTAAATAATAAGCTCTAAGAGCCAGAAGATTAGGATGTCTGATTTTCCCGAGTGCATTAACCTCTATAAAAAATTCCTTTTGACCCTTCGTTATCTTTTCTCTCAATCTTTTCACAGCTACTTGAATTCCATTCTCCATCGTTGTCTTGTACACCGTTCCGTACGTGCTTCTGCCAATAACCTCGGCAGTTGCACACAGAAGATCGTCCGTACTAAAAACCTTAAGTTCATCAAAATGCACAAGCTTTCCCTCTGTTCCGGTACTTGCTTCAATTTCTTCTGCATCTGGGGGAATACCCTTTATGGCTGCAGATCGGCTTTTCTTGGATTCCTTCACCGTTTCCATAATCCTTAGCAAGCAGAAGATTAGAATGGTACAAGCCACAAGAAGAATAACAAGAAGCGTCCCTAATAAAATGAGAATAAGGTCTTTGATACTAAGTTCTCCGTGTCGTATTTTGTCTGGAAATTCAGCTTCAGGGGGAGCTTGGGAGGATAGTACAGGACATGGAGTTGAAGCACTGTATCCACAGAGTTGTGGGTTTCCAACGAAGGCACTCGATTTGAAATTTTGGGAAAGTGTGAAGGGAACAGAACCAGACAGGTTATTATTTGAAACATTGAATGAATCAAGATTTGGCAGTTCACCAAAGAAAGGTGGAATTTCTCCAGTAAGATTGTTTTGAGATAAGTCAAGAACTGATAATTTCTTGAGCTTAGAAAGACTAATTGCCAGTATCCCATTTATGAAATTTGCAGATAAATCGAGCTTTCGAAGCCCAGAGAGATTCGCAATTTCATTTGGGATGATCCCTCTCAACTGGTTATGAGTAAGTGAAATTTCTTGGATGGCACTCAACTTTCCAAAACAAGAAGGGATGCTTCCAGTGAAAGAGTTGTGACCAAGATTCAAGACTTGAAGTTGGGACAAACCTTTTCTGTTCTCTGCTGAATAATTCGTAACAGAACCAGAAAGTTTGTTGTTTTGAAGATCAAGAAACACAAGTGAAGCAGATTGAGTAAGACTAAAAGGGATTGAACCTGTCAACTGATTGAAGCTAAAATCAAGCCTTAAAAGCTTAGTCAAGTTGGAAAAAGTATCCGGTATCGCCCCGGACAGAGAGTTATTACCAAGGTCAAGCGTTTGCAGAAGGGGACACAAACCAAGTGAAGGAGGAATGGAACCAGAAAACATGTTGTTAAACAACTTAACACCTCTAAGAACAGGCAAGAAACCCAACGAATATGGAATCATACCTCCAATGACATTATCATGGAGGCTTAATTCTCTAAGAGCTTGCAACTGGCCAATTTTCTCACTGATTCTGCCGCCTAATCCCTTTCCATGGAAGATGAATAACAATAACCTGGCCTCGTGCACATTTTATCCCAGCCCAACTACCTGAACAAACTCCATAACCGGTATCATTCCAGCTTTTCAATAAATTTTTTGGATCAATAAGATCATGTTTGAAGGCTTGGAGAGCTTGGTAATCTGATTCTGTCACAATGATCCCATCCCAAGATTGGCTTGACACTGGCTTAAGGACAAAAATCAGTAGGTGAAAAACCAAGAAAATGTTGGTAGTGCGCTTGAACTTTCTTGACAACCATGTATTGATAAATGGTTCTTGAATAAACTTCCATGTGTACATGTTTTCAGCAGAAATTCGATTCGATGTAGCTATTTTTTCAAAAGAAAAATAGTTTTCTGGGAATGGTATTTCACAAGAATTTTCATGCACACGGCTGTTTATCTCCATAGTCGCTCAAGAAATACAGAGGATGCCTTCAAACATGATAAAATTTTGGAGAACTTGTATGATATTAGTAATAAAAAATTTGGGAGTTCTTGAAGATAAGAGTTATAAGTTTTTGTAGCTGGTGGGAGTAGCCATTGATAATTCAAGTCTTTGCTTTTAGCTTGAAAATAATTTTTATGATTTTGCTTTAGTATTAAATGCAGAATTTTAACAAGATATAATTCATAGAAAATTATTTTGAAATCCCGTCAAAATTCTTTTCATGCAAAAAATAATATCAACTAATGTAAAAAAAAAAAATCATTTGACTATTCAGGCTAAAAAAGTGCTAATATATCTAAAATTAGATTTAAACATCAATTAATCAAAACATATTTAGCAACTACAGATAAATCTAAAATAAATTTATTATGAATCTTGCAATCATTAAGGTAAGTTAAGTTTATTTTGTAGGAAACAAATATTCAAAATTTCGAGAAACTCGGACATGTGCTGCGTTGATGACCCCAACCGCTACTCCAACGGTTTCTAACTCCTTAATTTCCAACATTAATAGTATTAATAACTGATCTTCAAAAATATATATATAATTACTGAAAAATAGTGTTTTATGAGACGATCTCACGAATCTTTATCTGTGAGACAGGTCAACCCTACCGATATTCACAATAAAAAGTAATATTCTTAGCATAAAAAATAATTTTTTTCATTGATAACTCAAATAAGAGATCAGTCTCACAAAATATGACTCGTGAGACCGTCTCACACAAGTTTTTGTCTTACTGAAAAGTAGATCTCTTATGAGACGGTCTCACGAATCTTTATCTGTGAAACGGGTCAACCATATCGATATTCACAATAAAAAATAATATTTTTAGCATAAAAAGTAATATTTTTCATTGATGACCCAAATAAGATATTTGTCTCATAAAATACGACCCGTAATACCGTCTCATATAAGTTTTTGTCATTAATGAATTTATTGCATACATAAACATATGATCTTGATTAAAGAAAGTGAAAGTTCCGTTTCCACAGAGTGAATGTGACGAGGGTGAGTGTTGTGTGTATCAGGATGTAGGTGTTGTGCGTAGGTGTTGTAACACCCACGACAACATGCAGCGAAATTATAGTTTGACACACTAACACGCAACTTGAATGATAACAATACGAGATATGAGAGATAAATTATGCACAAGTATAAAATACTTGTGCGGTGCCTCATGGCAAAATAATTCACTAAAAAAACTTGTAAGTTTACAAAAACCAATACTAGTGAAAGAATAAAACAACTCCCTTTCTAAAAACAAACAACCAGAATAGAACTAAAACAAGAAAGCAAAAACGTGTTGCCAAACAGTAAATCCACGAGAAGCAATCTTCGGTCAACTTCTTCCCAGATATTGTCCGCAGATGTTCTCAACATTCACAGCAACACTATATCACCCTCTTCACTGCACGTTTCTCGAATAAGGGTTTTCTCTGAATTTCTCAACGTGCACACAGAAGTGAATATTGACCGAGAGGAAGAAGCCGCAAGAAAAACTCTCACTAAAAACTCCAAGAAAATCTTCTCACGTGAAAACTCTTCACGAAAACTTCCCACGAAAAGCACTTCGTCTCCACGAAAATTCTACACACAAACTCTCTGAATTTTTCCCACGAAAATTCTTTCTTTTAAGCTTAAGCTCCCAAGAAAATCACCTCCACGAAAATCCTACACATGAACTCCTCCACTAAAACTCTCTCACTTCTTTTTAATCTTCATCTCTCTTATTTATAATTCACTTCATCTCACAAGGAAATCTACAAAAAAAATAAATCAAGAGTTAAATCAATAATATAATATCTTCAAGATCTTTATCATAAATATAATATCTAGAAAAGTCAAATCCAATATTTCACATAATCTTATCAAGAATGAAATTAGACTTAAGGAAGATATTATATCATAATAAAATCTTAACATAATTATCTAGAAAGGCAAAACCATAATTAAATATTATACTCAATCAAATCAACAAGGAATAGATAATATTAGGGAAATAAATCAATAAGATATATCAATTAAAATTAGGAATAAATATTTCCCTTCAATCTCCCCCTTTTTGCCTTTCTGGACAAAATCAAATCAAACTCAATTTCTCAGTTGAACTCCAGTTAACTCCCCCTTAATATGAGAATTTTTCTCCCACTGAATAAAATCAAGTTAGTATGGGTGTTGTTCGTTGTGTTGGCAACACCTGAGACAACACCTGCAAAAATCATTAACAGTTCATTAAAACAGAAACATATTAGGGAAGCAGAAGTTAACAAAGCAGAACATTAAAAAGAAATCAAGCAAAAGTATCAGATAGATGGTATCATTTGATCCTTTCAATTCACAGTCCCTTGAGTTTGAGTCGCGTCTTCTCCTTTCTTCTAGTTTGCATTCCTCCAAATGCTTCTCCAATGATCTGAGATGATGGATGATTTTTCTGAATCTTACTGGGAATATCAATCCCTTCATTGGTTACAACATCATCATTTTCAGTATACTCTCCTGGTTCATCATTTGATTCTGCCAGTGCAGGTATTGTCTCAGGTGTTACAACACCGGGTGCAACATCTGTGTTAGGCAGTGTCTCACTTATGTTCAGTAGCCCATCAATATCATCCTCGATTGTTTTTCCCGTTAGATCTGCAAGATCGTCAAAAACAACGTTAATAGATTCCATAGTCGTTCTTGTTCTGAGATTATACACGCGATATGCACGACTATTGGATGAATAACCAAGAAATAAACACTTGTCACTTTTAAAGTCAAACTTTGCAAGATGGTCTCGGTCATTCAAAACATAACATACACACCCAAAAACATGAAAGTACTTCAGGTTTGGCCTCTTTCCCATGATGATTTCATAGGATGTCATAGTAGAACCACTCCTTAAGTACACACGATTTGAAATATGACATGCTGTGTTTAAGGCCTCGGCCCAAAATCGTTTTGAAATATTCTTTGAACTCAACATGACCCTAGCCATTTCTTGCAGTGTCCTATTCTTCCTTTCGGCTATGCCATTTTGTTGAGGAGTCTTAGGGGCCGAAAATTCATGAGTTATCCCTCTCTTTTCACAGAATGATATAAAGTGTGAGTTTTCAAATTCTTTACCATGGTCGGTCCTTATCTTACCAACCCTCAAATCATGTAGATTAGTAATCTTAGCATGTAATTTCTTAAAAACAGCAAATGTGTCGGATTTTTCTCTAAGAAAACTTACTCATGTAAAGCGAGAGAAATCATCCACACAAACACATGAATACTTCTTACCTCCAAGGCTTTCCACTTCCATTGGACCCATAAGATCCATGTGCAAGAGTTCAAGACACCGTGTTGTCCCAAAGTGTTGCAACACTTGATGGGGAACACGTGTTTGCTTACCCTTTTGACATGCACCACAAACATAAGGAATTCCAGAGGATAAATTAGGCATACCTCTCACAGCATCGTACTTACCAAGGTTCTTTAATGTCTTGAAGTTTGCATGACCCAATTTTTTATGCCACAAGTTTAGTTCACTCACTTTTGAATGATTGCACACAGGGTCCTCTCCAAGTTGATAACAATTGTCAGCCGACCTTGTACCTGTCAAAATACATGTATCAGTATTATCAAAAACTTCACAATTGTCTTTGTCAAACTTAACATATAAACCATCATCACAAAGTTGACTTATGCTTATTAAGTTTGAGTTAAGTCCTTCGACATAAAGCACATTGTGTAGACTAGGTAGTCCATCAACATTCAAGGTCCCTTTGCCAGCTATTCTTCCTTTAGCACTTCCACCATACGTCACATGACCATTCCTTAGTTCAACATAATCAGTCAAATAGTCTTTAGAACCTGTCATGTGGCGTGAACAGCCACTGTCAAAGTACCATATTCCTGCAATGTTAGTTTTTAACGAAGTATAAATAACAGAACATTGAATATTAGCCTTTGGCACCCAAACCTTTTTTACCGATGGTTTCCTATTGGCAGTGTTACGCCGGGTGTTGTATAACACCTATGGCAACACCTGTTCAGATTTCCATCTTTTGTAGTCATCTCTCAGTTTAAAACACTAGGTTTTGATATGACCATGTCTAAAGCAATAGTGGCAGATAAAGTGGCGTTTTCTGGACTTGGACTTCTTTGTAGATATTTGCCTCTTTGATGAAACACCTTTTTCAGTGTATGTAGCATTCGAGATTTCAGCACTTCCTTTGACAAAGACAGTTGGTTTTCTTTCAGTGTTGGAAGACTCTCCTATTTCAAACTGGTGATTCGTATAACCAAGTCCAGCTTTGTCATTCTTTCCAATCATCAAGAGTGAATCAAGTTTGGATGAACTTGAATTAAGCTTCGCAAGAATTTGAGTTGCTTCTCCAAGCTCTTCCTTGACTTTGCATAATTCCAGATCTTTCTTGCTCAAGATTACTTCAAGTCGTGATACTTGTGATTTCAGCTCAGTGTTCTCTTTGGAGAGAATTGCATTCACTTTATTTCTTTTGATCCAGTCTTCATACAATTCTTCATACATTGTCTGCACACTTTCCAGAGTGACTTCATCATCATCTACTTCTTGGTTTTCAGACTGACTTGATTCACCAAGGGTTGTAGAATTAAGACACACTGAATTTGAAGATATGTTGCGACCGGGTATTGCAACACCTGTGGCAACACCTAAAGGATTGATTTGCATTGAACGCTTCTCCTTGATCACAGCAGACAACGATGTGTGATTTTCAGATTCATTTGATCCTTGATCATCATCAGACTCTTCATCACTCAAAGTGACAGTCATGCCTTTGTTTCTCCGAAGTCGATTGGCACACTCATTGGCATAGTGTCCAAATCCAGAACATTCTCTGCATTGTACTGAGTCCAAATTTCTGACATTTGATTGGATTTGCAATTCAGTTTTTGGTCGAAATTGTCCTTTCATAGGAGTAAACTTTTGAGCTTTTGCAGAAGTGGTGATATTGGGCAACACAGATTTTTGTCCAATTTTCGTCTTCTCTCTCATTTTCTTCAAGTAATCACCGAATTTCTTAGTAATTAGAGAGATAGAATCTTCACCTAAATCAGATTCATTCACTTCTTTAGATATTTGAAGGATTTCATCATAAGAGTCAGTTGAAACTTCAAGGGCTATTGTCTTCCCTTTATCCTTCTTTTGTAAATCAAGATTCATCTCAAAAGTTATGAGGCAACTCATTAATTCATCCAGGTTGATTGTTGAAGTGTCTTTAGATTCTTCAATTGCACAAACTTTGACATTAAATTTCTCAGGTAGAGATATTAAAACTTTGTTCACCAATCTTTCATTGGACATGGGATCTCCAAGACTGTGAGCTTCATTAGAAAGTTGTCTCGACCGGCTATCATACTCAAGAATAGACTCCTTGTCCTCCATTCTCAGGCTTTCAAATTTTGATGCCACCATCCTTAGCCTAGTTTTACGCACACTCTCGGATCCTTCACAATGTTTCTGAAGTATATCCCAAGCTTCTTTGGCACAGACACAATTGGTGATTAAATTAAACATCCTTGTGTCAACAGACGAAAATATAGCATTGAGAGCCTTGGAATTAAAATTTGACGTTTGCACTTCATCGATTGTCCATGTACTTTCAGGTTTGAGCCGAGTGTCTCCATCAGCATCCTCAATCTTTGGTGGACTCCAACCATCAAGTACACGCTGCCAAGCTCTTTCTTCAATTGATTTAATAAAAACCCTCATCTTTACTTTCCATAATGCATAGTTTGATCCATCCAATACGAGAGGTCTAAAAACAGTGTTTGTTGATGCTTCCATGATCCTTTTCCACCTGGAAAACAAAACAAAACAGGATCTCACTTAGTAGCGTCAAGTGGATGCTCTGATACCAATTGAAAGTTCCGTTTCCACAGAGTGAATGTGACGAGGGTGAGTGTTGTGTGTATCAGAATGTAGGTGTTGTGCGTAGGTGTTGTAACACCCACGACAACATGCAGCGGAAATTATAGTTTGACACACTAACACGTAACTTGAATGATAACAATACGAGATACGAGAGATAAATTATGCACAAGTATAAAATACTTGTGCGGTGCCTCATGGCAAAATAATTCATTAGAAAAACTTGTAAGTTTACAAAAACCAATACTAGTGAAAGAATAAAACAACTCCCTTATTAAGGCGAGTAACAAATTGCATCCTAACCTCTAACAAACCGTATAACCAAAATACATAGGATGCATCAACTGAGAAGTGAAAAAGTCTTCAAAAATCAGCGCACTAATCAAAACAGTGATTAGGTGTTGTCTTCAGATGTTGTCAGCACTTCACAGCAACACTTTGTCAACGACGCGAGATTGCTTCAATCAGAAAATATTTTCTTCGTGCAAATGCATCTCTGTCTCTCCGAAAGTTTTATGCTCTATATCAGTCCCTCGCTTTCGTTTCTTCTCCTTTGAGTCCTATTTAACATAGAAACGCAATTTCATTAGGAAACAAACTCTTTTTAAAACAAGGATCATATTTTAAAGATATTGTGATATCATATCTTAAAGATATTATGATATCATATCTTAAAAATATTATAAGTCATATCAAATATAGTCTTATATCACATAGTGAATTTATACGAGATCATATCATCAATTTCGAGATTATTCTCATGTCTAGAAAGGACAAAATATTAAAGATAAAAAAAAAATATATCAAGAAATAAAATTCCTTTCAGAAAGAATGAAACCATGTATTGAATGAAAATTATAATTTAATCTGATTTTAAAAAAACAATTAACTTTTTATTTTATTATAAACCATGTATCGAATGAATTATTAAAAGCACAAAAAAAAAAAATTCATCATGTGTATAGAAAAATCATATTATGCATAGGTACACTCACTTTTTAAATTATATATTTACAAAAAGTGTTCATAAATTTTTAAATTTAAATTAATTAAAATCATATGCTAGTTTTCAACTTTAATTAAAATTAATTTTGCAAGGATGTATTTGGACCTTTTTAATTATATTTAGAGGCTCCCCTCCACTCTACTTGTCTTCTACGGCTAAATTCATTTCATGATGATGGCGCACAGATAGATTTATGTGGACCCACCAAATTACTACACACCACTTGTCATTTCATATTATATGACAATAATACCCTTGATTTGTCCTATTTTTGGAGTCTAGTTTGGTCATTTCAGGTTCTGTTACCCATTCTCCGGTTGCCATTTTCTTAGGTTCTGTTTGTTTGTTTGGATGCTTTAACAATTTGGATTTTTAGATTTGAAAGTATAATTGGATTTGGAATTAGATTTTATGTTTAGCTTGAAATTTAAAAATTCTATTTAAAATTTATTTCTTGTTTGGAAAAAATAAGATTAAAATTTGAAATTTTAAATTTTACGAAAATAATCTTAATTATTTTTACAAAAATCAAGATTTAAAACAAATTATTAACACTATTAAAAAACTGAAAAATTAAAAGTAATTTTATCGTATTTTTTTATATCATTTCCATTATATATTTGTGCTGTACAAACTACATAAACTCTTATATAATTAATTAATTAATCTTAACGAACACAAAATGAATTATTAAAATAAAATAATGAAACATAACATCTAAATATTCAAATTTAGATTATATGAAATAAATTATTTCAAAATTAAATATTCAACCACATCCTAATTTTATAAATAGAAAATAAATTATTATTGAAAAAATATGCGAAAATAAAAAAAATTTGTCATTTAATTCAACCATTACATATAAAGATGGTAGAAGGATAATAACTAAAAATTTTTGTTGTGGATATTTTTTAGTTTTATTCAAATTCAAGTCACATCAAATCTAACCAGTTTTGATAAGATTTGTTTATACACAATGAAATCCACTAAAAATTCTCTTAAAATCCAACTAACCAAACGGTTAAAACCAAGATTTACAAATCCAAATCCCTCCAAATTCATGCTTCCAAACATATGATTAATGTTTGTATTTCATAAAGCAAATTAAAGAAAACTACTAAGAATACTTTAACAAGGAATTTTGTAGTACTTTATGTTTTAAACATAAAACCATTATCGTAATAACAATTCAACAAATCCTCTACTAATAAAAATTGGAATCACGTGGGGAAAAAACAAATTTCTTCTAATAAATTGTGAGACTCGTTTTGCCAGATCATGAGCTAACTTGATTTGCGATTCTTGAGATAGTGTTGTATTTTAGCCACTGGCACGTTGGAACAGAGACTCCATATATGCGTTGCAATTGGCTCTTCCAGGGAGAAAGGAACCCGGTGGTATATAGCCTGAATTGCTGTGAATGCCTCTATTTCGACTATGAATTTGGACCAACCCGAAGTTTGTGGCGTGTGATGCTTAATATTTGTAGCGCACATGTAACAATAGATCGTGCAATATATAGTGTGATAGGTAAATTCGTATAAAGTTTATAAAATTAAAAAGATAATGTTAAATGTAGGATCAATATATTATATAGTGATATTTACGTAAAGTGATATTTTGTATTCAATATATCATGAGATTTTGATAAATTGAATTTTTTCGTGTGTAAAAATTGTAGCATCACTCAAATCAAAATTTTCGATAAAAATAAGTATTAAAAGTAGCTTTCATTTAAATATGATATAGATGTTTTTTTTTTTTTTTGGGTAGGAAAATGCAATCTTCTCCCCCTGAATTTTTTTATTAAATTCAAAAATCAATTATATTGAAAGATAAAACGAGCCACAGACGTGAGACGTAGAACGTGTGAAGTCGTGAAACCCATCGAGTATATTTCAGGCCATTTCGATGGAAAATATACGGAAGAGAGACAGAAATTTTTACCATTTGTTAACTATTGTTCGTCGTTTTATAGAACTTTTATCTTCTCCGATTTTAGGTATGGGAAAACTTTATCGGTTTGAACCAGAGGAATGTGTCATTTACTACGAGCCTGTAATTGTTCAGAGCGAATATATATCACACTTTCTAAGAACTTTTACAATCCAAAATGTTCCGTTCATATGCTAGTTTGATTTTTTGTTTTATTCGTTGTATACATATATATGCTCCCTCCACTTATATTTTTTATAAAAGTAAAAATACTATTATGCACAATTCTGAGTGCAATGAAGTCGTTTAGTTTGTGTTTGAATTGATGAGTTTAAGATGAATTTTTTTGACTTTCTTGGATGGAAAAAAAAAATTGGATTTAATTTCAATTCACTTCATATCAAGTTGTGCAAATTCAATAATAGTTGTGATATCTTTTAAATACACTTAATATGATTGTAATTTGAAATTCATCCATAAAATACCTCTCAAAATCAATGTCTCGAGCCAAATCAAATTCTTCGATCCAAGTGAAACCTTAATTTAATATAATTATAAGTACAATAAGATATATTTGAGTGATGATGATACACCACATGGAGGTTGTGGTTGGGACACATAGCTAACTCACACCTATTTAACATGGTCATTGATGACCTTCAACTCGCCGGTTGGTAGTGAAACAGATTCAACTTCGTGTCACCCTCAATATTTATTGTTTCTATATTTCTCATTTAGTTAAAACAATATGCGCAGTGTGGTCCTGCAAATTTTACATTTTATAAAAAAATTATTATTTTCAAAATACAATTTATTACACTCCCAATTTGATCTCAGAACAATTTCAGGAAATATATATATATATATATATATATAATTTACATGAACATAAGATTAGTTTAGCAATAAATCATTAAAAAATTGACAAAAATATATGTTATGTAGAATGATTGAGTCCTTTATTTCCTAATGTTGAGAACGGAAATTTAAACTTGATATACCTCGAATGAAATGTTGATGGCTCATTCACAACCATGTGCAAGTGCATCAAATCAACTCACTGAGTTCTTCGAGTCGGTTCAAATATTATTTGATTAATATTCAAAATTATTAAACATGAATCCAGGCCCAAGATGCTTAAAGATATTTACCAAGCCAAATTATTTTGTTTGCTACCTTTGATATATTTGTCAAATAATTTATAGGTATATTTAAAATAAAAAAATGTTTTTACACATGATGAACCAACAAATTAAACTAGAAACCAAACAATAAGCCAAACTCGACCTAAAATAATTTATTTATTGTAGTCCAGGTAATTTTAAAAAAATTCAACTCAAGTTCCAGTGTAAAAGATGAGAGCTGTACATTCAATAAGATTATTAGCCCTAGTCCACAGGTCCACGCCAACCACCAGCAAATGAATTCTTGGAATGTAGATTGTTGTTCAATATGCACAGTGGCAGAAATTTTGCAGACAGACAATAAGAAGATTTACTTATTCTCCATTATTAGACTTATTAGCATATAGAACCAGTTATCCCAACAAACAGCTGGGCAAATAATAGAGATGTTGGTAATAATGGTGAGAAATAAGTTATCCAAAGATAGACGCTGGAAGGGAATTTATGAAGATTTTGCGAATTTCTGGATCCGGTGGTGTTCTGGAAGCAAGAGTCAAAATACTTAACTATGCAACAGTAACTCTCTAATCTCAAAATTCCTCATACGAACCTCTGGATTTTTGAAATCTCTCTTCGTTCCAACTATGGGAGAGCAATCGATTCATACAGGACTGATGCTTATTGTTGTAAAAAAAAAGATAAAACTAGCAGTGCTCGTACAATTCAAAGTTTAAATTGTACAATACACCAAGCTCAACTTGCATACTTTTGTTACATAGGTCGCTATACCAGCTAGTAACAACTGTTCTTCACGCCACAACCCAAAAATTCCTAACCTTCACTATTCTATCAAAAATTACAGCTCAAGATAACTGTGCAGCACAAATTTCTTGAACAAGAACAGAATCCAATTGTCGTGCCACACAATTTAACACCAGAAAAATGATCGAGGAACCAAAATTTTCAGGTCAGAAATACCCCATCCTCTCTCTTCGCCAGAGAGAGGTTGGATGCTCGATTCCACTCGCCCCATCCCTTCGAATAATAATGTTGAAATTGAAATATGTATCTTCGTATAATAGATATAAACTCAGTAGTTCAACAAGACATACAAGTTTATAGTACAAACTAAAGTATCTCTTACTTCGTAAACAGTAAATTCCCAAAAAAATCAGCTGCATAGTCTTACATCCATATGAAAATATAGAGAACTACAGCCAAGAAATCATTGCCAACATGCTCAACAACTATCCTTCAAGAAATACAACAAAATATAGCAATCTCATAACCTGGGGCCATAAACTGCATTCATCGAACCTTACTACAGACAGCCCCAGATCCATATATTCATGTCAAAACCATGACAAATAAAATCACTTCACAATGTCCCAATAACAGAGCAAAGAACCACTGGTTAGAAAAACATGACACGAAGTAACAAGTTCATCAACCACCTGATGAGTATTTACATGAAATTGACCTTTAATTTTTCTTGCCCAAGGCCTGTTTCTAGTCTCACCAAGAAATCCTACCTCTTACTGAACATGGAATACCACATCAATTCATTACCTATGGATGATGAACACAAATGTATGTCTTTCAGTCAGGATTGCATTCAATCAGTAATGATACTAATATACTATCATGCATGCCTTTTCGTTAAAACGTAAAAAATTTAGATCTGCTGATTTAACGGTGTATCTCAGCTTGTGCTATGAACCTCTGGTTAGATTTAGGGCAATCAAGAATTTAAAATGTCTCATATGTTTATGGTGTTGGAAAAATCGGTCGATGGATAAAGGCGAAAATCAATTAAAGGAGAAAAATATTTAGATCGAGGCATGCCGAAACACCGTCCTAAAGAATATTTTCGACTCTTCAAAGGTAATACCTCGATTCAACAAATGTAACAGCCAAATACTCTCCAAAGTACAACAATCTCTTCTTCTCACAAGTTACATGGTTCGGAGCAAGGCTTCTATCTAACGAACACCTCCCATATTATGTCACAGAAGTTGAAGAGATGTAAGAAAATTAAGATTTTTATTATCATGGACACAAAGAAAAGTCAAAAACAGAAATCTTGAATTGTGGCCGCCGAATAGTGCTTATTGATTTTGCAAGGTGATAGCACTTTGATATGGGTAAAACAGAAGAATATTACTGCCAAATTGGGCAGTATCCCCCGTGTGTTTTTTTCCTTTAGAAAGTACAGCCAATGTATACACAAAAATGCAAGGAGCTCAACAGCCATGCCACTAAACAGGATCATTTGCGAGTATTTAAATTAAAATTTAAAGGGATTAAAAGGAGAAACAGTTACCTATAAAATTAATCATATTTAAAGACATTACAAAGGGAATTAATCACATTATTTAAGAAAATTGATCAAAATTAGTAATTTCTGGAATAAAAAATATAAATGTTAAGATATAGATAAAAGTGGGTATTTTAATTTTAGAAATTTGAGAGTGACTACCTATAAAATATAAAATATTTTGTAAAATTTCCCAACAATCCACCACATATTTCAAATAAAGTTTTGATAAGGAAGATTGGAACTGATATGATATCGAGGAATGAAATGCACAACTGATCGTTGCTTTTGGGCTATGAACCAACACGTAGTGTGAATAAATATAACTCACGGAAGTTCGGTGAAGTTAGATTTCTATGAACCTAACTTCCTGATGTGAATAAGATGACTTAGCTCCCACATTTCACTCTCAATACGGAATTGTTCTAAGCGATTGAGCACATTTTGACCTTGAGTCATTTCTAGCACTACGGTTAAACACACCACTGGACGTCAAGCTAAGGACTTATTAAAAGAGTAAAACTCAACCTTGTTCACTGCAGTTAAGCATTGTTCTACACCTTCAAGCATAGTTTTCTTCTTTTTGGTCTAAGTAGCCTATGAACTATTAGATTTAATTAATTTGCAACAGGACGTTTTCCAACCATGTATCTCAAAATATTTTGCTATTAAACACTAGAATATCAAAATATTCCAAAATTATTTTTTAGAGTCCAATATCCTTTTATGTACATAGCTTTCATATCTCAAAATATGAATATGTCATCAAAATTTGACATACTATACAAGTTGTACAATAACTTAAATACATGTTACATGTAGGAAAATGATTCAATTAAATAGCTATATATATTTTTTCACGAATAATGAAGATATAGTTGAACTGAATCGAAAGAAACTAATTTAGCTACACAAGCAATTTTTTTTATAGTCCATACACACCCTTGCTCAACAAGAAATCCACAATTACACTTGTTAAAATATAATGATAATATCGAAACATTTACCCAAACGATACAACAGGAATATCAAGTCCAGTAATTTTAAAAATTCTCTCCACGAGCTTTAACTCTAATGTAATGAGATCTTAAGTCCACGAATATCATTTCCTTCATTATTTTTTTAACCAACAATTCTCCAGGTTTATTTTTTAACACATAGTATAGGGATAAAACCCTATTTTGCATTATCATAATGAGTAAATTGTGGCACAACATTTCAATCATTCATGGTGATAAACTCTTTTTAATCACCATCACTAATGCTGTATATCCAGCATATTAGTGCAACTTATAATGCCTCTTTCCACAATAAATCGAAAATTGGATTTGAAAGGTCAACAATCTTGCTACTCTAATCACAGTGGGTGATCAGTAGCTTATTGTGAGGAACCATTTTCTTACGTTATCACATTTTTCGGTATCTTGTGGCAAGTAGCCTTTTTAATCTACTAGGATCTATTTTCTTGTCTGTCACTTCCGAAGAAACTTTTAATTCATAATTTAATGAGAAGCCATAATTTTCTTGCTTCTCTTGGCCAGTAGCCTACGAACTAAAATGAATCTCGCTTCTGAAGAAACTTTTAATTCATAATTGCCAACGAGGAGCCATAATTTTCTTGCTTCTCTTGGCCAGTAGCCTATGAACTAAAATGAATGAATCAATTCGCAATATATCACTTTCCAACCATGCATCTGACCACTAGACTATTGTGTGGAACAATTTTCTTAATTCATCACATTTTTCAGTACCTCTTGGCCAGTAGCATATGAATTAGGCTTCAAGAATTACTAAGAATCAATTACTTTGCAACATCACAGTTTCCAATACGCATATCAGAATTTATTGCCACAGATACCATAATATCAAAATAGCTCAAAATTAATTTTCTCAATACAATATCTGTTTATGCATATAGCTTCCATACCTAAAAACATGAAATTTCATTAAAAATTGATATACTATACAAACTGAAAAATAGCTCAAATACACGTTACAGTATTAAATGGCTAAAATATTTTTTCCACAAGTAATGAACATATACTCAAACTGAACTGAAAGAGACTATAATTTGGCTGTGACAAGAAAAAAAATATAAAGTCCACATACATAGTCTAGCTCAACGAAAAATCCGCTATTACACTACCTGATATAAAATGATGAGAAATTCCCAAGTAGTTTGCCTTGAAACATTAGTCCATACAATCCAACAAGAGCATGAAATCGAATAATTTCAAAAATTCTCTCCACATGCTATAATTCTAATATATTGAGATCTTAACTTCGCAAGTCATTTTCATTGATATAAAAAATATTTTGTGAAAATCCCAACATTCAGCACACACATCATATAAAAGGATAAAGTTTAGACCAGTTTATATAGTGAAGTGAAGTCAAAAGGAGCCCAGGTTCGTTTTAGTCCAAATCAGAATCTTCTTCAACCCAGAACATTTTGTATTACCTGGTGCGATACAGCTCACCTCTCTAGTCTTTTTGTATTAACTTTTACTTCCAATTTCGCCAGCAAACAAATTTGATTACATCACAATCATTTGTTCTTGCAAAAACAATGATACAAAAATGTGAAAATCCAACCTTTTCCACCCAAATGTGAGCCAATGCACGCTGCACAGAATCCTATTATGATAGTTCGAGACAAAAGGTGGGTGGTGGCAACCTTTTAATTTTACTGTTTATGATAAACGTGTTGGTTACAGGAAGGCGATAACAGGTGTTGGTTGCTGGAAGGCGATAACAGGTGTTATTCTGCGCAAACATCTAAAAACAATTGTCATTCAGGAATAGGCGGTTGTAGCACTATGTGAATCAAAGGATTCGAGTTAACCTGTAATACAGGTTTTGAATCTAATGCGGTACAATAGGATCCAAGTGAAATAAACGCTAGAGTAATCATTGAATATGAAACTTGACTAATTTCGTACCTCCAAACCTGATTGAAATTACACGTGGGAGGCAACAGTGGGAGCCACTGCCGCAGCAGCATTGGTGGCACCGCCAATAAACGAAAGGAAACCTGTCTGAAGTGGTTCCTGATCATCCAAAAACAAATCCTCTGGCATTCGAAACGCACCGTGCGCGCAAACAACAGCTAGGCCGACAAGCAAAGCGGAAATCAGCAGCGATCCAACGCTAGTGAGGAACACCACAATAATCGTAGACACAACGAGGATCCCCAATATCTCTCGATCCGAGAACGCGCGACCCGCGATTACTAGCGGATGATCCGAAGATCGGAAGGTGTAGAGGAAAAGCCAGGCGGCGAGAAGGGATAGGAGGACAAGGAGGGAGAAAGGATGGGAGATGAGAGAGAATGCGAGGGAGAGAGCGAGGAGGGAGAGATAATTGATGCGGAAGTATGAGTAGTTCCTGCGAATGCGAGAGGCGGCGTCGGAAAGGGAATCGGGGCGTGAGAAGGAAGAGCGGTCCAGGAGTTCCAACCATGGACGGCGCTGGGATAGTGCGTGACGGACGGAAGCCGACAGCCTGTAGATAAATGAGCGGAAGGCGGTGGTAGCGATAGGTGGTTGTGAACCCGACGAGATCGGGAGCGGAGGCGGAGCGGCCATTTTCTAACGTTCCTATTTGGGGAGAGTCGAAACCAGAAAACGGGTAGAAAAATAATTAATCGAATCTGAGAAAATATTTGTATATTTATAGCGATCGTTCATTGAAACAATTACTTTATTTTATTTATATATTTTCTATTGATGTCTAATATTTTTATTTGTGCCATGGTAATATATATATATATATATATATATATATATATATATATTAGTTCCCTTGTGAGACGGTCTCACGAATTCTTATCTGTGAGACGGGTTAATCATACATATATTCACAATAAAAAGTAATACTCTTAGCATAAAAAATAATATTTTTTCATGAATGACTCAAATAAAATATTCATCTCACAAAATACGACACGTGAGACCGTCTCACACAACTTTTTACTATATATATATCTAATGTTGATTTTTTTAAAATTTTCTTAAAAAAAATAATCTTTCAATCTTATTTTTATTATATTTTTAAATTAAATTATATTTGTATCAATTGTTTAAAAATATAACAAAATTATTTTTTAAATAACAGTTTCCACGTGAACACCGGGGGCTAATAACAAAAATTTATAGCCCAAGTTGGTCGGCGATATGTCCAAGTCCTAAAAAGGACACCGAGTCAAGATGTTAATTAATGTAATAGAATGAAAAAATTGTTTTCTTTGAATTTACTGCACGATTTTTCTACTCCGCCGCTTCACTGCTCCCACCGCCGTCCTCAGCCACTGGCATAGCTACATCCACCACACACAGATATTATTTCACCAACCCTTCCACTCTCTTCATCCCTAAACGTCGCTACACTACCAAAGAAAAACTTGCCATTCCTGCTGTGCTTCGCTCGTCTCTCCTTGGCGTGCCGGTAATTTACACTTTCGCGCATTACGTGAGTTGCTGGCGGGGTTTTGAATTATTTAAGGGGTTTGAAATTTTAACTCGGTTGGTTAATTTAGGGATTTGGATTTAGTTTGTGTGGATTTAATTTTATTTTGGGAAGATCGTGGCATGTTTTATTCGTTTTTGGCATGTTTTGATATAAATTGTACGCTAATTTTGAATATATTTTAGAAGTTTTTCAATCGTTTTTGTTATGTCTTGATTTTTACCAACTTAAATGTAGCGGTTGGCTTTAGTTTCCTCCCATGTATTGGCTTGTTTTTATTTATTTTTATCAGAATAAATAAGAGTTGTGGTTTTAAATTTTGATTAAGCAGGAAAGCTGCTGAGATGCAGCAACCAGGTCAGATGTTTCCAGTCACGCCGTCATTTCCTTCCACTAACATCACCACCGAGCAAATCCAGAAGGTATTCTAAACTGTTAATGCAAACAAAAGAATCGAGCTGCATCTTACTCCTTTTTGCATATTCGAGAAGTTTAAGCTATGCCGAGGCTCGGTTTAAAATAAACAATTTTGAACGAAACCTCTGTTCAACTTAAAGTTTTGATTCAAAATAGATTCGTATGTTTCTACCTTAATTATAAATTTGTTTTGAAGAAAATTCTTGAATTTGGGCTACAGATAATTAATTTATATAGAATAATGTTTGAGCTTGGCTGGACTTCGATGCTTCCAAAATATATTGAATACTATTCAAGCTATCCAGAAAAGGTTCAAGAAGGCTTGATTCATTTGTACCTCATTATGCACCCGCCCACGACCAGTTTCTTGGCATTCTTAAGATTTGAATATCAGCTTTGTATTAGTTTCTTGCGTTCTGAATGATATTATATGATATAATGCCATTTTATGTTATTTGATCTTCTGGATATCGTGCCTCAATAGGTCAGATGTGTCGGTCCGTTTTTTTTACTTGGTTAGCTTGAATTTTTGTAGCAAGGAAACTTTGGAATATGACATGCTTTATTTTGAGACTACTTTTCTCAGGGAGCAGGTTGCATGAAATTATTTATGAATACTAAAATTGATTGCTTCTAAAAATTCATTCTAAGTAGCATGAAGCCTTAACTTGCTGATAGTTTGCCTCTTGCAAAAGCGAAGTCATTGTTGGTCTCCTTGTATTGTAGCATCTTGACATTGACAATCTATTTATATGGTGAGTTGAGAAATCTATGACACTTAAATTTTCTTTAGCTCTTATTTTTGTATCTCAAAAGCTTACTTTTAAGTAAGGTTTGATTAGTATTCTTGCAAGTTTTCCTTGCTTTAAATGAGTACATTTAAATTTCCAATTGAACTATTGACAAAACGGTGGAAATTTTAATTCATTTGTGTTATTTGAGGCCCTAAGAATGAAGTGATCAATTCATATGATAGAGTTTAACCAGCATTTTCATCAAATGAAAACGAGACGAGTTTAATGGCCTCTTGGTTATTTGTAAATGTTAAGAATCAAGAATGTTAGATAATGTTAAAAATACTGCCCACGAACATTTGCCATCTGGACTGCATGGAAAAATGAAATCTTTTACAATTTTGCTAAAAACGGGAACTATGAAATTGCTTTCCAAAATCATCCGAGGGACCACAAAGTTACCTCAGCAACAAATCTCCTTCTATAGTGTGTGTGAAGGTCCATGATGTTTGGTAACTCGTGAATTTATTTAAATTTGTTTAAATGAGACCAAAATCGAAAGGTGGATCTTGTGTTCCCATTGTCTCACCGGCAATCATCCCTTCCATGTGCAATTATCAACCTTTCTCTGGAAATTTCTTCATGGCTGCCTGAGAGCCATTATTATGTTCTCAGAGTGGCCACCATATCCTAAAGCATCGAAGTGAACAATTCCATCTCAAGGAATCCGACCTTCTTCTCCCTTCGGTTATCTTGCCAACCCACATTGCTTTCTGCCATATTCGAGATGATTTCAAGTGCTGCGGTTGGCGTTTTCCTGTATAAGCTTCCGTTTGCTGCCGCATCGAGCATAGATCTCACAGAAGGATCCACCCCATAATAGAATGTCTCAACCTGCTGGCCTATTGAAAAGCCATGTCTCGGGCACATCCTCAACATCTTCTTAAACATCGCCCATGCTGAATTCAATGATTCCCCATCTCTCTGTCTAAATGATGTGATTTCGTTTCTCAACTGTGTAATCTTAGTTGGGGGAAAATACCTGTGCATGAAGACCTCAACTAGCCCATCCCATGTAGTAATAGAACCAGCTGGAAGGTCTCGAAGCCACTCCATAGCTTCTCCTTGCAGGGAGAATGGAAATAATCTGAGTCGAATGACATCAGTACTCAACCCATTGCACTTAATCGTATCACAGATCGACAAAAAGTTCTCCAGATGTGCATTGGGATCTTCAGATGGTGATCCCCCGAATTTAACTTGCATTTGAATCATTTGGATGATGGCGGGCTTAAGTTCGAATGTATTCGCCTAAATTGTAGGGCGGACAATACTAGAGCCATAACCTCCAAATGCTGGCCTATGAAGCTCCATTAAAGTACGATTATCCTCTTCTCCGGCCATGTCTTCAAATTCTGGTTTACGGTCTATTTCAGATTCTGCTTCAGATTCAAATTCCAGAGTCAAGTTGTTATTCCTTCGAGCTCTGCGGATACTGCGGAGAGTGCTTTCAATCTCAAGATCAAGTGGCACCAGGTTCCTGACGTCTTGAGCACGGCTCATATAACACGAGCTAACCCCTGAAATCAAAAATTTAAGTGCACAATCTAAGCTCCGAAAGAGTATAAAAATCTGAAACAAAATTAATTAAAATGATAAAGAAAAAAAATTGAAAAATTTAAAACTAAGAATAAAAGCCTAGTCTCAAACAAATAATTTATCCTAATATTAAATAAATAGTCCCCGGCAACGGCGCCAAAAACTTGACCGATGATTTCGGTTGGGATTAATTCTAGCAAGCGGACTAGGTCAAGTTATAGTAATTGGACTACAAGTCCAAGTATCGATCCCACAGAGACTACTATTTAAGTACTAAGATTTAAATTATTTAATTTAATCTAGGCAAACGATAAAAAGAGATTTGATGATTATTTAAACTAATTAAATCAAACTAATTTATGCTAAATTAATGACTAAAATCAAATTTTCAGAAAAGCTTGGGACTTGGGGATTTTCAAATTTGAATAAAATGACCGGGAACACACGACGGTAACAAACTCTGATTATTATCATGCACTGGAATTATTTAACTACAGATTATTCGAAGTCACGATGCAATCCTCTAATTTAATTATAAACCTATTTCTAGAATTTATAATCCTATTTTCATTTAACAGTCCAATTATTTCTAATTGAATTTAATTAAACAAAAACGCATTTATCGACGATAGAATTACAGCTGTCGCCTAAAATCGCACACTGAAATCGAATACTATTTCTAATCGGTTTAACCGTGTGTTGATTAATATTTTTGAAGCTAAATTCAATCTATTCCCTTTCGAGTCAAGATCGAACAACAAACATGCAGATAATTGGCCAGATTAAAAGCACGAAAATTACACAAACATTAATCAATAACATAGAATAATTTTATAAATCAAACAATCCAACGAATAAACAAAATCAATCGTTTGTCCCTATCGTGGTCCCGATTACAAGAGAAAATTACTCCATAAATTCAAAACTAAAATCAAATTTAATATTCGAATTCATGACTGAAAATAAGACAATAAGGATGGAGAAAATCTCAGCGATGGTGCGCGGGTCTTGCGTGTAAAGTGCACGAATTTCTCTCGTTTCTCCCAAGCCGTCACTGTCTTCGGAAGCGTGAAAGTTCTCCCCTTTTTTCTCTCCAAGTCGGCTGAAAAACGTCCCGATCTCCCAAAGTCCCGATCCAATCTTCTATTTTTCTCTTTTATTCTTCCAATCTTCGCGAAATCTGATCTCCAAATCATGTACACGGACCCCGTGCATACCTTCGGCGTTGGGTCCGTGTATGTTCGATAAAAATTTCATTCCGGAAAACATAGGACACGGACCCCGACACGGGGTCCGTGTAGGTTCGATTTAATTCTTCCTCAAATGATGCTTGACACAGACCCCGTGTAGGGATCCGTCTCCAGGTCCGGCATGGCTCGTGAATTTCCTTATCCTGGGATTTTAGGACACGGGCCCTAATACGGGGTCCATGTATGGGTCCGGGTGCTCTCCTTGTGATCTTTTCCTATTTTTCCGGGTGTTTCTGACATGACATTGCGATGTTTGACTCTTCTTTCTTTTCTTTGGCTATTTATAATCTTTTGGTCAAACCTGCAAAAGGCAATAATACCACGAAATAAGCGCGAAACTCGGAATAAAAACGCCAGATAAGCACGAATACGACAAAATAAAGTCCCTAAAATGCTATATAATTCGTGCTTATCAGATTTCTTGGTAGATTTCACTCTTTTTCTTCCATGAAAACAACCCAAACAATAGGGTTGAGCTAGGACCTAACCTTTATATACAAGTCCGAAATATCATATGAAGAGAGGAATTGAGCTTCACCTATGAGAAAATTGGTATGCTAATCAATGAGGGGACAAAACATTATTGTGAAAGATCTAATCTCAACCGGGAGAAGATGCAAGATTTTAGGGCGAGCCATGTGGATGTGACTCGTGTTATTTTACTGGCATTCTGATGTGAATTAGTCATTATTGGCTACTATCCAGCTACTTGGTGTTGCATTTGTTTATTCAGTAGAACTCGTTTATTTACAGATAAAATCTTGTGAATGTTCCATCATACTTAAAACAATTTCTAGGGTGCAAAATTTTTATTTCTGATATGCAACACTATTACCAACCATTAATGCAGTACCTTGACGAGAACAAGAAATTGATATTGGCAATTTTGGACAATCAAAATCTTGGCAAACTTGCTGAATGTGCCCAGTAAGTGGTTTCTCTTTGTCATTATCGCTTCATGTGTGAGTGCATGTGCACTTTCTGTGATCAATTATGCTGTTGCGTTTGCTTCTGTCTTTGATATGTCCCGTGACCAACTCTATTACCCATCAAGTAGACAGATAGTACCTTCGTGGATACGTTTTTTTAACTTGGATGCTTTTTTGACTTGTATTATCTTGACTATAAGATACCAGGCGCAGCTTCAAAAGAATTTGATGTATTTAGCTGCCATTGCTGATGCCCAACCGCAGACAACACCATCACCATTAATGCCACCTCCGGTATCTAATGTTGCAACCTTGATAATTTATATGATTTTACTTGTACCATTACAAACTGCTTTCTTATTCATACATCAGCACATGCAAATGACTCCACGTAATGCAATGCAACAAGGGGGTCTATACATGTCTCATCCTCAGGCATTAGCCATGTCTCAGCAACCAGGTGCATTTGCTCAACGAGCACCATTCAGCATTCCACATCCCATGCAGGATCCACGGCATCAACTCCACCCACAATCCACACAAGGGCTAATGGCCATGTGGCCTGTTGGAGCGGCAAATGGAATGAGTCCCATGCACAACATCAGTCTTGGAGGGGTCAACAGCATTTTGCCCACTTCAAATCCAGCAAACAAGCAAGAAAAACCTGAGAGCGGCGCCACACCTAAATCCGATGGCCAGGGTAGTGCAGATGGAGATAAAGCAAAATAAAAGGCTCAAAAGTGGTAGCGTCTGGTTATCGATAGTAGGCTTTCTACCGTAAAACTAGCACGTTTGGTTCCAAATTACTGTAGAGTTTGATAGTTTCTTATCTTCTTTCTCTCCGGGACAGGGCAGGTGCGTTTTTAGTTTTACTTGATGCTTGTTTCGTTCTAGTTAACCCCTGTTGTAAATAAAGGCAGAAGAGCTGGTGTCATGGCTTCGATGTCATGCATTTTACATAGAAATCTACACAAATTTTGTGTGTTCGTAGAGAGAGACTTCTTTCTTCCGTGATGCATATGTTTTTGAGGACTAAAACGGGGAGTATTTATTCTTTCTAATGTTGACTTTCGATTTAAGAATCTCCTCGTATCCATTGCAAAATGCAAATGATCCGTAACATACTTTGAATATAAATATAAATAAATTTCACAATTAAAATCCACTTGTTTGAGCAGTTTACAAATTCTAAATGTCATCTGAATTAATTGTATTTGTATATGTGCAATCAACTTGTTAATATATAATCAAAAATTATTAATTTGGGTTATGTAAAAGTTAAATAAATGATGTATTTCCACCGAAGATACGGCAAGCAGATACCTTATCCAAAACTCTTATACTTCAATATATAAACGATCTTCATATCTATCTCACGCACCGACACACTTTTACACCCACTGCTAATTGTATGTGTAATTTATGCAGACCTCAGATGGCGACGTCAGCACTGCACCCTAACGCGCCGATTTTCGTACCATCGACGTACCGCCAAGTGGAGGACTTCTCTGATCAGTGGTGGGATCTCGTCCAGTCTTCTCCTTGGTTCCGCGACTACTGGCTGCGGGAGTGCTTCTCCGATCCCGAACTGGACCCTCCATCTATGCAGATTCCCGATTCCATCCTCCAAGGAGAGATCCACAACAGAAAACCCATCAATGACGGTCACGCTGCTTCCAAAGGTAATTGTAGATCTCCATTCTACGACCAAAACACAGAGCACTAGCAGAGTCGACTCGGGCTTAATTCTGCTTCTTTTTAATTGTAGATGGGGGTCTGGATTTGGTTTCTTTGGGGTGGTTGAAGTGGCGGAAGCCGCGTGGAGCGCCGGAGGCCCCGAGGTATTTTGAAAAGGCGCCGAGGACTGTGAAGGTGAAGGTGAAGGTGAAGGTGAATCCGAGGCCGATTCAGCAGCCGCGGTAGAAAGTGAGTTGCGATTTATCCGACTCCATGCTTGTGAACTAACGACTTTAGAAGCCGCCTTACGTTTGTGCAAACGATTTTCTGTTTCTTGTAATTTAATGCCTCATGACCTAACGATTATGTATAGTTGTTAATAAAATCGTTTGTTGCTTACACAAATATCCCATACGATTTAATGTATTACGTTACACCAACCACGGAATTTGTAATGGCTTGCTCGATAGACGTACTACTTGTACTAGTATGTAGGTAAGATCTCAGTCGAGCAACGGGTCTTTCGAGCTACAACATCATAATGGGATCACAGAATCAATATTTATGTATGCTAATACATTTGATTTATACATCATATCCTATAGAAAATTAATCTGTAAAAGCGGAAAATTATGTTCTATAACCAATACTTTCACTACTTGGGTATTCAGTTGGTGTTTTCTGAGTTTTGGTCCCAACTCTTGGCTTGTTTTCCAATCTTGTGAAGAACCCTAATAACCTCTTCATTAGTCACATTGCCGGTCACAGTAACCTTGTTCAACTCCGTGTCCACGCCGTACGTTTCAATATCTGCACTAACAAATATTATTTTATTTTTAAGAAAAGTATTTTGCAGATAAATTACTCCATGTAGCTGAATCGTATGATTTAATCAATTTAATTCAGTATTCTTGAACATTATATTATAGATATATAGTTAAATATAAAAGTTTAGTTGGCCTTTTGCAGGAAACTTTCATTTTTTTTTTTTTTACTTTGCAATTTCACCCAAACATTCACTGTGCTAGATCACATGTATTTATTTATAACAATTGTTAGACAAGCGTTATTTTATCACTCAATATATGAATTATTAAAATTGATATTCAAACACGGTTTAAAGCTTGGTTTAGAAAAAAACAAAAATTTGTGTGAGACGGTCTCACGAATCATATTTTGTTAGACGGATTTCTTACTTGGGTCATCCATGAAAAAGTATTATTTTTTATGCGAAGAGTATAACTTTTTATTGTGAATATCGGTAGGATTGACCCGTCTCACAGATAAAGATTCGTGAGACCGTGTCTCACAAGAAACCTACTCTTAGAAAGATGTTTACCTTCTATTTTCTTGATGGCCTTCAAGATTTTCTTGATACATTCATCGCAGTGTAATCCTACCTTCAACTCCACCACCTGATTTATCCCAAATTATCAATCGAATCTAAGATTCATGCAAATGGGACTTCACAATACCAGATTTATTTTCTTTGAAGAATAAGAATTATAATATTGAGGAACTTACATTAGCCATTGAAACAGCAGATGAATCTGCCGTTGCACAACTCTCTCGAAAGATGATCAATATTTGAAACAAAATGAGTAAAATGGATGAATTTTGCAATTTATATTCGAAACTGTACGTAGATATGATTCTCTTTTCTTTTGTGAGAGAATTTTACTTTGTGTAAAAGCAACTTTATTTGACTTAGAGGTACATTTTCCTCCGTTCAATGTTGCCATTCGTCAAGCTTTATACATTACCAAAAGGATTTCTTTTTTGGACATTAAAGTATTGATCTTTGGTCGAATTTTCATATATTCCATCCATTTTTATGTTCACGGGATTCAAAAATAGTTACATTGATCTCAGGCGAGTTAAAAATGAGCTATATCATATGTACGAGTTTCAAAACTAAGTGTATATAGTTAAATGTAAAAAAAATATTATAAACACAAAAACTGTTGTACTTGACTCGTCTGAAAAGAAAACTTTGATAACTTTCAACTATCATTTTTCTCGAGCATGTGCAATGATGCAAACGGGGCGCGGACAACTAATCCTAGACGATATAAAATTTCACTAGTATTTTGTAGTAATTCATGATGCAAGGGACTAGAAACGATGAAACAATTAAGATGAAGAACCAGAATAAACGGCGATTAATTTCTCATTGCTTTTCCACTATTTTAAACTCTTCATATCTAAGGCCCAATCCAGTTTCGAATATATGGGCCCATACATGTGATTTTTTTAGACTATAGATTTTTAATGGATATCAAAGGGCAAAGTTTTTATTTTAATTTATATTTCGTCCCATATTTGAAACTTTGATATCAGATCATATGAGCTATAAGCCATCGACAAAAACCTTGCTTGCTTAAATATATAAGTAAAAGATTATCATAGGATGCAACTCATAGATTATCTCACAATATTACGGTTGAGTCGATTCTAGACCTGGATTAACACTCCTTATATATGTTAATACAAAATATTCAATTAATCATCTGATAAGTTCTACGTATTTTTATTTGAATTCAGATGATTAATTAAACGTGTCGCATAAACAAAAAATCGAGGTGCGAATTGTAATGTGATGATACTTCATAAACTAACCATGCTTCTTCCCCTTTTTATTTGCTTGGAAATTATTAGTTACCATTAGTATGGCAGAAAATTGGATGTAGATTATGAAATGTATTCCCCGAAAGGCTGTCAATTTTAGGGTCTGTCAAACTTCAAAGCCTGCCGATTCATTTTCAAAGGGTATTAATGAATACGTAGTGAAAGGGCTGTGTACCGACTGATTTAGGGAGTCAACAAATACCTCTCAAACAATTAATGAATTAGATTGATTGAGTTTAAACCTAAAGCAAAAAGTGACCCAATTTCTTTCACATTTCAAGAGATTTGATAGTGAAATGTTAGGGAATCACTTCCCTTCATTATCATTTACGAGTACATCTCTCGTAAGACATGTTAACCTTATCGATATTCACGATAAAAATTAATATATTTTTAGCATAAAAAGTAATATTTTTTCATGGATGACCCAAATAAGATAGTTGACTGTTATTCTTAGTATATATCGATTATCTAAAATATACAAAATTAAAATAGTTGACTATTATTCTTTTCGTCTCAAATATATAATCCAACTTTTATATTTAGTTGTATATTTTTTTAAAAAAAGTAATAAAGAAAAATAGAATTTTGTTTTGTAAATATTGCATTTGAGTATCGACAACAAACACGGTGAGATGGACGCAAGAGATCACTTTCGTCCCTACGTGCCGCCATCCGCAGCATTAAAATTTTGTTGAGCCCCGTGGGGTTCTTATTTCACTATTGATGGTATTATTATTAGGCCACGATTTTTCTTTTTTCTTTTTTTTTTCTTTTTTTGAAATTATTTAATTTGTGTGTATCCCGTGTAGGATTAACTGGGGAAGGTCGATTTTGGACAGGGTTTATCGGGAATTTTTTATTTTTAATTTTTTTTGGTAAATTAGATCCAATGAAAATCCTTATTTTTAACTGAGGATTTGAATGAGTGTTTCATTTACTACAGACCTGCGTGGATTTATTATTACACTTGGACAATATGCATTTGATTCTTTTGCCGCTGTCAAAATGCGATTTCGATTGTTCTTAGTTAACATGGTTTAATTTCACGATTCAACATTAAATCAATTGTAGTCGATTTCAATTTACATGATACAGAATAAACAAAAACTTACGTGAGAAGTTGTCACATATAAAAAAATATTACTTTTTTTTTTGTCAAACGCGATGAGATTAAAAAAAAAAAAACCACACTCGATAAAATATCATGACCGATAATCACGAACCGAATCTTCAATAAAAACAAACCAAACGACCACAAAATATAATTGTGCATCAGAGAAAAATGGTGAAATTACTCCGTCCGGAGACGAAGCGACTACGACACTCAAGTTCATATAACATTTGAGAGAAAAAGTACTGAAATCGCACATAAATAGCGTTTGAAATATATATTACATATGTATGAAAGACATACCTTAATAAGGGTTAGAGACCTTTTATATATAGGTGTAGAGCTCTAGTCAATATGGACTTTTGTAATATACGACAACTAGATTTGTACATATTTATGCAATATTTTGTATTCTCTAAAATATAATTTATGATATGATAGAATTTTTATCATATCGTTAAGATATATTATTTTTTATTATAAATATGAGTATGATTACGTTAGAATGAATATAAGCCGTCGCATTTCGGTATATCAAATCAAGACCTAATTTTCCCAACAAATGGAGATACTAAAAAGAGCAATAGAATTTAGTGGCAATTCTCATCAATGTGCAAAAATAATATTATATATTCATCAGCAATAAAACTGGAAAACTTTTTTGTGGATTTGATCGTAAAGTTTGCTCGGAAACAAAGTGGAGTGGAGGACATGTCACGTCCACTGGATGGACAAAAAAATTTCAAGGCTTTTTTAAACGTAAAGTTGGTGGGCAACGATCTGCGATAGATGCCAGCAACTACACAATAGTGTCACCATCCCTCGTAAAATATATGCTGCATATACTTTTAGCAATGGTTGATGAGAGGGTGAACATTCGAATAAAAGTATATTATATATATATATATATTTATTTATTTATATCATCGATGAACTATTCCATGAGTGACACTCTTTTTACCGAGTTAGAACATGTAATCGTTATTTCTCTGTGGAAGTTAGGTAAATTTTCGAGCTAATAACCTGCAAACTACGTTAATCAAGTAAATCTCACTGTTCATGTACGACTACGTTAACCAAGTGAATCATATTGAATAAATCATGTGCTACGTGTAAATTCTGATATAAATTCTCAAATTATTTTATATAGAGTGGCGCTATTTATAATTAAAGCTGTCATAGCATCCGAATTTCCAAATATAATGCTAAGATGAGAATATCGAGACGATTCTAACTTGCGTCTTCTTAGACTAAAATTTATATTTGCAAATCCAATTAGATTTAATAATTTAACATACCCCATCATCTGTTTCCCATTTGGCCATATTAGGAACAGATGCCGATATATTCGTAAAAGGTTCCATTTCTCACTTCAAAGCATAAAAAGAAACATGGGTAAATATATGGCTCTAATGGAAAGTTGAATAATGTTGCCTTTCACTTGCAAGGTTACCTTTTATGCCACATAAAACATGAGTCTTTTGTGTTTTTTAAAAATAAAATTAATGTAATATCAATAGTTTTTTTTTTAAAAAAATAATAGTAGTTTTTATTTAGTTTAGCAGGGAGGATTGTTACAATTTGATCGCGAACTCAAAAACTCGTCCAAAATTTGATCCTTGGTGCCAAGTTCAATATAATAAATCGATATAATATAATTATAAGTTACTACTCGTGTGATCGTATTAAGCAAACATCTTAAAATAATCATGAATAGCGAATCAGGTTGATGCTTAAAACTTTGTTAAAGTCGTTGATTCTATGTCTGATCATAGGCAAAAACTTATGTGAGACGGTCTCACAGATCGTATTTTGTGAAACAGATATCTTATTTAGGTTATCCATGAAAAATTATTATTTTTTATGCTAAGAATATTATTTTTTTATTGTGAATATCGGTAGGATTGACCTGTCTCACAGATAAAGATTTGTGAGACTGTCTCACAAGAGATCTACTCTGATCATATGGGTGGGTTGTGCCTCTACATTTCATAGTTGATATATTAGTTCTTGATTTGCGATAATGAATCTTGTTTTATTAAATAAAAAAGTAATAATGATAATTATCCGGTTAGCATATTCCAAGTCTACATAGAACCTTATAATTTATAGAGCTACTTTGTTTTGAGTGAAAATTACAATCATGTTGAATTGGCAACGTCAATATCCACGCCCTACCAAAATTGTCCCCGCATCTTTTTCATTTTGTAAGATTGTCCTTTCCTTAACATAGATTTGTAAATGTTATTGTTATATTAGAGTTACGGTAAGTTGCACATCTATTATGTGTATTTATACGAAGATCGACGATGTGTTACTCGTTTATTGGATATGCGATTTTTTTATGTTTCATCAGATCCAATAGGTGAATGACAGCTCATCTAATTGGTGCTCAATAATTATCGTATCGAATATAATATCGAAGTATATCATAATAATTACACGAACAGCTTAGAGTGAGTATCGGATCACTTTATATTATATTTTAAAAATAACTTAAAATAGCCATTCTTGTTTTTAACAGTAAATTATTCGAAAATGATCATTCATCGATAAATATCGTTTAATCAATTACCTTCATGCATAAATTATTATTATTATTATTTATCTCTCTCTCATGTCACGTGTTGTCTCGTATATGTATTTAAAATTAATTTAATGCTTCGAGAAATATCGAATTTTTTTATAATATATTATATCGATGATTTATCCAGGACCAAGTAAATAATATTTATTAATATACAAGAGCAATTGAACTTGCATAATCCAACTAACATATTGAAATTTGAAGTAAATAGTATACGAATTAAATTTGGATACAGCACATATATTCTTGTGAGAAGATTGTAAATATGAGCAAATCATTTTTTCTTAGTTACTAAAATAAAATACATGTCTTATAAAATTTCTCACATTAATTTGTGTATTTTTTAATAATTAATTTCGCATTTAGATGGGATTATTAAATAATATATATAAATGACAATCCTATTGGTATATTTGATGCGAAAATGTAGTCATTTGGCACAAACACCATTTTATAGATAATGGAACATCACACAAAACACCGAACACGGACGAATCGACGATAGAGGATCTCCAAATCATCACCACCGACTAAACACTAGAAACACAGTAAATAAGGACTGAAGTAGCTGATCAGAGCCTCTGAGTGTCAGTCACAGCCTTCCAATCTCAGACCTCAGCCCATAGGATAGGGGGGGGCACACACTTGATTCGATCACTTATTTATTTCCACAATATTATTAATCCACACGTGATTGAACCCTAGAACCGAAGCTCGCTTCAGATAGCAAGCACGAGACCCGGCACGGATTTCCCGACCCGATCTGGAAAGCTACTCTCCCAAACGGAAGGGCAGTGAAGGGAAGCAATGCCGAAATCGGACTGTTCAGATTTGCCGAAACGCGTGACGGTGAGAGATGTGTTGAAGTACTCCTTAACCTGGGTTATTATCCCATCAGTGACCGTCCAGGCGTGGACCCAGGCGATTGAACGGGGCTGGTCGAATCCTTCGGCGAGGACAATGTGGCCAAAGGCGGAGATGCTGTGGGGGACAAAATGGAAATGAGATTCCTTGTCTCCGGTGAGCACGCGCATCAAAAACTGGTGAGACGGCGGACCGTGGAACCACCACTCGAGATCTGCGGCGAGGATTTCCTGGATTTTCCCGGCGTCGCGGCGCTTTAAGGCGTCGTACAGGGCGGTCACCACCCCTTTGTTGAAAGATTCCTCCAGAGCTTCCTGAGATATAGCCAGATCCTGAAAATGGAGAGCAGAAGAAAAGATTGAAATTGCTCGGAAATGATAAAATTAGGAGGCAGCGGCGATGGTATTTATAGTGAATCGGTGGTGGTGTTTTGGTGATTTAGAACGGTTGTCAAGGGTAGAACGGAGAATACACTATGGGGATTACGTGGTAGACGGTTAGTGGATTCTGTGGGGTCTTATTCACAGTCTTTTAAGGAAGTGTACAAATTCAAAAACAATCAAGCCAACCTTGTTGGACTAATTGACTTACAGTTGGCAATTTATAAGTATCACATATCCTCGAACTGTTACAATCTAAATATATATTTATATAACAAAAAATTGTGTGAGAGTTTCACGGGTCGTATTTTGTGAGACAGATATTTTATTTGAGTCATCCATAAAAAATATTACTTTTTATCCTAAGAGCATTATTTTTTATTGTGAATATCGGTAGATTTGATCCGTCTCACAGATAAAGATTTGTGAGACCGTCTCACAAAATATATACTCTTTATATATATTTAAAATAAAAAAAGGAAATAAAGTTATGAGACGAACGAATCGATCAATATTTAGAGTTAATGGTCGGATAGAGATAATTTAATAGTTGATTTTTATTCTATTTATTATATGAAATGGATGTTTTTAAAGATCCATTTTTTATTTTTACTTTTGTCCTCATTTTATCAAAATAATGACTGGACATAATTTTGTTAAAGAATAATAGTATGTTTTGTGTAAACATAAAATTAATATAAAAAATATTTTAAATTTATCGAGAAAAAATATTTCATGTCGTACTTTTTTACCACTATGGAACATTTTAATAAAATTATTTTTTGATTGTTAGATTTTCATACCCCATGAGTTTCCAATTACTGTTCCTACAAGTTTTTGTTGATTGTGAAAAACATTTTTTTAAAATTAAACTGAATAGTGAAATCACTCTTGAAAATCTATATTTAGATTTTGGACTGTTTTTATTTTGTAAGAGATTTTTGTTATCACAACAAATATAAATAATATACAAATATGCACGATTTCGAAATGAATAAATAATATCACCGAGTAAACATGAAATTTGATAAAATAGATTATCAATTAATTAATAATGTAAAACTTCAAACGGTGCCCGTGTTCAAAATAACACTTTATTTTTTTCTATGTTATCTTTACTATATTTTAATATATGAACATCATTTAAAAACTTTATTTTATACTTCTAAATCTATCCTTACATTTTTTTCCAAGATATTTGATAAATTAAGTTGCATAATATAAATTAAAATAATGCAAATGGACCAATGGCTGATGGAAGCATATGAAATCGTTATATAAAATTGATGGGTTGAGTTGAAAATTTTCAATCTTCGGAAATAATAGTCGTCTAATCCGGACAAATAGCAGTTCATCCACCTCAATATGTCAAATTAAACATAAAATTAGCTAAAATACTTCCTAAAATAGGTGGCTGGTGTTGAAAAATATATTTAAAATGTGTGTATTAAATATTTGAATGTTGAATATTTGAATGTTGAAAATAAGAGTTGTAAATATTGAAAATTAGTGTGTGATGATGTAGGTAATGATGTATTTTATTTTTGGATTATTTGTAAAGATTTCCTATAAATAGATCTCTCATTTGAGAAGAAAATCACAATTGAGTAGAGAGAAAAATATTATAAAGTGTGTAGTTTGGTAAATTTTGAGAGTTTGAGATTTTTACTTTATACCATAAATTTTTACTTTTTCACAACATGTTAACAGCACGAAGCTCTAAAAGTCCTCCATCCTTTTCCAAGCTCCAAACAGAAGAAAAAGGTAACAAAAGTAATAATATTTATTTTATTGTTATTTATTTATTGTGTATATATAATATATAATATAATGTTATTATTAATAATAAAAATAAATTTTTCAAAAACTTGTTATAAATTCTGGGAGGATGTTAAAACGACATCCCACACTCCCGGTAAGGGATACGACAAGTATAAAAGCCTATAAGATTTTTAAATAAAATATCTTATGACAGATCATTATAATAATATGATATGATATACATAATTATTTAAATATGTCTAATATTATATACACCATATTATTACCATAAAATTATACAAATACATACCTTTATTTTTTTTATACACCAACGGTTATAAACGCTAACAAAACGGCTAGTTTTTGCCCTATAAATATGATCTCATAAACACATTCAATCACTCCAACTTTCTCTTCTTCTCTAAAAATTATTCTTCACTAAATTTTCGAAGAAAAAAGAAGATGGTTTTCTCAAGGTTATTTTTAATTATTTTGGTTATCATACTCACAAGTCTTTTATTTATCGGAGAATATCCTCCTCGTGTGTTTTCTTTATTTTTACAAATGCTTGTACTTGTTGTTTATCCATTACTTTGTATTGCAATATTCATTAACTAATAAAATGCATCGTAATTTTTTTTAGTACCACCGTGTCAAATTTGACAAAGCTCGAATTTGTTGCGCTCGACATCACGGGAAAAAATTATATGCCATGGACTCTCGATGTAGAAATGCATCTTGAGTCATTGGGTCTAAGTGAGATAATAAAAGAAAATGGCATATCGACATCACAAGAAAAGACAAAAGCCATTATATTTTTGCGTCGACATCTCGACGAGGGATTGAAATGTGAATATTTAATTGAAAAAGATCACATGGCTTTGTGGAAAGGATTGAAAGAAAGATTTGAACATATAAGGGAAGTTATACTTCCGACCGCCCGTGATGAATGGAATATGTTAAGATTCCAAGATTTTAAGAAAGTCAGCGATTATAATTCAGCGATGTATCGAATAATCTCGCAGCTAAAATTTTGTGGACATGAGGTCACGGAATCGGAAATGCTTGAAAAAACATTTTCCACGTTTCATGCATCAAATATTACTCTACAGCAACAATATAGAGTACGTGGATTTGCGAGATATTCTGAACTCATCGCCTGTCTTCTTGTGGCGGAAAAAAGCAACGAGCTATTAATGAGAAATCATCAGTCCCGACCCACTGGATCAACAGCATTTCCAGAAGTAAATGCTGTAAGTAAAAATGAATTTAAACCTGGAAACCAAAATCAAATTCAAAGACAAGGTTTTGGTCGAGGTCGAGGTCGAGGTCGTGGACGTGGACGTGGACGTGGAATTGGCCGTGGTCGTGGTCGAGGCCGTGGTTTTGAAAACAATAGAGATAGTTATTTTTATAATTCATCTCAAAAGAGCGTCCCAAACCATCCACAGAAAAGGCATCATGAGAATACAAGTGTTAATGAGAATCAATCAAAAAGATATGAAAGTTCTTGTTTCAGATGTGGTACTACAGGACATTGGTCCAAAATTTGTCGAGCCCCTGAACACCTTTGTAAACTTTATAAAGAATCATTAAAGAGGAAAGAAAAGGAGACCAACTTCACTGAACGCAGTGACCATTTGAGTGATTCAACTCATTTTGATGCTGGTGATTTTATGAATGATTTCTCTGGAAATGATCAATATGTTGGTGGGATAGAAATGAACAATATTGATGCTGCAGATTTTCTCAATGATTTCTCTGAAAATGAACAATATAGTGGTAGAATATAAATGTACAATAATTTATTTTTCATGTATCCATATAATGTTTTATTGTATAATTATGATATGTGTTATATTTAAATATATATTGCCAGTAATTTTATTTCATTGCATATTTTTTTGAAGTTTCAAAAATGAAAAATGCTATGAGCAAAGCTGAAGTTTGCATACCCGACAGTGGTACAACGCACACTATCCTCCGAGATAAAAGATATTTTTTGGAACTAAAACCAACAAAAACAACGGTGAATACAATATCAGGTCCTGTAGACTTGATTAAAGGATGTGGTAAAGCACAATTTTTGTTACCTAATGGTACAAAATTTTTGATCAATGATGCTTTATATTCACCACAATCGAAAAGAAATTTGTTGAGTTTTAATGATATATATTTCCATGGGTATGATACTCAAACAATGAATGAAGGGAATAAGAAATATGTGTGTCTTATCACATATAAATCAGGAAAGAAATATGTGATTGAAAAACTACCAATGCTCCCTACTGGATTGCATTATACACATATAAGTCCGATTGAATCAAACATGGTAGTTGATAATTCTTCAATATTAACCAATTGGCATGATCGATTGGGACATCCTGGTTCAACAATGATGCGAAGAATTATAGAAAATACACATGGTCATCCGCTGAAAGACCAGAAGATCTTTCAGAATAATAAGTTTCAATGTAAAGCATGTTCTCTTGGAAAACTTATTATAAGACCATCACCAGCCAAAATCCAAACTGAATCACCAATGTTTCTTGAACGTATTCAGGGTGATATTTGTGGACCAATCCATCCACCATGTGGACCATTCAGATACTTTATGGTATTGATTGATGCCTCCAAAAGATGGTCACATGTATGTTTATTGTCAACTCGAAATGTTGCATTTGCAAGATTACTTGCTCAAATAATAAAATTGAGGAATCAATTTCCCGATTATACAATCAAGAAAATTAGACTTGATAATGCTGGTGAATTTACTTCCCAAACTTTCAATGATTATTGTATGTCTATGGGAATCATTGTTGAACATCATGTTGCTCATGTACATACACAGAATGGATTGGCTGAATCATTGATTAAACGTCTGCAAATGATTGCTAGACCAATGATTATGAAAACAAAGCTCCCTATTTCTATATGGGGACATGCAATTTTACACGCTGCTTCATTAATTCGCATCAGACCAAGTGCATATCATAAATACTCCCCATTGCAGCTTGCATTTGGTAAAGAACCAGACATTTCTCATCTGAGAATTTTTGGATGTATTGTGTATGTGCCTATTGCACCACCGCAACGGAAGAAAATGGGACATCAAAGAAAGGTTGGAATTTATATCGGTTATGATAGTCCATCAATCATTCGATATCTTGAACCTCAGACAGGCGACGTGTTCACAGCACATTTTGCTGATTGTCATTTTAATGAGGAAATCTTCCCAATGTTAGGGGGAGAACAAAAACATACCGAAAAGAAAATTACATGGCATGTATCATCATTGTTACATCTGGATCCAAGAATAAAAATCCTCGAAAAGAAAAATTTATAGAAAAACACGATGATCACAAAATAAAGAATGATGTTCCTGAAGAAACACATGATGATCACAAAATAGAGAATGGTGTTCCTGAAGAAACACATGATGATGAAAATATTCTGTCAGAACCACAAACTGACGAGAATCATGAAATCTCTATCAATTACATTAATACTGGAAAAATATGGAACCGAAAAGATATAGAAGAAATTGATGATATATTTTCTTATAATGTGGCAATCGACATCATAAATGATAATGAAGATCATGAACCAAAATCTTTTGGTGAATGTAAAATCGGCAGGATTGGATAAAATGAAAAGAAGCCATCCAGGTTGAATTGGATTCGCTAAATAAACATAATGTTTTTGGACCTATAGTCCTTACACTTGAAGGTGTAAAATCTGTTGTATACAAATGAGTTTTTATTCGAAAGCGAAATGAGAAAAATGAAATAGTGAGATATAAAGCTCGACTTGTTGCACAAGGTTTTTCTCAAAGGCCTGGAATTGATTATGAAGAAACGTATTCTCCCGTGATGAATGCAATTACGTTTCAGTATTTGATTAGCTTGGCGGTATCTGAAAATTTAGAAATGCGTCTTATGGATGTTGTTACAGCTTACTTATATGGATCACTTGATAGTAATATATATATGAAAATCCCTGAAGGATTTAAGATGCCTGAAGCACAAAGTTCAAAACCCAGAGAATGTTATTCTGTGAAATTACAAAGATCATTATATGGGTTAAAGCAATCTGGTCGAATGTGGTATAATCGACTAAGTGATCACTTGATGAAAAAGGGATATGTAAATAATTCAATATGCCCTTGTGTTTTCATTAAGAAAACAACATCCGGATGCGTAATTATTGCTGTATATGTTGATGATTTAAACATCATTGGGACGAATAAAGAAATTCAAGAAGTTGTGTCATACTTGAAGGAAGAATTTGAAATGAAGGATCTTGGAAAAACCAAGTATTGTCTGGGTTTACAAATTGAACAAAAAGAATGTGGAATGTTTGTTCACCAGACAAATTATACAGAAAAGATCCTTAAACGTTTTAATATGGATAAATCAAATCCTTTAAGTACTCCAATGGTTGTTAGATCATTAAACATAGAAAAAGATCCATTCCGATCATGTGAAGAAGATGAAGATATTCTTGGTCCAGAAGTACCATATCTAAGTGCTATCGGTGCCCTTATGTATCTTACAAATTGTACAAGGCCTGATATATCTTTTGCCGTAAATTTGTTGGCAAGATTTAACACATATCCAACAAAGAGACACTGGAACGGAATTAAACATATATTCCGTTATCTACGAGGAACGACACACTTGAGACTTTTGTATTCAAAAGATGCTAATCCAAGTATAATTGGTTATGTCGATGCTGGATACTTATCTGATCCACATAAGGCACGTTCCCAAACTGGATATGTTTTTACTCGTGGAGGCACTGCAATTTCTTGGCTTTCACAGAAACAAACGCTCGTAACAACTTCATCAAATCATGCCGAGATTATTGCACTACATAAAGCAAGTCGTGAATGTGTGTGGTTAAAATTAATGACCTAACATATCCAAATCTCATGCGGATTATCATTCGACGAGAAGCCTGTGATACTATATGAAGATAATGCTGCATGTGTTGCTCAAATGAAAGAAGGATACATAAAAAGCGACATAACTAAACATATTCCTCCTAAGTTCTTCGCATTCACCAAAGAGCTTGAGAAGAATAAATGTATTGATGTTCGTCACATTCAATCAAGTGAAAATTCATCAGATCTCTTCACAAAGGCGCTTCCTACGTCAATATTCAGAAAACATATATATAATATTGGGATGCGCAATCTACGAAATTTGTGAAGAATTGTTCATGTCAACATGAGGGGGATTTTACGTGACTGCACTCTTTTTCCCTTGCCATGGTTTTTATCCCACTTGGTTTTTCCTAGTAAGGTTTTTAACGAGGCAGTATAAAAACACGTAATGAAGACAATCATTATGATCATCATCACAAGGGGGAGTGTTGAAAAATATATTTAAAATGTGTGTATTAAATATTTGAATGTTGAATATTTGAATGTTGAAAATAAGAGTTGTAAATATTGAAAATTAGTGTGTGATGATGTAGGTAATGATGTATTTTATTTTTGGATTATTTGTAAAGATTTCCTATAAATAGATCTCTCATTTGTGAAGAAAATCACAATTGAGTAGAGAGAAAAATATTATAAAGTGTGTAGTTTGGTAAATTTTGAGAGTTTGAGATTTTTACTTTTTACCATAAATTTTTACTTTTTCACAACAGCTGGGTACTTTCTCAACCAACAAAAAGGTGAACCGAAACATATCTAATTCTAAATATGTTGACTAAAGCGATACATATTGGAAGATATGAGAATGGAAAAGTCATACATGACATTATATCATATTTATCTTGCACGCTGTTGTTCGTGTTCCGTGCACTAGTTTTTAAAGTGAAAGTTAGGGTTAGTTTAGTAATTATACATAGGAAGGCCAAATAAGTAAATATTCACACACACAATAGAAGTGCTAAATAATAAAGTACCAGTTTTTCACCCGTGCGATGCACGAACAATTATTTTATCTGATTGATTATTAAAATTAGTATGTATGAAAATTTGTTTACTTTTCCTATTACGTGAATTTTTATCAAAGTTAAATGTTTATTGTTTTCATATACATATAGATCTTAACAATGAAACACTGAATAAAAGAACCATTTTTGTATTTCGGCTGAAAATTAACATCACGCTTTTATTAGAGAATGAATGACATAATATATTTATCAATTATATTGTATTTACATATAAATTTATGTACTATGTAGAAAACAATAACTGTAACAAAATAAAATGATAAACATGATACAAACTTTTAACGTGGTTTTAATTTCAATAAATAATTAAATTTAAAATATAAATAAACTAAATGGATTATTTATCATAAAATTAGAAAACAAAAACAAATTACAAATTTTGAAAAATTTGAAGTAATTTAACTAACAAAATTTGCAAGTTGAGTGTCAAATTCCATACATATTTTAAGTCTAAATATGTTAATTGATAATTTTTTCTTGTTTATATTATTTTGCATTAATAAAAAATAATAAAAATGGTAGTTTATATTAAATTGACATACAATTATTTTTTAATCATCTATAATAATTCGAGAATTGTTGGTCTAAGATTAAAGTTAATATATTGAAGAGAAAAAATAATTTTGTACTATCATTGAAATAAATATATTAGATCACAAAAATAAAATCAAATTAAAAATTAGTTCATCTAAAATATAGATGAAAATTTTTAATTATAATAACCTTACATCTATATATATGTGTCATTAATTTTAAATTAATAAAATGATTTCAACGGAGCACAATTTTTGAAATATGTTTCAAATTTTCAGAATTAATATTTAAATTTTGAATAACAATTTAAATTTTGTTTATAATTCTGAGAATGAAATTTAATTTATGGATTTGAAATTTGAAATGTAATTTAATTTTGTTTGTAATTCCTATGAGAGATTCACTTTTCAAGCAGTTATACACACAGATATTAATATACAGTTTTAATAATGAGTTAAATATATTTATACATTTATTATAATATATATTACCACATTTTTCGTTTATTTCTTTTTTTAGAATGTCATTTAGGCGGGAACTTACTAAATTTTGCAACAACTCAGCTTTTATATATATAGATAAGGTGCACATTCAATCTATAAACAAGAAGTTGTCGGCAAATATAATTAGTAAATATATATATAGTTTTGATATGATTTATATTTACTTGAAATCGATTATATGATATTTAATTATTAGATGTATTGAAACATGAAAAAATAATATATCTAATAGGTGAATATCATCTCATCGATACTCATATAAATATATACGATAAATATAGAATATATTAGTCGGTAATTGGTTACATTGTTTAGGCCTTGGTTACTCAATGGCCACGTGTTTGGCCTTCATTTTTCAACATGCGTAATTCATGTATATAATATTACACAGTGGGTTTTATTAAATTAATTGTAAACAATATAATCATATTCCAACTATCAATTCTAATATTTCTCATCTAAATCGCGTGATTAAATAATTAATATCATGTTAATTTTTTTTTTATTGTTATAGCAGATTACATCATTGAAAGAAATCTAACAAATTTCTGTAAGAAGAAAGTCTCATTCTAGTAAGACTCTTCTCCAGCTCTTTAGCCTTCAGAGACTCGTACATTCTCAGGAAAAGTGTTGCCTTCCCAGCATCCTAGAGTTTGTTTCAACCTACCCGTGCAGGCACTGCCTGCACGGGCAATGAACGGCTCGGATCACTCCACATGAGTGATCCGGGCCCACCTCCATGTTAAAAAAAAAAAAATTGGCTCGAAAAAATCCGAGCCGTTGGATCGACCCCTGCAGGCAGTGCCCGCAGGGGTAGGGTCGACCGAACCGCATCCTAGGTGCTAACGAGGACTGCCACTTTCGGAAACGGATCATTATAGAAAATCATAGGGAGCCAAAGTATAATATAGACTTGTTCATTATACAAAACACATTGATTCCTAAAATTATGTTGCATAATTCGTTATTTGAAAGATCAAAGTTACACGGAGTATGATGAATGTCTTTTTTTAGCATCAAGGTTAATATAAATTTGGTATAATTTTAAATGCTTATGTTTAATCAGGGCCGGACCTTCTATGAGGCCAAAGAGGCCATTGCCTCAGGGCCCGATCCTGGAGGGAGCCCAACATCTATATTTTGAGTTGGTGACCTACCAAAAAAAAAATTGGTTCAATATTAAATAAAAAATATTAATTTGAATATTTTTTTGTTATAATTGATCAAACTCGATATTTTCTTCAAGTTCGGCTTGAACAATTTAAACAATATCAACAGACTCTGGGATATTTGTTGAGTTTGAAGAAGTTAATCATTTAAGTAGTTTGTGCAATATTGTATAGAATTTCAACAATTTTTTAATATGTTACAATGTTTGAACAATTGAAATAATTTATTTTCAAATAATTTTATTGCATATAAGATATTTTTTAATGATACAAGTAACATTTGTTTAAGCATAAATAAACTTATTAAAGTCGAAGTTAATAAAAATTTATCTTCGATCAATAATATCACAAGATAGATTAAATAAGCTAGTTATATTTTTTATTGACAAATAAATTATCCGAAAACTAGATTATACAAATTCGATATATATTTTTCCTATAAAGAGCTAGATCAGTATTATGTAATTATTTCAAATAGTTATTGACTTGTTTGTTATGTAATGTATTTCTTGTGTATTATGTATTATTTATTGTATTTATTATTTTCTAACTGAATTTTTGTATTATTTATCATAAAAAGAGGACTCGTTTTTAAATTTTCGCTTCAGGCCCGATCGAAGACAAATAAGACTCTTTGTTTAATGATAGTTACAAGCGGTTTCGATTCGAAAACTATCTCAAATATTTTTTACTCTCAAAAATAAATTTAAAATAATTTCACATTTTATAATAACAAAAAAATGTTACATAACTTGTTTTCAAGCATGAACTGCAAATTTTCTTTCACATGGAGGGTTCCAGAGAAAGAGAACTAGTTTCGTGAACATTCTCCGTACCTGCATTACCTTGCAGACCTCAACCAATTTTCCCGCCATCTTCCTCAGCATCCTTCGAGTTCCCCTGATCGATTCAGGATAATTCACACAGAACCCAGTTCAACTTGGAAGGAAAGTATGGAGAATCGCAAGAGAAAACCCTTTTCAGACATTACGAACGCGTACGATCTCATCCCCACCTCGACCCTCCGCAAGCTCGTCTCCTCATCTGGTTCCAATTCCAGTCGAACTTTGATTTTGAAGTCCAATCCTGGTTTCAGAGGCCAGAAAGTTTGCCCGGATTCGTCCCCCACTTTAAATGGAGTTGATACCAGGTCCGATACTAGTATCGGGTCTTCCGTCAACGATGCCCATGCCCTGACTTCGAGAACTGCGCGATTCCAGAATCGTAGGTTTCCCTTCTACTTCAATCTCGTAATGCTAATTCCTGCTTTTGTGTTTATTTAATGTGACGTAGGACTGCAATCGAGGGCGTGAGTTTTTAGTTACTTGGTGTGATAATTTACTTGCTAATCGTTGAATGTTGATCTGGAATCGTTTTCTCTGTGTTGTGCTTATCGATGGAAAAAATTTTCCGGAATTTCAATGAATCCAGTTATTTGGGTTCAAACTTGTGTAAGAGATTGTTTATACTTGTATATATATTTTAAAAAATCAATGGTGGAGTAGCCGACCTCAATTATTTTCTGTGATTTGTTCGTGTTCTACATTTCTGTTTAACTTGTAATCTTAATTAATTATGCGTATGGGTGCATTTTCGGTGGAGCCGTGTACTATGATTGCAAAGTCGAAAGAATTTATTTTTATCTTAATGTTTATTGAAGGTGATGTGGGAAATAAGGATATTGTATATGAGGGAAGACAGACTGCTGGTGACTTTAAGAATGAAAGAAAAATTTATGGCATGACTGATAGTTTCACTCCTCTAGCCAATAAGAAAGACAAAGGGAAGGCGATTGTCGGACAGTTCAAATTCACACCTCATCGGAGAATTGGAAAACCTTGTTCTTCACTTGAGAAAACAGAGGGAAACAATATGGGAAATCTTAGTCTCGTTAGTGGGTCTTTTGAGAAAGTCAAAGGTTTTAGAAAGGGAGTTCTCAATCCTTCTAGCTGCTCACACGAGGAAACAGAGAATAGGAATGCAAATCTGAATGATCCTGGTTGCTCAAAAAATAAAACAGAGGAGCCAGGGAAGGGAATTACCAACCATTCAAGATATTCATTTAATAAAAAAAAGGATGAAGGAGAAGTGATTCTTGAACTTCCTGGCTCGTCAGTTCAAATGGTAAAAGCTGCAAGGAAAGTGCCCCTCAATACTAATGGCTTTCTTGTTGAGAAAACAAAAGAGAAACTGAAGTCTCTTAACCATTCTGGCTATTCGCCTGAAAAAACAAGGGAGAAAGGGAAGGTCATTCTCGCTCCGCTTAACATGGTTGAGGGGTCATCTGCAGCTGTGACAGTAAATTGCCATCCTACAAGGAGAAAAACCGTAAAGAGAAAAAAAGACACTGGGGCCTCTAGTTGCCCCCCAATGAGGAGGGCCCAAAAAATACTGTAAGTCTGTCTTTCCATATATGCTCACACACATGAATGTACACACTCCCACTCTGCATTTGCCCAATCAAGTTTTTGTAAGATTTAAGATTGTTCGGATGTTTACCTGATTTAGCATTTGCACTATGTTACAAATCTCTCGGAGCATATTGTATTTACATGACGTGCTCAGTTATGTGTGCTAAATAACCTGTTTGTTATCATAGGAACATGTGATTTCATATGCTGTAAAAGTACCTTATGTTTTGCACCAATATTTCTGCTTTCAGTTTGTCATCAGTCTGTTGTTTTTCAAGGTAAGTTTCTTGTTCTTCAGTCTTCAGTCTTGTTGATATTTTTCTCTCATTCAGGAATGATTTTGTTGAAGCTGGAGAGGTGAAGTCATCGAAGTCACTTACTGTTCCCTGCCCAAAACATAAAAAGGTTTGCATGGTTTTTTCTTTTCTCGGCAGAAAGAAACACGGTTCTAGTTCATGTTTCTTCTGATTAAATTAAACTACTAGTAAGGAATAAATATACTGTAATACCCCTATCCTACTATAGTGCCGCTATCCTACTATAGTGCGAATAGAACTATGCAATTGACTTGGATTAACTAGTTTTGTCCAGCAAAAACTGATGTGAAGTCCTTGCTAGCCGAGGATAAAATATTACATGGATTCTCATTTGCACGGATATGTGGACGGAGCATTGCGCATATAGTCCACTGGGAGTGGAGATATGACTTACATTATTATTCCATCATATGAACTTAGTGGAGAGATCAGAAACTAACTATTATGAGTGCATTCTCGTTAAATACCATTTTTGTTAAAATAAATCTCGTGTACTGTCTCGATGTGATCAAATTTTTTTGTGCTTGCTAATGTCCAACACCTCTTAATATGCAGAAGCAATGCCCTCGACCAAAAACTGGTGATGAAAGCTGCTTGCCACTAGATTTTATCGAACAGCAGAGAGCATATTTTAAAGAGGTTGATGAGTTTGAACTGGCTGAAGAGGAAATCTCACAAGATGAATTGGATTAGGAGAGGTAAGAGCGACATTAGTACTGAAGTAGGCGTAACAGTACATAGAATCCTTGTACATCCTCAAAGTGATGCATTGAAGTGATGCACGTCTTACTAACTATTCCTGTTGCATTATAGATTTAATTCAGACTCATTTTCTGCACTGTTTATGAATTTGTATTGAAAATTTTTGGTGTAATCGAGGAATTATATATGGGTCTCTAGTCTACCATGGATAAGCTTATACACTGTAACGAGTCAACCATCATTATGAAATAGCAGTGGGATTCTTTCGGAGATTAAATGAGAGAGAGCTTATAATATGAAATAATGGCCTTAAAAATCACATGGTTTGGCTTCTTGGTTTCGGTTTTGTTAGTTTTTATGGTTATGCAAACTGCAAACTTTCACCATTCGAATAACTTAAATATGAGAGGAAGCAACGATCCGTTTGTGCTGACCAAATTATTTCAAGGACCGCAAAATATTTGTAAGCAACAAATGGTATCCACTCCTCTTTTCTGCGGAAACATAACAGAACCTAATTCTTTTAACTTATTTGGAATTTGCCAATTGACAAATCTAATTGTTTTCAAGTTAAAGAAAATGAGGCAAGTACCTCTGTTATATTTTTGTAAAATCGTGAAATTATGTGTATTACCAGATTTCGCGACTAATTACTAAAGTTTATTTATTTATTTTTTGAAAAAAAACCTTGTATAAAAGGCGATTTCAAGCAATAATGGGCTACAAATTCTACTAAGATAGCATTTGTTTCAGACTGCAATTTATCTTTGTGCTTGTTTTTCTTGCTCTGGCTACAAGTATACCTACATCCTCATTGTTCAATCCCACCAACAAAAAAAAAAACTAAATAATAAAAAAAAAATCCGGTTCTCTTTAATTATCAAACAAATTTGCCACTACGTTGTATACATTTAGTGTATGGTCGGATCGACAAATTTGAATCAAAGTACTGGACTTAGAAAATCATCCAATTTCATCAAATAAGATTTTGAAATCCATTATTGTCGATGTATAAACAACTAAAATAGTATTTAAAAAATATTTCAAAATACACACCACACCTTTTATTTTGTGATGGGGTGGTGCCCCAAACCTCGTCGCGTAATCATACAACATGTGACGTCATATGCATAAAATTTTTTTTTCGACGACGTAATAATATAATGCATATACAAAAAAATAGTGCAATCACCACACTATCTACGTCAGTGCAGCAGAAACAGTATAATAAATACATACACACATAACTCAAATAAGACAATAAGCTATACTGTTTCTATCTACTATCAACTACAGGACTGTTTGACTAGACACTCGTAGTCCTTCACCACTATCCTGTCTCATGGCATAGTCCTGTAACCTGTCCAACAGAAACAGCCCCCAAAGGGTGAGCATATAGAACAATCATCATCGTAATACATAACAGTTATATTAACAACAATATAAGATAGAACTGAAATGATAACAGAAATACCCCATTTGCCGTTTCTGGACAATCAACCATCAACAACATCACAATGCAACAACATCGACGATACGTCGCACCCCAACACCGGCGACAGCAATATCGTCGAACGAACAACAACATCGACGATACGTCGCACCCCAACACCGGCGACAGCAATATCGTCGAACGAATAACAACATCCACGATACGTCGCACCTCAACACCGGCGACAGCAATATCGTTGAACGAACAACATCAACGTGACAACATCAACGAGATGTCTCCCAACAACGATAGTCAACAATATCAACAATAATAAACAACAACAAATATAATATCAAATCACCCAATTCCGGTGATTTATCATCGTTCAACACAATAGTATTCATCAATACTAAACAATAACAACATATGCTCGTACGTCAACACGTACCTGATAATCGAGTATATATACAATCTGGCTATTTCTTTGATCCTGAGGCTTGTGATGTATCTAAATAATTCAATAATAATTATCAGATCATTGTCACCGTATCAACACAGTTATAACAGCCTCAATATATAACATCAAATAGCCCAACAACAATTAATTCAACAAAATATAAAACTCGATTATAAATTCGTATTGTTCAGCAATTTAATATTCTGGTGTATTTAATTCACAATAATACCATCAAATACACCCTAATTAATTAACATCAAATAATAGGCTATTTTACAACATCCGTCAAATTACGAAAACTTTATATTAACGTGTAGCCTATACTTCGTAGACTCCGAATATATAATCAGAATTAATAACAACTGACAAACAACTCTCCAATCTCAACCCAACGATTAAAAATCCCTAATTAAAATAAATTAGGAATAATTCAAAATAACACCACTATAATCTTCTCTACTTCGTTAAAATCATACATTACTCAACAATCTTCAATTTCAGTATGATTTAACAATTTATCGGATTTATTCTAGAAATCGACAAATTTCAAACATCACCAAAACTATAAAATTTATACCTCAAATCGAAGACCTCGTGTCAACGATCCCAGAACTGAAGTCGGTTCGTCGATTGGATAAACCGATAAGTCGCAAGATTAAAAAGAAAATCAAAATCTCGTTCATCGTTTTCTTTTCACTCTCTGTTGAAACTTACTTGAATGAATTGATATCATCGTTCACGTAAGTTCTGTTTTTTAGATTTATCCATTTTTAAAATATTATATTATTTTATTAAAATAATATAATATAATATAATATATAATATTTAAAATTTTAACACATGTATATCTCTTTGGAAAAGTCAAACGACCAAATTTTCTAAAACTCAAAACATGAAACTTTTATATCTTTGAGTTTTCTACGTTATATCCAAATCTCAAATCATTTGGACTTCATATGACCAACATATGTCATATTCATTCTTTAAAAATTATTAATTATTTAATAATCTCACATTACTAAATCAACAAATTGTGATATTTACTTCAGGCATTACAGATGGTCTGAGGGAACATAGCCAAATGGAGATGTTAAAACTGGATAAAGAGCGAGTTTAACCAATTTTATGTCTAATTTGATAGGTCGGAAAATGATCAACTCAATCTGCCATATTTTTATGGTTGGGCCGGCCGAGTGACAAACCTAGCTTATTTCTACACCTCTATTGCCAAGTAAAAGACATTCGATCTAATGTCTTCAAATGAATTTATTTTTAATTTTGTATAATTTCTTTTTATTATAAAAAGGGTCTTCCTTGAAATTTTTTTGGTGATAATTCCCTCTCCCAAACAACATACACAAGAATTATATAACATTGTTTGCAAATACTTAAAAAAAAGTGATTATCACAACTTTGTAAAAGAAAAATTCATAAATCATTTATTTTAATCGTTTGCAAACATCATCTATATCTTTCGATCCATTATACAATTATATGTGAAGAAAATTTAGGTGGAGCATTCGATACCCGGGGCTTAGCACGACAGTGCTACGTACCCGCGATTATCGTGATGAAAAACAAGCTGGATCTTGTTACTATGGATGCACCCATGGAATTGGAGGCTAGCTCTCCCCCGCCGGGTGATGTGAGGGGATCTCTTCGTGATCATTATGGCTCCAAACTAACATATTATTATTGCAAATGCTTTTAACCTTTGGCATCAAAACTTACCCTTGCAAGCAAGAATGATAAGCCAGCTTCTGTTCCAGAAAAAAATGATAACATTTCATTATTACTAATCATGAAAATTATTGAGGTTGACTCATCAATGCAAATAAATCATTAATCAGAACTATTGCTCCTTCGATTCCATTTCATCATATGTTCCAAACCAAAATGTTTAGATGGAAGGAATATTTTTTAATCTTTAAAAAATTGCTTTCTTCCCAAAAAAAAAAAAAATCGAAAATCAAATGTAAGGAAAAGAAAAAAGTAGCTTCTCCACTTTTACTAAGAGGATAGCTCTTTATAAAAAGAAAAAAAATTTAGAAAGTTGGGTTTAATAAAAATACCCTATTTTAAACTATGTATTTTTTTTTATGAAAATATATATCTCTGTCAACATCCAAAGTTCCAACAAATTCCATTATTGAGAACAACACCTATGAGATTATGGATTTGAATTGTGTATGTCTGAAAATGTTCATGAAAATCATATATAATAAAACGAAACACGACCTTCAGCAAATATGGCTTTTGTTGTCCTTACGGTTGGTGATAAAACCTAGCTAGTTCTAATTCCTCGTGTTCCTTAATTTGCCTTTGTTTGGTCCTGCAATCACGCAAAAGGTTTTCGCCAACAGTCGTGCCCCTAATAATGTATTCGCAAAAGCAACTCAGTTGGTATTCCTTTTTGTGTGCCTTTGCTTTATTCGATACAAAATAAATATACATATCAGCTTGTCGGTGGGATTGTGGGGATCGCACTGCCTTTGTCGAGCATGAGACCTGTGCACCAATTGAACTCTGTTTGACATTAGCAACTTCATTTTATCAACGCGATGCATACATGTGCATGCATCATGCCCACTACAAAAAAACGGAGTTTGCCCGTCAGATAATATATTATCCAGTCGTTGCCGTTCGGTTTTTTATATGTCCGTAACAAACTTAGTGATGGTATTCATAAAGCTGTCGAGAGAATGAGCGAAAACCCCGGAAGGAAATGAGATGATAGAGTTTTTATAAGCGATTTCCGATGGTTTTTTTGAGCTAAACCATCGTTATGCGACATACTTTTAGAAACCATCGTTATGTAGCCCGTCACAAAATTTTGTCAAGATATTCAAATTTTGAATTTGCGACGAAAACAAACAGCGGCAAAAATTGTACTGAACCTTTGCAAAATCTAGTATTTTCTCAGACTCTTGTACTTACGGCGAACTGTCGCCAAAATTTTGCGACGAATTATGAAGTATCGTCGCTACTACTGACATTTTTCTGAAACCATCGCTAAAAACAATGACGATTCAAGTTAAACTTGTTGGAATAAATGCTTAGGACTGCTAAACAAGTCCAAGTTTGATTGAGTCAAGATTGTTCCTCATTCTTAGGAGTTGGTTGGGGTGTGCTGTTCATTTTTTCATGGCCTTTTTTAGGATTAGTTTGTTAGTGATTTGTTATTTAAATTGTAATACATTTCAACGTAAAGGTGTGTTCTGATTTTCCTTCAATAAACAACAGCTTATTTTAGTATTTTCTCTTCTTTCTTATTTTAATTACCAACAATCTGGTATCAGAGCTCTCTTCTTAAGGGACCTGTGTGTGAGTTTGAGCAATTATGGAGACCGAAGCTAGCTTTCTTCAGTTGCTCTACCGGTGTTTGATGGAGATAACTACCAGACCTGGGCAGTGCGCATGGAGACATACCTGGAAGCTTTGGATCTCTGGGAAGCAGTGGAAGAAGACTATGACATTTCTCTAATTGAATCGCTAAGGGCTCCGTTTTTTTTTTAGTGGACGCCCCTGTGCAGCATGCATGCTTTCGGTCCAAAATTTTCTCACGACTTTGTATAATTCACTGACAAAGTAAAAATCTTGCTTCCTTTTCCTTTATAAGCGTAGTCCTTTTCATATTCCTTGTTTGCTCATTCCTCCAACTTCGTGCCCAAACGATAATATAATTCAATATTTTCAGACATGTATACAGTATACTTGAATTTGATTCGTTTCCGAGGCTACGTATAGTATAAATTAAAGAAATATTTATCTACGATTTAAATAAGAAGTATGAGATGCGTGCACATGTTGTCACACAGATTGTGTACGCTCTAGTTCTCTCTTTATTGCAGCATGAAGCTAAGTTGTATATGACTTTACACCATTCCCTTTTTTCCATCTTCATTTACCCTCCGAACATCATCATTACAGCCACCTTAACACGACCCATTTCTTGAATTCTGATACTGATCACTTTGATAAATTCAGTTTCCAAACCAAAATCAAGGATATATCTCTATAAATGCATAACATTCTGAATCCCGAGATAATTTCACACTGAAACTTAGAGACCGAAAACTTTTCTCGAGTTATGGAGGAAACTTCAGAATCTGCAGCTTTGACCGAAACGAAAAAATTGTGAACCCACGTGTGGAGATTGACACTTCTCCGCCGTTCGAGTCGGTGAAGGAGGCGGTGGACCGGTTCGGCGGCAGCGGTCCGTGGATACCCAATCATCTGCTCCGTTTAGCTGCTGATCATGTTAGTCAATACATTTTGATGATCCCATCTTTGTTTGTTTTTTTAATGACCTCATTATTTATGTTAGAGGGAATAATTTAGAGCTTGTTTGACTTGCTTCATGATATTAAAAATTAGCATCTGTTTGTAATATTGTATAATTTATTTTTAAGTTTCACCGTTCGATTATTTTGTTTTTTGAACACTTATTATGGCTAAAGATTATAAAGGTTGTTTGCAGCATGACTCCGAGGACTTTGACGTGCATATCATTGGGGAACAAGCAGCGCAGCTGGAGAAAGATCTGATAATCAAAGAACAAGAAACACTCGATGTCTTAAAACAGCTCGAAGCAGCGAAAAGATTCGTCTCAAGTTTAAAACTTAATTTCATGCCTGAATTGTCTTCATTTTTTGCCAGCCCTGATCTGAATTTGTCAAGAAATGTGATTCATTATTCAAATGAAAATCTAAGTCCGTCTCCTCAGCGGTCAACTGGTTCCATGTTTTGGGAGTTAGATCGAGCTAAACTGAACCTAAACAAAACATCTATTGATCTTGCTCTGATTCAAGAATCCGTAGAGTCTTTGAACAAGAAAATGAGGAAAGACAAGAGTTTACTCGAGAGAACGGTTAAAGTTCAGGTGCCCAATTCGGAAGGAGCCTTGTTTAGCAGAAACACGTGGGAGAATTACACCCATACTGCTACGGAACCGAAGCGGGTCGACTTCGAAACCGAGCAGTTCAAGAAAATGACAGAAGCTTCGAGGTATGAAGTCATGAAGGCAATGGCAGAGATAGAACGTACAAAAAACAGTATAAAAATGGCAGAGATGAGGCTAAATGCAGCCAAGAAAATGGAGGAAGCTGCTAAAGCGATTGAAGCCATTGCAATTTATGAAAAAAATACCGAGAATTCATCAGATGCGTTGGATCACACTAATGGGATCACCCTATCGTGTGAAGAGTATCGTTTGCTTACTCAAAAAGCGCAGCAAGTTGATCAGGATATATGTAAGACTAAATTCGTTGATTCAAACACAACTCAAAGAAAGAATGGAGTTGATAATCAGTCTGGAATGACAGTATCGGAGAAATTCGAGGAAACGAAACAAGAAAACAAGCAATCCCGAGCGCTGGATTTAGGCAACCGTGAAGAGTGCTCGGTGGAAGAAAGTCGTCACTCAAAGTTTAAGTTCAGAAATTCGCGTAATTCGGCTCATAGGAATACACAGGCTAGACACGAGAATGAATCCAATGGAACTACTTCAATGGGTGACATATTAGGGAGGAGAGTAATGTTGCAGGATAATATAATTATAGGAAACCATGTGGAGACTCATATCGGAAGGGAGCATCATGCTTCTTTGAGCCATATGTTGCGGGAGCAAAGTCGACTCATTTTACATCCAGGTGAAACGACAGGAGACGGGAACGTCGAAAAGTCATACGTCGTGCAAAGGAAGAAGTTTGGTTTCATTCAAGTGCCACTTTCCATTAAGAAAACCAAGAAGAGAACTCAGCCAGCTTGAATGTGTAGGTGATTCAGATTCGATTACAGTCATGCATGGTTTTAGTGATTTGTTCTCGATTAAAATGATTGGTATTAATCGTTGGCCTTTTACATTGTTTATTTTGGTTCTATCAGGCATTGTGTGATGATATCAACCCTTTTATCAGTTTGGAGTGCCTTTTTTTTTCAGCAATAATTCCCAGTGATCTCACATTTAATATCATATTAGTGCACATCTGCTTTTTATTTCAAAATAAAGATCAGCATATTGAATAAAAGAATGAAGTATTTGGAGTATTATTACAATAAAACATGGGTATATTGTTCTGTCTTATCCATCTGTAAAAACTAAATCACACCAACTTTAATAATAAGAAAAGTAAACCCATTCATAAAGTTTGTAAAATTGTACCAAATCAAATAAACAAGCACTTGCAATTTATTTGAAACTGTGCTACCTGATTTGACAATTGACAGGATTAAACGCAACAGATTTTATGATAAATTAAGCCACTGATTTTGCTCTCTTTATCGAATTAATTCCTTTGTTTGGCCCCAAATCATATTACATCATCCTCTCTTTTCATGTCAATTCCTCTTGAATCCCCGAAACAACCTCCTTCGCCGAATTGGATTCGTCCTCCATGAAAGACTATTTTAGACATTTAGTTTGCCTCATGGTAGAGGTTTTTGTGAAGACGGGAACAGCACCACGACACGCATCTGTCCAAATTATAAAGCACGACTTTACGTTATGACAGCTCCGATGCGCTTTTTCATTCTTTAAAATTAAAACGCAAAATACTTTTCAGGTTCGTGAAAAGTTATCGATTTAGTTAATTATCTGTTAAATATGTAAAATATTGGATTTGGATGCTCAGCATGTGATGTTGTGTATTTTTATATAAGATGATTTTATAAGATGATCATTTGATAAACATCACACATTGTCAGATAAATTTTAAAAACTGTCAGACGAAACGAGATAATCAGTTGATCATCTCGTGTAAAAAGAATACAACACCGATGTTGTGTTTTCAACCATAGTAGATGATCCAAATTCTAAAATCTTATATATATACACACATTATTTCAAATAGTATAAAACTAAAACTAAAACGCAAACATGATTTGCGATAACCTACGCCGCAGCGCATGTTAGCATCCATCACCGCGGAGACAAATTTGATCCCGCCTATAAGTAATTGATCCCAAAATGGGGCGCCATTTATGAACAACACATAAAAGCTACAGGATCTTTGAAAATATACTTTTCACCTTCAATGGCGCACCCCAGAAAAAGGGTATATGGGATTCGCCGTGGCGCAGACGGCAGCGCTTTCCTAAAGTGGTCGGTTTCTTTTTTCTCAGTATTCTCCTAACTTTAAAAATCAAATAAATTGGACTGTGATTTGAATGTATTTGTGCATGGAGAAAGTTTACGTGTGTGGAAATATGATGTAACACGCAGTGAAAATTGTGGCCTTTCCGTTGCTATTGCTTTGGCTGACATGCATGACTGTGGAATCAAGAAAAATGTGACGAAGAAACTGAAAAGTAGCTGTGAGGATGTAGAGTTTATGGGGCAGAGGATTCAAGATCAACCCAGATCAGCTTTTCATTTTTTCATGTATGTTTTCTCCTCGATATATGTCATCTTGTTGCGTTAATTAGGCTCTTGTTCTCACTTGTGAGAATAACATTCTAAGCTGCCCTTAGCTCAAACTGTAGGGGTGCCAGTGCCAGTGCCAGTGCCAGTGCCAGTGCCATGGCTTGTGTGAGAGTATTTTGGGCGATTCTTTATGAGAACGTATGATCTGAACTTAGCTTGCTTATTATGTGTAATAATGTTGTCCTAATTCCTAGTATGTAGAAAGATGAAACTTTCAGAAATTGATATAAAGAAAAACGTAACTTTAGTCTTTAAGTACAGTTGCTATTATTTTCACTTGACTAGATTTGTCCTGTGCGTTTTCTTACTACGTGAGGGACACAATGTAGTGAAATTTTCTTGGTGGTGGTAAAATTTCCATCACAATGTGATTGACCAATATGTATGCTAGGTTCAAGATATGGGTGGATCGAGTGGCGATCACCTCCATTAAATGAAAAAAATTGAAATACTCAGCTTGAATTTTTTGAAATCTATGTTTTACTTCCCCAAGTACCTCGAACAGCCCCCGTGGTGCCCGGTTTCGCCTTTTTTACCTTATCTTTGTGTTTGCCCCTGATTGCTGAAACCGTATGTGCGCACCTGTCTGTGATACCTTTGCTGAAACCGTCGCACCTGTCTGTGTATACATTTGCTGATTCAAAGAAATGTGATAGCTCGGGGATAATTTAATTCAGATACAAGGTGGTGTCTTTTACATTGTACATCAGTTCATTTATCCTTCTCGATTGATCTAATTGTTAGCTCGCATGGATAAAATGACATCTCTACACCATATATTTAAAACCATAGGGATGAATTTATGAAAGATTTCGATGAGGGAAAAGAAGTTGAAATACACAAGAAAGGATATGAGAAATGGACAAAAATGACAAAAAAGGTACTAGATTTGTGCGAGTATGTCCTTTTAGTACATCAAATTTTATTCATTAATGACAACTAATATATTTGATTACATTTGATTTGTTGGTTTTGCAGGAGAGGGAACCTTTTGTTCTTGTGGCTGATAAACTAAACTCGGATTATGTCAAACTTTTGATCTTGGAGGAAAGCGAGATACAAGTGGTAGTGTATTAATTTTAGTTACGTCTTTCTAAAATTCAAGTTAATGACTATACTCTGAGTCTCTGATCATCAAGTATATAATGGGAAAAATTCTACGGAAGTGGATGAAAAATATTTTCATGTATTAGTTTTCAAGACAGACAGCATACGAGGAGAGGGTTGCATTTTCTTAATAGAATAATAAACAGTTGTTAATAATTGAAAAGGGGCAACTTTTTTTTTTATTAAGGTCATCGTATGAGTCTTTCATTTATAATTCTCAATTTTGTAGGTGGATGATGAAGCGGATTCAGCCGAGGTTGGAAAATATGATCCGGTCAGATGATTTTTCCTCCATTTTTATCTTAACTTCGTCTCTAATTTTATTACGTCTATTGATCAAAGGATTTTTTGTTTGGTTATAGAACTACATGAACTCTGAGATGTACTATGACTCTGATAGCTCTAGAGGGTCGGGATCGATAGGATCTGAGAAATATGGGAGCTTTGATTCAGAAGATTTGTATGCCTCTTTTCCTACCATTTCTTTCACATTTGTATTCACAACATCGTTGATGTAGTCAAGTATTTGATGATCATGGTTGCTTACTATCCATCTCATGTGATAGAGGATGATATAGACTGGATGGATTGGTAACAGTTGTGCTGTATAAGAATTTCATGCTTTTCGAATGATTGCAAATGTCAATACTAACGTGGACCTTCCTCTCATGAACCAGGTTTCAAGCGCGACCTTGGCTAAGTCAGCCTGAAAACTAAAGACTTAGCTATTGCTAATAAATAGGAGGCAAGTCATTTTGGCTATGGTAAATATCTTTTATGCTCCGAGTCGATCCATTTTCCGCTATGTTCGATGAATTTCAAAGGGTTTTTGCCAGGTTCAGCTCGGTCGGGATTCTTGTTTATTGGGATGTAAAATTTTGGTTTTGTTTCTGTCCTACCATGTCTCAGTGTGTTCTAGCATCGGCCAAAAATGGCCGGTTTGGCAGTATATATATAATGTTAGACATGAAAATCTATTGCCTTGTAATTTTCAAGAATGGCTACTTTGTCCTCTTATAAATTACTACTAGCTATCTCATATTAATTTGAAACATATGGATTTGTCATATATGAAGAGCCAAATTATTATCAAATCTTCAAAACTTAGTGCACTTTAAATTTCCTTAGTATATAATCATGAAAATTTGCCAATTCTGACTTGAATTCGACTTACTTGCGTTGCCATTGTCGTCCAACTCCCCACGAAACTCTAAAATAAATAGTATGCTCACATAATTTGGTCAAATAAATTATATCATATAATTGTATAACAAATGATGGAAATCTAATCAATTCGAGCCATTCAAGGCCTACTTAATTAATAAAGAAGTGTAGGGACTATTGAATTTTCCGGTCCATACAAAAAACATAAGTGGCCCAATTACTTAAAAAAAAGCCCAACAAAGAAAAAAGGAAGCCCAGCCCGCAAACTAATATCTCCTTTTTAACACGATTCTCGCCGTAGCTCGTGTCTGGTAAAAATGGAGAATGCTCTGAGCTTTGCACGTTCCCCTCTTCCTCCTCTCTCTCCGACGCTGTTTCACTCTCGTTTACCAGCTACACTCAGATTATTGGTTCTCTTCTGCCCATAAATTGTTTCTTATTAATATTGTTCTCTCTCTCTCTTTTTTTTATAAGTTTATTTATCGCCTTATTAACTCTTCAAAATCTGTCTGAACAGCGATTGAAACGCTCAAACTCAGAGCATGGAAATAGTACTATGTTTGCAAGAAACGTTTTTGGGTCGAATGAAAATGGGTCGCTCGATGGTTTTTCGAGCCTGCCCAAAAAAAATTTCATGGAAGAGGTGCTCTTTTTATTTTTCCGTTTTCTATGTTATTTTTTATGTTTATTTATTTTTTCTTCATGCTAGGTTTGTGTCATTTATAGTTTATTGCTCTTCTTCTGTATTTTTTGGTGGGTTTTTATTCTTATCTCTAGAGAACTAGTGTGTAGTAAGTTTGGATGACTTGCTTTGGTTTGGAAAGAATTTAGCTTGTTTAAGGTATCAGAGCGCTGACTACTTGTTGTTTTCAGGTTCATTCAAGTACAGAACTGTACTTATGCCATTTATTTTTAAAAGTTACTTTCAACTGTATATATCCTTCAATATCGCCGTGTAAATGATTTTTTTCTAAATATAGTAGGTCATTGGAGCTGAATATGGGGAAGGCTTTGAAACATTTAGACCTGAAGGGCCACTTAAAGTCGATGTGGTAATCTTTAAGCTGAAAAAAAATGATTCATTATGATATGCCGCACATTTATGGTTGATGTCTTGTAGTGAATTTTTTTAATTATTATTTATTGTTTGCTGCCACCCATAGGATTTTTTGAATGATAGAATGCAAGAAGGCTTTCTGCAAAGGATTCGATATGCCATGAAACCTGATGAAGCCTATGGTCTTATATTCTCTTGGGATAATGTTGTGGTAAAGTTTTATGTTTATCACGTGGTCAAAAGTTATTCACTAGCTCTATCAGTTTCATTCTCTTCTCAATACCTCTAATGAAAATTTTGTGGATATTTTATCCATGTCCTCTCTTCCTATGATGAAATAATTGAATATCGTTTTTTTAAAATAAATTCCCCAGTAGATAAACAGCCATGGTAACCATTTGGTTCTATTCCGATAGAGAATCTTGAGACATTTAATCACTCTTTTCAATTATTTTTTGCCTGGTGGATTAACATCCAGGATATCCATTTGGTTCTATTCTTACAGAGAACCTCGATACATTTAAATTTTGTATTTGTAGAAATATAATAAAGATAGTGCGCCATCTGATACCAGAATTCTTAGTTCATTTATAAGCCTGTAAAGATTTATGCCAACAAACAATGCGCAGATGGTTAAAACTCCTATTGTTTTTTGGTTGTTTAGATTTCAATCACCAGCACTTTATGTATATAGAATAAAACGACGTTGAGGTAAATGTTTGAAATTTTTAAAATAAACTCAATCAAATCATTTCAAAATACATCATAATGTTGATGATATCATATCTTTTTCCAAAATACATTCCTTTATGTTTACTGTTTTGAGATAGAATAATGATAGCAATGATGATTCCAAAAGATATTTTAGAACAATTTTTAGTTAAAGCAAAGCTTGAAATTTTTTTATTGGAACATTACACAATTTGTGTTAATTATTTTAATTTTTAATGTGGCTTCGTATTTCGTAATCTTGTGGTTGACTAATCTCTGGTGCGTTAGGTGCTAGATAAAAAAATATCAGGTTGATTCATTTAAGCTCATTTGAGTACTTCTTGTGTTATAGATGCCATCCAGGTTTGTGTCGATAAACTTTCCTTTTGGGTTTTGAGATAATAATAATCCAAAGTAGGCCGTTCAAAAAGGTAATAATCTCAGCGGGAGACCTGCACAAATACTGGGATAATGACAAGAAATCAGCCCTATCTTTCTTTATTAGAAGAAATTAATAAATTCAGAAAATGACTAACAGAGTTGGCGTAAGACTGATTTCATGATTCTGTTCTTTATTGTGTAAATCTAATAGTCAACCTACAATGTGGTAAGAGGAACCATTTTTTTTGTGTGAAATGAATCAACAATCACCACCTTTTTCTTGTGACAACAGCGCCAGATATTACAACAGTAATTATAGCCCATTGCATATGGGGAAATATATTCATGTTTTTGACTGCTGATAGCTGAATCTACGCCTGTACTGTTTAAACTACTCTTTCACATAAACTTGGAGGATGTTTAAAGCTGAAGGAGATTGATACTGAACCATTGTGGATTGCTGGTTTTCACCAGTGTTTCACTTGCCAGCTGATAATCTCTCTGATTGTTCTTCTAGATTCTAACTTTATATGAAAACTTTTGCACGTGCCTTTCAAGGAACTAGCATTGTCGTCGTTTAAATTGATGTCTTAAAAGGACGCCTTCCCTTTTATCAAATTGCTTACGCTAGGCTTCTCTTTTAAGCTTTGCCTTTCAAATTAGCTGTTCCTGATAGAATGTAACTGCTTCTCCACCATATGGCTGTGCCCTTCAATAATAGAGAAATGAAACCTCAACTTGTAAAATAAAATAACTAATAGAGCGAAATGGCCGTGTTTTTATTAGATAATCATGTTATCCTTGTGTTCTGATTGCTCAATGTCCAAACAATTCTTCTGTATCAATGTGGTCTGGCCTTCTAATTAACAAATCTTGTATTACAGGCAAATACTAGAGCTTTGAAGTTGGCTGCCTGGGAAAAACTTGCGTCTGAGGAAGGTAAGTTTAACTTGTTCAGACAAAAATAGTGATACCCTTGTGTTTGAGTATTGGTTACCATAGTTGAGACCATCTAAGATACTTATATATCTGCACTCTCAAAAATTTATTTAGTAAACTCATTCTAAATTTCTTTTCTTTATTCTGGAATTCATAAACAAATGAATTGAGAAGTTCCCTCAATGTTTTTGCATCCCAAGGTTTCATTTCAAGGTACATGCATAAAAAATGGTCTTTGCACTAGAGCAGATAAAATATTCGCATTATTGTCATAGAGACTATTTTTTGTGGCCTCGATATTTTATCTTAGTCACTTGCATAGATTGACCACTTCTGTCTGTACTATGCAGCATAGCTATGAAGCAGGGACTTGTCATACACTTGAGATTCCTCGAAATTGGGTTGATGTATTGGTGGGTTATTGTGCAGGAAAGGAAATTCCTAGAGATGACAGTGTGCAAAGAGTTTTGCATTATGCAGGTGCTGATCATGTTCTGCGCAAGGTTTGGGAATCCCTGGTGGTTTTACATACTTTCAAGTTTCATCCACTTCTTCTAAAAGTTCATGAACCTAACTGCCTAATATCCTATCCTTGTTTGCTTAGTGGACTGGAAATTGAAGAAGTTTTTTGCAGTTTGTATATGTATATCTGAGACTTTTTTATGGATAAAATAATAATACCATGTTTCCATTTTTTGCACACATTTTGACCTTTAGCTTTGTAGCTTATGTTTTGATGTCTTTGACATAATCTTAGGTTTTGCTTTGGGGCATGGCTGAGGCTGATTTGGATAGACTGAAGTTGAGACTCTCGGAGTTGTACTATCACAAGCTTGTGGAAGTAAGATTTTTCAGTAAAATGTCACGTGAATTTTGTTTTCCTAAGCTGCAGTAACTAATATTGCAATGTTTTCTGTAGCTCTCAGAACCAATAGAAGGGATAAAAGAGTGGTTAGATGCTATAGTTACATCTCGCATTCCATGTGCTGTTGTATCAAGTCTTGATCGCAAAAACATGGTTGAGGCTCTAGAGCGAATGGGTTTGAAGAAGTTTTTTCAGGTTGCTCTCTCTCTCTCTCTCACTCTATGAACATTATGGCGTTTTTTAGACACTGAGAGCTTCAGTTTACTACCATCTTAATGTATCTATTATAACAATATTAATACTTGAATAAACTTCAAATTTTATTTTTTTCTGTTTTACTTCCTGTGAGCGTAATTATGGTTTTATTTCTGGTGTATTCCGCCTTGGGATTCATTGCAGCAAGGAGCCCAAGTACTTATTTGGAACCCTATCTTGATTCAAAGGCTTCGGTGAATTTTGAACCATACATCACCTATGTACGGCAGTAACTTTTTTTCATTTCCAGTCGGGGAATTTCTCTCACATGTGGACCTGACAATCTCTTCCTTCACAAGTCAACACTCGTGTTACCTGCCTCTTTTGATATAACTTCCTCTCTGACCAAACTACATTGTCTGGTTCCACATGTATTATATGCCTCATAAAAATGTGCATTATGATGTGTGTTTTACCTGCTCTTTATGCTTACAAGATCAAGGTACAGAAAAAGAAGACCTCGTGGCCTTTCTTGAATGAGAACTTTCCCCTGTTATGCGCCAACTTGCTTCCTTGAGTACCAGGAGTTAACTACCTTTAACTCTTATCAATACCCATTTGGTGTTTACAATATTCTTTGATACTAGGAGTATCCCCAGCATATATGTTCAGAGTCCAATCTATCCCGAAAGGCTTTGTCAATGTGTCTTGTGCCCCCATGTGTGTGAGTTTTCCCCTTTATTTTTTAATGATGGACTTCATCTCATGTATGGGAAATGGTTATGATTTACATCTACCAATTTTTCGTGCTCGGGGATTTTAATCCTCTTTGTTGTGTGTTCAAATGGATGTTATTCTCTTCGGTAAAATGTCACTGGACGTGTGCTTTTCATTTGTGGAATAAATGCCTGACAGAAATCAATTGATGGATAAAAAATTGATATGCGTTCTATTATGTCGCATGTGTCAAAAATTTAATAGAAGTAATGCTTGTGACTTGAAATGTAGTGAAAAGGTGTAAACTAACTGAATCTTTATTTAAATAAGCTAAGTAATCTCTTCTGGAGTTGCAGGCCATTGTGTCCGAGGAAGATGGTATGGATTCCATTGCACATAGGTTCCTTTCTGCTGCTGTAAAGGTATGTTTGGCACCTACTGTTTGATACCAATGGAAAAAGTAAGAGAAAGTTGTGCATGCTTGATATGCAAATGCCTTTGCCTAGGAAATATCACGGTGAGGGGTGTCACGAGATGATGATTGGCTTCTTGGCTTGGTTCTAGTTCCATTTACCTTGGATCTTGCGTACTCTTCTCCTTTTCCACATTATTATATTAAACATCCTGGAAATCATGAAATTATGTTTGAAACTTGTTATGCAGCTTGACCGAAAACCCTCCAAATGTGTTGTGTTTGAGGATGATCCCAGAGGAATAACTGCAGCTCACAATTGTACGATGATGGCTGTAGCTTTGATTGGTGCTCACCCAGCGTATGTGTTGTGTAATTTAATTTCAATATGACTTAATGCTTGGATGCCAACAAATGAGTTTCTGCGAATATGGTTTTTTCTACCTTCTCTTGGGTCTTGTTTTGATCAAGATTCCCATGAACTTGGAAGATTTGTTCATTTTCCGCATCAAAGTCATGCCAATGTATACGTACTCTGGAGACATGAAAACTTAATGTTTTGAAAAAAATTGCAGGTATGATCTGGGGCAGGCGGATTTGGCGGTTGCGAGCTTCAATGAGCTTTCTGTGATTAATCTACGGAGATTGTTTGCTGACGTAGGGTCGACTTTCATGGATTTGCAGAAACAGGTTATAGACAAAGCTCCTTCAAAGAGAAAGCTTCATATTGACACCTTCTTTTGAACTTCTAACCTCTTTTTTTAGACTCTGTACATGTGTAATGTAATTAAGACCTCATTCTCTCCCATTTTTTCCCTCTTTAAATTTCCCATTTTTGATTTTGTAGAAACACAAGCAATGTTGAATATACTATATCTGTTCACATGTGTTTAATTAATTCTTTTGTGGAAGATACAATTTTGCATTTGAACTTGGTTAAACTACACAATCATCTATAATCTGACGGATTCGAAATTTTCAATTTGGTTTGTTACGTGCAAGTTTGATTTAGAGTTTAATGATTTAATTCTTATTATATATCTATAGATAGATGTCAGAAAGTTTACAAGCTCGATGCAAGATGCTAAGGCTATCTCCAACCTTTACGCTATTTTGGTGCAGGGTTCATTTCTAATGGAGCTGCAAAATAGCGCAGCTCCATCTCCTCTGTGGCGCAGAGCATTTTTCTTTCTTTTTTTTTTTAATTTTTTTTGTTTTGTTTAATTATAAATATTATTTATATAATAATATTATATTATTATATTAATTTAATAATTAGATATATTTAAATAATAGTATAATATTTATTATATTATTTTAATAGTTAGATAATATTTATTGTATTATTTTAATAATTAAATATAAAATCATAAAAATAAAAATATTTAATTATATAAATTTATAAATATATTTTACAATAATTTTATAATTAAACATCTAACACACAAATTTATTGAATAATATTTAAACATTCAAGTACACAGTTAAAATAAAAATACGAATTCGAATTCAGATAATTTAAATGCAAATATAATAAAAGATAAACAAACTAAATCATCAATAATATTTCTAGTTTTTTATTTTATTTTCGATATTTTTAACTCTCGTAAATATATAATTGATAAAATATCAGAAAAATCAACAGCAAAATTTTGAATTTTTAATTACAATACCCAATTGAAATACAATACAAATACAAATATAATACATAATTGGAATACAAATTCAAAGATAATACATAATTGAAATTACAAAGATGACAATGCGAATAAAAACATAAAAATGACAAACAAGGTAGATGATCAATAATCTCCTAAATTAGATCCCGATCCTCCAAAATCACCAAAATATTTCCCAAATGTGTCATTTTCGTGTTGTCCATGTTCTTCATTTCTTTTTTTTCAAAATTTTGGCTCGTTCCTTTTGAACAAATAAATATTATAGTTAATATATATAAGAATCAAATAAATAAATTTAACTATTAATAAAAATAAAATTATAATTATAATACTAATATTAACATTAATTATAATTATACTGTTAAATTTATAAATAAATAGTAAACAAAAAGAATATTCTAGGAATATTTTTTTTAGTGTAAGATTTGAAGTAAATGGGTTGGAGATGAATGTTATATTTGGTGCAGAAACTGCACCAAAATAGATTTATGGATTGGAGATGGCTTAAACATGCACGCTGACACAGTTTCTATTGGATTCCAATTGGGGTTTATAAATATACTAATTTACTAATCACATGTTTTTGTTTTGGTTTTTATTATTATATTTTTGGGATTTATACGGGTCTCGAACTTATCGGGACACTGACCAAGAGATTTGTGACATTAATACTAATTGGTAAGTGACATGTTTTGTTATTTGATATGATTTAGTTTTCATAAAATGGAGGATGTTACAAAATAGAATCATGCCAAATAAATTTATTTACATACAATTTAATTCACAGTTCCATCTCAGTGTATCTTTCCAAAAACAAAACCTGGATATGTTCTTAAATACTTTATATATGAATTTTCTCTCCTCTTATTACACATCCAAGACATCATTAAATAAAATGTTTAGTGCCATTAAAAAACCTATAACTAAACCCTAAATCCTACATATATATATATTTCATCCTGAAAAGAGTCTTGTGAAGAAGTTCCCTGAGTTGGATTTCTCCAAGCAAGCAACATGCACATACTTGCCAAATTTGTCAACTTGTCTGGCTTCACCTCTTGTGTCTTTCTTGCACACTTTGCATGTCTTGTCCACCCATCCCTCTTCCACATATTTTCCTTCCACTAGTATCAGTCAGTTAAATTTTCGATTAAAAAGATAAGAGTGACAGTAAATTCTCCCACCATTATTTATTTTGCAAAATTAACATAAATTTCAATGTCTGTAAATACTACACAGCCATATAGAGATGCAGGAATATTAGACATAAATATATTCTCGATAACATAAGATTTAATGTGACAACTTACCCTCTACATACGATTTGAAGAAATCCTTGTATGTACCACCAATCTTCCTCCTCAGAGCTCCATACTACAACAAACCAAAATCACTTTTAAGTAATGACAATTACAAAAAGAACCCTGTTCAAAAAATAAATATTGGACCAAAAAATGCATAGTAAACGATAAATTTTAAATCAAGAAACAGCTAATCTTAGTAACCTGTTCCCTTGACATCTTGTCCCCTGATTTAGTCGCCTTTCTAGCTTCATCAAGCAACTGAGCATCCTCTTCAGATCTCACCTGCGAGAAATCTAAAGCTTCTGTCACACTTTCGAATAGGTTTTGTTTCCACTTCCCTGGTTCTTGATTGTCATCAATATTCCCATTTTTGGCGCAAGTTATGGCAACAGCTAGTCGTGATTTTCTGCCATAACCGTGCTGAAAGTACCTTTGTGCGGTGTTCGCGGGAGGAAGAAGAAGGCCATGTTGTGAAGGCGAAAGGGGAAGAGCTTTGAGTCCCATCGTTTTCCTTTTTTCCTCCCTCCGAATGTTGTAAAATTTCAGAGATTCTGGAAGGAAAAATATGTGGGCTTGTTATGGGGAATGCGTGAATGGGGTTTATATTGGTGGCTTGGACTATTGTTTTCTGGTCTAAGATTGCATGGCTTCCACATACAATTCCTAATGGTTCACAAGAGAAAACGTGGCCCTTGGCTGGCTACTACAAACACCGTTATTTGAATAGATTTTTAATTCATAAGCACTTTGCATGTGGTGTGTGAGTTTACAATAATTTTTTTATTAAGGACAATTTTGGGAGAAAAAATACTTCTTTTTTGTCTTCTTCACAGTGTGTGTGTGTGTGTATGTGTGTTTGGGACAAAATGGTTCTTGAAACAAACTTCAGCACAATGTGAGGCCTTTTAACCAGAAAACCGTGATTAACATTATTTTCACCGACAATAAATTTCAACGCCAAAAATACAGGTGATAATCGCTTCACAAACAAATCTCTCGTGGAAGAGTATTTTCATAGCCATAAATAAAGAAAGACAGTCATAAACTGGAGCATTTCCAAGCAAACAAAAAAGATTTGGTTGCGTGTGACCGACGCAAATTTTATTTCCTCTCTTTACTGATACATATCTTAAAAACTGTAGCAATCCAAACAATTTCCTAATCAGGATCATGGGGACTCTTCATCGTAAACTTCACTAGCATATTTCCAGTTGATGACTTTCCATATGTTCTTTAGGTAGTCTGGTCTCACGTTTTTGTACTGCACACACATGAAACAAGAAAACACCAGTCGTGTTAGAACTTGCTATACGATGAGCTCAGAGAAGCAAGGAACTAGTACAACAAACGGTAACAGAATTAGAGCTCATTCACAGCATGAATATTGAAGACTCATTAGCTTCCATTTTCTCCATGAAGCGGCAATAATAAAGCACTTGTTGTCTTTGTAAAAAAATTAGGAATAAATGTATCATGTCTATCTCACAAGTCAGGTTGATGTAGTAAAGCTATTAAAGAAGCATGTAAATGTCGGGAGAAGTAATACCTGCAAATAGTATGCATGCTCCCATACATCAATCCCAAGCAGGGGAACCAAACTTGGTCCTTTAGTAACCAGTGGGTCCTGCAACAGAAATTGGATGACATAAAAGTCCTGATGATGGAACTCAAAATTTTCAAAATCTTCAGAAGTGCTTGGATATCAAGTCCCAATATAGAAGGGATCAAACAAAATATGAGTGATCCATACACAACTAAGCTGATTACAGCACATTCAACATCTCGAATCATTGTCATCCTTTGTACCGGAAGTCAGCTATAATCTAATAGGAAGAAATTTTTTAGAAAGTTCTAATAGAAAATAAATTACCTTCTAAAGATTTGGATTGCTAACATATCATCAAATACATAATATAACATGATTGCTTTATTGTATACAAAACTTGGATATGATCAACGTAAAAGGAGTACATTATTTTGAAAAAATAATCACACACTATTTTATACGTCCCACATGAAAAACTAAATGTGAAGACAATGCAAATGACCGACTCCCACCTGATTTGAAGTTGTTTCAATCACGAGACGCTTCAATTCTTTGTCCGCAGCAAGCCACTGCAAATATATCAATGAAGTAAAATCAAGTAAAAGAAAGCTAACGAGAGATTAATTTACAGAGGAGAAAAACATATATCCCAGAGACCAACATGGTCATATAAAATATAAAAAAACACTCACCACCCATCCAGAACCCTGCAATGCAGCACCTTCTGCGTTCACCTTTTGAATTAGAGCTTCCAACGAGCCAAAGTTACTGTCAATAGCGGAACCTAAAGAACCCTTAGGAGGTTCACCACCACCTTCCTGCAAAGAGATTTCGGCGTTTAGATAATTTTTTTAACCCACCCAATTTCGAAATACTGCACAATAGTAAATTAAAAACCAACTCAAAGCGCAGACTTACTCGAACAGGTGCAAGGTTCTTCCAGAAGACTGAGTGATTAACGTGACCTATCAAATAAATAACAGAGCAAAAAGAAGGAAATTCATATGTAGATTTAGCAGGAAAATGTATCAAGACCTCACATTTATGTTACGCAGAAAATGGATTATAACTAGTTTCATCTAAATTATCCAGACCTCCAATTCAATTCCACGAAACAAGACCATAGTCATAAAAAATGCCCGTGGTTCACGCGCCACCCCACCACAACGATAACACACCAAGTTTGAAAAAAAAATGAATTTCAACATAAAATCAGTACCTCCGCCATTGAACTTAATGGCACTCTGCAACTTAACTACGGTCGAGGCGTCTCCCTTCGAAACGGCAGCATCGAGCTGCTCGAGGGCTTTATTGTAATTCGTTATATATGTCTGGTGGTGCTTCTGGTGATGGAGCTGCATGATCTCGCCGCTGATGGCGGGCTCCAGCGCATCATAATCGTAGGACAGATCGGGAAGCGAAAACGTCTGCAGACTGCGAAACCCAAAAGATGCGTTCCTTGGGGTACATCTGGTGAGGGATCGAAGCGCCATTGCTGACCAGGTGTTTGAAAGAAGTTGCGAACCGTAAATTGGATGAAATGATTCCTTTTGAGTTGCAGAGAGGGGAGCACATTTATAGGCTGATCGGATTTTTCTATATTTTTCCAACAGCCGAATTGGGACCGAAGAGGAGGCGGTTTAGCTGATTGGACTTTCCAGAAGTACAGCACTGCATTGTGGTGTACGTGTTCAAGATAAATAATTTTTTTAAAAAAATAATTTTTTTTTTTTTGAAATACATTACAGAAAATTATTTTTAATAAATAAATAATTGAATAAGATTAGATAACAAAATACTCCTGTTTTTTTGGATTTAATTTAATATAATGTATCATTTTAGTAAATATATTGGAATCATAACCCCAAATTCCATATCGACCCGTGAGGTTGAACCTTTAGAAGCCAAAAAGATGGGCCTCACGAGGACAAATATGGCTACCGAACGCCGAATACCATAGTTTTTGCATCTGTTTCCACCACCCATCGATGATAATTGAAAGATGGAGCTGCCATTATCCCTTATTTTATAATTGATTAACGTTGATCAAACCAAGAGGGAATGCACTACAATTCGATATAGTTCTATCAGACCTAGAAACAAGAACTCCAAGTGCAATTATCCCCAGCGATAATCCCTGCAAGCGACATTCGTTTCCCTCCAAACACAACATTCGATCCACACATCCAACATACCACAACAAAGGTATCCAATGCCCAAATTCAACAACCCAACAAAAATAAAAATCCCTGCTAAAGCTTGCCAACAGGGGTCGAATCAAAGTAAGATTCCAATACTTCCTCATCCGCTTAGAGTACCAAAGCGTACGGGAGCAGTACTCAGAAGTCGTAGCATACAAGTTATATGTTAAATTTACTTGCACGGAGAAGAAAACACAACAATGAAAACCCAATTATCATGATAGTGATAAGTTTATCGACAAAGACTTATTTCGAGCTCGTTTATATTTTCTTTTCTATATAGTTTGAGCAAATATCGAAATGAGTCGTTTTTAAATATTAAATTCTTTATAAATCAGAGAATTCAGATGACCTCGATCTTTCAAAATTTTCAAACACTCACGTATATTCTATCGTCTTCAAACTCGATACTGCTTCTAATCTCTCAGTTGCAGTTCTGAAGAAATTAGATTTAATTTAATTCTGGAGCAATTCATTGGCTTTGTTCAACCAGACATCGTATATTTCATCCGAGAACAGCACAAAGTGAACCTGAAACAATAGTATAAATTTTACAAGGATTAAGGTAAAACGACAGAAAAAATGCAACGTATTCAAAGGATAAATCGTGACAAATTGGAAAATTTTAAGGTGGAAAAGGAGTTACACCAAAGATGATCAAAAAGAAAATATTCAGATTATGGTTGAAGAATTTAAAAATATTTGCTGCATTCAAGGTTCGAGGAATGCCGGTAGAGATTGCATGAGATATAATCAAAGATATACTGCAGAAAATAACTCGATGATCACTGTCAAAAATAAGATTATGACTGGATATTTCAGGTAATTGGGGACGAATTATGACTGGATATTTCAGGTAATTGAGGAGAATAAAATTAAACTAAATAGAGCACAACAAAGAGTGAAGGAAATGGGAGTGTGTCACGATCTCACACCGGCTCCAAAAGATATCAAGAAATGACCGACAAATTTCACAATCTTCCTCACCTCAAAGAATAATCTTTTAGGCCTCTCAGACTTGAGGTCTATCATATATCTCGTTGAGAACTGATATAAACAACATAGAAAAAGGCCTGACCATCAAGTCAATATCTTGATATTGCAACTTATATTCACATTATAGCATGGATTAACGTGCATTGCTGAATGATAGGATGTTTAGATTCCAGGATTCTCATGATAAAGTTGGTATGGCAACGTAGAGTCAAATGAGATGAACGAACTGATGTGAAAAAAACATATGAAAGAAGAAAAGACAAGTAGCTTTAACTTGATGTAATTTCAACTCTCAGATGGTTGCGGTCGACAAGTAGCTTTAACATGAAACAAATAGAAATCAAAGAACAATCAATTAATCGCATATATATTTTATGATCCGAGTCTGCCTTCTGGGATCTAGGTTATATGACTATATCCCTTCAGAATGTAATATATTATGATGATTTGATGAACCAAAAAGCAATTACCTCTTTGAAGTCATTTTCCAATTCCTTGACTGTAGAGATGGCCACAATGGCAGCTTCTTCATAAGGATATCTGAAATGCCAGGACTACACCTTAGCTAGATGCGTGATTCCAAACTATCTATCAACGATACTAGTTCATTTGTAGTGAAGGACAAGGGATGGGAACAGTATGTACGAGTAAAATCAGAAATTTTCAAAATTACGGAGAAAATTATGCCTGATTTATATGCAGGCGTTAAAAATATGGGTATGAAAAAATATGGCTTTAACATAGATTGGTTGTGATTAAATATTAACCTTATGTGCACCTTACTGTTGCATCACGTAGAAACATTTCTGCATACCCTAATTTATAATAATTAATAAAAAAATTATGTTATAAATAAAATATTGGATTTGAATTCTCATTTTAAAAGTTTTTAACACTAAATAGAAGTCATAATTAATTTCTTAACACCATTTTGATAAATCAAAATGAAATATTAACCATCAGTATACTATGGAATATGTATAATACATGTTTTAAACAAGTAAAATGAGAACTAAAATAATTTTCTTCTAGTTCAAAGCACACAGAAAAAATGAAAGTTTTCCCAAATATGAGTACATATGCATGTTACACGCATATTATATGGTTTCTGCTAATAAAGAACTGAACTTTTATAGCTTATGAAAAGGTCACGATGCAAGAGTAATACCCGTACACCCCACATGAAATAGCGGGAAATGCAACAAATTGAATGTTGTTCTCTTTAGCAACACGTACACTGTTTCTGTTAACAAGTCCCACGTAAGCAAGGAAAATCACAACTGTTAGCATGTAATAACTAGTGAGACATCATACGAAGAAGACTTGCAGCAACCTGAACTGCGTACCAACCTATATGCATTTTTTAAAGAGACTTGTGGGTTTTTATCGGTTTTGTATATGGGTCCAACTGTGTGAATAACATGAGAAGCTGGTAACTGAAAGCCTCTGCACATTTCAAAATTTCAGCATCCATATATTTCATCATATGATTAGATAAGACTATGCAGGCAATATCAAACTTAGTGTACTAATAAGCTTTAAGGAGGACAACATACGGTGTAATCCTTGCTTCGCATGTTGGGCAGCGGACTCCGTGTCTTACTTCTGGAACATCGTAGCAAGCTGCTCGTAATTCTGGACCAGCAGCTCGGTGTATGGCTTCAAGAAGAGAGATGAAATGAGAAGCATGGATCGATCCAGTAAATATTAGCACTCTTGATTTTATTACCTCCATCAGCACCACCACCTCCGAGCATCCGTTCATTGGCTGGATTGACCTATAAAAATACCAGTTCGCTCAAAAACTCGATCTTTTTTTCAACTAGGCGTGGTTAAAATGACAAGGGATCAAGGACTAGTTGTGCGTATCATCTTCTACCATAGACACCATTAATTCTCAATGAAAAAATAATAACTAAAAAGTCTATCAAAAAATTAAAAGATTTCAGTTCAACCACTCCAAATTGAATCATAAACTCAAGCAACAGTATGAAAGCATTAATAGGAAGAGATTACAGCTCCAAAATCATCTCAATCACCACTAAAGTTGTGCGCTCACAAACGACGTTCAATTCAAAACCTAAATCAAATATTCCATAGTCTCTTTTGACAAGAAAATTAAAACTTCAAAGGATCTTAGCACATCCTTCGTCAAATCCCTTCGCGTACGTACAAGGAAAAAAATTAAACAGAGAAATAGATGACTACAATGGCGTCGGAGGAACCGTCGACCGACCACCGTGTGAGGTCGCCTTTCAGAATTTTGAGCACACTCGACGCTGACAGCTTGAATTCCACTCCGCCGCTCGACATCGTTGGAAACCTAGCTGAAATGACTGGCCGTAGCAGTGTCTTCAGCACCATTTACACCATTTACACCTTGAATTGAATTTAGTAACCACCCGGATTTGATTTTAAAAATTGAATTGTAAATTAATTAATAATTAATGTATTTTAAAAAAAAAATTATATCATATCATTGAAAAAGAGAGGTACTTTAAAATATGTAAAATATACCATGAGGAAAAATAATAAGTACCATATTTCCCTTTATTTTGTAATTTATTATAGATTAAATAAAAGTAATCTGTAGGAAAAAAAAGGTTTAATTTTTTATTTGGAAAAAAAGGTTTGATTTGAATATATAAATTAAACAATAATATAATTGATTAAATATTAAATTCACGAATCTCTAACAACATTTTATTGGACGGAATCTGTAACATATAGGTGAATACATTAGCTTAGAAATTTACACACTTAAATATAATGACAACATATTTTATCAGCATAAAAATAAATAAATAACAAATCTCGGAAAACAAAATAATAATATAATAATATCCAATCATATTAAGCACTCCCAACTCAGTTTGGCTGAATCAGGGCATTACATATACAAACTTAATTGTATAGAACATGAGAAATTTCTAGATGGCTTCAACCAATATTAGCCACCAATTTTTAATAATTTCTTCCTTAAAAACAAAACCATTGGAAGAAATTTTTTTTTCTCTAAACCTTAATCTTATGCAAGCATCAGGTCTAAGCGGGTGCTATCCAGCCACCACAGCTCTCCGACAAGCAAGCAAGCAATTTGATCTTATACCATGAATATATATATATATATATATATACATACATATACATACATACATATATATACGTGTGTATATATTATAATGAATCAAGTATCGCAAGTGCGATTAGAATTGGCCGCCTTCGTATGTTTTCCCGAACCCCCAATCGGCGGGTGCGACATCGTTGCTAATGATAGTCCTGCCATCGCCAGTGGTGACTTGAAATGAGAGGCTCTGGCCGTTGAGATACGAGTTGCTTTGCCAGTTTTGGCCCCAATTTCTTGACATCGATTGCCATCCTGTCTTAGACCCTTTGACCGACACGCTTCGGACGTCACCGGCACCTGCCACGTTCGTGACCAACACTAGGTTGAAGAAAGAGTGGCCATTTATTGTGAACCTTATTCCTCCCTTCTTCACACATGGAACCCTGGAAAAACAATTCAAGATATAAATCAGAGAACATTTAGTTTGAAAAAGGCCATTTTCTTGATTCGTTGACGTTACTGTCTCTCTGCACTTTTTTCAAGAATATAAATTTTACCTTCGGTAAGAAACTGGGACAATTCCAGCTCGGTAGACGCCAATTTGCAAGTAAGCGGGCTCAGCCAGATCAAAATGTTGTCGCGGAGGATTGCACCATCCTCCGTTGTCATTGGGCAGAGCAGGGTTAGGCGGGCAGAAATTGGTGGCAGTGACCGTGATGGTTCCCGGGACACACGACCTACTGTCGCCTGCGCATGTCAGCTGGTAGCACGACCCGCAGCTCAAGCCATTGTTGAATAAAGCAGTGCTCAATGCTGCAGTGTTTGTGCCATAGCCTTGGCTGTATAAATTACCATATCCACAAGCACCTCCTGCATCCACAACCAAAAAAAATGTGTCAAATATGTAATTTTGTCAAGAAAAATGTCCACTTATGGGAATTAGTTTATTCGACTTACCCATTGTGCCCGATGCATCACCTCCACCGTAGAAAGTCGCATGCGCGTCTTCCCACCCTCCATAAATATCACCATATGTTCCACGGACGAATAAGCCCAAGAATGAGAAGAATATCAGACAAACCATCGGAATTTCCATTGATGATCAGAAACCAAATGCGATGTATATGTATAATCAAGAAAGAGAGAGATGGAGAAAAGGTGTTAACTTGCTTGAACTAGTACTCGTGAGAGCTTAGTACACAACTACTTGTAACGTGAGGGCTCTATTTATATAGAGAAACTTATATGTAGATAAAAATGACGATCGGGGGATTGCCAAGAGTGATATCGGGCAGACAATTAATGTGGTAAGGTGGAAATTGACAAGTTAGCCGCAGAGCCACGAGAACTGTGTCAAAATAGTTCGTGTCACACAAGATGCACATGCAATTGTTCCAAAACGAAACTACCATTGGCTCATATCATAGACCCTACCTGCACATGCATTTCTTGACCTTTTTTAAAATTTTATTTTCTAAACTTTCTTGATTTATCAGTGTTATTATTTTACCTAAAGCACATATTCCCTTGCAGGGGTATGTACAAGACCTACAATATTGGCTGCATTTGATAATAGAGGTTTTCTTTTATCATTTTCTTAACCACCGTGCAAGATTGTGTGTAAAAGATCGAATAATTTTTGGGATTTGGATTTTTTAAAGTTTTTTTTTTCTCAATAGTTAGTTCATCAGATACTATCTGTGATTTGTTTCCATTCCAAAATTATGTACACGAGGAGTCTTATATGTTTGATTGTGGGATTGTCCGCTTGTAGTTATATTGGGAATGCATGCATGTTCAAGCTACAATTGAAGATCTTTGGATTATTCAACAAGTTGAAAAGGAAAAAAGGGCAAAAAAAAAAAAAGCTCGAAGAATATTTTCGAATTTACATGATTAAAAACGAGACCCCATGTATATATATAAGTATCACTGTTGAATCGTGGGACAAATTTTCTTTCTAGAAATGGAAAAGAAAATTGAATGTACGTAGAAGAAAATATAACATATTTAGAACTTCTTACATTGTAATTAATGTTTGTTTTCAAGTCAGTGTCACTTCGAATAATCAAATTAAATTAGGGAGAAAATTTGGATAAACATTGGTACCATAACGAATTACGTATACAGTTTAATAACATCGACCGAAGTTGAGAAGATTTGGTAGAAATTGTATTTCAAAAAAAAAAAAAAAAAAAAAAACTGGTCTGAGGCCCTACCATGTTACGGCACATGCAAAGGTCCTAACCAAATGTTAACTTGTACCCCTTGAATCATTTTCACGAGTTTAATGCACAAATAAATTATAATATATAAACAAATAAACTTCTTTAAAAAAAATACCACAAAAAGATATTATTGTTACGGTATTGGAAAAATTAATCGGTTGAGCGAATTACAGTTCAATACAAAATATTATGTGACAAGCTCATCCGAAAAAATCGTTGGTAAGAGGAATCGAGGACTTAATCATGCTCTCAGTTGCTTCACACACTCGGATACTTGAAGGGTATCCAAATTAATTATTAATGGTATGGAAAATGACTGAAGGGAACCTGAAATAATACGCACAAAAAGGCATGTGGATTATCTATCCAAATGTTTGGTTGTTTAGGGGCCAAAGGGTTGTGAGCTTCGGAAGGGATGTCCAATATTTCCGATTGTTATCGAGACAAATGGCAGTATATTTTATGATGGACCTTCTCCAAGTATGCCAATTCAATCACAATTTAAATCAACAATATCAAGCCTCGTTTAATGGAGTGGTCACAAATTTTAGCCACACAAAACCCCACACGCAATTTCTCTATTTAATCTTTTGTGTTTGGGGCTCAAATGTTTGCCATGTGCTCTTTATTGTCATTTTAGATTTTGAGGTTTGATTTGACAATTTTTTTAAGGTAAATAAAAAAAAGTTTAAAAAGGAATTATCACAATCTAAGAATGACAAGAACAAAATTTTTTCTAAATTTTCATTTTTTTTAATTTTTTTTTTGGATTTTGAGGTTTGATTTGACAAATTTTGTATGGTGAATAAAAAAAATAAAAAGAATTATCGCAATCTAAGAATCCCAAGATAATTCTAATTTTTTTAAAAAAAAATTGCAAACCACGTTTTTCACTAATTAATAATAGAAAATATTTGGAGAACAGTGCTTCAATGACCAAAAGAACACCAGATTCAACAACAAACATATGCGAAAAATCTAAGCTTTTAATCCAATTTAAGAGTTAGCCAATTTGCTAAAACCAAAATTATGAACAACACAGGTAAAGAACAATTATATTTTGCCTTATTAAGTTCGACTTTCGACACACTTAGATGACATTCGTTTGCTTGCATACAAGTTAACCATTTTCAGTACAAATCGGGCCTTTGTACACATGTCAATCATTTTTCCAGTGAAAAATCAATTAACACACAATTATATTATATATATATATATATATATATATTACTCAAGCCTTCAGCAACTGTGGAATTGATGGAACATTGCATCGATCACGACACCAAGAGAATTCCAAATGAATATATTGGCTACTTGATTGGGGATTGATGGATGAGTTGCGACTTTCTAAGCCATGAACGGTGGGCCTTGGTTTCACTATTGGGTTGGGCTTCTAAAGGTGGGAATTAGGCTTTATTGGAAAACTTTGGGCTTTGCAAGATATATTAGGGCCAGATTGGTAGATCTATTGGGGGCCTATATTGTTTCATTTTCTGGACTTAGGAGATGGGCTTGGCTAAGTATGCTCATGCTCCGTTTGTTCGAGTTATTTTTATGTGATTCAATTACTTGAAAATTTGAATCTGACCCAATAAACTGACAAAAAGAAATTTTATAAACCGAGTTTCGAACTTGAGACTTTATTTTGTGTGTTAACATCTATTTTATTTTATCAAACAAAATATCATCAAAGTAATTGAAACATCTTTTTTGGGAGTAGGTCTCTTGTGAAACGATCTCACGAATATTTATTTATGAGACGAGTCAACTCTACCGATATCCACAATAAAAAGTAATACATTTAGCATATAAAATAATAATTTTTCATGGATGACATAAATAAGAGATCTGTCTCACAAAATACGATCCGTAAGATCGTCTCACATAAGTTTTTGCCCTCTTTTAGTGTTACCGATTTCAAATTACAATCTTCTCTATTTTCATTTTTCTATTTTTTGCTTCCCAATTTTTTTTTTAAAAAATAGATATATTGATTGCGCACATTTTTATTCCTCGAAACGTTTTGGTGGTCAGATGTTTTGTCAATAGGCACGTGGTTTTCTCATTTCAATGCATGATTACCCTTCCCAAACACGCGTTATGCTCACTTCCTCGCTTGGCCGCAATCCAAATTTCTCACGCTTCTCCGGTCTACCCATTTATTCCTTGGATTCTTCTACGAAATCTTGTTCTATTTCCTTGTATAAATAAAATAAATTTGAGCCTTTTTCTTTTGATTTATCTTACACACAATCTTGGTTCTCATTCATTATCCTAACCACCCGGGAAATATCTGAATCCTTGTTTATTCGAGGTTTTGTTTCAAGATTTCGGTTCTTGTCTGACCTGATTTTTACGAAGAATCCCCCTTTTTTTTCACTCGAGAATCATTATTCAAGAAATTCTTTGAGTGCGTGTATCTGCGTGTTTGATTACTTTCATATTATACCCAATCGCCGTCTTTACTGAATATGGCGGCAGCAAATGGGATTCAACCCAGAGGAAACATGGCTAATTCCTCTTTTCTTCAAGCAAAAAAATCGAATCAGATCTACTCTTCGAACCCATGTTTTTCCACCTTTAATCAGACCAAGAAAACTGCAAAAAAAACTTTATCTGTATCATTCGATTTATCAAATAATTCCGCCGTTGTCTCTTCTCCCACGGATGATTTCTTAAAGGGCGCTGATGATTCACAGAATAAAGATTCAGTCTCTTCAGAAAAGATCGAGTCTTGGATCCAAGAATCGGTAGCAGACATTGTAAAGAACTTGAAGAAAGCTCCTTTGTTAGTCCAAATACATGCAGAAAATGATGGATTCGGTGAGAAGAGAATATTGAAATTTAAGATAGAAAAGGCCGTTTTCGAGAACTGGGATTTCTTGAAAAGTGAATGGGAAAATGAGGGATCAAAAATCCCTGATGCTGTTATGTTTGTTGAAGAATTGGAGCATGATCAAGAAAATTCGAGCCAAGAATTGGGAGAGGGCGGCGTGAATAGGGTGTGGGGCATGGTTGTACAGGGGAAAGGGGAGGATTGTGTGCCGAGATGTTATTTGTTGAAGACTAACAGGATATGTGGCGGGCTGGGGCTGGGATTTTGCACTCATTTTTGCCTGACGAGGGTGATGGATTTTAGGGAAAGTGCTCAGGGACAATTCAAAAATTGTTGGTTGCTACGCTGAAGTGATTTGGGCTGATTCGTGTTAACATTGAGACAAACATTTTATGTACGATGATCTGTATAACATGTTTACGAGAATATCTAATTGAAAAAAAAAATGAAAGGTGATTTGGAAATCGGGGATTGGCTTCTTCATACCCCACTTGATAATTGATGATGATTGGTTTCGATTTACGATGTTGTATCCATTTTATGCATAGTGGAATGTCCAGCTGCCTCGTTTGATTTCAGGGCGGTGAAAATTTGTGTGAGACGATCTCACGGGTCGTATTTTGTGAGACAGTCTTTTATTTGGGTCATCCATGAAAAAATATTATTTTTTTATGCTAAGAGTATTTTTTTATTATGAATATCGGTAGAATTGACCCGTCTCACATATAAATATTCGTGTGATCGTCTCACAAGAGACCTACTATTTGAGGGCCGGTCTTTCATTCACAAAATTCCTAACATTTAACTTTGAATTCCCCGTATATGTCCGTCGTAATGAAATAACATTCGAGGCACATAATTTATAAATTATTCAATATTTTTTAATTCAACTAGTTCATTGTATCAGTTAAAAACTATGATAATTTTTTATGATAAAAAATAAATATTGTTATGATTGAATTATGTATGAACAAGGTGGAAAAATTTCAAATTACGTTTTAAGCATTGTGAAACTTGTGGGCTACCACCTAACTCCTAAGGCTTTTGATTGCTTTACAGTCCTTGCTTTGTTGTTATAATTGAAGGATCTGAGAAAACAGCTGACATTTATACCAACAAATCCACTCCAAAGGTATTAAAAAATTTGAATTATGATTTTCCCAAGTTTGTTAATATTAGGTGCTGTATCACATAATTAATTTTGACCATATCCACCAAAAGTAAATATCAGATGACATTTAATTTCAAAATACCTGTAATCTTGAAATTTGATAGTCTAAATAATTCGGACCTTGTTCGGACGGTGATTCAGGTCGAAGCTATTCACAACAGATTATCCACTACATTTCTGATTGTTTTACTTTGCCTCTTTTATTCGTTACGTCATGTGTCTTAGCTTAAGTACTTAACCCGGCGACACCATGCCTTTTAAAATCTTGTAGTGGGAGAGACCATAGTCGCCTGGCTTTGGTGGGGTTCGCCGTGAACAATGATACCTTAAATAGTTTTTTTTTTTTAAATTATTCTTATTCAATCTAAAATAACATAGATTCTTTAAGTTGTGTTTGGATCGATGAATTTCAAATGTATTTTTGCATTTAGGGAAAGACAATAAAATTTAATTAGAATATTCCATGTTTATATAATGTTTTATGTGAGCTATGTTATACTTCAAGTTCACTGATTTATTTAAAATTCATTTATCTATTATTTCATTGTTAACAATGAAAATATAATCGAATCCATATATTTCATATTCATCCATCCAGATACAACCTTAAATTATTTCCACCTAATGTTGTCGATCTCATTACTGCTTTATTCGACTCTACTCAAAATTTTGCTTAATCCTTTCGGTAAAATTCTACTTATAATTCAAAGTTTTTGCATTAAGGATTTATTTTTCTTTAGAAAGTACATTTTTGTTATCCCTTTAATTTCTCTAGTATTTGTTCTTGTTTGATTTCTGCAACCTTAAATTAATTATCGTCTTGGTAATTTGGTCTTTTAATATATGCAGAACGAAGACTAGATATGGGGATGACTCGGTGTCCGAAAACTCGGGTTTTCAAGCCTATGTTTGGCGAGGGCTACTCGGAATTTTTGGTAATATAAATTAATTTTATTGTTTTGAATGTTTCAATTTTATTTTTTATTTTGGGATAAATTCAATGTTTCAATTTTGTGAGTTCTCATTTAGTTAATTTATATTTCAGAAAATATATAAATCAAATTATTATTATTATTTTAGATTTCCTTCTGAAAAACATAGTTAGTTCCCCATGCAAATTATTGATTTGAACTTGTTGCGTGCGTATAACTGTATTACATAGCACTTGCCTGATCAAGAAACTCAACTTGAAGATTCGACTGGGAAAACATGGCCTATTGCAATATCATACGCCTATTGTCTACTAACATTCCACAAGTGATGGGATGACTTTCTTGCAACACCATTTCTCGATAGGACAAATACTCGTATTTGAGCACCTAAGGCATACTTCCAGCTTCCTTTTCTTGGTTGGTTTTTTGAATGTCGGGTTATTTAGAACAATCAAATCAATCCGAATTCCAGAGCATACTATCATGTTCAGGTTGAAATTTGAGCTTGAAATCTATTCAGAATATCCCAATTCGAGTTTGGTTCCGTATGTTGGAGCTTAAGCAAGATAAAACTATTATTAGTTTTGATCTAGTGTTCTTGTCGATCATGGCAAATAAAGTTTTACCGACCAACCCATTGCTACTCGCAACTCCCTTTATTTATCCGAACACAGTCAAGTCAACTAGAGCGAAGTTACCATAAATAGACTTCGCCTTAAATGAGTACCTGATACCCATATAACCCAAGGTTCAAGACCAGAACATATGCAGTTTACTAAATCAGAATGTTTTCTACAATTTACAGCTCCTTTGTCAACATCAAAATTACTGCAGAGATCTATCATAAGTTCGAATCCAGTATGTACATTGTGATGTAAATGTTTTTTTATGGCCCCGACTCTACAGCCAGTTGGGCATAGTCTTGCCATGCAATGGATTCTCAGCAACTTTGGCAAGCGAGCGATACTGCAATTTCACACTTTCTGCATTGTCCAACGTCTTTACTACATACCTGTCGGTTTCAAAATAGGTGAATCTGCCATATCCCAGTTTCAAAATCAAGTTTCTGTCCAAAATTAGATTGCTTACACACACATGTACCTACCACAATCACTACTACAAACCATGTTAGCAACGTACAATGGTGATTGGCTTGCAGTTACTGAAGATGGTTTAAGGAGCACCAAATCGTCAAAACAAAATCTGATGCTTCTATCTGAAGATCGCTTGTCCAATCATTAAAATTTATGTTAAATTTCGTTAGGTCAAGGTGATGAAGAAATATCTTTTTGTGCATGATCTATATAATGACTAGTGATGCCCAACTCATCCAACTTATTCTCGATCAATCACTTTTAGCATATACGTGAAATGATTTTCCCTACGTAGAACTTTTGTCCAGGCAACCTCGAAATCAACTTATAATATATTTCGATCTGATTAGTAGTCCCTTGAGAATATGTTCCAAGTTTCACAGAAGAGTTTAAAGTGTTGTATCACAAAGTAAAGAGGGTTTCTAAAATTTAATTTGTTATGATTTGTTAAAATCGAAGTTCATGTAGAAAAAGTAAAAGAAAAATTACCAAATCACTCTATGGGACGCTACATAACAAAAAATTTGGTTACACAACAAATTTAATTTGTTATGATTTGTTAAATCGAAGTTCGTGTAGAAGAAGTGAGAGAAAACTTAACAAATCACGCTCTATGGGCCGTTTCATAACAAAAAAATTGGTTATATACCAAATTTCCCCAACTTTTGGAGGGGAAACCATCAACACAAATTGAAGACTATGTAACAATAAATTCTTGGAAGTTTAGAATGCACCATACATATATATATATACATATATATATACATATATATATATAGACACACATACACACACACACGCGCTGATATATATACAAGTCAAAGGACTTGTTAGTCGGTTATTTTTTACACTTCCTAATCTCTCTTGCTCCCCTTTCTCTTTAAGAAACAAAATTAGGATTGGCATTGAGAATGAATTAGATTTTTACTTCTTAGGAATCACATTAAACGCATTCATAAAGAACATGCAATTATCCAGACAACTCATAAAAAGAAAGGCATATACTGAATTAAAATTTCCAGTAAGTGAGAGGTCGCATTATTAAGAAAGAGACTTACCAGCCATACATGCAATTATCCAGACAACTCATAACAAGAAAGGCATATACTGAATTAAAATTTCCAGTAAGTGAGAGGTCGCATTATTAAGAAAGAGACTTACCAGCCATTCAAGCATTGTGCGGTAACAATTGCCACGCGTCCCACAAAACGTGGAGGTGTTCTCTTGTTACCCTGATTCAACTTTTCTTGGTTAGTAGTTAGACATAGTTAATCAAGAAATTTGTATGAAGCTTTAACTTCTTCTTTTTTAAAAAAAGAAAATGAGCACTTTCCCAAGACCTTTATAAGAACCCTGTCGGTCACCGAGAAAGGAAACTGAACACCTCTTCCTCTTAAGTGATCTGCAAGCACAGAATCTCCATAGGTTCCCTTGTCCTACAAAAGCAATGAAATAAACATCAGTTAGAAACAACAGCATTGCTAGGAAAACAAACATAATCACGGTAAAATATAATTTATAAGCTAGGCCCCTTATTTTCCATAATCCAAAAAATGATTGGTTTCACGATATCCTGAATCAAATTTAAGGACCTTTTCTTTTTCAAAAACAATGAAAGAAAAAGAATGCAGAGTCAGGACCACAGACATTCTGACAAACCATGTCATATCGTTCCTTTCGTCGTTTTGATGTATGGATAACTTGCAACTCTTCTTCCCGTTGGAATGCCTGGACAGCTAAGCGTAGAGCTACGCAAAACAAAAACAAAAATCAAAACATAATTATTGTTTCACTGTAGCCTATTGATACAATTAGCAGAGCACTAAAACTTTAGGTTTCCAGGATTTCTGAGAAGAGAATTAACAAGCATACATTATTAAATTAATCTTGTAAAATGGATGATTATTCTGAATCAAAGTAGAATAACTAAAATAAATATAATTTTAATTTGAGAGATGTGTACACAGTTCGTGAGTCGAAACTTGCCAGGAAAGTACCAAGTGTGGTAGGTAATTAAAACTACTGTACAAAATAACATCTCTGAGTCATATGCACGGATCTACAACACATGCCATAAGAAGAGAACACAGAATTGGCACTTCTCATCAAATTAGATTAAAATTTTTTTAAATAAACAAAGAATAGTTCAGCTTACACAGATTTGGAGCAATTGAGTTCTCTGATACTGGTTGTGAACACGTGCAACAAGCTTTCTGAAAATACATTTAGAAATATAGTTGAAAGAGTCATTTATTTATAGATGCCATATATCGGATTCCTTTTTAACAAACAAAAATAAATAGAAAACTAAGTGGGAATCTCAGACATAAATACAAAGTTTTTTTATAATTAATTTGATTTATATTTAAATAAGGGTCATAACATGATTGCAAAATTAGTGAATGACTAAACTAACATGATTGCAAAATTAGTGAATGACTAAACTGCAAATTTGAAATTTTGAATGAGAGTCATACTATAATTGTGAAAATAGCGAGGAACTAAATTGCAATTTTGAAATAATGAATTAAAAAAAAAACAGACATCACTCCAAGTTTCTTGGCTCTATTATGAGGAAACTTGATAATATAACAAGAGATAATATGATCAACATAAATAAGTGTTGAGAGCATAGCCACTATTACTTGATCCCACATTTGAGCAGATACGATGATAGATGCTATGAGATATTCAAAATATCAATCAGACATCATGCAACAAAAGCGATATCAAGCAGTTAGCATCGGTAGCAAAAAAGGAGCCTTGCAAGACCACTAGAACGGTACGATCAGAAATTAGGATCCTAGTGCCATAATCAGAGTGATCCCTGATGACCATCACACTCCATCCCATCACCGGACCCAAGAAAAGGTGTGCATCTGAAAGTCGTCCATCGAATTCATGTCACTGGTTTTATTGAAACAAATTATTGAAATAGCTGTCAATGCATAAAATCACTATAAAATGTATCTGAATTGAGCTAATGAAGATAGACAATCCACGAACGTAAGTGTATCTAGTAGGAGTGAGTCTCTGGACTAGCCATAATTGCCAATAAAATAGTTAGAAACATGGCTGTCATGGCTATCACTATTTTGCAATAGTTGAGGTCAGATGAAGTAGCATGAAAAACATTCTCTTACACAAGAAAACAGAATAAAGTAACTTGTTACTCACCGTTCTAATTATTTGTTCAATACCACCACTACCAAAGGAATGTCCACAAGGTAATATCATTGCATCATCCATAAGTTTTCCGCTGTGAAGAGATGATTTAACATTAAATACATATAGGAAATTGAAATCAGATACAAAGTTCTTTGAGAATGTCACATGGCGAATTTCCTTGAAAGGTGTCGTAAGAACATTAACCACGAAAAACTTGAGATTTCGTTTTCTCATAAGTAGTTTGTGACATTAAGCATTACACAGCCAAGCTAATAGCTCCAAAGACAAGAACAAACATAGCAGCAATGAAATCATTCAGAAAAGATAAAAATTCAGAGAACATGGCTAAACGAAAACAAATAATGTAACTTTCACCAAGTCCAGTCCCACATTACATATAACGTCAATATCAGAGCATAAATGTGGAAGGCTCCTAAGTTTTACAGTCAAAGTGATATGAGTTCAATTTTAGTAGCAAGAAGAGTGTGTTAGTTTTTACTAGGGCAAGACGGAGGCAGATAGCGGTTATAGGAAAATTTTATTATGTGAAGAAGAATGTGTTCTTGATTAGGAGTGTCCATATATTTCTGTTGTAAATCTTCCTCAATGGCTGTAGCTGCGTTTACTTGAGGCAATTAAGATGGGATAGGGCTCTTAATCCCAACTCATCCCCTGTTTACTAACAAAAATGATTATTTTCTTAAAATCAAAGACTCGTTAATAATAGGATTTGGGCATACTTTTAGTACTTAATTTGAGCATGGATAAAAAATCTTTGGTCACTATAAATGGAAAGAAAATGAAAAAAGTCCTAATATACCCTTCCTTCACAATCTTTGGTCTTTATAAATGAAAAGAAAAAGGACAAATTTGTGATTTTTTGTTTAATCACAAATCTAATAACGATTTTAATAAATCAAACTAACAATATTATTATTTATCAATAACCACTACATAGCCTATCCAATTATTTTAATAATCACATTGTAAGTTATCCCTACAAAATTCTATCCCCAAAATTAAACACAACCTTCGTAAACATCAGTACTACCTTGTGTATTTTAATAATCACATTGTAAGTTATCCCTACAAAATTCTATCCCCAAAATTAAACACAACCTTCGTAAACATCAGTACTACCTTGTGTTGCGTATTGTTTCATCGATCTGTTTCATTACTTGCTTCTGGAAATTCTGCTTATAACTAACTAGAGACATCACAAACACATAGTTTGAGTAACATGCACCCCCAAAAAATTAGCATTTCAATCAAATATGTGACCTGAAACAATTAGTTATTGTAACTATTATTAAAAAAATTATTACACTTTTAATGGATGAAAGACCATGTTTTTAATCCATTAAAAATTCTCAACCCCCAGCCCATTTAGCCAACAACTTAAATTTAAATGTCCTAAAAGGCTAAAACCCCATTCTTCTACCACTCCGCTCTATCATTTGTGCCACCATCTTCATCCGCCACTTACTTTCCTTTCACTTAAAAGTTAAATCTGAAACTATCATTTCCCTTTCTCGTCAGTGCTCTTCGCTTCCGATTGAGAAAAAGACACACGTGGAATGATGTGAATAGTTAGATGTGGTTGCTTGAACTCTTAAAGATCGAAGACAAAATAAAAGAGGAAAGTCCAGATCATATCATTGAATTTCATGTTGAATGCTGCTAATTTTCATCAATTTATTTATATGAATGTATTTAACCGTCTCCGACGCACTTTCAGAATTTGATTTCTTTTTCTTTTGGACACATTTGAAGACATATCAGACGTGTGTCGGTGTTGGGCCAGACAAGCCTGCATTCATTGTTGTCAATGAAAAATTTACCGAATATGCATTCTTGGGGTGTAATAATCATCGTATATATGATCACACAAGAGGTGCAGTTTATTCACAGATGTTCCTATCTCGACCTGGTTTAAAAATCTTATCTTTTTTTGGATAAGTTGGATATTACTCGTATCGCTCCACAAACAATTATGGAATGATTAATAAGTTTAAGGTGTCCTCCCACTTAATAAACTAGTTTTTAGGGTTTGAACTTTCCTTTTGATCTTATGCTCAAAGGTTATCGTATTGGTTGACCCTGACGTTATTGATCTGTTTGAACGGACATGACAAAAGGGATAATCAAGGTAAAAACTACCATCGAATTAACCTCCATACCATGACCGCATTATAACTTGTATTTTGCTTTCACCACGTGTTGATAGGTGAGTGAAATTTCTCAAATAAATTGTCCTCGGTGTAGGCTTTCAAGAGGTGGGAACTTTTACACGTCCCACATCATTTTTATAGATAATTGTGGAGCAATTAATAAGCTTGAGTGACTCGACCATGCGACGAGCTAGTCTATTCGCTTTGGGCTTATGTCCTAACAGTCCCACTTTAATACCGAGTCTTTAGAACAATCAACAAACATATGTCCACTTCACTCAACCAAATCTATATAGAGATAACAGGATAAACTCAGGTATCAATCATCATATCTAATTCACACTATAATCAGAACAAAATCGTACTCGCTTGCAAAAAATTGAAATCTCGTCTAATCTAACTTTTTAAAGGCCTATACTTTTGTTACATACTCCTACTTTTCAATATAATTAACCTCCCAATACATAAATAAATACCATCAAGAAAACAGATGCAATATGGCTTCCACCTCATACTCCAAAACATGCAAGTAATACAATAAGCAATCATTATCCCAAAACGAAAAAAAATTAGGAAACATAGAAATCAAAAACAAAGTTTTTATATATCCTTCAATCACACACATACACTAAGAAACTTCCATACCAAACCAAAGTACCAATTTTGAACATGAAAGAATAATAATCTTACGTTAGAGGATCAGATAGAATTCCCCTCAAGGACTCCCCAGATTCAGTTAAACACAAGTTATCCTTTCTCCCGCTAAATGTACATCCATTCTCCATCCCCACAGTATCTTTGTGTCCTGACGAAGAACTTGGACCATCTGCCTGGTTCAAGTATGTTTGGTAGTACATTTCCCCTCCGGCGTTTCTCATTCCACTCTCGTTATTGTTTTCCTTTCCACTCTGCCCGACATTCCCCTCTTTGATCTCTACTATAAACAGTATTTAAAAAATCAGAAATAAATCGGATAAGTTCTAAGAATTGGAAAAAGGTTTCATTTTTATAAATTTACTCATAGCTCACCGGCGGCAGAAATGTCTTTGTTTTTCTGACTGCTAAAGTTAGCAGTAAACCTTTCTTCTTGGTTTCCGTCACTGATTTTGGCCACGGTGACGATATTCTCCACGTTATTTTCTTCCTCTTCTTCATCACCGTCGTAGTCATCGTCCACCGAAGCGTTTCCACCTGAGTCGCGGCAGTTAGCATTCCATTGGTGGCGGAACCCGGCGGCTTGAAGTGAGGGGGTATGAAAGTAGTGGGGCTGGTGGTGATCAAGGAAGTTGGAAGTAAGCTCACGGGTGGAGGTCTTAGGGACACTAACGGTGGAGGCACGGAGGTACGTAGGCTGCGAGGCACACGCGAAAGCATCCGGGAACACAAGCTGCGGTGGAGGGAGTGAGCCTAGTGCGTTGCGGACTTGCTGAGGTGGGACCGTGCTGATTTTTTCAGAAGCCATTTCCAGAATTCAGAAGAACAATGGTAGAGAGAGGAAACCTGAAGTTGGTGGAAATTGAATTAGGGTTAGGGTGTGTGAGAAGGAAGCGACGACGTTTGAAATTTCAGGTTGATGTTCTTCGAGGTCAATGTGTGACGACGTGACCATATGCTAGGTCAAACTCAACCCATGTTGACCTTTTGACTAATATAAATTTTAAATTAGATTTTATATTTCGAAAATAATTCTTACCAACACCATCGTAAAAAATTGGGAAAATACAGTTTTTAAAAATAAGTTTTCAAGAAATATCTATGCATATATATATATATAAAGAAGGGAAAGTTTTTTTTACTCAATAGTCATATGCGCTTGATTTAAAATATAAGATTTGTATGCTCGTCATACTCATCATAAAGATCAAAGCTGATGATATATTAGTTGATCTAAATGAGAATTAACCGTTTGTTATGTAGGCTCTTATAGACGAAAATATCATCATAAATAACAGACATTGTTCGATTCTTTTTACCAACATATTTCCGAAATAGTTTTTTGCACGTGACTTTTTCAATGTCATTTACTTGACTAACATGATATGCAGTCGACTAAGTTAGCGCGATGACTTACCCAATGTCTATCGAAGATAATGATTACCCGTTCTCATGTCCAGAAGTAATGAAGCATGGGCTTGAGTACACGAGTCGATCAATACCATATTAAATAACGTATTCTGAAAACATAAAATCGCTACTTTTCGGTGCGCACTTAGTGAACAATCGAGCTAACGCAATAGTTTGCAAATCATGCTAGCTAGATAAAACGCATTTACAAACTATGTGTGACAGACATATATTTGTGCGAAAAAAAATCTTTAAATATTTTACAAACTATGTTTGACAGACATATATTTGTGCAGAAAAAATCTTTAAAATCTTTAAAACGCATTTAAAACTATGTATGACAGACATATATTTGTGCGAAAAAAAAAAAAAAGAATTTCTGGGGGCATTAGCCAAGCAAAAATGGTTGAAAAGTCTACTGTTTGAAAGAGAGTAAAAGAATCCGAAATCCCAGGAGCTAATCCAAGATCACCTACTCGATTGACAAGCATAGCTTTGATAGCTGTTTTATCTGCCTGAAGTCGTGTAAACCAGAAATGAATTAACAAATATGAAGAAAGACCTACTCCCTCCCATCCCAGGAATGATTGAAGAGAGTTATATCCAGTCACCAACATTGACATAAAAAAAATATCCAAGTTACATCATCTTTAAAAAATCTTTAAATTTTAAAAAAAATTCTTGACCGAAATTAATATAAATATAACATTTATTATCTATTCTCAAACCAAATACATGATTTGCACCGACACTCGCCCAATTTGTCGTGTGGACATACACGACACATACTTGCACTACTTTTTGAAAAATCAAATTTACCTTTTCATCAAATATGATTGAAAGACTTTAATCATCTTTTTCTTTTTCTTCTCCCGTAAAATTCATCCGTTTTGCTTTAAAAAAAATCCACAATTTCGATATTCATTGGCTTCTCAAAAATATCAGAATACATTGTTATTTCAATGAATTTTGAAGAATAACAATTCATCAATTCCAAGTGATGATACCAAATAATAATAAGTATGATAATTGCACAATAAATTTTGTAGCCAGATTTCTATAATATTTATTGACAAATTCATAAAAGTTTATTGTTCAAACAATAAACAGAAAATCAAAATATAAAATAAAAATTAATAAAATATTACTGCAAACCATTTATATTATATCTTCTTCTAGTAGGAAATGTATAGAATTATTTTGTATGGGAAAAAAATATCTAACAATGCACATACACCTGATTAGTACACAATATTTAGGTACCAACAACTTAATAATTTATGTGATTTTTTCAAAATTTACATTAAACATTTAGCTTAATTATTTTATTATTAAATGTATACATATTCAATAATATTTTATTAAACAAGACAATTACAACCTATGAAAACACTTAAATTTTGAATAAACATTGACTTGTGATATGGAAAAAATAAAAACAAAAAACAGATGGATGTTATTTAATTTTCTAAAAAAAAAATTCCATGAGGGTTATTATAAATGTCAAAATGTAATAAATTTATGGTGTAAATCTCTATTCTATATTAAGATTGAGGGTGGAAAACCGTCTTTCTCTCTATGTTGGTACGACTTTTTTTTTATTATTGTACCAATTTTTTTCTTCTTCATTAAAAAAAAAAATCGAACTATATAAACATACAACTACTACATCGAATAATAGTATAAACTAGTACACAATATTTTTTATAATTCATTTGATTTATATTTAAATGAGGATCAAAATATAATTATAAGTAATAATGGGGGACTACACTGTAATTTTGATATATAAATTAAAAAATAAAAGAATAAAAAAATGATCTCAATAAGAATTGAACTTATAACATAAACCTCAAGAAATAATGACTCTATCCGCTGAACTACATATAACTCGCAATAAAATTTTAACATTTTATTAATATATATATAATTATTAAAACAGATCATGACACCAAAATTGGTTACTCTAAATGTCTCAAACTTAATAAAATATAATATAGATTAAGGGATCATGATTTCATATCTCAAGAAAACACATCTATATGGTAACTATGAGGTTTATTATAATTTTTTTTTGACAAATTTAAGTATATTTTGGAAGTGGTGCTCTTCAAATACAACATCATGAGCTTTCATTGTGTTGCATGAATATTGTCGCATCTCTCAATTTCTTATTAAAAAAAAATTAATAAAATGTGACATCTCAAATCACCTTTTGATTATCCTTGGACCAACATTCTCTTCCTTTAAAGTATGAATATTATTCTTCATGTCACCCTTTATTTTTCCAAAATATTCACAATGCAGGCTTTTATCAACTTTCTTGTCCCCCCTTGCGCACTATTTCTTCCATGTTAATTTCAAATCTTAGAGTCAAATATAATATATTTTGAGTTGATATTATTATATGTGGGCATGCCAATTTTTCATGGCTCGACGGATATACCATGATTATGTTGCACAAGTGCTCGAGCTCGTGCCAGATTTTAGGTTGCCCCAGAAATCCAACAATGATGAACATCACAGAAAATGTAGAATAGTTAAAAATTTCAATATGAAATTGAAAAACGAAATTTAGATTATCCAAATTTCATTTTGTCGGGTTACTTTCAATTATTCTTATAAAAATGTAGGTTAAAATCGAGTTGATTTTTTCATAAAATACGTCGGTCGAGTAGGGACTGAAAGTTCGTTAATAACAGAGGACGGTGATAAAAATAGAGTAACATAGGCATAGAATAAAGATCAGGATGAGAAAATTGGGTGAGGGGTAGGTACTCAAGTGCACTGGATAATGCTGCATGTGTGAATTTATAGTTGTTCCATGTGTAGGCCAAATCGATTAGGTAAATTTGGGGCACTACACAATCTTGCCGATAAATTTTCTCAAGATTAGTAACAACTCTTTTGAGTTACTCCATCCCTTGCACATGCTACAAAAAATTATATTCCAAAAAACATTATCATTAAACACTTTTGCTTTAAATGTCCAGCTGTAGTCTATAAATTAAATCTAGAAATATTATATATATATATATATATATATATATATATATATATATAGTTAGGATGCAATAATTATCTTTACTGGATAGAGCAATCTAAACGTAATGCTTGATTTGATTTACGCTTTTAAATATTTGAATTGCACCATTATCATGGACTATAATTTTTGGTAATGCGATAAATGTTCGTTCCTACAGTCGATATCTAAGTTACATCAAAACGGTTCGAAAGATTTGAGTTTAAGTTACATCATTATCATAAATTATAACTTATAGTTAACTACAAATGCAACTACCTTATATATATTGTGTGTTGGTGCGTATGACAAATATATTTTGCATATTGTTAAAAGTTGGTAAAGTACACACAAAAGAGTACATATCGAAATGAAAAAAGACAAACTGATAGGTTTAAATGTAATAAAATGACATAAAGAAGAAAGGAGGAAGCACGTGAATTTCGAGGGCATAAAAACCTAACAATGTGTCTTATTCTATCGAAAATAAATAAAAAAATTCAAACTCTCTGAGAAGAAAAGACAAAAAATACATTGAGCTGTACTATGAGCAGTAAGCCGTGGATTGAGCGGAAAATGAGATTTTTAAATCTATCAATATTTTCTGTAAAACTATAGTTGAAAGTAAACTAATTTTTTTGCATGAAATAAAAACATCACAAAATTTGGGAACATGTTTGACCGAATTATATGTCAAAAGGTTGATGTTAGTTGCAAACATACACTGACAGCACCTTACATTTTATTTCCATTCTTGACCATTTTTTTCGTTGTGTGTGATGGGTTTTCTCCATTCTCTTCGGTTATATTGTTTTAATATTCATCATGACTTAGATTTATTCGCTTGGGGGAGTGGGGAAATCAGAATCTTGATCACCCTGCGGCCAGACTATCAACTTATGTTTTTGACTTGCCAGACCCATATATAATTTGCATCTGTCACAATTTGTAGATTGATATACACAATACGCTCGTGTGTGTGTGAATTTATGCTTTTGGATTTGTCAAAAAATGCCAACATTATCCTCGCTCCACATGAAAAAAAGAAGTAAACAAAATGGTTTTCACATCATCGAGATTTTTGAAGTGGAAGGATGGCATCAGTAATGGCTCAAGATTTAGTAATATTCCGAAGGTCCCGAGTTGGAATCAACAAAAAGAACTAGTGAAGAAGTTAAATTTGACAACAAATTACAAAATCCAAGAGGTTTTCTTTTTCGGTGGTGAAAGGAACATAATGGGATCAATATAATAATACCAAGAATTACATCTGATCACTTCTTGAAACATAAACTAACAGGATTCTTGTTTGAGGAAGATCCAGTCTTAGTTAATGCATCTCCTGAAATCCTAGAAGGATTCATCCTGGCTTTCTGAAGGGCATCTAATCAGCTCCAATATGTTAACCACTTCTGCCATGTCGGGCCTGTTCGATGGCACCTGGGACGTGCAGATTAAGCCTAGTTTCATCACCGGAATCGCCTCGTCCATAGGAAATGTCCCCTCCAACCTACTGTCCACACATTCCTCCACTCTGCCTTCTTCTAATGCTCCTCGAACCATATCACATAGCACCACAACATCATCATCCATGTACTCGACAGGGCTCTTGCCGGTCACTGTCTCCAAGACCAATACGCCGAATCCATAAACATCACATTTTTCGGTTATTTTCACTGTTTTGCAGGCAAACTCCGGCGCCATGTAGCCTAAGGCACTCTGAATCTTGCTGCTCAAAATGTATCGATCCAGCATGGGTAATAGTCTTGCTAAGCCATAATCCGTGACCTTAGGTTCACCGGAGCCGTCAATTAAGATATTGCTCGACTTTAAGTTGTAGTGGATTGTGCTCTTCAGGTGTAAATGAGCTAAGCCTTTCGCTGCACCAAGAATGATATTGAATCTCTCTTTCCACGAGAGGTAATTTCCAGCACATGTTTCATGTAGATGCTTGTGCAAATTTCCACCTGAGACGAATTCATATATAAGAAGCTGTAGTGATGGGGTCCAGTAATAACCGTCGAGTGCCACGAGGTTATCATGACTAATTTTCCCCAACTTCTTGATTTCCCTTTCAAAATCTTCTTGGGATTTGACAAGACCGGAAGCAGTGAGTTTCTTGATGGCGACTGAACGTCCATCTCCAAGAATAGTTCGATAGACCGTGCCAAATCCTCCACGGCCAAGTTCACAGTCTTTGTTGAGCAGAGCTTGTGTCCCAGTGCTAAAATCGGGGTCTCCTGAAAACATAACAAGTTTTCCAGAAACGCCATCTCCAGTCGGTGAATGGCTAAATTCATTACCACCAGAAAATGTAAGAGTTACAGCAGAACTAGAAGTGGAAGACCGTACACGGAAATTCAGAACAGTTATGGAAACTACACCAATGACTATAGCAGCGGCTGCACTAATGGCAATTAAGGCCGAAATGCTGAGAATTTTCTTCCCATGACGAAAACCTTGGGGGTTGATACCTGGTGCATCATCCGTAGAATTGGGATTGAGTACGAGCGGCTTAGGAAGGATGGTAGGGCAACTTTTATGGATTGCCGCTCCACAAAGAGATGGATTTCCTGATAGTGATGATGGTGGAATGGTGTTGAAGAAACCACCAGCAGGCAGTTCACCCTGTAGTTGATTCTCTGAAATGTTAAACGACTGCAAGCGAACAAGATTTGCCAGCTGCTTTGGTAGTGTTCCTGACAGCTTGTTGAAGGAGAAATCTACAAATTGAAGGTAGTTAAGCTTGGCAAGAGAAGCAGGAACTGATCCCATTATTTCGTTATGAGCAAGAGACCTGTCCAAACATAGCAAAATACAAAAGGAACTCCTTTTAGAACGGCAGAGACTGAACAACTTGGCCATTGAGGGGTTTTGAATCAAGATTCTTCACCAAGAAAATTTCTTAAGAATATATTATTTCAGGGATGGCAAGCCCTAAAGATATCATCTTACAGTAATCACAAAACTAAATAGCATTCTAAGATTGTACAATGACATATTTAACATCTCGGCAATTCATTTTCAATCATTTAAGTAGGATGAAATCTAACCACCGAAAAATGTTCTCCATCACAACTATGAAATAGCTTTAGCTAGTAACAAGATGACTAGAGTAGCTTAAATAAGAGCCAATTAACCAAAAATACTGAAAAAGAGCCACAATATTAACAAGTTGCACGATAAATAAATTCAAATCATATAACAGGCATAAAACTTACAAAATCATTAGTGAAGAGCAATCCTCAATAGTCGAAGGAATGTTTCCCCCCAACAAATTCCTCTCCAGTCTCAATTCATTAAGATTGATGGCTCCTCCAATTTCAGAAGGAATGCTGCCATTTAACTGATTCTCGCTCAAATCAATAACTCTTAAGGCCTTCAACTGTCCAATATCTGCAGGTATACCGCCCATGAATGAATTCCTTGCCATATTCAAGAACTTTAAGCTGCTAAAATCCCCAACAGAAGATGGAATAACACCAGATAACTTATTCTGGGATACATCCAAAATCAAGAGCTTTTTACGAGAATTTTCTGTTGAAGAATCAATGGCATTGTCAATGCTGCCACTTAATTTGTTATCTGACAAGAGAACTTGCTCCAAACCAAGATTAAATATCCAAGGAGGAAGATTTCCAGTCAAATAATTATGACTGACATCAAATACCAGAAGGTTTAAAAAAATGCTCATAGATTGGGGCAAGTTTCCGGTGAGGGCATTGTTGGATACATTTAGAATCTTCAATGACTGAAGCTTCACAATTGAATCGGGAACTTGACCGCTAAACCTATTTGCAGAAAGATCAAGGGTCTCAAGGCTTCTCATTTCTCCAATCCATTTGGGCACCTCTCCCACGAATCCATTTTTGTGTAAAACTAAACTATTGCACAGAGCAAGATTCTGCATTGTGCTTGGAAGCCATCCAGAAAGTAAATTTTCGCTAAAATCAATTAACCTCAGAAGCAAACAATTCCCAATTTCATGAGGGACTTTACCGGTAAACTGATTATTACGTAAATTTAATACCCTCAAATTGTTCAAACCTTCTATGAGCTTAGGAATTTTACCCTCTAACATATTATCAGACAAATCAAGAGACCTAAGCCCTGGCAATGACCAGAGCCCAGAAGACAGCACCCCAGAAAACTGATTACCCGAAAAGTTGACGGAAGCAAGCATAAAACATGAGCTCAAACTCTCAGGAATAATGCCTGAAAACTTGTTATGAGCCAAGGAAACTGATCGCAGTGACCCACATTGGTTAGAGAAATCACTTGGAATCAATCCGGAGAAGCCATTATCACTCAAATCCAAGACCCTGAGATCAGGAAGCTGAGCAAGGCTGAGGCTTAACATGCCTGTAAGATTGTTTCTAGCAAGCGAAAGCTTTTGAAGAAACTGCACTCGGAGAAGGCCTCTGCCTAGCTTTCCTGAGAGCCCACAGCCATCAAGAACAAGGTCCGACACTCTATTGGATCTGGGGTTACATTTTACGCCATACCAATTACAAGGGGTATTGTCATCTTCGTTCCAAGAACTTAGTTTGCCACCAGGATCATTGACATCAGCCTTGAACACGATTAACCCCAGAACATCGTCATTTAAAGAAGGGCTAAAAGATGTCACCAAAAATGGAGATAAATAAATGAGAGAGAAAACAACGAGCAAATTTCTCATTTTCAAGAAACTGCCTCGATGCTCATAATAGGTTAAGACATTGTAAAGTTTAATGGAATCCAATGAGGAATAATCCTTGTTTACCGAAAATCGGAGCTCAACGACTCAAGGGAGAAACAGTCAGGCGTAACCGGAGTCTGAAAAGCAGCTGAAACGACTGATAATTCTTAAAATTCGTATAATTCTTCAATACACAAACTATAGCTGCCTAAAGTAGCACAAAAACATGCAAAAAAATCAAGAATGTGGGAAACGGAGGTTAGACTTTAACGTTTGCAATGACTTTAACGGCTATAAATCGAGACCTGAGGAAAAACACGAGAAATCCCAGAAAAGAATTTAAAAAATTGAAATGAGCTGGACCAGAAGCCAACGAATAATGGGAAACGGAGGTTAGACTTCGGAAGAAAGAGTGAGAGTGAAGTAGCGGACAGCAAAACAGAAACAGTTTCGATCCCAAGAGAAAAGAAATGAACTCAAGAATGTGGCAAGCATCGCCGGAATATTCTTCATGAAAGGTGAATGGCGTACATAACAGGTAAATCAAGCCGGTAAAAGTGCAGAGAATGGGAGTTTCCTGCGACAGCCGACCTAAGCATTTAAAGCACTCCTCTCCTCTCTGAACCTTTTTTTTCTTTCAAAGATGCCAGACATGCTGATTTTATTATTAACTTAAATAAACAAATAAATAGAGAGGGAAACCAAAAAAGATTATATATCATTTTCGAATTTTTCTGAAATACTCTCATAAATTTATATATTAATTTATATATTTGATAAGAATTGACTCTATCATGAAAATAAAATAATATTATTTATGTCAGGAGTTGAATCGTGTTCAAAATTCATCCCAATAATCAACTCATCAATATATATAATGAAAATAATATTAAATAATATTACTGACATAAAAAGTAATATTTTTGGTGAGTTGAATTGAGCGGAAGCTCTATCGATATCAAATATTTTTTTGTGATATTTTATATAAAAAAAATATTATTTATGTGAATGTACTCCTCCACATAGACTTTATAACATAAAGATTAATGTGATGTAACTTCAAGTGATGATATAATCTTCGGTTATTCATTTCTTGTAAAGATATATAATCTTACAATTTTTGTCATTTATTTACATTTTGTACAAGAATTTTAGCATAAATGACAATGATCCCTTGTCCACCAGGTTCCATTAATCTATCATCATACATGACAATTATTATCAACGGAAAATGGGGAACTAATCAATTATTTCACGACCCATAAATTTTCATGACTTGCTTTGTACTCTAACTCAAGCATTTCAGCATGCCCTTTAATTTATTTAAAAAATAACACTGTTTATATAATTTTATAGCATGATGTGCACTTATTTTATATTTTTATATGTGATCTCCACAAAAATATTTTTTTAAAAATTTTTTTGTAAAACTTTGTTTATTTATTTTATTTATTCGATATAAAATATATAAATTAATTAAAATTTAATAACAGGGAAAAAAGTCTGTGGAGGAATAGATAGAGTGGGTGGTGGCAATAAAGAAGGTGGGAGTGACTGAAGAATAAATGTGAGCCCGGAAGCAGGTGGGTTGGAGAGGGACTCTACCTCTGCCTTTAAACTTTTCTTGCTGCTTTAGATTCAAACCCAAAAAAGAAATCTAATTTATTTTCTGAGTTTTTAAAGTTTGCGTGTAATCTGTTGATTTGTATGTTTTTCCTGTGTGGTTCGCGTTCGTTAATTGTCTAAAGAAGTTGATGAATTGTGCTCCAATGGAAGTGAGTGACAACACAAACAACTTTCTAAAGTTTTTGTATAAAACTTTAAACTTACAAACTCACATGAAAATGTTTTACGGGTCAATTTATGATATGGATTTTACAAAACTCATGAAAAAATATTATTTTTATGTCAGAAAATATTATTTTTCACTCCGTATATAGATCGAGTCGACTCATCTCATGAAACCTGCTCAACTTCAAAATGCCAATCCTTTTTTCCGTGATATTCTACTTAAAAATCCATCGTTTATTGTAATTGATTAAACATTAGTTGATTGTATATTTTTGTTTGATTCGGATTCTACAAATGTCAAAATATCATAACTACAAATCATTATGATATTCATGTACATTGATATATCGTTGATATATCATACATCTTTCATCATCTCATCTCACAGACCAAATGGTTTTTAAATCCGCATATAATTTTTATATAAAAAAGCATGTGTATATGTAACACAAGAAAAGAAGAAATAAAAGTTTATCCCCCTAAAACTCTTTTTTTATGTAAAATCTTTCAGTTTTTTGAATCCTTCACAACCATTAGTGATAGTGCCAATATTTATTAAAAAAGTATACTATATATGATGGTGCGAGACATGTGGTAATAATTAGTTTTTATAAAATTTTGCCCTACACATCATATTAATTGTGCATCAAAATGGCAATGAAACGCCTATAATATATATATATATATATATATATATATATATAGCAATGACACGCCTATAATATATATATATATATATATATATATATGAACGAAATAAATGTGCATCGGTGTAAAATAATAAATTAATGGTTTTTATGTCTAATTATACAAAAAGATTTTAATTCCCGAATTATTTTATCTTTGAGGATGATAAAATAATAGGCAAAAACTTGTGTGAGACGGTCACACGAGTCGTATTTTGTGAGACGTATATCTTTTTTGGGTCATCCATGAAAAAATATTAATTTTTATGCTAAGAGTAATACTTTTTATTGTGAATATCGGTAGGGTTGGCCCGTGTCACGGATAAAGATTCATGAGACCGTCTCACAAAAGACCTACTCAAAAATAATATACAAAACACGTGACTAAAAATGTGCGTAATTTATAATTTTTTAAAAAAAATTACTAAATAATTTTTAACAAATTGAGGGTATAAATTTTTAAGAAAAAATGGACTGTATAATGTGTGTCCATATGTACAAAGCATTAAAGTGGCGAGCAAATGATGAAAAGGAAAAGGATTTCTAGTTCAATTAATTTATATTCGTTCTTTAATTGACAGCCACTGTAAAAGAGAATAAATATTCATGTCGACGTAAAAATATGCAACTATTTATGTATATAGTTTGTATATATATTAATTAAATTTAAGTGATTTTGAATAACTACATTGGTCACTAACTTCTTGGCAAAAAATACGAAATGTAATTATGTGTTATATTATATAAACTATGATATTTAATATGCACACAATGTATGTGTCATGTTGGCTTGTGAAAATAGTAACAATTTTGATTTTGATGAGAACAAAACTTGTCAATGTGTTGCAAACATATTTTATTAAGTGTAGTTGTTGGATGTCAATTTAGAAAATTTGAGAAGCTGAAACTCGAATGTAGTCATGCTGAAAATCTAATGAGTTTAAGTATTTCGATGATATCTCATAAACTAGTAATCCAAATGACAATCGGGCAAAACAGATGGAAATCTGACTCAATTATCTAAAAGTCATATTTCAAGGCAGTCATGTTAGTTCAGATGTTATTCATGCTAACCAGATGTCGCGTTGTACAACTGAAAGTCACAGATACAACAAACTGTTAGACTTGACCAGTTCTAGTATTTGTTGATATCTCACAATCCAATATCCAAATGAAATCGGGAAAAGCATTTGGAAAGCTAACTCAATTCTCTACAAGTTTTCAGGCTGGTTAGGTTAGTTCGGACGTTATCTATGCTAACCAGGTGCTGCAAGATCGAGTTGGATGTCACATATACAACGAACGACTAGAGTTGAGCAGTTTTAATATTTTGACCATATATCTCAGTCGATTATCATGATGGGACAATTAAGAACGAGTTAGAAAACTACGACAATGATATGCAAATCATCTTTCAGAGTTAAAGTCTGAATCGAAGCTTAAGATACAGATAAACCGCGAGGAAAATGATGTCTTATTACACAAATATAGATGTCGACTAGATATGTGCAGTTTTGATGTTTCAAGCATATCTCTCATAAAACTCAAAATTTTGTGATTATTGATTTGTAGAAATATAAGAGAAATAACTATAACTTTACATGTTTTATACTTTGCATAGAATCAACGAATCAAATGTTATAACTAAGAGAAAATTTCACGTAGACTTGAATCAAACTCCAACCGCTCAAATCCTAGCTGCTCTGGACCAAACCCCAGCCAGTAAAAAACCGATCTGACCATTCCGGAATTCCAACCACCAAAAGCCGACCAGACCGCTCAGAAAATCCAGCTCCCAACCCAATATTAAAAAGTGGCAAATAATTAAAATATGACTGTTTCAATATCAGAAATAGTACAAAACCTTTCATAATGGTCATACTCTTGTATCTTATGTCTATATCATTTTTGGAGGTAAAAAATACAATATTTTGAATATCAAATATAAGCTTTAATTGAAATTAAAAGCATGAGCAAATATAATTATATGCTATAATGAGATCAAGCCTAATAAGATGAGTCTAAATGAATATATCAGCTTAGTGAGATATATCTCTTATGTGTGATGATATATTTGAGAAATAAAAACACTGTAAAAGATTAATTTCTCACACATACGATCACTCATACGTATATGTATATGAAAGTTGAGTTTCAAATTTTAGCTTTACACAATAACATTAAAAAGTATGCATGTTGTCTTGACATAAGAGAGATTACATATTATGCAGATTATGAGATTGTGACCTATAATCGAGAGTGTGCTATGAATTTTGATTAAGCAATATATAAGTTCTAAGTCGAAACGAGTGATCAAATATTTATAAGGATACCGTCTATGAGAATAAAGAATGACGCATGAGTTGTTAATTTTCGAACATCTATACACAAATTCGTGCATAGTTATTCATCATATATTTATTCATCACATTTACTTGATACTGCTAATGTTTTTAAATGTATCGTAGAAGTATTTTATGTGTTTTTCAAATAACAAAATATTGCATACAAAATGTTTGATAAAAAGTTTCAACCAAATCGTTTTTAATATTTCAACTTGCATATATTTTAAATGTTTTCAAAATGTTTAATCGATTTTTAGAAGGATTATTTCGAGTTTCTTTCACGTAGTCATAAAACTAAATTATATTTAATTTCTCGATGTGCGGTTCATTTTTGAACATTTAAAGAAAGAGTTGCTATAGCTTAAGTTTAAAGAAATTTTTTAAAAGAAATTATCCACTCACTCTAAATTCTAATCTGATCCCGATATATCACAACACAAAAAGTTAATGAGACAGTTTCACATGTCAATTTTATGAGAGGAACATCCAATTTGAGTCGATTTGCAAATAATATATACATATTTTAAAATATTACTTTTTATTTTGAATATAGATCAGATTGACCCGTCTCACAAAAATAGATCCGTGAAACCGTCTCACCTACTTGTATTTGTGATAAAGAATCGTTAGTTCGTTTGAGTGAAATTTTTTTTGTCGTAACATGTCAATATGGGATCAAATTTGGAATACACCTAATTTTGATATCATATGCTTAAAAATATACAAATTAGTATCCCAACAAATTGCGTAAAAGTCATTTATCCGACGTGGAAAATCCAAAAAACACATGTGATCCTCTACATGAAATTAATGATATTTTAAAACTTTGTGTTTATAAAATACGACGTAAAACCCACAAAAATAGGACAAATATGATTTTCCCCGTATTAAAATTTTAAATTCTAAAATCATTTAATATTTTAAATTGATTTATTAGTACTAATATCAAATTAATTTAAAATTATATAAAATTTACAAATAAATTTTTTAAAAAATTGGGCAGCCCGAGTGCCAATGAACGGGCCCCGCCACCGATTCGGACATTCGTCATTTGAAATAATAAAAAAATTAAACATATTACTATATATATATATATATACCGGGGACATGGATCCACTCGTTTAGATCTGTCTCACAACCCGTTTTACTGCATTTAGAGCACTCCAAATGGGTGGTTTAAACTTTTATGCACCGCTGCCATCCTTGTACGTATTGGTGTAGGGGGCTGGTGCTAAGCAGTAAGCACTGTAAATTGCCGAGTTCTTTTAGCATCAAAGTATTTTTAATCGATTTTTGGAAGTTTTAATATAATATTAACATCGAGTTCACACGTCTTGTGTCTGTAACATATTATTTTTGTAGTACGAGTCTTAATATATTACGTAAATACTTATGTTCATTTTTTCATGGGCTATAAAATTTGTAAAACAATGACAGAGAACTTTATCGTACAATAATGTCAAATTATCAATGAATTAAATTATACATTGACTATTGACGTTATCTTCACAAAGAGATGGTGCACCTTTCATATTGTGACATATTATCATGCCGAGTAGTTGAAGAATTATTAAACCATCCTTGGTCGGTATCGCAGGAATAGATCCGAACAAATTCCGGCCTTGGTTTTCTCCAATCGATCAGCAGTCACCCCCCATGGCCACCTTTTCACCATCCACGGTCTCGAACCGTCCTGCATTCCTGCAACAAAACTTTGTTGTCAAGAAACGTATATAATTTTTAAAAAATAATGGGAGAGAGAGAACGAACTTACAGTTGAGAAAATGTTGCAAAAGTTGGGAAGAAATATGAGAAAATTAACTGCACCTCATATTTGAAATGAGGAAAGGAAAAAATGTGATAACGTGATCGGTTTTTGAAATAAGAAAAGTCGCGAATAAGCGCGAAGATTTACCAAAAAATCCACCCAATGAAGGCCACACCATGAACGAGTTTTAGGAGGCATAATTAGAAGGAAAAACTTGTGTGAACGGTCGCACTGGTCGTATTTTATGAGATGAATCTCTTATTTGGGTCATTCATGAAAAAATATTGGTTTTTACAAAAAAATCTACTTTAATTAGAAAGATTTTTGGTGTGATTTTGACACACCAAAACTGTCGGTATAATAAATAGATGGAATAGATAATAAACATCGGGGTTGATTGCCGAATACAGAAGTTAAGCGGGTCTAAATTGAGATATCCTGCATTAGCAGACTGCCAGAACCCTTACACGTTAGGGTTTTAGCAAGGAGGTGGAAATCCTGAAGAAGCAGAGCACACCTGCTCTGAAACAAAGAAAAATGAAATCGATCAGGGCTCTTCAAATCATATTTACCAGGTATTCTTAGCACAGGCTTTACGAATTCACTCGATTGTTTTTTTCATTCATTTTATTAATGCTCAGTTGCACATAGGTTGCAGGTGGCTCAGGAATCTGGTATCACGATAAGACACGTTATTCGAGCAGAAAACGTTCGCAAATTGAATACGGATATGGCAGCTGGTCAGTATACTTATTCCTTTTTGTTCAAATAATGACCTGGAAATTAAGATTTTTTATGGGTTTTACCGCCGAGTGGAGAATTTGATCGGATGATGATGTTTGGTAGGCGTCTCGGTGTTGTTTAGAGGATTGGGAAATGGAAAATTTGCGAATCTTCGTTCGTCTTTGGGAGTTTTTGAGGTCAATGGGGTGAACATTACACTTCCTGGTTATGCTAGGTCCATGGCATCAAGAACTTCCGAGTCAACACGCAAGAGCTCGAATGAGGTTTTACTTTTAACCTAAACGCCATTAAAAATCTTGATATCTTAATGTAGAAACCTTTTCTATCACCTCATATTTGACTTAGTACGTCTGAAGGAAGTTACAACAAAATTTCAAGAATCCCCGTGAGGGATACACCACCTTGCCTCTTACCGGGCCTGTTTTTTATATTGCATACAACCTAAAGCACTCGTGTCTTCCTGCTTAGTTGCCCTGTTTCCCATGTGAACGAAAAATCGAAAACATCACAATGCATTCGCTCTCTTATCTATTATTAGATATTGCTAGCTTATATTCCTTCAAGGCTTTATTCTTTGAGGCAAAGTCGTATTAAGAATTTTTTCTGAAAATTATGAAATGCGGATCTGAAGCAGAATGAGCCCCTATTTCACCGGTCTTCCCTGCTCTGGATCTATATTCCAATCTTTAAAAATTGCTTGTGAAGTAAATATAATAATAAATATCAATGGGTTAAAAAGAAAATTGATACCCCTACTGATGCTCTGATAGTTCATGGAATTTTGAGACTTCCAAATAAATCATATATATCTACACAGCAGGACTGTACTGACTAACAAATCTTACCAGGTGTTGTGATTAATGCAAGAATGTTTTGTAATTTTGCATATTGATTACAGGGTCAAGCTAGATAATATGCTCATTATACTGTATGTATCTGCAACTCGCGAACTCCACGTTGATTTGTGAACTTCAAACATTTGATCGTCTAGAATAGCATTTAAGTCATCAATGCTAACTTTAAGCTTAAATCTTCTCTTGCTAATAATTTTTTTACTTGCTATATTTACCATTTTGAAATTACCTTGATAATCAAAGATTTACTTTTATTCTTTATTTTTTCCATACAGACCAAAAGAGATGTGACCGCAGTCGAGGATCCATTTGATGCTCCAACATATAATATACCTGAGAAACCAATGACATTTACTGAAGGAGCTTCTTATAGTGTTCTCATCCTAGCTGGGCTGGGAATTGCAGCAGCTGCAGGATATGCTGTTTTTAAGGAACTTATATTTGAACCTAAAGAGTGAGGTTTCTTTACGAAGGAATAAACTTGTGGTATATGATGAAATTATTGGGAATGAAACCTTATTTTCTGACTTTTATATACCGATCTTTATCAGGTATAAAATTTTTGGGAAGGCTCTTGAAAGAATAAAAAATGACAGTCAGGTTCGCACAATTATATGTTTTTTCTTTTCAACTTCCAACTCTTTTTCATGTGGATTTTACTCATCTTTTGATCAGTGGTTGTGAATTGATGTAAAACATGATCAGGTAAATTTTCGTGAATGACAGTCACCGGATTAGAAATATTTGGGCATTGAACGGATTATTCATATCTTCTAACTTTAAAGATCCTCTCACTTCTTTTCCTAAACTTGATTTTTGGTCTCAAGTCAAACGATGAAGTCTGGTCTCTTGATAGGAAGAAACTCATGGGAATTTTTCTGTGAAATCATCATGGATTTATAAAAATTTTAAAATGACAAGAAACTCAACATCCTGTCGGTTCCTAGACTTGATGATTTGATTTTTAGCGACCACAAACTCAGCATCATGTTGGTTCATAGACTCGATTTTTCGGATCCATTTATCTAGGTCTTTGATATTGGTATCGAGTTAATGACACAGTTCTTGATTTTATCTCTGTACCTCTCCAATCATTCCTGTGATTCTGCTTTCGACATTTTTACCTCCTTTGGACCAGGTTAGAGTCAGAATCGGATCCCCTATAACTGGGTACGGCCAGGAAAGCCGGAACCGAGCTGCTCGCCAACGCATCCCTAATCGAATATGGACCGATGAAGATGGCAGCGAGCATATTGAGGTAGCCTTTTCTTTTCATATCTGTAGTGCCTACTAGAGTACACAACAATGTAATGTCTCTGTCTGTTAGGCCTACATTCTATTTACGGATCTATCTGGCAAATATTAGGTTAATTTCCACATTCGCGGTCCCCATGGAGCTGGGTTAGTTGGTGCTGAGATGTTCAAGGACAAGGTTGATAAACAGTGGAAGTTTGTTTATTTGATGGTCGAAATCAGATCACCGTCCCCAGCAAGACTCCTGCTCGAATCTTATGTTCCAGCGTGAATTAGCTAAACTGATTCTCTTGCCCCTGCGGAATGAATAACTGTTGAATCTTTCTTTTGTTTTGCTCCTTTTTTGTCTGGACGAAGTCTTTATTTGAAACTTAACGTATCAATGTGTAATAACTTTGAGCAGTGTACAGATGAAAAATACTAAGAACTATGAGCAATGTAAACACCGTACATTTTGCTAGAAGAATGTGCGTATTATTTTCTTTTCCTTTTTTTAACATAAATATTAGTAATTTTTATACAAATAGAAAAATATAATAATATCATATCAGATTATCAAATTGTCATTTTCAAAGTATTTATTTATTATTTCAGTTGGACTGAACAAGGGAAAACGAAATTGGGCCCAGTCAGTAAAGCCCACTAACAAGAGTACCACATTCCAAATTTAAAACCCTAGAGAATAAATTTCTGGTGGTTTATCACTCAACTATCGGGGATTGGAGTTAATATTAATTTAAATTTTCCGACAAGGAGAGTGATTTTGACACAATTTAAGATTTCGATCGATGGCATCTGTGATTGCGAAGCAAAATATTGTTTTTGCTCTCTGTAAATACCTCTCGTTGGATCCGGTAAGCTTCATTTTCGTTCTCTTTTCATTTATGGACGTTAATTAATGAACTTTTTGAGAAGGGATTCAAAGTCTTCGATGCCTTGGTTTTGCAGAATGAGTTTTCAAGTGATTTGGGGAGTGACGTGAAGAGCCTCTGCGCACGAATACTGAGTTCATCAGGAAATGGGGATCTACAAGTTAACAACAAAGAAGTAATTTTATACGTTTTTATGGTTAATTTTATATTTATTTGTGCTTTATTTTAGTCGCTTGAAAATTAAGCATTTTGGTGCGACCGACTTAATCTTGGTGGCAGCTGCTGAAATGGATAGAATTTGCTGAGTCGCTTTTGGAAAATTCCAGTGTGACTTTGGAAAGTCTTGGCAAGTTGAATGAAGAGTTGATCACAAAGTCTGTTCTTATGGGAGGTGGACTGAAGCCATCTGAAGCTGATATGATTGTCTTTTCAGTTGTGCATTCGGCTGTGGTGTGTGGTTTTTGTTTTCTTTAATAAACTGTCGTTATTATGCCAATGAAAAATGTACTCTTTTGTGATTTGCTCCATATATTTTGATTTGTACTCACACTTGTGATTGGATGTATTGAAGAGTCTTTATTTTACGTTTCTTGGTCTATATCTAGTGAGTATTGATTAGCTTTTTGGACATTTTAGACGGATTTACGGATATTGAAAGTAAGGAGATTTCCTTATTTCTCACCCTGTATTGTACAGTTGTGACTAACAAGCTTTTTGCGAGTTTCAGAATGATCTTTCAAGCTCTGACAAAGCCAAGCTGCCACACTTGTTGAGATGGATTGATTATATTCAGGTATGAATAGTCGGTTTCCCGAAGATTGAGTTTTTCTTATCCGATTTAACGGTATAAAGAAACCAATCTTGATGTCCTACAAAGAAGGTACAAAGATTTTCAAATGATATTTCAAGTTAATATTGATTGCTCAGGCTAGTGTAGTTGACCAGAATGCTTCCAAAGATTGTGTTCCAAAAAAAGATGTTAATTTCTGATCTTTCTTGGTCCCTGAACATCACTGAATGATCTCGTCCATTAAGTGATCTCGTCCATTAAGTGCGTATTTGTGGGAGTTCTTGAGCGAAATAATTAGATATTTAGATGTGTACTGCTGAAAAATCAGAATCATTCTCCTTGGTTCTTTATGGTTTTAGATAGATGTAAAACATCATTAGTAGTTCTTGGGTACATGCCACTCATTATAAACACTTTGTGCCTAATATGAATGAACCTAATGCCAAAATCTGGTTATATATTTTTTAATGGATTTCCTTCAAAAGAAAGATATATTAAATTGCATATCTCTTATACTTTCTGTATTCTATGCGAGGTTCTGTGGCGACTAAAGAAATGCACATACTTTTATTTGTAGCACCTCTTGATTTTTCCCCCGTTGCTCCCTTGTTTATGAACTCGTCTTCCTAGTGCAGAACAAGGAATATTTTGGGGAATTATTCAAAAAGATTCTAGTGGAGAATGTCCAATGCATTCCCTCAGTGAGTAACTTGCTACTCTATTGTGGTCATTATCTGTTTCTTTTTTATGAATGATTGATTACCAATTTTGTTGCATTGATCTCTACTGTCATAGTTGGAGCTATAATATGCTAGGAGTTACGGAGAAACATGAAAGCACCAGTGAGAGTTCAGATGGTCTTTTGTTGTTTTGTGTTTTTCTTTTATTGACATGTAAGAGAATGGATAGCTTTCCTTCTCATGATTCCGAATATTTTTCATGCTAAAGATACAAACATACGAGAGGACCAATTGTTCTTAAACATGCTGTTACTTTTCCATGGGAACAGAACAAGGATACCAAATTGTTCAAACTCGAGATAAATTGCATTTATTTGGATTCCGAAATTGGAATATTTTTGTGTGCGTTGTTGTCTTAAAGTTATTACTACTCTGCATCTGAGAACAAAAATAAACTGGAATTTGATGTATTAATATTTCAACAATTGATTCGGAGGCGTTAAAATCGACGAGGAAGGTTGATGATTCCAATGCAAAGAAAACTGTTCAAGAAACGAAAGAGGCTATCAATAAGGAAGCAGACTCGAAAGCGAAGAAAATTGCTGACGCAGTAAGTGCTTCACCTGTACATTTTCTTCTAATTGAAGTTATAGTCGGAAAACTTTTGGTGGCGATTTTTAGCATGAAGTGTACTTTGTTTTTCTTGTGATGAACACATACTCATGGCAGAATGGACCTTGCTACTACAATCAATTGCCTATGATTTGTTTCAAACTGCTTCCTTTTTTAAAATAATTTCTATTTCTTTCTATTTTAAAATGCTGCTAATTCCATAAACATGCAGAGCCTTTCTATTAGCATTTTTGTCATTGAAGTTGTCATGGGGCGTAAGGACATGTACTAATATGCTTACACTAATATCTCTCCCTGTTTCTTTGAAAAACATAAGGAAAAGGTTGAAGCAGCCGGTCAAGCTACCCCAGACAAAAGAAAACTTCCTGAGAAAGAGCCAGGCAAGGCCAGGCAACCTGAAAAGGAGGTGGAAAAGAAAGACGAAGAACTTAGCGTCAGTCTACTTAAAATACAGATTGGACATATTCGTAAAGCCTGGAAACATCCTTCAGCTGATAGGTGAAGTAGCTATGCCGTTGTTTTCTTTGTTCCACCCCAACTTGCATCGACTAAATTTATGGCATTCACATGATTTAAGGCATTGAATATCTTTTATAGTCATACCTATGACCTTCTTCTCCTTTCTTAATGGGATTTTATTCTGAAATATCTGATGTCAAATTTATTTTGTTTTGATAATTATGTTTAATTCGTGATGGTATCAATTATCATTATCGAGCACACTGTTTCATGTACTTCTGTTTTTCATCCAATTGTTCCTCTAGAGATGAAATTTTCATCTCATGTGCAAAACTCAATGAATACTTCCAGTAAAGTTGGGCTGTCTCTTTATTACTCATTTTGAAATGCAGCTTGCTGGTTGAGGAGATTGATATTGGAGAAGCCAAATGCAGGCAAGTGGTGAGTGGCCTGGCAAAATATTGCACTCCAGATCAGTTAAAGGTACGAATGCTCAGTGTACATTGAAACTTGTTTTACATCCTGATTAAGTTTGGGTTTTGTAGGGTGCTGTTAACATCTAGTGGTTCTTGTTTTACCTTGTATTTTCAGAACCGCCGAGTGGTACTGATAACAAATGTAAAGCCTGGGAAGTTACGAGATGTGATGTCAGAGGGATTGGTATGTTCCCATTTTTCCCCTGTTGTTGACACTATGCACGCCCAACACCCCCCTCTCTCCTACACCCCAAACCCCACTCCTGAAAACAAAGCTCCCTGCTACAGCAGCATTAGGCTTGCCATGTTTTAGAGATCAACATCATATTCATTATCATCTCCCAATCTTGTTAATCTTTGTAGCGATCTTACACGAGCCACTACTAAACATAATTAAACTTGATAACAACAATTAAACAGCGGAATCCAAATAACTTTTAATCATCTTACAACCCAAATGAAAACAATACAATAATCTCAATTTTAATCGTTAATACAACCAAATCGAAATCATAATTATGTACGAGAATACGAGAAACCAAATAAAATTTCAACTGGATCACCACAAAAAACCCAACTGCTCTAGCCGCTGTCTTGGGCCCTTGGCAGTCCGAAACGTCCACCCTAATACTTGCCTCGTGGAATGGGGTGTCCAAGATGAAAACAAGAACGTGAACGGCAATCACCCAATACAATAATATATGAGTAAACAAAATGATATGATGCATGTGAAATACAATATGCTCGGATATCAAGGATCAAGTAAAAAATCTCATGCTTGGTCTAGAGGCGCCTGAGTGTGTAGTCTCTGATCTGCCCTAGGTATGTTTTGGCTATTACATTCATCATCAAGATGTGGACCTACAATGTCCGGGGTCATCAAAGCCCGTAGGTCCCGTCGCGCCTGAGTGTGTAGTCTCTGATCTGCCCAAGGTATGTTTTGGCTCTTACATTCATCATCAAGGCGTGGACCTACAATGTCCGGGGTCATCAAAGCCCGCAGGTCCCATCGGACATGTAGCTCTCGATACCCAACCGTCCACAATACAGAACAGGGCCGAGCGACCCCAACAAATGAGGTATATCTCAAAAGATATCTAGCCCAATTAGATATGTCATGCATAATATCTCATACAATAAAGCATGTATCACGCAACAGATAAATATACAACATATAATAAGTGTTTATACTACGATTGAATATCTCAGTCAGTACATCACATACCTCACTAAAACAATCTGACAGAAAGTTTGCTCGTCTGAGCCGAAACAATACCAACATACTGAAACCACTATCAAGCAAGATTCAGAATCATTAAACATGCCTCAAAGTTCTTCTTATTGATCCTCAAATCTCTATTTAAGTCTTTAGGTTTATACCTTCGTCCGTCGTTAGACCTTTGATGAAGTCTCGATCTGCTTGTCTCGGTTCACCGACCTTTCCTCGAGTCGACACTAGCTTCGAAGCTTTCCCACACTAATCGGCCTTAGAAACTGACTAGAAAACATAAGGTGTATGGCTTGAACTCGAGAGAGAGAAACTAAAGGAAAGGAAACAAATGAAATCAGCTTTCATTTATAGACTGCGTCCAGACTAATTCACAAGATTTGAACACAATCTTTTCTGCCACGTGTTGTACTCTTATTCATCTAGTTGGGTTTCTCGGGATAATATAATTTGAAATAGATTTAGTGATTCGTCTGGTTGAATTTCTCAGGATAATGTAATTTGAAGTAGATTGGGTGATCTATTTTCAATTCGGTGGATCCCAATATGTCGATCCTCAATTAATTTCTTTATGTTACTTAATTAACAACTCTTTAATCATGTCTTAATTAGTAATATTTGATTCGGGTCATCACAATCTTAATCTGCCCAAGTTTATTTGAAATCCATGCTAAATAATTTATTTTTCTTATGAAAGCGGGGTAGGTGATACTTTCTGCATCTACAGTCTCTTCTGTATTGGAGATCTGTCATGATGAGTGCCTTTCTTTTCCATCTCTTTAAATTCCAGGTGTTGTGTGCTTCTAATCAAGATCATTCCATTGTGGAGCCTCTTATAGCTCCAGACGAGGCTAAAATTGGTGAATGCGTTACATTTTCTGGGTATGTCTTTCCTATTAATTCTATCCAGGCATTTTTATTTTTTTGTTGTTTGCCAGCTTATGATTCTTTCTTAAGCAAATTTTAGCTCACTATTACCATAGATGTTTAGCTTTGGATGCGTTTTTTAAGGGAAAAATTCCCTTTCTTTTCATGCATAAATGTTTTACAAACTATCTTGTGAACATTTTCAACTTTGGACAAATTTAATTTATTTATATTGTCTTGGGTTCTTGTTCAACTTTATGGGCCATCCGTGTTATTCATATTGATTTTTTATGCAACCTTTTTGTCTCGTATTTACACAATTTTTTAAATTTTTCAATACGTAAGATATTTAGTTTGTGGTGTGTAAACAGTAATCACAATTTTCTGTTGTATTTGAACTCATGTGCAATGTCATCTTATTCTCCCCTGTCTTCCCATCTTCATTCCGTTATAACACAATTTACCATTTCGCCAGTGAATAAACTGTCATCAGCTTTAAGTACAACAATGGCCTCATTTAAATAACTAGATTGCTGACATAACCAACTTAATGTTCAATCCAGACACGTCGGAAGGCCTGAAGAAATTTTAAACCCCAAAAAGAAACAGTTGGATAAGATAACTCCGGTATGTATTCTTCTCATTTTCTGAACCGGTGAGAGCATGACCTTACCTCACCCTGTTTCCTGATCATTTAACTGTTGTAAATATTCTACACTGCAGAGAAGGCACATTTTCAGAAAGTTTCCTCTTGCTAAATATCTCTTGTATTACATATCATATGAAATACAAGCAATTGGGTGATTGTTTGCTTGCTGTCTTTCTCGATTACTAGTGAATAAACCCCACTGCATAACATTTGTGTAAAAATCAATTTTAAAGTTCGTGTTATGTTAATTATTTACTAACTTTATTTATATTTCTTTTTTGGAACAAAAACAGAAGGAATAGTTGCATGTAATTTTATGTTATGCGTCATGATCATGATTTAATACGAATCCACTATGGATGCAGCATCTTTTCACCAATGATAAGGGCGTCGCCACATTCAAGAACATCCCTTTTATGACCTCTGCTGGACCCTGCACTTCATCCATTCCCAATGCCACCGTCAAGTGAATAGCCCCATCCATATGGCGATAGTCTTTGGATTGGCGTGGCGTCTCACAAAGAATGTGGGTCTCACACCAATGAACGATGGATAAACCCATTGGCACCGTGGGGCGTATCATTTCCCCAAATGAATGCCTTGCAACGGCTGTACTCTATATTGATGCTAATTAAATGTTTTGTAATTTTGACGAGTAAACAAAGTAAAATATTTCATTTACTTACTGTGGCATCATCTCTGTATAATTTCAGGGTTAAAATTTGTGTGAGACGGTCTCACGGGTCGTATTTGTGAGACTGGTCTCTTATTTGAGTCATCAATGAAAAAATATTACTTTTTATTGTGAATATCGGTAGGGTTGATCTATCTCATAGATAAAGATTCGTGAGACCGTCTCACACGAGATCTACTCTAATGTCAGTGGCCGATATATCCATCTGAATTTGTAGAAAGAAGGATCGTGTCTTTCATAGAAAATGTCGAATCGAGATTGGATGCATTTAATGTTGAATTGAACTTGTCAAAAAAAGCCGTTGGGACATATATAAAATTTTGCATTTCAGGTTCAGAATCGAATATAGTAGTATTTGAGATGTAATCACTCGCAAAATAAAAGATAAAATAATTTCTGGATATTTTTTACGTGTGGATGATTAGAGTATATATGAAGAAAAATTAAACTACACGTTATTCCAAAGTTATGTTGGTTTAATATCTTGTGGTGCTATTGGTTCAATATTTGTAATTCTAATGATAAGTTCTAAAAGGTGAATTTCACGGGTAGATCACTTGTGAGATGGTCTAACGAATCGTTACATGTGAGACATGTCAACTTTATCGATATTCACAATAAAAAGTAATACTCTTAGCATAAAAAGTAATATTTTTTTATGGATGACTCAAATAAAAGATCAATCTCACAAAATACGATCCGTGAGACCATTTTACACAAATTTTCGCCAACTTCACGTAATTCCCCGTAATCATTTTCATACCTCAAAGCCAGAATTAAATATAATCGCCTAATTGTAAATATTCTTTCTCGCAAATATAATTTATTTATCAATATATTATGTTTTAATTCAATGTTTGAAAATAATATACTATTTTTTACACTTTTAATTCAAAAGGTGACGCCTAGTATGCCACTTTCTTACCAAATAAAATTGAATCTTATAAATAAACATTATTGTCTTCCTTCTAATATGTGACTTGTCCACCAAGCGATAAGGTTTAGTAAGCTGAATTAATTTTTTTAAATTCTAATTGACTTTAATCTGACGTGGTATCAGATTTTGGACATTATCACATTAGATTTTGCATTAATTTTCGTCACAAAATCCATATATTCACACCTTGTGAGGGCCAATTATAGCGAAATAAATTAGAATAAAACACTACTCGACTTAATTAGTGTTCGTAAATATTTTAAAAAATGATTATTTACTTTTCCTTTACAAAACTTTGCAAATTTGTAAAGAAAACATCAATAATTACTTTTTTCTAAGAATTTGCCAACACTACTTTAATATCTTATATATATTAGCAAAGAGTTGAAGAAAATTATAAATAAAAAATGGAACCTAAATGCTTAAAAAAAAAAATAGAATATGTATCATGTGAGACAGTCTCATAGATCTGTATATGTGATATAAGTCAACTGGTCTATACCTACACTCTTGATGAAAAATAAAAAATTTTTTACGTTTTGAGTCGAATTAAATATTTATGTCACAAAATTGATCCATAACAAGTTTTTTTTATAAAAGAAATATATACTCTCGATTATGTAGACAAAGCGCTAAACCTCAACCTAATTATACAAATCAACAGATAAAGCACGTCCACTAAAAAGTAAAAACAGATAATTGTCTTCTAAATAATGTAATTATTGCGTCATCCGATTACATAGTTTGATTACGTCACCCTCTTGGCTCTGTCAAACCTCAAAACTTTTAAAGGGTTTCGCCACAAATTTGTTATCTACCACTCTCTCCACTTTCCGACAATATAATAAATACTTCCATAAATCATTAATACAGAAAATAAAAGAGGAAACCCTCGTCTGTTAGATCTCATTGAGTTGAAAAAGGCCAGAAAAAAATGAGGAAATTAAACCAAAATTTACGTGCTATAGAGAGAAGATTGATGGAAGAGTTATTAGCAGGCAGAAATAGTGCAATCGAACTCCAAACCCTTCTGCATAATTCTGTTAAAGATGAAGGGTCGACCTCAAGTGAAGAACTTGCCATGAAAATCTTGAGATCTTTCACTAACGGTATTTCGATCGCGAGCTCGTGCACCGCCGTCTTATCGGCTCAGCTCTCCGCCGTTGACTGTGGCGGCGGCGGCTTGACCAGTTCCGGCGAGGGGACGAAGAAAGTGGTCAAAGACAAGAGGGGTTGTTACAAGAGAAAGTGAGATTTACCATGTCTTCTTTTTATAGACATAATATATATATGGATATTTGTGATTTTTATATGTGAACTGATTACTTCATCAAAAATGATTTCACCAATCAAGAATTACCAATTTAATACTTTAAGGAAAGATGGATTGAACAGTACTGCACATACTTTCTAGATGCTGATCGATTGTGTCATCTAGCTAGCAGTTTAATTTCATCGTGAGCTATTCAATCTTGCGATATCTTTTCACTATTTGCAGATAATTATTAACTAACTAAAAAAGGTGAACCCTTTTTCCCCTTTAATTTTTCTTTTTCCTGTTTTGATAAGATTGGTGATTAATTTTAAATTTCAACTCTTTTGCTGTCATATTCTGCTTCTATATATGCGTGGTATTTTCTTGTATGGTTCAATATTAACACATTGCATGTTCATTTGCTGTGGTCATCAAGACTTGGAATAGGGTACAAATAATTCAGGTCTAAGAGTGCAAAATCAACTTCTTCTTCTTTTTTTGCATTTTCATTTGTGCACTAATGATTATATTTACTAATTCAAGGATATGGCTGTCGCTATTTGTTCAAAAATATGTTCTACACGTGAGTACTAAGAGATTCAGATTAATCGGATATTAGTGTAGAGATCGATACCCGTAGATGCCCTTGATTAATGATCATAGATTTATTAAAAATGTTATATGTTGTTGAAACTGCATTTTGCTTTTGTTTTGAACACATGTATTGCTGGTTTGTAGAAGGACCTGTGATTCATTGATAAAAGAGTCCCCTACGGTAGAAGATGGATGTGCATGGAGAAAATATGGCCAGAAACATATCTTGCACTCCAAATATCCAAGGTAAATTGATTCAAGTATATATTATATATATAGTATCTTATAATAATTGGCCCCTATGATTTTAAAGGGAAATTATATGTTCTTTTTTAGAAAAAAACTGGGTGTTCCATATATCTAGAGCATGTAACCTGTGGGAACTATGGGCTGTGAATATTAGTTTCTGTATGAAAATTGAAGAATATAATGACAAAAACTTGTGAGTTTAAAGAAGCTAATTAATGAGCTCTTGAAGTTTCACTTTCAACTTCTAGACCTAGAAAATAGAAAAATTGTGATTTTGAATCATTATATCCAACACATTAAATTATTTAGTGGTGTATATTGGGATATTGAGAGGATTTCAAATTCGAGATTTAAATTTAGCTCATTTGTTTGAGCGGTATTTTTGAGATTCATGGATTTGAAATCATACGCATGCAATTTTAACTTGTTTATTAACTAATGTAATGAATTTCAAATTTCCACAAAATATGTTCATTTGACATTCTTCCCTAATTGAATTTCTTCTCAAAGCCAAATACCACTTCAACGATTCTTGCAAAGATCAAGCTAGAAACCAAACCAACACTGACAATTACAACAGTTATTGCAGTGCCTACGACAACGGATTTTATCCATTGTCGTTTGGCGTTTTTCTTGTAGTGATATTATATGATCATCCAAATGTAATTCATTGTCAGTAAATGTTTTTCTAATAACCATGGGATTAAATTTTTCTTTTTTTATGGTCCACAGATGCTATTATAGATGCACACACAAGTCTCAAGGCTGCAAAGCTAAAAAACAAGTCCAAAAAATAAAGGAGGATCCATTGTATCAGATTACGTACTTCAGTCATCACACTTGCACTGACACGCAGATGATGTTTCCACAGCACATCGTGGAACCGGACTCGATCGAATCCAATCTACTCAGTTTTCAAGGAAGTAATTATAACCATTCCCAAAAACCTGCCAATGTTTCTTTGCTGAAACAAGAATTCGAGGCCGTAGACACACAAATTGTTGGTTTCCCTTACGCAAAATCATCTGTAAACACGAGCTCATGGAATGGAATTATCGGGTCGGGTTCCAGTGGATGTAAACAGGTATTGCCTCCAACAATACCCGTCCCTGGTGATGATCTAGAGGAAGAGGCTTCAGGGTTATATTCGTGCGCATCGATGAATAGTTTTCATGGGCTTGAAATGGAAGTTGATCAGCTTGGTGACATAGACTTTGAACAATGGTAAGATGTAAACTATTCTCATGTTTAATGTTATCTTTTAATGTACTGACTACATGTTCGACGCTATATTCATATGTTGTGTAATAATTCATACAAAACCACGGTTTTATCGTATGGATCGATATATATGTACGTTTGTGATGTTATATATACTCTCACTTGTATGGATATAAATTTTTTTCCCCGCAATATATATATATATATATATATATGAAAAGAATTTTACATAATGTAGGTGGAGAGTTATAGCTTGATATCCAATTAATTGGAAACGATGTAGGAGCAGATCACAAGTAGTGTTCATACACTAGCTTTACAGTAAAATCAACTTCCGACATGAAATTTTTTATCCCATTGGCAAATATTTTCAAGGGAAATGGGCTTTGGAATTCTTCTTTCCTTTTGTATTAGGAAAAAAAAAGGGTCTTCGTTATCAGGTTGAACGAGGTTTATATATAAGTGTATATGTGTACTGGTATGAGAAAACTTTGCTGTCGTGATTGAATAGCAACGTGTAGTACGCAACTGAAATGTGATTCGATTTCGGTTCAAATCCCACCACTGTTAGGCCTTAACAGGTATTTTTTTGTTATATAAGTTTTCGTATTTTTCAAAATAATTTGAGCGTAGTCAAGCCGATCCGACTCACAGTTGCATACATTCCGAATCATTTTGTGGGAGAGAACGCTTCTATTTTTTCAAAATAAACTACGTTGAAATACATAAATACACACAAAAAAAGAAGCAATTATTACGTATTCAGCAGGAATTTATCAGACGAGATAGCCATTTGCTTTATACACTACAAGTCTCTTAATTTATGTAACACACAACAAACATCATATTCTGTATGAAAAGATACATATAATATGATCAGTGTAGCTAGTTTATATCTGATAGAAGTCTATATCACTTAGTTGATTAACCTCCATATCGATCCCATGCTGCGAACCAGTCATTGATGCACACGAATAAAGCCCCGAAACCGCTTCTTCTAGGTCATCATCAGAGACTAATATTCTTGGAGACCATGCATCCGGCCAGGTGCTCGGATTCTCAGATGATTTAGGAGGGAAACAAACCATATGTTTGTCTTCCTCGGACGACGAAATTTTCGCAGGGTTTGGAGTTGGTCCAAAACTTAGTAGATTTGATTCGGGGGGGTCTGATTCAAGGATGAGTTCGTGTGGAAGTGGAGCCAGTGTATTCGCACAGGTGTGCTGGTTAAAGTAAGTGGTTTGGTAAACGATTAATGGTTCCTCTTTGATTTTCTGAACTTGTTTTGTTGCTTTGCATCCCTGATGCTTGTGTGTGCACCTGTAATAACATCTGCATGTACAACATAACCAGTAAAATAAATATAGATTGGAATGCTTTACAGGACCTCCGGTTTAAAATATTAATCACTAGCAATTTAAATAGCAGTTAAGGCCGAAGGGCGGGGGGAGGAAAAAAACGAGGAAAGACAGTCCGATTACCTCGGATGTTTACTGTTCAAAATATCTTTCTGACCATATTTTCTCCATTCACGCCCATCATCTATCGTTGGAGATATCCTTGTCCATGAATCTGAGGTTCTTCTGCAGAGTTCAATGAAATAAAAAAGAATTCAATACAGTAACTTTAGCAATACAATTTCTGTTGTGAATTAAGAATTCAAATGGATAAATCATATCAAGAAAACCATATTATTTTTAGTTTTGTAAGTTTCTTTTTTAGAATTCATAGTTAAGCTAGCAGTCAATTTTAACATAATTCACACCCACTAAACACCCATCAATAAATTAATAACTGGTCAATTGAGTTGGTGAAGTTGGATCCACAAAACCTTATCTCTATGTACCATATTCCAAATCTTGAAATGACCACATCCAATGAATTTAAACAAATAATTTTCCCAAGAGAAAAAAAAGGCCACAAACACACGCACAAACTTTATTTTTAAAAAAGTTTATATGATGCTAAACTTTCTATTGCTTTCAATGATTTGTAATTTTGTGCTTCATGATGTATTGATATGATAGATTCATATATCAAAACGTAAGTGCAAAAGCCACCTTTCTTGTTTGCTTTATCCATCAAGTGGCGAACACTGTCGATGAATCAACATCGTAGGTGTACGTTTATTGTCCTACTAGAAAAAAAAACTACTGCAAAAAGAGAGAGCTTTTCAGTAACTAACTATACAAGGAAATAATCTTGATTCTTGAGGCTCATGTTCTTGAAAAAAACAATCTATTTGCTCAATATAATTTAGGATTTCGTTTGATGTTAAATAAATAAAAATATCTAGAAAAAAACAGACATCATTATTCCTAGTTCATATATGATGCTAAAAGAAATAATCAATATATATAATCTCACGTTCTTTTGTAGTAGCCCCTCCGATCTTTGAGCAGCGTCTTCTTCTTCTTCTTCCTCCCGCCGGGAGACGCTGAACCACCACCACCTCCTCCGTCGGCGGCACCACCTCCAGCAGAGTCAACGGAGTCGATCTGGGCTGAGGCAGCGGTACTGCCAGAAGCCACCATTGAGAGACCCTCAGTGAAAGATCTCAATATTTTCATGGCGAGCTGTTCTTGACCCGAGTACTCTTTAAGATTAGCAAGCTTACGCAGAAGGGCTTGGAGTTGGACTGCACTTTCCCTTCCTTTTGTTAGCTCTTCCACTAATCTTTTCTCTATCACATTCAAATTTTCACACGAGTTTCCCATTTTGTTTTTTGAGATCTACGAGACAGAGGTTTTGGTTTAATTCCTCTATTTCTTCGGGGTTAATATACGTACATATATATATATATGCATATGTATATATTATATATATTGACGGAAATAATTTTTAATGTTGTCCGGAAGACAGTGGCAAATAAAAGGAAATTCCAGCTATTTGATAAGGCCGAGGGGTGGTGACATCATCTCCCTTACATCACCTGATGACGCTATATGTGCTTCATTTTTTCCATGATTTTATTGTTATTTTATATCTCTTGTAACTTGGAGATAGATATATTTATTTTCATTTTTGTTTCTAAATTTAATAGCTTTCATGATAGGTATAGATTCGATCGATCGGTATCATGAATATAGATCCGTGAACCGTGTCACAAAAAACTTAATCTTTTTAAATTTGTTTTTGGTTGGGTACTTGGGTTTAATTTATTTTAATAATCCTAGCTAATAAAATGTTTGACTACAATTTATGTGTTGTTTATTTATCTCATATGGACCAAATTATTAAATATAAAATTACAATAGTATCTTTCGTATTTTTTTAATTTATATTTCTTAATCATTATTGAAAGTTGTAAAATTATAATTTATCATGTTATCTCAAATTTAATAACTCAAACCAAACATATTGTTATATATTCAATATTATTTTATCTCGTAGTCAAATATTTTAATAAATACAATATTATAGGTTCACATAATTTCATCAACGCAACTAAACCGACCCTTCAAAAATGTCGTATTTATCATAATACGAGGTCAAATCTCTTTATTTATAATTATTTTAATTTATTGATTGTTTGAAACTTTGTACAAGATTATTTTTTTTTGAAAATCTTATTACATGATCTAGATATTTTTATTAAGTTAATTTAAAAGTTATATAATCAAAATTTTGTGTCAAGTTGTGTAGTGCTAGAGGTCATATTTGAAATACAATGAATGGAAGATGGGGACAAAATTTTAAGGAGGGTGGCAATTAATCAAATATTTAAAAAGTACAATAATTTTTTTTATTCGATCAAGTTGATATTTAAATAACCTCAATCGTACCTTGAATCATCACATCATGCTCAGATGTAATAAATGAAAATTGTATATTCAACAATTAATTGTAATCCGATCAAATAATTTGTTTCCCTTGGTCAACCTGTTCACAGCAAAATATGTCAAGTGCCGAATTAAATAATAAGATTAATAATTTCACGTTAACCCTTTGAATCATACTAATTCACCATTATTGTGCTCCTTTTCCATTTTTTTAAGACGTAAAATCCGTTGTCGTTATTATTCGGCGTATATTCGGTAAACTTTTGGGTAGCCTGCAACTCATATTATCTAGATAAATAATATTGGACAAACTCTTCAAGTGCCGAGTTCACTCGCACTACTTACCATCCAGTTGCGGACTCGGACATTTGTAATATGTAATACGCGCCGGAAGTTTTGATGTAGCTAGTAGGATTGGATCATGAGCTTGTTTGCACCAGTCATTCTGGTCCTCCATCGGTTTTTTTTTTTAATTAAAAAAACCTGGTTTTATCCTCAAAACGATCTATGGATGGAACTGATTTATTGTAAGATCTTCAAATTTTAGATGTTCAATCTTTGTTACTCAAATCCAGGCTCCAACTGCCTGATTGGAAATTCGTGTAAACGTACACATATTCTTGTAAGTGAATTGACGGACTTTAATCTGCTAGATTGATTTGTTGAATTTAACTCAAATTAAAGTTTAAACATGGGTGCGACTCAGTGATTTATTAGATTCGATCTAAAATATTAAGTTTTTACGAAACTCGTATTATCAATCAAACTTGTGGGTTGATTTAATTTTGTTTTAATTACTAAATATGTCATTCTTCTCTTCAGGTCCACAAATTATCGAGTAAAATAGTTTAAACTCAAAATCAGCTTCAAATATATTAAATCATGTCTGCATTCAATTTGAAAAAAGTCAAATATTATGTCCACCGTGTATGACAAGCACTTTTTTGTCAGGCTAAGATATAAGCTCTGCCAAAGAACTCCAGAATGAAAGGCAAAATAAAAAAGTCAAAATGGATATGAAAAACGGAGACATAGCTACTGGGTCTCATTTTTTTCCAGCTTTTCAATTTCTTGGCGACGTTTTCTTTCTGCTTCTTCAAGTTCCCTTGCAGCATCCTCCTCGTCCTCCATTTCATCACGATCTTCAAACTCCTTAGTTGCTGCCATTGCTCTGACAACAGGATCTCGTAGTTCAGAAATCAAACCGCCACCGATCCGATACTCTTCTTCATCCCCAATCAAGAACAGCCGTTGATCAGGTCCACTTGCCATTGGAATATCCACTGCCAATAACTTCATATCATACTGCCAATAAGTAGCAGTAGAAATTATTGTAGGAGTTTATACATACCCAACACAAGTCAACTCTAAAAAACTCAATTCGTTGAGAATAGATGCGAGTCTGATACTTGGAGGCATCTGAAAGTAAAAGACTATAAAAGCACACCCATTTGATTCGAATGTACAGAAACACAAAAAAGTTCATGATTTATATGGACATCGATGTGCATCTTAAATTCACGAGATCAGAAATGAATGTTAAAAACCTGTAGCCTACAAGTACATTGCATGATAATTTCCGAACATATACTACACTTAAACGGAAGGGGGTAGGGGTGTTTTTCTTGATTTACTCAAATCAACCAACAACTTCCATTTCATTAATGAAACAAATAACTTAAAGTGAGTTAAAGAAAACCTGGCCTTTTTTCTTCTTGACTTCAACACTGACCAAACCTTTCCTTTCCGAACCCTGTATAGGGAAAATAAGAAAACATCTTTTGCTCCTTAAGCTTGGCTGGAAATTCTTCAGTGTTATACCCCCACCCGACATCACAAAGGCTCGCAAATCAGTTCCAGTGAGTGGGGCACCCATGACCTCGAGAATTCCAGCGGATGTATTTAATCTCCTCATTGCCATTCTGTAAACTGTATCTGGATTAACCGTGAATCTTGCACGAACATACAAGCCCTTGACATGACAAAAAGATAAAGTTGTCATCGTTAGTCAAGATGTTCTGCAAATGTTACAAAACATGGTCTGAATTGCATGTATTGGAAAAAAAGAAAAGATGGAGAATGGAAATTTTCCATTTCAGTGTTCATTGAGTAGAGAAAACGTGTAGTCGGACAAGTGTGTAGCGCATGGATACCAATGCATCATATCAAAAATATCAACTTAAGTCCACGAATCATTCCCTTTCTTGTCCCTCAATATATCCAAAATATAGGGGGGTAATTTATAAACCGCTGATTCTTTCCCCTGAGAATTACTTGCACCATCCCCCATCTCCCCATTTAACACATCACACAATTCACTGCACCAACAAGCCAAGTAGCAGTGGAAACGGGGAAGAAAAAAATAGACAGACACAAAAAGATGTATTAACAATAAATCCAGCAGAAACTGCAGCTCAAAACAAGGAGCTACGAGCCTAGTGGATCAACTAGAGCGGGCATCTCAAGGACGGGGACAATCGTATGTCACTAGCTAAATGCAAAACAACACTGCAGGCAAGATGAAGAAAACTCGGTGCAAGCATTTTTTGCAAGCTAAGAGAAGTTCAATTCATAATTTTAAGTCATCTGCAAAGTATCTTCTCTTTGCTCCTTACATATGTCAAATATCTGGAGTCCAATTGAGCCTTCACTGCACCTCAGCAGTCGAAAACTGAGACATGTTTAACTATATTCACTGTAACTCGACACAACATTACAATGAAAATTTGAAAGATTCAAAACTAGAATTACAGACACGATTTAACCCCTCCATGGTTGTGGCCCAGTGTGTATATTAACTTGTCATCATGCTATGATCGCGCAGAGGTGCGGGGATAAGAACAACTCATAATGTATATACAGGTTCAACACAAGGAAGCAAATAAACATATATGCCGCCACACAGGTGAAGTCATATTATTATGAATCTACGACAGTAAAACCAACAAAAAAACACGCCATTAGATAATGAACACCATAAAAGATATTCATTCATCATCAATGGAATAATTAACCAAGTCCGACACTAAAATTGCAACAGAAATTAACGATGAACAATCACTACAAACATTAGAAACCGGAGATCGGAGCTCACCGCGAATGCCACGATAGCCGATGAAAGAGCTAGAAATCCATATTTTGCCATGCCTTCAGAAAACCCAATAAACATATTAGCAATCCCAAACAAGACCCTCCACAGCAAAATGCACACCACCAGCCCAGCAGCACCCAGTATCACCAGATAATTTCTCTTCCAAAATGCCTCGATTTGAAGCCTCCCCGCCTCCCTATAGCGTGTAAACGCCTTCTTAACAGTCGCCCCAGGGTTTCTCACTTTTTCCGTAATTTTTTTCGAGCCCACCTCATAATTCTTCGAAGAAAAGTACCTAAACCCCAAATTACTTCTGTTCAGCCATAATCTGACATCTGGGTCTAGATTTCCGTATAATTTCGTAAACGTGGTTGAGGATGAAATATAGGCTCTGTAAGAATTTGATGACCATGTAGAAAAAGCAGGGTTCTGGATTATTTTAGGGTTTTTAGTGATGAAATTGGAAATACCACTGGTAGTGGGATTACCTGGAGCTGACTTCGATACAATATGATGAAAATACCTGAAAACGAATCTAGACGAAGAAGATTTTGCCATATTCTTCCTCTTTCGATTACGCTTGAAATTTCCCAACGGGATTAGATTCACGATTCACAAACTCGGAGTACGATCGATTGACTTGCAGGAAGAAGATTAATCAAACCGCTTCTCACGAGGTCTACACTCCACATACATTATATATAGTAGAGACACACGGAAAAATAACATTCGATCTCTGAATTATTTTTCTTACAAAACATTTGTTTTCAATTCGAATAAATAAGAATTTTCATAAAATACTTATTGATCGAACATACGCAATCAATGTATGCAGCGAGTTTGTAATGTGAAATTTTAATAAGTTTTATGAATTATGTTGAGTGTAAAATTAAATTGACAACCAGATAAAAATTAATTCTTGTAATTTTCTTAGAAAACAATATGTTATATAAATTAGATTTGTTGTGAGACGATATCACGAATCTTTATCTGTGAGACGGGTCAACCTACCGATATTCACAATAAAAAGTAATACTCTTAGCATAAAAAATAATATTTTTTCATGGATGACCCAAATAAGAGATCTGTTTCACAAAATACAACTCATGTGACCGTCTCACACAAATTTTTGTCTTCGTAAAATAATTAACACACAAAAATGTTTAAACATAAAATAAAATAAAACCAAATTATAAGACAAATAGATACCCATCATGATTAAAAAAACCCGACCCGACCCGACCCGTCTTTATTTTTGAAAAAACTCCACTCCCCGTCCCAACATAAAAATCAGAGATGTCAAAAGATTGAATTTGTTTGACGAGTCTGACCTATTCATCATAGGTAAACAAAACCAACTTGAACCAAATGAATACTATCGGTGTCGAAAAAACTGAACCATAATCATCAAAAACCAAACCTGAGTCTCGGTTTGGCTTGGTTTGATGTTTTTGATTCGGTTCGACTTAGTTTCGATGATAAATTTATTTTGTTATTTTATTAATTTCATTGATATTATATCTTTATTTTTATATTATAATATATATATTATAAAAATGAAAGTACTTTATATAACTACTTCGGTGAAAATTTTAAAATTACAAATAACTATTTTATTTTTAATTAATTTATTAATTATTCATTGTCTCATTATCTTTTATATATTTAATCTTACTTGTTTGAACTAATAAACTAACAAAAAATTTTAAAATAAAATTAATTACTGCACTTAATTCTAAAAAATATCAATCTCAGAAAAAAGATTGCGTGCAAGTAATTTCTTTAAGGCGCTGGGGTCTCCAACTCTTATATATTTTAAATTTAATAATTAAATTAAAAAGCGCAACTTTCAGGCCTGGGAGGAAACTACATTGTCATCGTAAGACAGTGAATGGACAAAAATATCCTGCGACCTGGACAACTTAAATGGAAGGCTGAGATATAAGCTCACAATCATCCGACGGTTCATAGTTGTTCTTGTTTTATATATTTATCATCGTCAAAACCCTAACATCAACTCTCTTTCACTTCCAACCATCGCCGTCTAGGGTTTTGGCACGCCTCCATTCCCGGAGAAAACATGGTGAGTCACTGATAAATCTTTGATAAATGCGATTTATTATTCTTTTTCCCAGACGATTCGGCCCATTTGATTTGATTTATTTGGTAGGTTCTCTCAAACGATATTGATTTGTTGAATCCGCCGGCTGAGCTTGAAAAGAGGAAGCATAAGCTCAAGCGTCTGGTCCAATCCCCAAATTCATTCTTCATGGTACCACGATTACACTTTTTTTTTTCCTGTTTTAATTATTGATTATTTTTCGTATCTTTATTTATTGAATGATTTTTTCTTTCCTGTTGTAGGATGTGAAGTGTCAGGGTTGCTTTAACATGTAAGATCATTTTTTTTTCCGCACCAAAACAAGGGAATTCCTGAATTTTTTTCTATACCAGATATTACTTGATTTCATGAATGAAAGATAAAATTTTGGGATCTCATCTGTGTGGTTTCGTTCGTTTCTCTTGCAGAACCACGGTTTTTAGCCATTCGCAGTCGGTGGTGGTGTGCGGCAACTGTCAGACTGTGTTGTGTCAACCAACTGGGGGGCGTGCGAGGCTCACAGAGGGATGCTCCTTCCGGAGAAAGGGAGACTAAGAGATTGGTGATGAATTCTCTGTTTTCGTTCTTGAGGTCAATGGCAATGATTTTCGGGTTTGATTTCTTGAAGTATAATATCACTCAACGAGGAATGACTCGGAAATGCTGTCGGTCTTTTTTCTAATTACCATGTCATGCTAAAATTTATTGGAAGAATTGATATGTATGCGACTTATGCTTTTATATCTATTTGATTTTGCTGTGAATCAAACCAATGCATGTATTGTTTGAATTTCCATTTTTGTCATGATGTTCAATCTTCTTCTTGTGAGTTTATGCTTTAATGCGTTTCTATGATTCACTTGGTACTTTCTTGATGGCCTGTGGTGGTAATTTGGGTTAGATTAGTGTCTATATCCTTGAAGCCAGGTTGACGACAATCGTGTCCTGTTTAGCATTTGCTGCACCCCATCAAGAAAATTGTAAAAGTGTGAAGTATTGTCGAATATTATTTGAGATTTTTATTGTTTGAGATTTTGTCCGACCCTAAAATCAGGTTCTTGACGCTGTCTAGTTCAATCCAGTGAGCATTCGGCATTCAATAGCTCTTTTGCTCTCTTGCAAAGGGTGATTAGTACAGATTTTAAAATGACTAACTTAGGTAGCTCTTGGTGCGAAAGAATTTGATTTCGGGAGGGATTTGAAAAATGGATTGTGTAATTTCAACTCTTTTAACAACTATCATTACATTACATGAGGTAAAAAAAGAGTGTTTTGAAATTCATCCTATGTATGAATAAAAAGATTAAACTAAAAAGATTTGGCAAGTTCAATGGCTCTCGAATCATGCATGAATTTGATATTTGGCAAGTTCGATGGCTGTTTTCCGATCGAATTTAATATGGTGTGGTGGGTTATTGTTTGTTCCTATTCTTGTTTTTTGTTTGTTGTTTTTCGTGGTAAATTTTTTTTAGAATTCTTGTTTGTTTTTTAATTGATATTGATAAATACAGGTCGTTGGTGTTTACACATGGGTTTTTTTTATATATTAAACGCTGCAAAAATTGTATTGTAGTTATCAAAAGTGTGCTGGGGAAAATTGTTAGACCTCCAAATTAAGAAACAAAGGAATATTATAAAGGGAAAAATCTATAATTTTAGTTCCTTTCGGTTTTGTAATAGATCAATGCAACAACTCGTTATTTTTCGGTCATGAATATGATCGCAAATTTGTAAAGATACTATATTTACAATTCAAGGACATGTTAAAGACTCGTCAATTTATTATATAAAATAATCTGTGCAGTATATCAGCTTAAATCATATTTTATATAAAAAAATTGATTTGGAATATACTTATAATTATAAACAAAAAATCATGAAAATTGAAAGCAGTGAATGATCATACATTATCCCCATATTTTGTAATTTAGGGTTGTAATACTGTTTTCAAATTTAAATTGCTAATATTTTAAAAATGTATTAATTGCAAGGTCCACGGTGAAATTACGATCATTCTCTCTCCCTGCGGGATACGTTATATATTTAAAATTTAAAGAGTTTTGGCCAAATTAGATATTTATGATGCTATAAACAATTAATGGAATCATTATGTTAATAAACAATATCTAAATGTATAAATTTAAAGCTGGGGAAAAGTCAAACCGGTCAAATACGAATAATTTGAATCATAAAATAAAATTCTATTTAAGATTAATAATTTTATTCCACGAGATTTCTCAACCCCCCATCTCGCCACGTCCAAGGGTAACTGGAAAGTCATCCCTTGTATTAGTTCTTATTATATTTTTTAAATAAGATCTGCTGAATTGTTACTAGGGACCAAGTTGCTTTATGGTAGAGTCACCGAACAAAGTACTTTTGAATCACTGGTCCACCTTTATATATATAATATATATATGACAAAAACTATGTGAGACGGTCTCACGGATCGTATTTTGTGAGATGAATCTTTATTTGGGTAATCCATGAAAAAGTATTACCTTTTATGCTAAGAGTATTAATTTTTATTGTGAATATCGATAGCATTGACTTGTCTCACAGATAAAAATTCATGAGATCGTCTCGCAAGAGACTTACTCTATATATTTATGCCGAAGCAAGTACTTTTGAATCACTAGTCCACTTTTTGTCCTACTTATTTATTATATGAATATCTCTATACATATTACTTATGACCTAACCCTATATTATTGTATAATAAAATATATATATCGTGATCATTAACTCCGCACACAACTAACTCATCACGATTAATGTATGAACTTCTATCGTGACTCAATAGTTATTGAAGTTACATACAATACTTCATCATACTAATTAAAAGCAAAGTTTATAACTTCTCCTAATTCTGACAAAAATCCAAAATTAAGTTACTATGAAATTATCATTCATGACAATCCACAATTTTATGTTGCTAAAAAATTTATGTATAAAATAAACAAGCCAACAAGGGTGAATGAAAAACTCGAAACAAATATTATAAATCACCCACAAGTCCACGTAAATCTTTTAAAAAAACTCAAAAATAAAACTCAACTACACACCATAGGAATCACATCCCAAAAAACTTATCAAATCGTCCCAAAAAATAGATAGATTGAATTGACAATTTCCTATCTCGCTCGCTCATATAACAGGGCGGCTCACCTTATTAACACATTTTGACGACTCTATTTTCCATACATAATGTGATTTAACATGAATTTCAGATACTCAATTTTGTTCGAGTATAAAAAAGTCATAGTTTATGTGCAAAAACGTGTGTGAGACGGTCTCAAATGTCGTATTTTATGAGACAGATATCTTATTTGGGCTCTCCATGAAAAAATGTTACTTTTTATGCTAACAATATTAATTTTTATTGTGAATATCGGTAGGATAGACTCTTTTTATTGTGAATATCGGTAGGATTGACTCGTCTCATAGATAAAGATTCGCGAGACTATCTCACAAAATACGCGAGACTATCTCACAAAATACCTACTATAGTATATGTAGTTTTAATTCGAAGAATTTTAAACTATTGACACAATTTATTCAAAAATTATTTTAAGAAGAAGTTAATGTAACATATTAAATTTTGAAAATTTGATCCATTTATAATTTAAGAAAAATTATTTAAATTATAAATAAAAAACCTTGAGTAGATATAATATGAAACATTATTATGGATTTATATATGTGAAATTGATTGACTCGATTAATACTTAAAATAAAAACAATAATTTTTAATTTAAAAATAATATTTTTATGTATAGTGTTATTGTCACAAAATTGAATTGCGAAAATTATATGTTTAATAAATTCAATATTAAATGTATATCAATAATTGTAGTATGTACGGTGTATGCATCGTGAAAACGTGTACCCGGAATAATGGCTTTTTCTTTTCTTTTCCTTTTATTTCTTTTTTTGTATGTTTGTTTGTTTTTTCAAGCTGAACAAATATTATTTTTTTCGTAAACCTCACTGTTTATCTTCGCTCGTCTGACTTTTCTTCTGTGAATTTCTAAGCAAATTCCGCAACTGATGAATTTCTCATTGGCATATTCCATATTACCCAAGAAATCGTCACTTTTTTGTTGATCTTCAAGAAATTTTCCGTATATTTTCATTTATGGAGACATCAAATTCTGATGTCTCGAGTTTGGGTTCTTCCGCGTCGATTTCATCATCAAGTGTACATGGAGGAAGCTCAAGAACTCCTCGATTCCCTCTTATCCGGATCTTACAGTATCCAATTTCATCGCTACTCGAATATTCTGGGGTTTTAAGAGTCCGACCCGATTACCCTTACTCGGAGGCTCGTCCTCTTTCCGAGAATGGCGATGTCAATGACCTGAGTGTTGGGAATATTCAAGGCCCCAGCAATTCGAGTTCGATTAATGGCGATGGTGATCTCGATGGTACTGTCAATAACAGTAATACTCGCGGGGAAGTTTCGATTCAGATAATCGGTGAGCAAGATAGGGTTGGGGCTGTAAATAGTGGTGAGAATGGGGAGGGGTCGGGGCGGGGGCGGGGGCGGGATTAAGTGCGGATGAGTCTATGGTTCCTCGTGAGGGGGTTAATGGGAATGGGGGTAATAGTAATAGGGATGATAACAACAGTAATAATCAGAATAGGGAAGCATCAGCTTATCAGAGATACGACATACAGCAGGTGGCGAGGTGGGTTGAACAGATTCTTCCGTTTTCTTTGCTTTTGTTGGTGGTTTTCATCCGGCAACACTTTCAAGGTAATCTTTGTATGGGATTCGCTTGGCTTTTGATTTGTTTGTGCTGTTTGATGGATGATTTTATGAATGAATTATAGCTGGATTCACTGTGGTAGATTTTCAATTTCTCTTGTTTTTAAATGTTCTTAGACGAGTTGTATTCTATAACTTTAGTGTCTTTTGTTTGGTTACTTATGGGTTCACTGTTGCCCAAAGCTGCTAGAATGATTGAAAGATGAGCTGAGCCGACTCAAGAGGCATTTGACACGAGTTTAAGCTTGAATTATTATATATTTGTGAGCACTCACAAGCTTTTTGCTACTATTATTTATTCATATATTTATTACATACACATATTAAGATACTTATAAAACCAATTGATTTCATTTCTTCATGAATAAAAATGATCCAATACTTTTTCTTAATGTAGTGTAGCATTTGTTTCGATTTTGATCGAATACTAAAACTAGCTCAATGAGCGGCTCAAGGTCGACCTGGAATACCATGAGCCCGATTACGAGCCTTTAAAATTTTGGAAGCTCTTTCAGAGCTCGACTCGATTACAGCAGTTTCTCCCAAGTTCAGGATCTAGAAACTTTGTTGAGGAGACAAAGAAGAGCTATATCGAGTCATCCTGTGAATCTCGACATTCGACCGCGTTTTAATTTCTGATTTAACATATCTTTTTTTGATAGATTGTTGATCTTCTTTATCCTGGGGTGACATCTTTTGGGAAACATTTTAGGAAGATGTGATTTTTGAAATGATTTTAAGCATTACCTTACGGTGAATCATACAGTAAGCTTGTCATAGGCTTTAGAAAGTTGTTTATTGTTGTCTGGAAGCTGTTTTCCGTTTGTTGCAATGTCAGTGTTAATGGTTTGTGTGTGATACTGGTATTAAGCTTATTAGATAGATTAGTATTGCATCTTATCTCTTTTTTTTGGTCCGGAATTTTAGGGACCTGAAGACTAGATGAGTGATATTAGCCAATATGACATTCAAATCAAGTATTTGTGAAAGTAAAGATAGGTAACTGTAAGATGTGGAGTGAGCTACTGCCATCAACTCATACCATCTGGTCGTTTGAAAAAATTCAGTTTATCCGTGCTGTGGATTTTTTACCCTCCAAGTTGCTGATGTGATAACCTCTTTGTGCTAGTTGACCTTATATGGCTCACGTTCTATTATATCAGTGGATTTGGCGTCTCTCAACTAATGATGTAATTGAAATGATAGCATGCCTTTTATTTTGGAATGATGTGGGAAATCTGTTAAATTAATTATATTTTCTTCAGTCATCATGGTTTGACAACACCAAATATGAATCCCACTCAGTGAAACTAATGCTTTCATCCTGTTTTGGCAATTAGATGTGCTGTTATTGTTTTTTTTGTGGTATCTTAAACTTTTTCCCCCTATTCACCTGATTATTGCTGTCTTATCAACAGTGACTAGAAAGTGAGGCATTAACTCCGACATGTCTGAAATTGATTTTTTTTTAATATTGTGCTTTATGATCGTGCTCTTTTCTTTGTGGCTCCTAAAACATCCGTCTGGTACTCGGTGGAGCAATGATTTCTTTACACAATGAGTCAAATGACATTGTTGATACCACTGATATCCCACAGATGGTGTTATATGTTCTGGAGTTGCTAAAACCTATATGTAAACGGCTTTAGACATTTTTAGTTCAATTCTTGACTTTTCCAAGTATCTTCAATCAGGATTTTTTGGTGTTCTCTGGATCACTGCTGTCTTGTACAAGTCCAATGATATTCTTCGGAAGCAAACAGCTCTAAAGGTGTGATTTTTGTTTTTTCTGAGGAATTAATCAGTGATATTAAAATTTAGACTATGTTTGGTTTTGTTTTAGAAACTATTTTCCAATCTTTAATAGCCAAAACAACACTACCATCTCATTTTTATTTCATTTTCTTAAATCCTATTTTCAGAGCTACAGCATAATTATTACCTATTATTATATTATAGCGTAATACGATACAATATGTTTTATAATTTTAAAGTACCCCATAATATTAAAAAATCAATCATCTCCCCAAGGCTTGCACTATTTGACTGTCGGAGTAATTTTTTTCCCTAGAAACAATACTAAACATTTATCAATTCCCAAATAAATTTTCTAAAAACTCATTAATTCTGAAATCAAACCTTTGGAAACACAATAAAGAAAACCAAACATACCCGAAGTGTTTAACTCATTCCCCGCTTTAGAAAATGATCGAAAGGAAATCTTCAGAATTTACTGACACTGGGTTTTGCAGAGAGAGAGGAAGATTTCTATCCTTGCTGGTTATTCCCTTGTATTCTTGCTTCATGTTTTTGGAATCTACTGGTGGTATCGAAAGGATGATCTTTACTGTTCATTACTTATGATTCCTCCAAAAGCCACCCCACCTTTTTGGCATGCAATATTCATCATCCTGGTAAATGGTATGGTTTTTGACCTTCCTAAGCTTATCCTTTTTCTTCTTGTTTTTGCTCTTGTTCTTCTCTTTTTTCGAATTAGTAAATGAATCATTTTTTTATTTTCCTGAGAAATTTTCTTAGAAAAGTAAAGATCACCCTACTTATTGTGGACTTAGAATAAATTTTAGTTTGATTTGTCACCCTATAGCCAATATGGCTCGTAAGATGCCACTTCCTGATAAATTGTGGAGTATTGCAGCTACTAATGTTATGTGTTAAGACTCTCATTCCTTTTCATTATATGGAGCCTGACAAGTTTACCCTTTTCATCGTATATATGTATTAGTATGCGTTCTCATTTATATAATCACCAGATATCTGCTGTAACAGGAGAATCTGGCAATGCGTCTAAATTTTCATGTGTATTTTGTCATGCTTTTTTTGGTCATTTGTGTTCCTTATTCGTCAACCTTTTCTTTGGACGGTTTTTCTTTGGTGGGTTTTTGTTGGTTCATTATGTTGGAAATTAATGGCTTATGTTTGCTTTCTTTCGTTACTTCCAGATGCAATGGTTTGCCAGACAGCTATGGTCCTCAAGTTGGCTTTGTTAATGTATTACAAGGATGGTAGAGGCCATAATTTTCGTAGACAGGTAACAGTTTCTGTGAGTTGATTTGACACTTCTAGTATATGGTCTTTTAATTTGTAGTTGAATTGAACCGGAATCTAATGGCAATATATTGATCATTCAGGGTCAGTTGTTGACTCTGGTTGAGTACATGCTGCTTCTGCACCGTGCCCTGTTACCAACCCCGGTATGGTATAGATTCTTCTTAAACAAAGAGTATGGGAGTCTCTTTTCATCACTGACAACAGGGCTGTACTTAACTTTCAAGCTTACATCAGTTGTTGAGAAGGTATGTTATTTTCCAGCTTCCCATTGTGTCTGGTCCTTGAATGTTGAAAACCAAAACCTCAAGGACTTTAGCTCTATGTCTGTCTTATTGCTCTGCAGGTTCGGTCCTTTATTGCTGCTTTGAAGGCATTATCTAGGAAGGATATTCATTTTGGGTCTTATGCCACATCAGAGCAGGTCTGATATTCCTGGTGTCCTCATTATTTTCATCCATTTCAAACCATCATAAAAACTTTTGCTTCTCTCATCCACATTTTCAAAATAATTTCCTGAACAAATGATCTCAATCTGATTAACACGCTCATAAAGTCTCTTTTCATATTTATAATATTGATAGGATGAACTGAATTTATCAGATTCACTTGACTTATTTTTTCCCGTGTTGACTGGACATGGCTAGAGGTTGATGAGTCGTGGTGAATTCCCCGAAGTTTTTTTGTTTTCTGTTACTAACTTTACCATTACACTCACATTGTGCCACAGTGTTAGCTTTGCATCCAATTTGGCATATAAAATTCGTTCATAGTAACAGAACATCAAAATATTCTGCTTAGGTGAATGCGGCAGGAGATTTATGTGCTATATGCCAGGAGAAGATGTACGCCCCAATCTTTCTACGATGCAAACATATATTCTGTGAGGACTGCGTTTCAGAATGGTAGAGTTTTCCCCCGATTGCTTAATTTATTCTAATTTTCTTGGATATTACATAGTTTCACTCATATTTTCAATTTCATACGAGTGATCTATTTTTTTACTTATTTACCTGGTGATATCCGTTTATGAATCAAATGGTCGTGAATTGGGGAAACATACTTGTATATCTGCTTTCAATCAAAATTGCCCCAGGCACGAGAATCATTCATAAATTGTGTTTGTTTGATCGGGTGGGAGCCCGACCTTGCTATTTCCCTTAGAAGGCTCGACTTTTCTATTTCCTTGAAATTGGAAGAGATTTTTTCCCGAGATGTTATATGTGTTATGTTGTAAAGAAAGAGACTTGTTGAGTGACCCACCTTCGTGAAAGGAAATAATAAGGGTAGATTTGTATTTATCTCAAGGCCGTTTGTTGTTTCAGGTTCGAAAGAGAAAGGACTTGCCCTTTATGCAGGGCACTGGTTCGACCTGCTGATCTTCGTTCATACGGCGATGGATCAACTACTCTCCTCTTCCAGTTGTTTTAATCCCCTAACTTGATCCTGAAATACACAATCACGTTTTCCAAGCCCATCATGTCGAATTTAAGGTGTTCTACAAAGAAGAGAACTGCAAGGTCAATCTTTGTGTTCGATCTTGACAAATTCTAAGAAGGCATATTTACTGAAAATTATGTATATGCTGTTCTTATACTTAATACTTGTATCTTTGTCATTCAACGAACGAATGGATCAAAGGACCAATGAGTTCCATATCTGTGTATATTTTTTTTTTTAAAAAAAATTGAAATCAATGAGATGAAACTATACATATTTCTTGAAATTTTGGCTCGTGTGTCTACGTTTTTACATGCTGTTTGTTGGAGATCATTTAATGACTCATTCATTGGGCGATATCTGAGACTGGGGATAATTTTGATTTGATGGAGGCACTTTAAGGCTCATTGGTAAAGAAGAAATTTTTCAGTCCTAATATTTTGACACATCCTCGGTTCAGTCTTAAATATCTTTATGTTTTCGTCTCAAATTAATGTTTCAAAGTAAATTTGACTGAAAAACCGTGAACATTAGAATATTTAAGACTAACATTTAGGACTGTACTGGGATTTTTCTGCAAAATTGGATTTGGAAGTCAACTGAGTATTGAATTTAAATGTAGGGGTAATAACCAAATTAGTCTTGAAAGTTGGTTCATTTCGTATTTTGGTTTTGTAAATATTTAATTTTGGGTCTTGGTTTTGTAAATTAGGGCATGTTCAGGTTTATAGGCTTTTTACAATCGAGTGCTGAAGTGAAGTCGAATATGTCAATATTTAAAGACGTAATGTCGGCATTCCATGAATAAAAGAATAAAATCTAAAAATTAACTAAATTACGGGACAAAAATCTAAAATTGAATATTTATAGATCAAAAATACAAAAGAAACAAATTTAAATGATCATTTTGACTATTTTTCTTAGAAGTAATTTTTAATTTGAGAAAAGAGTTTATTAATATTGAATATCGAATATGAAATCTAATATCAAATTATTGTGTAAGGAACTAAGGAGGTGGCAGTCGATATATATTTGTCGTTAATTTTTTTTAAAGGAGTATTTGTTAATTTTTAAACCGTATGATCAATGAGAAAACATTAAAATTGCAGGGCCCCACAAAATACCCAAAAAAAAAAATCAGTTTCATTATCAAACTGTTATATACCATCAGATTTTCGTGTCCCACCACGTGTCAGAATCAGACCTCTCCCCATTTTCTCACTAAATTTCCCATTTGTTTGCACAAATCTACTTGGAAATTCATCAGGTCTTTTTTTGTGTGGAAATTCAGTTTCAGCACCCGCAGGTGAAGGTTCGAACTCTGCAAATTTACGTATTTTCAGTGACGCGATACGCGTATCGATGTCGGTATTTTGAGGTTTTTGGAGAGCAATTTTCTGAATTGGATTTGATTGGATTTAATAATGAGTATCCTTTACTTGTTTTTTTTTTTTCATTTCATAAATGACAATGCAGGTTTCGTAACTATAATGGTGAAATCATGATGGAATATAGGCGAGTTGCATAATTTTATAGCGATCGACTCTCGTAAGTCATCGTCTGATTCATTTTTCGATCTTACTATTGACCGTGATTATTTAATTTTGGGTTACTTTGATCTCGGATAGTGAATCAGCAGTTTGTATCTATCTTTTTTATGAAAAAAAGGAAATGAATTCCTGGGTATGAATTCTTATTTGCGTGTTCTGTTTCCTTTTTATTATCGTGTCTGCTTAATGATACAATCTGTGTCATCTCCGTAATTCTTGGTAGCTAATAGGTAGTGCGAGGGTTATGAGATGTTTGGTTGTTTAGATGCATAGCGTAGAAAGATGAAACTTCATGCTGCTTAAGTAACATACCATAATTGAAGCTCTGTCCTTTTATTCATTTACAAAAGACTGGTCTTCTTGCATTTTTGAATGTTCTCAGAAATGCTTGGACTTATTTTGTTCTTTCTCTTTTTGGTTATTCAAGAAGTGAAAAATATGTAAATTTTCATGCTTTACAATCCTGAAGCAAGCACCGATCAAAAAGTTTCCTTACATTTTCCGTGTTGATTGAATAGAGTGTAGGTAATTGATTATTAATAACACACGTTGCTGATTTGTCATTTTTAAGTGATGGATACTCGGCTGAAAACTTTTAGTTGAAATTTCTTGTGTATACCGAGGATATTAATTTGAACTAAGTTTTTGGGTTTTATTTACTTCTTCTTGCTGTAGTGCTGATGACTGTTCACTCATCCACCATGACATCTGCTTTTTCAACATCTGGAGGGATACTTCCACCTGCAGGATATGGTGGTCATGATGCATCTATAGGCGTGGTTTCTGGCCCTCTTATCCAATCTGATTCGGAGTTTAATGACAACGATGATACAGAGTTATATTATGTGTCTTGGAATCAGGATTATGGTTGCTTTGCCGCTGGCACTAGTCATGGCTTTCGTATATACAATTGCGATCCTTTCAAAGAAACCTTCAGGCGTGATCTCAAAAGTGGTGGATTTAAGATAGTTGAAATGTTGTTTCGATGCAATATTTTAGCTCTTGTTGGCAGTAATGCCAATGCTCAATACCCTCCGAATAAAGTTATTATTTGGGATGATCATCAAAGCCGGTGCATCGGTGAATTTTCCTTCAGATCCGAGGTTCGTGCGGTTAAACTAAGACGGGATCGTGTTGTCGTTGTTCTTGAGCACAAGATATATGTTTATAATTTTATGGATCTGAAACTTCTTCATCAAATAGAGACCTTGGCAAATCCCCGGGGAATTTGCTGCCTGTCACATCACCTTAATACATCTGTGTTGGCTTGCCCAGGTCTGCGACGAGGACAGGTTCGGGTCGAACATTTCGGTCTGAATATGACAAAATTAATCAGTGCTCACGATTCTAGGATTTCTTGTTTGACCTTGACCATGGATGGGCTTCTTCTTGCAACTGCAAGCTTGAGAGGCACTCTGATAAGAATTTTCAACACAATGGATGGAACTCGATTGCAGGAGGTAATAATTTTATTGTGAAAGTCCTAAGGTATTTCCATTAAGGCACTTAGGTTCAATTCCTATCTATCCACTATCGAGTATTCGAGTTCGATGTTTTTATCATACGAACATCAAGGTTTGATGTAAAAGTATGCTATTCCGATTTGTCAGTTTTGAAGGTATGACTGATAATTTAATAGGCTGGTTATACTCCTCGTTCCTGTTATGTAATTTAGATGAGTTGAAAAGTTTGTCTTTAGTTGGAAAATAAAACAACATTTTCAAGTGTTTTGAAAAGAAAATAGAATAAACTGAGTCATAGACTGAAAGAGTTTAACTCACACAAACGAATTATGTGCAAGATAAATGCAAACATCTTAATTGGAATACACTCAATTACATGTTTCACATTTACAAGTTACAAGCGCTAATCATGCCAATGTTTTTGGGTTCGAAGGAAAATATGCCAATCAGAGAGAAGGAAAAATTCATAGATGGTATGATATAGAAGGGTTTCACTTTACATTTGACATTTGTCTGGTGCAATAATTTTGTGCACCCAGTCAGTGAGTGGGTCCAGGGACCACTAATAATTTCTATAAAACCATAATATTAAGGAGCATCCATAGCCATGGGAGTTTCTTTTGTGAGATCAGGGGTGCAGTCAATTCATTTTCTGGATGCTGGTGCGTGTGTATTTACATTTGTCTCTACTGGATCCTAATATTGGTCTATTTTTTGCACTCTACTTCATTTTTACAGGCTTCTTATTTCACTGTTATGATATGATTGCTGCAGGTACGCAGAGGGGTGGACAAAGCAGATATATATAGTATTGCTTTATCCCCAAATGTACAATGGTTGGCTGTCTCGAGTGACAAAGGTACCGTTCACTTGTTTAGTCTCAGGGTGCGGGTGGTGGGTGAGGACAGTTCAACTGATCCTTCTGCTCTAACGGCTTTCTTTAGTCAAAACTCTTCAAACTCCCTTGATCCCCTGATTTCTCCAAGTACTGGTGCTAATCCTGGATCATCATTATCTTTCATGAAAGGTGATGCAACTGAATCCCTTTCTTTTTCAAGAAACTCTTTGATATAAGTGGCTAAGTCTTGACTTAGTAGAGGGCCTTGATTGGTATGTTGAGATTGGTTTGAATTGACAAAAAAGTGTTTCCCCCCACATATCTAGTTACTCCAATGATTGCCTAATTATTCCTTTCACACCACAGTGCGATTGCATGCATGGGATTGGACGCTCGTAATGGTAATATTTTTTGGTGTATGGATGTGTGTTTTCCCCTCGTAATTGTGATTAAAAAAATTATTTCGTTTATAATTCTATCTTATGCATATGATGTTATGAACATATTTCTTCAAACGAGGTCATTCTAGTGTAATGAACGATGTCCATTGTTTTTCACGTCTTCGCTTCTTCTGTTGAAGCAGTAGTTTTGACTTTTTCAGTTGCTAATTACATCAAGTGTATATCATTTACCATGAAATGGTTTTCTTGATCCAACTTTTCCAGTACCACTCTTTTAGGGATACTTTAGGTGCTTTCTCTTCGTGATGTTTGTCAGGCCAAACAATTAAAATTCCTGGAAAATGGAGAATTTGATGGAGAAATATATCATAGATTCGATATTTTTCTACATAAATATTTGAACGAATATGGATTGAAAACTTCAAACCTGATTGTAAATCTACAAGAAAACATATCAAATTAAAACCCTAACATAATCACGGGAATCCTTTTAATTAAATCAACTAAAATTCTGAAAACTAGAATGCATATTTTCCTACAAATTTTACCGTCGATAAATGTTTTCTACGAGGGGCACATATTACAACAATGGAGGCAACCCTTACACATGGGTGGAGATAAGCCTTGGTAAATGGTTACATACTAAGGGCAAACAGAAATTTTTAATGGAGGCAGCTGGTCCAACTGCCTTTATTGTTGCTTTGCACCTCAGTAGAATTGGATTTTCTGCCATCAGCTTTCCACATATCCAGCTTAAGTTTTACCAACAAGCTTTCATGGTTTCTTACCACACATCCCCATTTTTACCAAAATTGTAATTCGTTGTCTTATTTCTGTATATTTATTTATTATTTATTGTACTTATTGCTTGTTAATATTGTATTATTGGAACTTCTCCAGGGGTCTTACCTAAATATTTCAGCTCTGAATGGTCATTTGCTCAGTTACACTTGTCAGAATGTACTCAATTCATTGCAGCTTTCGGTTCTCAGAACTCTGTCGTTATTGTTGGCATGGATGGAAGGTAAGAACACTGTTTATTCACTAATCACTGCAATCCTATCAAGTTTCATACGCTCGTTATTCTGCAACTCATGTCCTGTTTCTCCACTAGTAAAATACGTGAAAAATAATACCAGATAATTTAGCATGATGGACATAAATTCTTGAACTCTACTAATGTATGACCTTACGCATTACTTCCTTTTCCTGTCGAGTCCACCATCAGTTTCCACAGGTGCAGCTTCGATCCGACCAGTGGAGGGTTGATGGTGCAACAAGAATGCATCAGATTTCTAAAAACTGAAACCAGAGCTCGATCAAGCCAACTTGGTAGACCATGATCTACAAGCATCTCTTCCTGTGTATATTCACTCATCGGTTTGGTCCCTATAAAATGTATATATCACATCTCTAAGTTCATGTAAATGGTAATTTTATACCCAGTGGATGCTGACACAAGTCCGCGATTTATTTGAAATTAGCAGAAGCATTTCATCGTGAACTGTTATAACCTGTGTCAATGCTCTGTTGCATGTTGCTACTGGTGCAAGTTTCCTTGGTAAAATATTGAATTACTTCATTTCGTAAACAAAGTTTTGGACTGACAATCTCTCAACTTTTTTCCATATTGTGATTTTAAAATATAGAATAGAATATAATTCTTAGGTGATGATTAGAGCAAATTAGCAAATATAAACACTGGAATAAAAATGGCTAAAACTTGACAAAAAAATCAACAGTGTTTTGGAAGATATAGTCAATACTAGCCAAATCAATCAATATTTACAAAAGTATAACGAAAACGTCATAAATAAACGATCAGAAAAATTTAAATGTGCGTGTAACTGAAAAAATGATTTGCTCCCAATCTGGAAGTCATCTTTTTGGGGGGAATATCAGTCGCTTCCTACCAGCAACGATCGCCTGTTCCTCTATTGAAGGGCTTATAGGCGTTCTTGTATACATCATTGTCTTGGATTTCAGCGTATCGTCTCCAAATCCACATGCTCCAAAAAATAACCTGTAAAAGTATTGAAGATAACAGAATTGAAAGTTACAAGGGAGCAAAGCACAAACATGATTTGGGGGAGGGAACCATTAAAAAGTAGTTGCAATTCTCAAATGGCAATATAGCTTTATCCCATTCCATCATCTTTCTTTCTTTCTCCATTGTACTTTCGCATTATACGTAAGACTCGTATCTCAGACAAATGAAAATCCTAGTTCCATCACAGGTTCGGTGCCATTCAATTTCTAGTATTTAAAACAGGCGATTCTCACAACACAACACAAAAGAGACCTAGAGCAGAATCTCTTAGCATTGCCCGTTGGGTTTAGTACCTGCACACTTTAACACTGTGCAAGATTCCATCGAACTCACCTTTCTTTGTCTGAGCAGAGTGTAGCAATGTCATATACACCTATGCTAGTGAGCTTTCTGCAACAGAAAACTAACTTTAATGCGTTTTCAGCTCGTAATATAATTAGTTTGCAACTTATCTTAGGCAATATCGGTCACAAATAACATCATTAATACAAACCTTATAATTCTTTGAACTATCATTCTACCAATTCCCCTACCTTGTAAGGCAGGGTGAACCTGTAAGAAACTGCAACATGATTATCAAGCATGAAGGGAAATTAATTTGATACATCAAGTTTATAATAAACAATAATTTCCCCTGGTGTCAAATCGTATCATGTCATTATCTTTTTACATTTAAATCAAGAAAGAAGGGAAACAAATCAAGAATCAAGATTTTGTTACTTCATAAGCATCCCATAGTTTCTTATTTATTGTTACCTTTGAAATCAAGTGTTACCAAGGCAACAACAAAATCGAAATATCAAACCAATTATCGATATTGACCCAATGGCCCTGCTGCATCATTTCTTGACAATAGCAGCTATGTTCAGCCTTAAACCATAGATAAATAAATGCCCGATCCTGAAAATTTTACCTTCTAACTCATGCTTATTTATTATTTTTCTATGATGTCTGCCAACTTGGAATCATAATAAAAACAACTGGAAAATATATTTAAAAAACGAGTAATTCCTCACCATGACATCGTAAATAGATGCTGTCAATCCACAGTCCGAAACGGCACGACCAAATCCTATCAGCCGTCCATTTTCCGGCGTTACGGGCGTCATTTTTCTGATCCAATCTCCACCGATGCCATTGAATTTCGACACCACCTCCCCGCTAGAAGAACCTGGCGCAAAAAATTCGGGCTTGGTGAAGGCCGATACGACAACGGAGCTGTGAGAGACGGCGGTGCAGAGCTTAACGAAGTCGATAGGCTCGACTCTACCAACAGAGTCGACGTTTGGGAAGCGGTGGCTAGAATGGTTGCAGAGGACGTATAGCTCTTTCAGATGGTGCGGGTTTATGTGAGCTAGGTTTGTGGAGATGAAAATTGGAGGTGACGAAGTGATAAAATTCACTTTTGCTGTTACTTGGAGTCGCATCGGTGGCCGCCGTCGAGTTGAGGGCCGGAGTCTGGTGGCTAGATGGCCGCCATGTGCGGCTGTTGCGGCTGCCATGGGTCTCCAATCCACGTTATTCCACGGATTGGTGGTAAAAATTAATATATGGTCTTAAATTCAATATAAAATAAACTTGATATATATTAAATATATTTAAAGAACTATATTTCATTGAATTACAATGTAAGAGTGTTCGTTCATAAAAAAAATAACAAGAATTTCATATAGGTTGCGATATTATCTTCTGAATTATATAAAAAATTATACTCGATTAATTTCTATAATAGATTATATGAAATTATTTTTGGCAAAAAAAATTATAACGTTTTTTTACAACGGACAAACATATTGAATTTACATTAAAAATGGAACAAACCTAAATGATTCAGAATGTTAAGATGAAGCGTTTACCACTAGATCAAAACTATAATTGTTAGTTATATGCAATTTTATTTTCTCATATTTGTGGTAGCGTAAAGTCCCATATAAGCAACGTGTGGACATGAAGGGTTGCACCGACTTAGGTGCCGATGGGTCGGGTTGTTAGACTTATGAGTTTGATAAGAGAGCTAGTTGTTTAATATTCATGCAAGGTAAGTCTTACCATTTATGCTAGCGATGTTTCGTATTTTTTCGAGATCGGTATTATGTTTTTCCTACCGTCGGTTATGTTCCTAGCAGAGACAGTAGCTAACCAAATTTAACGGCGTAATGTCAGCAGCTTGATGTACAAGAACTTCTCAGGAGGTTTATCGTCTCAGTATTACTCTCACGCATGCACAGTTTACCCAACAATCCTCCCAATAAGTATGGAAATATGATTTTTGGGAGAGTCGAACTCATGATCGAGTTCTGATACAAATTTTTTACGATCGAGCTCTTAGCAATAGGCTAAAAGTTATAGCCTGTTAGCCAAAACACAATTTTACTTTCTTATACTTGTGTTAGTGTAAAACCCTATACTAAGTGACGTGTGGACATGAAAGGTTGCATCTACTTGGGTGTCGATGAAGAAGTTAATTGGGATATTAGTGGAGTTTTAAAAATATTTTATCATCACATCTTTAAAAAGTTTAACTTTAATTATTAATAATGATATAGATATAAACATGTAGAAATTTCTTTAAAGGGATTCCGTTAGTCAAATACTGAAAATTGTCAAATTGCATGCAAAGACAAACAATATCTAAAGACCTCTTGTTATCTTAACGATATTATTTGACATGAAAGATAAAATTCAAGATGTTGATATTGTCTAACGCTCAACTTGATTTTTATCATAATTCGAGTTAAAAATATGTATTATATCATTATGTTTTAATTATTATCTTATTATACATAATATTTGAGTCATAATAAAGATAAAAATAGTATCTTGATGTAATTTTTAAAATCTTCAAAAGACTTTTTTTGTGCATGAAAAATTAAATTGTCTAAAAAATATATAATATTTATAAAAAACAAAAAAATTTAAAATGTATTTAAAATTTTCAACAATAATATTTATATATAAAAAATCGGCTGAACATACCTTAAAACGAAAATAATTTAATTTTTAAAATTATTATTAAATTGAATAGTTAATTGAAAATTTGGACCCTATTTTATTGTGCAAACAACTATTATTTTAAAAATTGATTATTAATAAGTATAAGTAAAAGAGTAATTTACAAGAGAATAATAGAAAACCTTTTGTTTTTCGATCGAACTAAAATGGCCGGCTTTACCGGAAACCAATCACTAGTCCGGCAGGATCATATTTAAAAATCATTTAAAAAATAAAACCGATCAAGAACTGGTTAATTGGTTAAAAATCTGTCGAACCGATTCATTTTGTTTAGATTTTTTTTGAATGTAATTGTTTCTCATATTTTAAATATTGAATTTTATTTTAGTTATATATATATATTTAAAATTTTAAATATCTTATTTATTGTATTATAATATTATTTTAAATTTTAAATAATTAAAGGTGTTTCGATTCAAGTAAATTATTATTTTAAAATAGAAAGGTTCGATAAATTATCCGATTATAAAACATCGTAAATCCCAAAAATAATTGACAAGAACGGGAAAAATTAAAATTAGCTTATTACGGCATCAGGTTTCGCGATCTGGATTTGAATTCCAGTCGGGCATCGAATTCTTCCGAGTTCCCCTCTCTCTCTCGCCATAAAGGTTTTTCTCCGAGCAAGGCTGCACTTCTCTTCCTCCTCTGCCCTTTTCCAGAGAACCAATATTGTAGGGATGGAGTTTCATCCATTGTAGGGTTCAGGCCAACGCGTATGTGTGAAGAGGAGGAGGGAATTGTTCGGAAAGTAGGAGAAAGGGAGAATTTGAGTTTCTTTCTTATTTCTGTTCAAAAGAGTTGCCTTTGAGCCTTGGACAGTTAAGCTAGGCCCGAATTTTTTAATATTCTTTTTCTTTGTTTTCTGGGTCTGGAGAATTAGGGTTTTTTATTAAAAAATTATATGTGGGTTTGTGTTTGTGTCTCGTGCTTGTGAATAATTTTTTATAGGTCTGTGAAAAAGGGTTTGGATTTGATTGATAGATAATATAGGATGGATGGGAGGAGAATAACAGCGACTCCGCGGCCATGTTCTGGGCGGCGAGTGTTGGCAAAGAAGCGGCCCCGCGGTGGGTTTGATGGGCTTGTTAACAGCGTGAGGAAGCTGCAGAGAAGGGAGATTTCATCGAAGCGTGATCGTGGTTTCAGCATGAGTGATGCTCAAGAGCGGTTCCGCCACATTCGCTTGCAGGTCCGTTCGATTTTGTTTATTATTATTTTTGTTTGTTGCTCCTTTTTCATTTGGTATTAAATTATTTCAGTTTTTATTGTTCTTATGGACGATGTGAAATTTCTGATTTGTGTTTGAATGTTGCAGCATGGAAAAAATTGGTTTTCGTGTGGTTAATTAGGTTTTCTAGGTTTGTTTTATATGACTAATGAACTTTCAAATCTGTATGATAAAGATAAATGGCCGATATTCTTTAATTTTTGGCATAGAGAATAAGATGCAGTTTGCCCACAAATTCACAGTGCGTCTTAAAAGAAAATATCTCCTCTGATTTTTAGTTTAAAAAGCAAAATTCATTGACAAAGTGTCTGTTTTCTGATGATTAATGGATATAGAGAGAGATCTGAGAGTATCATTTACATTTTTGGAAGTAAAGACGATCTTGTGGACGCATTTGCCAACTGGCATTTGGAATGTTCCTTGATTTTGCAAGTGTTTAAACATTTACTGGGTTTTATGGAAAGTATTAATTGGTAATAAATTTTATGGAGCTCAGGTTTAACAAAACTTGACCTTTTTTTTATGCTTTTCAGTTTTCATCAAGCTCGTGGAGCCTGTCTGTTCTCCTTTGCCTCTTAGACTGGAATATGATTATCACGCAATTATAGTAGATCGAGTTGCTATAACTTGAACGAGTAAAGACAAATCCTCCTATAGGGATTCAAGTTTTCACAACCAATTTTCTTTTTTTTTTTGTTCCCCACCGGCAGCTGTTTTAGACGCATCTGTTGCTAATTGATATTTAATGGAACTGGAAGAGTTGCTAGTCATTCCATAGTTTTGATATATAGTGTTACTTTTTCGTGCTCTGCCTAGATCCCACCATTTATAACTTTGAGGGATTCAGAACTAAGCACCAACCAAAACAATTGTGACTAAAGAAACACCACCATAACCCTTACTATTTTGGTGCTACTAGTCTACTTAATCAAAAGCTCTGCACCCAGTTCATCTATATACACGCAGCAATGTAGCCATACCTATTATAATCTCCCTGCCGCTCCCGTTGTGGGGTAAACTACCTACCTTGTCACTTCTCCAACTATATCCACCAAAAGAATATTCCAAAGCTCAAAAGGTGCAACTTGGATGTTGATGATTTGATTTTTCTGTGATCTTGAACAGTTCTAGAGTTTTGATTTAGACTATGACATCTCAAGGGGGCAGAGGGGCATTGATGATGGAAATCTGAACGAGAGGTAGTTCGTTTGAAAGAAGGCAATGCTTCTGCCTAGTGATTGGACAGTTGTTGAAATCAATATTTTTAAGAATGTGTATTAATACTCTACCTCCGTAACTCTGTATAACAGGGCTGCTAGATTAAGTAAAGCAACTACTCGTTATATGCATTTATGAATTTATGATGGCTTATCTAGTATGCTATTTTTTTCAGGAAGAATATGATACTCATGATCCGAAGGGATTTTGTTCCTTGATGTTACCATTTCTGAAGAAGAGATCAAAAATTATTGAAATAGTTGCAGCTCGTGATATTGTGTTTGCTCTTGCCCAATCTGGTGTTTGTGCAGCATTTAGTCGAGGTAGGATGATTTTTAATACGAATGATACGTACTTATATGGATTTTTCCCCTTTTTATTTTCTTGGAATCAATGCTAATGGACATTTCCTGATGGATGCAGAAGCCAACCAGAGGATATGCTTTCTCAATGTCAGTCCAGATGAAGTTATTCGGAGCTTATTCTACAACAAGAATAATGATTCTCTGATCACTGTCTCGGTCTATGCTTCTGATAATTTTAGTTCCTTAAAATGCAGAACCACGAGGATTGAGTATGGAATTCCTTTGCTATTTACTAATACGATCTCTATTCATCCTTGTACTGTTTCTCATTTAGGTGTGGTATCTTTCAGATACATACGAAGGGGTAAACCTGATGCTGGTTTTCCTCTATTTGAGTCAGAATCTTTGAAGTGGCCCGGTTTTGTGGAATTTGATGATGTAAATGGAAAAGTTCTTACCTATTCTGCACAAGATAGGTAAATAATCAACAATCTCTCTGTCGTAATCTTCGTGTCTCCTTAAATTTTAGTAGTTAGTGCTGCTTTGCTAATATCTGTTTTGTTTTCAGTATATACAAGGTGTTTGACTTGAAAAACTATACAATGTTGTACTCCATTTCTGATGAAAATGTTCAAGAGATTAAGATCAGGTATCATTTTCACTGCACTAAAATGTCTGTCTATGCGCATGGTCTGGAAAATATTTTTTTCCCCATTCTGATTACATTTATGTCGGACTGTTGATGTATGATTTTTTTTTTAATGACATCTAGCTTCCTTTGAAAAACAGCCCAGGAATCATGTTATTGATATTTACAAAAACTAGTGGTGGTGTTCCTTTAAAGATTCTATCAATAGAGGATGGAACTGTTCTCAAGTTTTTCAACCATCTCCTTCATAGAAACAAGAAGGTGGATTTCATCGAACAGTTCAACGAGAAGCTCCTTGTCAAGCAAGAGAATGAGAACCTTCAGATTCTTGATGTAAGTTACTTGGGCATAATCCACAAATGACGTTCTTATCCTCATAAATCTGACGACTTCTCTCTTTAGGTCCGTAATTCCGAGTTAACAGAAGTTAGCAGTACTAAATTCATGACACCATCTGCATTTATATTTCTGTATGAGAACCAATTGTTCCTGACATTCAGAAATAGAACCGTGGCTGTTTGGAACTTCAGAGGAGAGCTCGTGACTTCTTTTGAGGATCACTTGTTATCGCATCCTGATTGCAATACCAATAATATATATATCACCAGCGATCAAGATCTCATCATTTCATATTGCAATTCGGATGAGCCATTATCTGATGGAAATGGTATGTCAGGAAAAATGATTATTTTGAATTCATATTCATCAAGTTTTAATTGTTTCTATAATCGCAATCGGAAGGAGAAACTGTTTTTGTTTTTTGAAAAAAGCTTAATTTTAGTAAACATACGTTCTTTAAAATAAATGATTTTTATTAGCTTTTGTGTTTTTGGAGAAAGCAACATTAAGAAACCCGAAAATGTGTCTTTCAAGGTTTTACTTCGACATTTCTTTGAATTTTTTTTAAAAGTTCATTGTTATTCGATTACCATGTTCATATACATTTTTTATGAATTCGAAATGTGAATCTGTCAGAGCCGAGCATATAATGTTTAGTTCTTGATAGTGACCAGATGTCTGTCTCACTCTTTCAATGCAGCCGGGTCAATCAATATCAGCAATATCTTGACGGGGAAGTGCCTAGCAAAAATAAAGGCGAGCAACAGTGTTCCTGCAAATGAATGCAACTGCAGTGTAAGTTGCCGTGGGAGAAATTGCAACTCAAGAAAGCGTGTCCAAAATTCAAGAATCGGAAGTGCTGTTGCAGAAGCACTTGAAGACATCACGGCTCTTTTCTATGATGAAGATCGTAACGAGATCTACACTGGAAATAGGCTTGGCCTGATTCACGTGTGGTCTAACTAAAGGCAGCTAATTGTCTGGTTACCACGGGACCACTCACCACCACTCAGTATATATTCGTATCTGGAAATGTATCATTATATACTCCTTCCTACCTTGGTTTTTGGTCTCGTTTGTTTAATCTACAGAGATTGTTGGCGTCTAGTTTGTTATACCCCCCACCAAGGGGGGATAGTAGAGTTTGTACTACTCAGTTGCTTAGATTCGTCAATTTGAACTTGTGGGTTTTTTGCCCTGTTTCAGATTCAGTGTCATTTTTTGGTCGTAGATGTGCTTTCGTAACGAGGTTCTCAAGTGAGCTTGCTGCTTCTTGTTGGTTGAATACATGGAATGCAGCCTGGAATCTCGCTGCCTTGTCACTTTTTCTTGCTTGCATTGAGAGAATTTGACGAGTGTTGTTACATACATATTTTTTGCGGGAGTGATTATTTTAAGCTACTATAAATATATTTGAAAGTGTCTGTGGACTGTGATATAGCATGATTATAAAGAAGTGATTAAAATTTTAAATTATGAAAAAATGGAAAAAAAATCAATATTGATTGGTGTTTGGAAATAAAAATAAAAGATAAAATGAGAAGTTAGTAGTGGTTGATGAATTATTTTTTAAACTAGTGCAATAACGTATACGTTGCGTAATTGTATAATATTTTTTATAATTCATTTGATTTATATTTAAATGAGGATCAAAATATAATAATAAGAAATAATGAGAGATTATACCGTATTTTGAAATATAAATTAAAAAATAAAAGAATAAAAAAATGATTTTAGTGATAATCGAACCTATAACTTAAACCACAATAAACAATGACTCTATCCGTTAAATTACATATAACTTGCATTAAAATTTTAACATTTGATTAATATATATAATTATTAAAACAGATCATGACACCAAAATTAGTTACTCTAAGTTTATCAAATTTAATAAAATAGTACAGAATTATCAAATTTAATAAAATAGTACAGAAGTATAGAAAAGAATTACATTCCCATCTTTGAAGTTCAATTAAATAAAGTATAATTTTCGAGCTAAAGTTAAACATTATTATTATTCTCTATTTTTTCCCCTAATATAATTACTGGTTTTAATCATTATTTTTTTTCAACTTTTTTTATTAAATTAAATATTTATAATAATTTAATTTTCAAGAATGTTTTCATTAGTTTTAGACTAGATTAATTATTTGTTAATTGAGGCAAAATGAAATTTACATCTAGATACGATCATTATATATGTTTAACATAAATTCAACTGAGTAGATCTCGTTTGAGATGGTCTCGCGAATCTTTATCTGTGAGACGTGTCAACTTTACCGATATTTACAATAAAAAGTAATACTCTTAGCTTAGATGACTCAAATAAGAGATGCGTCTCACAAAATACGACATGTGAGACCGTCTTACATAAGTTTTTGTCATTCGAAAGTGTGTTTTTAAGAAACTTATTTTTTTTAAAATATTGAAATAAATTAACGTGACATAGATTTTTTTAAAAAATTATTCTACTAAAATAATAATAATAACAAGAACCATTATAATATTAATTGGAAAGGTTAAGCGGAAGGATGTTGTAGGAATTTAACTTGCAGTCCTTTCACGAGCCGAAGGAGCTCCCAAGTTGGCTGAAGGCTCGAGATAAAGTTGCTGCGGCGGTGAATTCAAAGATAAGGTATTTCCTCGATTGGGTCGGTTCTCTTAAACCTCCTTTCTTCTTCGAATTCCCAATTTTTTCATCGGTGAATCAATTGTGTAATTAGAGTCAGTTGACTGTATAAGTTTTTTTCTCTGCCTTTTTTATGGTTTCTTTTGTGGTTTTTTTTTATCCTATTCAAAGGTTGTTTTGTTGTTTTTCGAGTGGGTTTTGTCCCTGCAAATTTTGATTCGGGAAATTCTTTTCATGGTTGGCAGTGGAAATGGCGGTGCAACTAGTTAGAGAATGGACGGCGATTCAACAGTTTCCTGCAGCAACTCAGGAGAAATTGGTTGATTTGTTGTCAAAGTTAAAGAACCAGGTTCCACTTTTTTCACTTGGCTTGATGGATGTTCTTGAGTATCAATAAAGTTTTTAGGTCCTACAAGTTTAGTTCCCAGGAAAAGGGAGAAGACATTGTCGATTATGAACTCAAAATGAGAACAATTAGGGGCGGCCAGTTGTTATTAATAGAAAATATTCAAATCTACATGAAAATCTTATAAAGATGTTGGATTTGACTCCCAATTAATAGAAAATATTCAAATATTCAAAAGGCACAAAGTTCAATACCGAGAACAATAGTTGGAAGCTCGAGAATCAGTTATCTGTATTTCTGTTTGTTTCTGTTTATTTCTCAGTTAAAAATATACGTGGTCTTATCTGCAATCACTTGATGTATAAAGTGTATCTATGCCTTTGTTATTTCCTGTAGAATGTCAATACATTGACAATCCTTGTGATGGGGAAAGGTGGTGTTGGAAAATCTTCCACCGTCAATTCGATTGTTGGGGAACGAGTTGTCACAGTTAGTGCTTTTCAGGTATATAGTGGGGCTCTGCCTGTGGTTTTTGTTTGCTTTTTTATTTCATTATTTGAGGTCTTAAGGATAATGTAATCCTTGGGGCATGCATTCCATTTTGTTTCAGTCGGAAACTCCTAGGCCCGTGCATTGTTTCACGATCACGATCAGGATTTACACTGAACATCATCGATACCCCAGGGCTTGTTGAGGGAGGATATGTCAGCAACCAAGTGCTCGAGACCATAAAAAGGTTTACATTAGAATATATTAGTGGCTAACGATGGTTTATGATTCTGCAATATCTGAGTTTGATGTGATAAAATTGTTTGTAGCTTTCTGGGCAGGTTCCTTTTGAACAAGACAATAGATGTTCTGCTTTATGTGGATTGTTTGGATGCATATAGAGTGGATAATTTGGACAAACAGATTGTGAAAGCCATTACTGATGGTTTTGGAAAAGATATATGGCAAAAATCAATGCTTGTCCTCACACATGCTCAGCTCTCACCTCCAGACTTATTGAGTTATGAGGAGTTCTTTTCCAGACGATCAGAGTCTCTTTTGAAATGCATCCGGCAAGGAGCTAGGATTAGTAAAATGGATGCTCAAGTATGCTTAAATTTTACACGACTTACACTTGCATATTCTTTCTTTTAAAGGAAAAATTGTTTCCATGGTTTACCTGAAGTGAATCTCATTGCACTAATTGAAGAAATTGAACTGATAGACATGTTGTGCTATGGAATAGTTAGTGTGTCTCGAGGACTATTTTGCTCAAATTGTTCTCTATTGGGTTCTCAAATGTTTTAAGATTTCATGTAATTTTTTAACTACTTGTTCAAATGAAAGAAATTCAAGATTTAGCCCTCCATTTGTTTAAGGACTTGAGATACATTGAGATGTCTGATGCGGTCTCATTTTAGTTCTTTGCTGTTTTTTCATAGAACTATGCCATTCCAGTTGCTTTGGTTGAGAATAGTGGGAGATGCAACAAGAATGAGTATGACGAGAAGGTTGGTTTGTTGCCACTATAATTCCTGTTTAGACTTTTTCACAATTTTGTCAATGGTCTTAAACATTTATCTGCATTGTAGATCCTCCCAACTGGTTCTCCTTGGATACCCACTTTGGTTCGTACTATCACCGAAATTACCTTAAATGGAAAAAAGAGTATTCTTGTTGATCGGAAGCTGATTGAAGGACCGAATGCGAATGATAGAGGAAAGATATTCATCCCTGTCATTCTAGCATTCCAAGTAAGTGATGTTCCAACACTTGCACTATATACATAAGCATAAGAATGCCAGACATGTATCAAATAATTGTTAAATTTGTTTTATGGAATGCATCTCTAATTGATGTACATGACGCAAGATAAATAGCCATTTTGGATCAGAGGATTTGGATAACATTGATATTATGACATCTTGCCGCATAGAGAAACCTGAGTCTTATTGGAGTGATCCTTGATTCTCATTTTCTCTTTGTAACAGTACTTCTTTGTCATCAAAACAATCGAGAAGTGGATCAACAAGGATATCTCCAGAGACACTAAATCTCCATGGGGGTAGCATAAATTCATCGCCACCCTCCGCCTTTCTCTCGAGTTTTATTTTCAATAATTTTTTCTTGAATCTTGATGTAGTAGTTATTTGTTTCTAATTCATCAATGATGTCCGGCTGTATTTGTTCCTGACGTATCTTTGAGTTCGATTTTTTTTCTTGTTAGTTATTGTTCAATTTTGGTTATCATTAGTTTCGGGTTTTTGATTGCGCATTTGTGCCGTGGGGTTTTCTTGATTGAAAGCATTGACATTAGTATATATTATATTTTATATTTAAGTTTACAAAACATCATAATTTCTATAAATATAGTTTTATATTTTGTAAAAATTTGATTTATATGATTATCGGGAGAATTTTATATTTGAGAATTATACTAATTTTAAATATAAAAAGTTTCCTATTAATCGGCGGCGTCTCAAATCTTCCATTGTTACCGTTTCAAATAAAGGCAACGGTTCAATAATTATCACCCAACGGTCTGTCTCTTCACCATAAAGAGGAAAGGCCACCCATTTTTTTTGGCGCGAAGCAGCGTCATAGAATCGAAGTTCGGACACACTCACAAATTGCTACGACTTCTCTACAAAAACCGCGCTAACAGTTGATCAACGAAATGTTTCGGTGCATGCGCTGGATTTTGTTTCTGGGTTTTGTAAAATTTTGAATTGATGGATCATGAACGCGACTGGAGACTTCAATCCGACTGGTACTCTCCTACTCGCCTCCACGACATCCCTGTGGAGTACGATTTCCCGGTACGGATTGCGTAAAATGTTCTTGATTCTTTTAAAGAATTATTCCAGTTTCTACATTAGTTCCTTGAATAATCGAGGGGTTCGTAATGATTTCATGCTTTTATTACTTCTTTTATAGAAATTGTTTTGTTTCAGGGAGATAGATTTATACCGAATAGGAGCCTGATGGATCTTGATCAAGCCCACGGTGCATTGACAACCAGGAACAATGCAGGCCCCAAGGAGACTAACTTCAGAGTTGCGAGTTTTTTAAATGTTTTTTGGTGGCTTTTTTACGCAGTCATTAAATTAGGGCTTCTCGTTTTCTTGAATTGATATAATGGTTATTATTTGATGGTATTTTTATTCTTAGAAATGATGGTGATGTGCAAACGAGTAATACTTGTGGAGAAAACAAATGAGAATTTCTTAATATTTGATTTTGCGTTAGAAAAGATGGTTCATCTAACGAAATTTTCGGGCAATAAGGATTTTTGAACTTGATGGTGGGAATTTTTTATCAAAGAGGAGAGAAATTTTGCATGTTTAATTTGTAAGCTAATCATAATAAGATGGATTAGTGACTACTAGTTTTTGCTCTCGTTTGAATATAAATCAGATTGCCTATCGGAAGAAGTTGGAAAATTTGACTTTGGATGTTGAAGGAAGGCCATTTCAGATGCTGGTTTTCAGGGGCAGCCCCAAATCAAGTAGAAAATCACAATCATCCCACATGATTGATGAGATGAGACGCAGTGATGAGGATATCTCAGATCATAAGCCCTTACGACAGTTCCCTAAGGTACGTAATGACACGACCAAAGTTAAAATTTCTGCTGTTAATTTTTACTTTCCCATATTCACACTTTCCTTCTCCTGCACAAGTGCAAGTTGCTTAATCACAAGCTTGAGTTTTCAAGATTATTTTTATATATTTCTTCTCTGGTTTTAGATGACAGATATTTGTTTGATATCATCTTTATGTAATTTTACTGAATTCACAAGCGCAAAATTTTTTATTTGCATCAGCAAGCTTACACCTATATGCTGATGTGCAGCAAGAATCCCGTATTCTGGATGCACCTTATATAAAGAATGATTATTATCTCAATGTCATGGACTGGGGAAAAACCAACATTCTTGCTGTTGCTTTGGGCACAAAATTATTCCTATGGAATGCAGATAGTCGTAAAATTTCGTTGATGTCCGAAGCCAACATCGATGATGACTATCCTGCTAGTGTTGCCTGGTCTGAAGATGCAAAAACTATAGCAGCGGGATACAGGTCCTCTGCAATAGAGCTCTATGATGCTGAGACATTTAAACGTGTAAGAACCATATATATGTTCTTTGGTTTCAAATTCGTGTGTATTTTGTCTTGGATTGAAGTTCCGTATATCTTTCAACAGGTGAGGTGTCTTAAAGGTCACCGGAGAAGGGTTGGCTGTATCGCATGGAACGGTCAAATGTTGACATCAGGAAGCTGTGATAAATTCATTATTAATCATGACGGTATTCAAGTTTGAGTGTTTGTAACATCAAGTGATATTATGAACCTAGTTCGTTTGATCACGTTTTAGTTTGTATCTTGTTTGACAGTGAGAGCGAAGAACAGCTCGATATGTAATGTGAAAGTTCATACTCACGAGGTATGTGGTTTGAAGTGGTCGAGCACTGGAAATATTCTAGCAAGCGGTGGCAATGACAATCTTGTGTACATATGGGATGCGTGTAAAATGAGCTCAATGCATTACATTCACCGATTTAGTAGTCATTGTGCTGCTGTGAAGGCTCTTGCTTGGTGCCCATATAACTACGACTTACTAGCTTCTGGAGGAGGCACAGATGACGGCACACTCAAGTTGTGGAATGTGCAGAAAGGAGCCTGTGTTCGCAGTATAGATACTAAAGCACAGGCAAGTTAATACTTTTTCTACCTCTGAAGTGAGTTTAAGCTATGTTTAACTAGTGGTTTTACGTTTGATCTTTGATCATTTCCTTTTTTTTGATGATTAAGAGCTAAGCTAATACTTCTATTTAGGGCTGACCAGAAATGTTTTCTACTGTATAATAGCAATGTTAAAGAGTTGGACTGGGGGTTGGAGTCTAGAGGTTACATTTCTAATATACACATGCAATTATGTACGACTTAATGTCTTCCTCATGCCAAAATTTATAGCTATTCGTAACTGTATAACACAAAATCTTCGAAATTATACAATATCAGGCGTTAGTAACTTCAATCGACAGGTCACGACAAGCTACGACCACCCCTTACCTGTTCCATCCTTGCTACTTCGATATTACTCAATAAACTTGGTTTTGTTGCTGTTGCTTTAACAGGTATGTGGACTGATATGGAACAGTCATCATAAAGAGATACTGAGTGGACATGGCTATGGAACTGATTGTAAGAACCAAATATGTTTATGGAGGTATCCATCCATGTCCAAAATTGGACAATCTTCGAGACACGCATCTAGAGTTCTTCATCTTTCCCAGGTCTGATATAACAAGTCACATAACTAAAAAATAGTAAAAAATGGAATTAATTTATCATTCGTTTTTCTTTTTATTCATTTTGTACAGAGCCCGGATGGACAAACCGTGGTCTCGGCTGGAGCAGATGAAACACTGCGATTTTGGGAGGTGTTTGGTCCAGCACAAGATAACGGTTCCAACGTTTCATATTTGAAAAGTCTATTGTCTTTCAAGACATCACTCATAAGATGATCTGAAATGGAAAGAAAGTGCAACATTCTTGCTGTGTTTTTTTCCAACTCATTTGAAAATTATCTTGAATATATTTGGATTTGAAAAACTCTGGATTTGAAGAGTCTCATCTAATTGTTTTATTAGAAATAAAATTCACTTGCCTAAATCTATATATAAAAGTGGGCCTAAAATTCCAGCCCAAATGAAGCCCATATAATGACCCAAATTGCAAAACTTCCGTCTCTACATCTCGTAGTCCATTTCTGATTTCCCTCGAAACGCCTTGCACTCGCTCAGTCAGCAAGAATGTTGAGGCGGGCTCCAAGATTCCTCCTTGATCGAGCTTCCGCCACATCGTTGCGGTGGTGCCGCCCATTCTCCTCTGATTTACCGGCGGAGGCTTCCAGCGACTCCACGTTCGTTGACTCGTGGTACCTAACATAGACCCACCAAAGACCCCAAGTACTTACATGGCACCGCGACCCCCTGTCCCATCCACCATACCCCCTAAACTAACCGTCAATTTGGTTCTTCCTTATGATTCCATCTTATCTGCTAAAGAGGTACCAATCGTGAGCAATTACTTTTGTTTATGGGTTTAGTTTGAAATATGTGATGGTAAGTGGCATTGCAAGTGTTTCTGTTGAATGGATGTTTGAGGGTTTTTTTTTTGGTGATGTGTTGCCAGGAAATGGTGGGACTCTGTGTTTGATTTTATGGTTTTCAGGTGTTTTGCTTCGCTTGTTAGCTAGTAAATGTTGTTTTCCATTATCGTGAGATGTTCGAAGATCACGCATGAAGTATATGGGAAATTGGTGTATTGGTTAGATTTAGCTACTGATATTATGAGGTTGTTTATTATTTTAAGTTTGTTAATTGAAGCCGGCTCATGTAATTTCAAAACTTGTGTGTGTTATATTGGGAGAAAGCCGGTTTAATATGGATATAAATATATCTGTTTGATTTGAAAATGTTCTGGTTTTATTTTTATTTTCTTTAGATCTTTTTGTATTCAAGCTTTAAGTCCTTGATCACAGAGGTATGATGCTTGGCTTATTGTATTTATATTTTACCAAGTTGTAGAAATTAGTTCAGTTCAGTTTGGATTTTAAAATGATTAGCTCATAGATTTGAAGCATCTATAGAATTATGATGCAGCTATGTTTCACTTGAAATCTAATATGGGGTGGCTAATTGGATTAGATGTAAATTGTTTTTTGCGTTGTATCCTTTTTTCATTCAGTAAGAATCATCACAGAGGAGCTCTCTTTCGTTTTCCCTGATTGTTTTTCCAAGTTAAAGCATGAAACGTTAGATTCTCTATTTGGCTTGAAAAGTGTGTTTTATGTCAGACCGATCAGTTAAATAAAACATGTATTTGTTATTTCTCTTATGCCTTTTTATGGCTCTTGTGTTTACTAATAAAGGATGCTTCATAAGATTTGTGGGGATATTTTAATTCATTTAGATAAAGGAGACTAAGGTACTGATTGGACCTTCCTAATCAATAATTTTTTATTTCAGTTTGCTTTCAAGCAATTACCTCTGAATTTCTCGACGTACAGCTATTTCATTTGTGAAGCACTGATGTTCTTGATTGAGTATAAGACATTGGTTGGAAAAATTAACTTAGAAATAGCTCATCAATCCTGAGGTTGTATTTTTGCTTTCACTCCAGCTCTATACCCTCAAGCACGGCAATGCGTTGATTCATGAAAATTTTGGATGATTTGATAATTGATTTGATAATTGCTATAGCTTTCTTGAAAGATGATCTGTGGCACTTGACCTTGTTGGCTTGTTTATATGTGTTGTATCATATTAGGTTGATATGGTCATAGTACCTGCAACTACCGGACTGATGGGTGTTTTGCCCGGTCATGTAGCTACGATTGCTGAGCTGAAACCTGGTATTTTATCAGTTCATGAGGGTAATGACATAAGCAAATATTTTCTGAGCAGCGGGTTTGCCTTTATCCACGCAAACTCTGTTGCTGATATAATAGCTGTTGATGCCACACCCGTGGACCGAATTGATCCAGACTTGGTTCAGAAAAGGCTCGCCGAATTCCAACAAAAGTTAAACTCCGCATCAACGGATGGTGAGAAAGCTGAAGCCCAAATTGGGGTCGATGTACACAGTGCTCTGAGTGCTGCTCTCACGGGTTAACGGCTAGTACATAGACAGACATGTTTCTTTTATCCACATTTTTTTTCCTGTTTGAGTTGAATCTTTTTGTACCCCTTCCCAGAGGCTGTCTTTCAGCATTCTCGTTGAAATAATCATCTCTAAATCGTGAGGTCAAGGGGTTTGTTGAATAAATTTTTAAGACAAAGTTGGCTCTAATGCGTTTCTTGAACTCGTGCTACTAAATGTGTTTCATGTGTAGTTATTGCTTTCATCCATCAATCCTCTGTTTCTCCAACCTCGTTCAATATTCGTCTATACTCCTCTTTTAAGAAAAAAATGTGTGGGTTCAGTAATGCCTGTTTCCTTTTAAATATAGTCATCCCACCTGTATACATAAATGCAAATGTGGAGAAGTTCACAGATCCAAGAAAAAAAAACGTGGTTATTTTGTTAAACAGAGACGATGTGTGGATGATCATTGAATTAATACAATTTGAGTGAAAATAGTAAGAATCTACAAATTAATTATAACCATCATTGAGTTTTTTGTTTAATATTTCGTACAATATTGTTACACTTTTACAACACTAATCTCTTATTTCTTATAATAATGATATAATATCCTAACTAAATCCTTAAATTCTTTACTATAACCGATGGGATTTGCAGTGATGCATTAATTGAAACTACCCCATTTAATTTCCAAAGGGATTGCGTCTGTTAACATAGATATAATTGGATTGTGTTCTCTTTCTCCTCCACCGCCACCGTTTCGCTCATTATAGAACTCCTCCACCGCCACCGTTTGAGACCCGACCATTCTGCAATGATCATAAAAAATGGAGGTGCCTCCCTCTCTCTCTGAATTGGTTCTTTCTGTGGAGTTCATTAGTTTCTTGTCTTTTTAAGCGGTTATTATTCTAACTCTCGACTTTCCCGCAGTGCCAAAGGATTCACGCAAGAGAAAAATGAAGGGAGTTGCAGAAGAACCATCCAAAGCACAGCAACAAATGAACCTCTTCAATCTGCAAGGTCAACAGCGCTTCGCTTCTCCTAGTATTCCCGTCAATGGCGGCCACCGATCACGAGTTCAACAAATCCTCAACACCGCTGCGCCGGCTTTCAAACCCTTTTCTTCTACCTACTGGGGTGCTTTCGTACCCTTCATTTCGACTCCGTCGTTAGAATCCATTGCTGACAAGTACCCTCTCTCCATAGCCATAGATGTTATAAAGAGACAAAACGATGATCAAATTGATCAAATAATCACAGCCCATGTAATCACTATTCCGGTACTTAAATGGGATGATCTTAGTTTTTTTTTGGTTAATCGGAATTTGTTTCGCGTAACAGGAAGTGAATCTGAGGCATGCATTGGGAGGAATGCTGTCGGAGCACCACCGCATCACCCACGACGCGGCCGAGGAGAGAGTGGCCAAGAAACTGAGAGAGAGAGAACTGGAACTGCAAGAAAACATTAACAAAAACTTGGAATTGAAAGAGATGGCGTCACACTATAAGGCGGAGAAGGAGAAGGTACACGACAGGGTGAAATTCTTGGAGCAAGTGACGAAATCTTTACAGTACCGCCTGCGGGATGCAGTGGAAGCTCGGCGGTACGCAGAAACGCCGCAAGACGATGCTCAATCATCGTTCACCGACCCGGATAGAGTTCGACCCGTTAAACTCGAGTGCAAAGTCTGTCAGGAGCGGGTGGCCATGGTGATGATGTGGCCTTGTCGCCACGTGTGTGTCTGTGTGCAATGCGACGCCGCCGTTAAGGAATGCCCTGTTTGCAGTTCGGTCAAGAGGACGAGCGTGGAAGTGTGTATCCCAAGCTTAATGGTCCGCCAAATGGGTGATATTTTGTTCATTTTTCCCTTTTTTTACATATTTGTAATTTTACAATTCTATATGATTTTTATCCCTGAAATTCCCAAACCACATCTCCTCGTAAAATCCTACATGAAAACCAGATATGATAATAATATAGATATATATATATATATATATAACGGTTTTCCTTGAGGCCATGCAATCCTTGTGCCTTTTTTGTGATGGCAAATTGGGGTGTGGGTTAAGTGTTCTTCCTTCGAGGAAACGAGCAAGATGTTGAGTAAGAAATGATGAGACTTCCCTAATGACATGAAGAAGGTATGCACGTTCTCTTTTCGCGAAAAATTTGAATTTAAATAAATGCATTTGATCAATTTAGGTGAATGATTCATTCAATACTCGCCAGGTGATGTTATGGTGATAGGAATTCGAGAACTTGGCTTCGAAAGACAATGCGAGATACATGAGGCAATGTTTGCTGTTAAAGAATGATGTAGAATAATTTGGTAGGATCACTGATCAATAAAACGAAGTCTAAAACCGATAGCATCTAAGCTTATTATACGGGTTATTACGTGCATAATCTATATTTTATATCATATGTACAAAGAAACATTCTATTACTTGGAAACCAGGCATTGTACTTTATCACATTGAAAAAGAAGAAAGAAAGCCGATAACTTTTGTTGTCACTCTTTGGTTGCAGCAGAAATGAACTACTAATCTTCCATCTTACAGAGAAAATAGCTTACCATAAACATCAAATGGTTCATTAGCACTAAGCTGTGGCTCCTGCAAGCAGGAGAAAATGCCAGGTAGAACAAGTTGATAATTGTCGAAGTATACAAATAACTTTGATGCCATACTTCGTAATTTAAAGTCATGATAGAATTGCATACCTGTCTCTTTCCAATGCCAGCACTTCCCCCAGTCAAAAGCATTGTGACAAGTGTTGTAACAACACCCCCTCCTATTTCATCACCAGCATTTCGAATAGTAGACCTCATTGCATTTAAAATACTTCCATATGTAGGATTACTGACTTGGACTTGTTCAACTGCTTGGATAAATGAAAATGTCATTGCGCCTGTTGAATTCACCTTGGAAAGAGCCTGTCCAGCAGTTGTTTGCGTGTTAAATATCATAGGTATATAAGTAGCGAAGAAGTGAACTCGATATTGAAACGTCGGTGACCGAAGCTTACAGATGTATCTGCTGAGGTTTGATCGTCATCACAACCACTAAAGGATATGACTTCTCCTCCACTAGTGCCTTTCCAAGTACTTGTTCGAGGACGATGGTCTTCCCATACATAACGCCCAGTTCTGAGTCCACATATAAATGGATGAACATTTGAAAGTTTGTAATTTTTTTGTGGTAAATTTGTCAGCACCCATGTATTAGGCTTAAAATACAGCAACAAAGGTCACCTAAGATTTTGCTTGTACATAAGAAAATACATGCTCAGAATCTAGACAGTATAGAAATAGGCGTAGCACCAAATGATAAGCTTAAATCTATGATGTTCCCGAGTAACAAACCTGTCCATTCTACAAAGATACGGTAAATCTAGCATTGTGCCACTGTGACATGAGTCTATGATTGCGTGAAGCTTGACACCAGAAGGAAGTGGCCTAACAATAGTTGCATTGATTTCATCATCAACAATCATTCCATGTGTCTCGAAATCCAAAGGACAGAGTGTTTCATCAAATCCATCGACCTCATTTCCTGTGTAGTTCCTCTTTTGTGAACCGTGGCCGGAGTAATGAAACACTAGGGAGTCCCCAGGTTGGCAACCATGTACAAGCCAAAACATAGCCATCCTAATGTTGTGTTTTGTTGGGATTTTGTATGGATCTATCTCCTCTTCTGAAACAACATAAGCACATAGTCAGGAGGTTACGAAACACGGCATTTCAGAGGATTGTTACGAACTAAACCATTTACGCCACCTTTCACGCAGTGTTTTCGAATTAGCCGGTCGTTATGGATTGTTATATATCAATATTGCTAGGATCATCCTGCCTGGGTACCAATAGCTCGGCGGTAGATTAAATTAACGACACGTTCGGCGAAAATTATCTCATGTAACATAATCAATTCATCATATTCGTATTGGTGGTGGACGACTTCTTTATGAAACAAGACTGATTTTCAATTACAGTTTCATGTTTCGAAAGAAGCCAGTTATTATTTTTTTTAAACGTGTTCCTCTCGAACTATATTCTGTATCTCTAAAGTTTATAGATAGATATCACATCATTGTGTGCTAGTTTACTGAAAAATTAGAGGTGTATCCTCCCATTAATTCCTTTTGAATCTTGTTGAGCTGTTATTTTGACAAAAACTGATACAAAGAAAGCACATTTCAAACTTCGGTTCCATCTGTGGACCTGAAAGAATAATATAAAGGATATGGTTCACTTTTTAGATTTTGACAATCATGTATCACTACTAGTAATTGGGTTCAATATCTTCGAAAGCAATGCCTTACATGTGCATGTTGATAAAAACTTGTGTGAGACGGTATCACGAGTCGTATTTTATGAGACGAATCTCTTATTTGGTTCATCCATGAAAAAGTACTATTTATTATTCTAAGAATATTATTTTTTATTGTTAATATCGGTAGGATTGACCCGTTTCACAGATGATGATTCGTGATATCGTCTCACAAGAGACCTACTCGTGTATGTTTTGCATCTCAATTTGATTTATAGACTCTTATTAATTGAAGGTGTTTCTCAAACTACTGGTAAAAATTCCACTTTTGAAGGTCCATTTTTTTTTGGAGAACAGGGAGTTTAGGTAGGAAATGTTCATTGTTCAGTGGCTCTTGTGATAAATTAATGGCAAAGAGGAAAAATAACTAATTGATTTCTATATCAATTACCATTAATAATTTAATGATTTTTTATTTTTATTTTTTGGGAAATGTGATTTAAGCATGGCTTGGCGTAGAATGTAGAAAAATTTCAAGTTACTTTTACATACACTATTCTCAGTGCAGATATTGAACTTAAGATCACTTGTCTTAACGACATAAAATCAATCTGCACATTTCCCAAGTCAGATACTGATTCAAACTAACTAAGAACAGGATCATAATAATAAAGTAAGAAGAAAATAAATTAAATCCAATATAATGAAGATTCAAAAAAACGAAAAATTACCAGTGAGCATGAGAATGGATGATTCGGGAAATTTGAACCTGTGAATCAGCAAGTATTTCATGCATTTAGCATCATTAATGGTACCCTTCAACTCGTGCCTCGAGTACCTATACGAGATCCCCACGATCACCGCCTTCTTCCGTAGGTGGGCGGTGGAAGGAGGACCAGGCCTCGGTTCGTAGTTGTAGTGCTGCGGCAGTGCCGCCGGTGAGTAGTGGCCATTGTATCCGTTGGAAGAGGAGGGCGTGGGACGATAAGAAGGCAGCGCAGGTGGATTGGTACGAGGATCACTGATACGGGTGATGGACTTGCACACGGCACAGCGGATGGCGGCGGCTCCTGGCGGCAGCTGGAGTGGCGTCCGGCAGTTGGAACAATATACTAAAATCAACATTTTTAAGCGATCAAGATTTAGTAAGAGTTTAGTAAAATTCAAGATCTTTTTCGTGGGCGAGTGAGAATAATCACAGTTGGAGAAAAGGAGAATGGAAACGGAAATCAAAATCAAGGGGAAGGAAACGAGTGGGTGGAAAATATGAAAACGGGAGCTTTTTATTGGCTAATCTTTTTAGACCTTTTGAATATTTTTCCAAAAAAAAACAAACAAAAATATGAAAAATATTTTTTTCACGATGTATGGCGTGTTCTATTAGACATAGTTTGGTACACATGATAGGATAAACATGTAATATATAATAGAATGATAAGTTAAGGATAAATAAAATGTATGATATTATATTTAATGTTTGGTATGATTTTAATAAGAGTGATTAGATTTATATATTAGATTGTAATGACAAAATTAACCTTAACATAATAAATTTTATAATTTCAAAGTTGTTGCTTGAGTTTATATTTTTTATCTGTTCATGCGCCGATAGTGCTTGCATGATTTATTTATTTTTACCTAATTTTATATATTATATATACTATTATATTAAGTATGAGGCCCTAATAATAACCGCTCTATGAGAACACCAACTTTCTTTCATGCTTTACCCTTTTTAATTTTTTATATTTACTATTTACTATTTTATTATAGTTGAGCCCCTTATAATAACCGCTCTATGAGGACACCAACTTTCTTTCCTATTTTACCCTTTCTCATTTTTTATATTATATTTTTTCTTAACAAATAATATTATATTCACCATCATAAGGAAACCGCTCACGTGAAAAATAATATTATTTCTTCTCCAAACTAGCCACCGTGAAAAATAAACTTTCTTCTTTATGTTGTGACGTCATTATGTTGTAATATCATGAATATTTAATATATTAGCCACATGTATTCAGGACAAACGCAACGCGTGTGCCACGGTTACTAGTATAATATGATAATTGTGCCTTGATTTTGTGAGTCAAGTCAAATATAAATTTTTAAGGTTAATCGAGTGATACTAATAATTTCATTGATATTTATAAATTTTTTATATAATTATCTCGAATTCATTTACATAATTATCATATTATATAATATATAAAAATAAATAAAAATGTCTATTTAATTTTAATTTCTACCTACTAGCATAGATTTATAAAAATCATTTATGAATTGACTAATAATAACCGCTCTATGAGGACACCAACTTTCTTTCCTGTTTTACCCTTTTTAATTTTTTATATTTACTATTTACTATTTTATTATAGTTGAGCCCCTTATAATAACCGCTCTATGAGGACACCAACTTTCTTTCCTATTTTACCCTTTCTCATTTTTTATATTATATTTTTTCTTAACAAATAATATTATATTCACCGTCATAAGGAAACCGCTCACGTGAAAAATAATATTATTTCTTCTCCAAACTAGCCACCGTGAAAAATAAACTTTCTTCTTTATGTTGTGACGTCATTATGTTGTAATATCATGAATATTTAATATATTAGCCACATGTATTCAGGACAAACGCAACGCGTGTGCCACGGTTACTAGTATAATATGATAATTGTGCCCTTGATTTTGTGAGTCAAGTCAAATATAAATTTTTAAGGTTAATCGAGTGATACTAATAATTTAATTGATATTTATAAAAATTTTTATATAATTATCTCGAATTCATTTACATAATTATCATATTATATAATATATAAACATAAATAAAAATATTTATTTGATTTTAATTTCTACCTACTAGCATAGATTTATAAAAATCATTTATGAATTGAGGGCAATTAAGTCATTTGTAGTGTATTTTATCATTAAATTAAAATTATCACACCTAATAGAAGAGACATTTTATCTTCTAAAAAATTATTTATCAAGGGCCCATGATATTATCATGGACTTTTTAAAAAGGTACCAAACATGAGATAATGAGGATTATTTATCAATCCCTCCCTTATCCCATGTACCAAACTATGCCCTACAATATTGTAATTTGAATTATTCTGAAATTTACACGATGAGTAAGTTTACTGGGAGACGGGTTGACTTGGCCTATATTTATAATGAAAAGTAATACATTTGATATAAAAAATAATAATTTTTCACAAACCCTACCAGCTTGGAGATACGTCTCACAAAATTGACACGTGATACGGTTTTATACGAGTTTTTGTGTTATACGATATTGATCCAATCAAAATGAATCAAATATAATGAGAAAAAATGGTGATGAGGGGAAAAATAATAAGAATCTAATTCCAAATTCAATAGCCAGATTTTTCTAAGGTGTATATATAAAGTAGCATTTGTTTTACATATCAATCCCCCAACATGAGGAATAATGACAGCATGCGACAATTCTATAGGCTATAGCATTGAACCTTAGAATCCCAGAACATCGTTCCATCTTATATGGTATTTTTTTTTAATGATTTTTATGTATATATATACGTATGTTTATATATTAAATTATACAGCTGGATTCCTCTGTTTTGGTACTTTTAAGAATATATATAAAATTTACAGATTTGTAATATTGTATGTTCCAAATGTAACTAATTAAACTTATATGAATTTTAGTATATATACTAATACAGCGGTGAATTGGATGTGAGATTAAGTCATCACACACATGAGTATGTAAATTCGATCATGCAATATTTGTGTATCTTATTTGATTATACGATGGAAAAATAAATAAATAAATAATATGGTGTCTAGGAAAGTATGAGAGAATAATTTTTTGCCCACTAACTCGTACGATTTTGATTTTTAGTCTATTAACTTGCCAAACTTTGATTTTGGTGGTCGAACTTTTAATTTTAAACTATTTTGATCAAATTATTGGTGTGGTGCTCGTGGACAAGTAGACAATTTTCGGTGTTACGTTAACAATTTTCGGTATCATGTTGGTATTTTTGGACACAACAACAATATTATATTTTCCAGTGAAATACTTGGTGGTTGGTGTATTTTTCAAAATTTTCATTATATACTTGAATATATTCTTCACATTTCATAATTTATATGACATAAATTTGTATTAATATTAATGTCTCACATTTTCAAAAGACCAAATTAAATTTATGAAATCTTTGTTGATAACTGATTCCAAACACATAATATGGATATAGGAAGTATACTATTTATTTAGCCTTTTTTGAAAATAATAAGGTCAAAATATTTTATATATGTATATATGCATGCCGCCGGAGATGGATCCACGCATGCATGCAGTCCTCGAATCCGCTGCCCATTAATTGCTGACCTTCAAACACTCACTCCAAATTGTGTTATCGATCGTCAGAATCTCATTCCTATCATTCTCCGTCAGATCCGGAAACATAAGCAGCGCCTTCATCAGCCCTATGTGGCACTCCTGCCCCATCGCCACCAGCTTCACGCAGCAGCTCTGGCTCACCTTGTTTTCTTTGTTGAACAGTCCGCTCAACACTTCCTTTCCGCACTCATCCGTCAGCTTCGAAATACACCTCCGCGATAAGTCGTAGAATCCAGGGTATGGTTCAGCACGGATCTCATCTACAGGTGCCGCCGCCGGGAGGTCGTTCACATCGATGGTGACGGTGTTCGGGTCCGCGGCGGCGAAGAACGCGGATATGAACACCACGAGGGCGAATGCTGCGAGCGCTGATGGCAGCTTGAATCCTTCCATTGTAAACAGTGTTAATTCAGGGAAGAAGAGATGAATGCAGATGGGGTAGAACGGAGTGATATTTATAGGTTATTTAATTAACGTTTTGGATCAGTGGACCTAACTGTGATTAATTAATATTCAATTCGTTGAAATTTAATTAATTTTTGAACGCTTTCTTTCTAACGGAAATATAATAATAATAATAACTTATTTATATCTTGTCAAACTAAACGTAAAATCTAATTTTGCGTCGATAAATATTAATTAATATATTATAAAATTTATTTCTGATAAATTTTGTAAGAAATTACACTGTTTACCAAGATTTATTCTTATAGTATTCTAAAAACTAGCACTTTTGCGGGCAGAATAGCTTCTTAAATTTGATTTTGCCTCACACTTCGATCACACCTGGTATAATATTCAGCAAAGGTAAAAACTTAGGTGAGACGGTCTCACGGGTCGTATTTTGTAAGACGAATATCTTATTTTGGTCATTAATGAAAAAATATTACTTTTTATACTAAGAACATTACTTTTTATTGTGAATATCGGTATGGTTGACCCGTCTCACAGATAAAGATTTGTGAGACCGTCTCACAAAAGACCTGTTATTTTCAGAATTATCGGCCTTAGTCCGTTTGTTGGTTCTTTTCTCTTGATAATTATATTTTTCCGTTTCTTTGAATTAAAAAACACACACTAAAACTAGAAAACAAATCATATATTGATCTTCATATGTCATAAAGAAGTAAACAAAATTAGAAGCGTTTGATAAATAAACGATTTTAATTCTAACGTACTACTATAATCACTTTTGGATAATCAAAATCATCAAATGACTAAGTTTTGAATTTTAATTAAATTAAGTAGAAACTAACGGAAAATCTGATTTTAAAAAACACAAAAAATTGATTTTTAAGCCAAAATCTAGTAATTGTTTTTCACAATCTTATATAGTTTTAAACAAAAATATTTAATTTGTAACTCATATTTAATGTGTGTTTTCAATAGAAACTAAAAGAAAAAAAAAAGAAACCTAGACATGTTGTTCTCATTTGTTTTACAGGAACACTTGAAAAAGTAGAGCAACTGTAAGCTTTGTTTGGGAGTTGATAGATATGGATGGAAAAGAAGAGAAAAGAAAGGAAATTTTAAAAAATGGCTTGTTTGGGAGATTTAATGGAGGGAAAATAAAAATATATATATTTTATAGATTTAGAAGAAAGTTTTCGATCCAAATGGAAGGAAAACTGAAAATTTTGCTTTTTTTTTGTTTCCTTTCCTTTTCGCTCCCAACTTCCAAACAGAGACTAAAAGGGCCATAACAGAAGAATAAGAATAAAAAAAAAACAGTTTGGGGTGTCGTTTAAATTATTCTTCCCCTCTCCCATTCCCTTCCCTTCCCTTCCTCTTTCGTTTTCGTTTTCGTTTCCGCCCCCAAATCAAAAGCATATACATACAGTTATTGTATACACAAGTAGAGGCTGTAAAGAGGAATTTAGTTGGGAATGGAGTACAAGGGGTCTCACGAACAAGAAGACGACCTTTACGGCGGTGATGTGCCTGAGGAAGCATACATGGAATCCGATTTCGACCAATCGACGGAAGCTCAAGCCGACGTAGACTCCAAATCTGAGGTGTTTTGTTGTGTTCTTGTTTCTGTGAAAAAAGAAAATTGAATAAGGGTTTGTGCGTGTATGAATAGTGCGTATTTAGTTTTGTGTGATATGGGGTTTCATTAAGTAGGAGTTGGAGAGTATGAAGAAGAGATTGCAGGAGATCGAGGAGGAAGCATCTGCGCTTCGTGATATGCAGGCAAAGGTCGAGAAGGAGATGGGAGCCACACAAGGTTTTTTACTCACTCCGAGTTCATGGACTTTTTTTATTTATGTTGTATCCGTGTATGTTTTCAAAAGTTTTGAATTTATACCTGATTAAAGATCTCAAAAGATTTTGTATGCCCGATTTTTAAGAGAATCCGAGGGTAACGATTTTGGGACAAATGTAGGTATTTGCTAATTGACATATGTTTGTTGACTTGATTAGTATTTGTTTTTAGTGTGCGATTGCTTGTTTCAGCTTAATTTGTTGGTTTTTATTTATGCCAAATTGGAAGGTATATTATTGTTATCTACTTCTGCTCAAGATAATTCATATAATTCAAAATCAACATTCTTTTGGCATCAAATCGCTGTGTGCTTGTTTAATTCTGCTGATATGTTGAACTGTGTTTGACTATTTTCTAACTGACGCGAGATACATGATAGTTATTTGAAACCGGGTAATAAGTTCAGGATGCAATTATATTAGATGCAGTCCACAATATTCAACATAGGAAAGAGAGTTGTTTCTTCATTATGATATTTTTAAAAGTGTTATACAGTTGGATGCGTACGATTTGAAGTCTATATATGACCACACATTTAAGTCTGGAATATTTATAGTTGCCATTCATTTTGAGTGTGTGCTACTAATTTTTCATCTACCTTGATGGTGCTGACCAAATTTCCCACAAGTCAAGTACCATACTTCTCATTGTTTCTAATCATACTTCTCATTGTTTCTAATCAGACCATTATCCAGTTGGCAGCATGGAAACTGATTCCAAAATCTAACTAAATACTGATATTAGTACGAAATGTTAACCTGAATGCCTAGTTAAAATTCTGTGCTACCGGTATTCAATTTGTGGTTTCTATCTGGTTATTCTAGCTTGATGGTTTGGCCACCTTCCTTAGTCATGCCGATTTTATTTTTTATGGCTTCATTTTGTATCAAATTGTCTGCCTTTTTTGTATCAAACTGTGCTACTGGTATTCATAAGCTTTTCATGTTTTCAACACAGATATTTTACGTTATTATCAACTGAAACAAAATAAGGCCTAAAAGTTAGCGCACATATGCCCCTTTAGATGTGTACCAGAATGGGTTTGCAGAAGTCGACAACACCCCCTTGAAACATTTTATATGCGTATAGAAGAGTAGACAGATGAGAGTCACGAGAACTTAGCTTTTGTCTCAACATACCATTTTTCGTACACAATCTGTTAACAATGGCTTCTGTGTATCTGTAATTGTATATTTCACTTTTGCTGATTTGTTCTCATTTGTGCTTACCTCGTGCCTTCGTGCTTCACTCTAGTTCTGCCTCCTCACTTTAATAAGTATCTTTTTTCAAATGCAAGCAACATACATAATTTAGTGGGAGTGACGCGTGTGTGATTAAGTAATAAATAACTTCAAATATGGGTAATTCCGTATTTAGTAACTTTACTGGTAGGATGTGTTTGTGAAGATGAGTTTAGGTTTAATGCATTCATGCTAGGTGGTGGTGTTTGTTGTGGTTGCGAGTGGAGATAAATCATTTTTAGATTGTTAGTACATTTTTCTATAGCCGGGGGTGGTCATTCAAAAGCAATGAAAGGAGTAATTATTTTTATTGCGAATATGAGAGGCTTATAGGTGAAGAGTTAAAGCGTACGAATGTGTAAAATTAAAAGTTCGATTTCTACTTTTTATTAATGAAGTTGGTGAGCTTACTTTACATGCCTTTGATATGGACGTGAATCAACACTTTCATAATTCATTTCTAGACAAATCATGCAATTTGCTAAATCTAATTGCATGCCTGTTAGCGTGCCTTTATGTTCACTTGATTCCTTGCTAAGGTTCTTGGATTGTGAATAGAAACCACAATCATCTCCTAAATCAGATTTAAAGCCATTTTCAATTTCAGTTCCAAAGTCGAGAACTTCTTTTCAATTTCGGTTTATGGAAATAAAAAGCCAATGGCAGGATGTTGTTGAACTGTAACCGGGGGCCCATCTTAAGTTCTTAATATTTTTAGCATTGATAGGCAAATTAACTTTTGTAACTGAAATTATTTGATTTGTATAAAATAAAATCAAACTTCATTCATAGTATTCTTTCTTCAAAAGAAAATATTCATAATGGTTTGTATGGTAACTATTAAAGAATTAAACTTAGTTTAATGGTTTTAATAACCACCTTAGACTACAAATTGTTTGGACTAACAGGAAACATGTTTAAAAAGCAACGATTTGGCAAAAAACATATACGTGATTATGGTCAAACATAATTCATCGCATTAAACATGTTTGATGCTCAATAAAATGCAAGCCTTTTAGTTTTGACATTAATATTGGAGAAGAAAATAATCTTTAAACTTTCATTTGGACTTTTAATATTTTTAAATCTGAGGAAAATTCTAGCTTCATTTATTTTTCTCCAAATAAACCCAATGAGAATGAATATGTTTTGAATGATTCTATAAGTGAGTTATATAAAGAAGATAAGAATGATTATAGTCCAACAAAGTGTTACAGTATTTAGGTTTTCTTTTTGGTCCATGTTATAATTGAAGAAAACTAGTAACAATTATAATTTTGAAATTTTTGTGTTTTCCAGAGCTTGAAATTTGTATAGTTAGTTTTAAAATTATTATATTTATATATTTAATTATTGTACCACTTGATATGATTAAAACTATATCAACTTTATTAAGAAAATCATGCTTAATTTATGACTAATCACGCTTATACTTGTAATTCATGATTCTTGGTCTTGGCGTTTCACAAGCCTCGTGCTTCTTATAACCTTGAGTTGGGCACAATCCTTTAATGAAGCCCGTCCCTCTATTCTCCTTTCTCAAAAAAAAGGGGACCTCGTAATTCCTACGGGTTGGAGATTGACATAAAGCCCAAGGCTTGATATTTTCCAAAGGCTCGAGGCCACTTTTATGTGCGTCTTCAAATAAGAGATTGTAAATCCACGATGAAATGCATGAATAGAAATTTATCTTCGTTTATATACTAATGAATTTATTGATTTTAATAATGGTTAAAATGCAAATTGTATTTTATGTGATTAAATTTTATTCAGATATTTAGATTCTAGCATATCATTATTTGGGGCACTTTACTTCAAATTAATGCGTAGGCTCTAGTCTTTAATACTATAAGTCTTGGTGTGCCTTGCACTTCTAATAGCGAAGGCGAAACCTGTTGTGCTACTTCCACCTATCTAAATTTTTTATACTCGTTTTATACTTTCTGTTGTCCTATCTAAAGGACTGGCATACCACTTATTTATTTGTGAAACAAAAGTATTGAATGTGCAACAAGTCTTACTCATTTAATGATGTTAACCTTTGAATGAGTGTGCACTGATTTCTAGTTTCCTTTTTATTCTTTGGGAGTATTTATAACTTTTTCCTCTCGCTTCATCCATACAAACGCCTCTTTACCCTCTGCACCACAAGCAAAAAAAAGAAATTGATAAGATCGAATGAATTTTTTCCGCAAAAAAGGTAGGTAATCAATTTCTCCTGCATATATATGGGCCTGATCTAAATCACATCGAGGCAATGATAATTTATATTCAAATCATTTTACGCTGTTTGATCTGGCTTAAATGCTTAAGCAATTGAATGAGTGGCGAATAGTTATTAAGATCTGCTAATGGAATGAATCATGATTGAATCGATCAACCTTCACTAGTTATCTAGTTTCTGTTTAGATGAGTGAAATGATTTGATGTAGAATTTCATCTCATTTTTCTTATTTGAAATTTTCCCGATCTACAATGCCGTTGTGCTGATTTGGTGTAGAATTTCATGTCTTTGTGTTGATTATTATGATTGTCGTTGCGAGTAACCTAGATACACTTGTTTAACTGATCAATTTCGAAATATAGAACACATTTACTTTCAATCATGTTACTTCGCTCAAGTGCTTACCGATGGTCTCAAAATTATTTCACTATCTGACTGCTTGTGGCTTGTGGTACAATGAAAACAAATTGATCTAAAATTGGAGTGATGTTTTGGTGAGTTGTCTAGCAAGTTTTTTTTTCCTCTCTTTCTGATATTCCTAAAATTATTTTTTATAGACTGGCAGCAATGTGTTGCACTTGGTCTAAGTTGAAATTTTTTATTGAAATGTATTTCATTTGTTAACCATAGTCAGTGAATGTGATCATGGTCAAGTGGTAATAAAATTGTCCTCCCCAGAAGAGCAAGGAAGAGAAAACTAAATTTTATTTGAATTGGCTTAATGATTTTAGAAGTATTCTCGTTGTTTGCCTGTTCTGGAGGCTCTAAAATTTTGTCGGTGGATGTTTCGTTGTCTTTTGGAACTTCTTGTAGGCTTTAGCTTGTTCTTAATTTCTAGGGCTTCCCTACTTCTGTTTTGGTAAACGACTGGCTGTAGATGCATAGTTGTCTGTTGGAACCTCTTGTGGCATGTTCTCACTTTCGGCATTCCACCTTTATTTCATGATATCTGTGATTTTATCATCATAGTGACCAAACTAATTTTAATAAATTATTTGGTGGGCATGCAGATGATTCAACTGGTGCCTCTGTTACCCAGGCTGAAAAGGAGGAAGTGGATTCTCGCTCTATATATGTTGGTAACGTGAGTTTCTTGGCCCTTAATTGATTTTTCACCACAGCAATGCTAGTTTTGTCATATCGTGACAACCACAAATTTGCATAATAAGAATGAGTCTTTATATTACTTGCCAAATGAAAGAAATACAAGGCTATGACTAAACCTTCTATGTTGAAGATTATGTCCTCAAGGGAGAGTCCTTAACAAGAGATAACAATTTCTCACTTGTCCCTGGTTCAAGTTTGAATTCTCTGACCAAAAGTAATTTCTCAATACCTTCCAGTGAGAATGTAGACCTATGTAAAAACAATATCAAAACATTTAACCAATTTTAGATTTTTTTGCAGCCTATGTTGAAGAAACTGGGTTGCATTATATAGTTTTAGTTCAACATGGATTTTACTGATTTAATAAAATGAAACTTGCTTTATGTTGGACTATTTTTTTTTCTTGTCATCATTTTCCTACTCGTCTCAAGAAGGGCTAAATATTGCTAGATTTACTTATCGCAATTTTTTATAAATCACAAGTCAGACAGAACTTTGATGTTTCTACTGATTATTTTACCCATACTGAAGCTTTATTATGAATCTATATCTGTATATACTCTGTATTACTGGTGTGCGTGTGTGATTTACCTCTCCAATTGATCCTTGGCAATTTTTCTTATCCAATTACAGGTGGACTATGCTTGCACGCCTGAGGAGGTGCAGCAGCATTTTCAGTCTTGTGGGACTGTTAACAGGGTTACCATTTTAACAGATAAGTTTGGTCAGCCGAAAGGTTTTGCTTATGTAGAGTTTGTTGAAATTGAGGCTGTTCAAAATGCTGTACTGCTGAATGAATCAGAGTTGCATGGCCGTCAGCTGAAGGTCCGTTAACTCACCTTATTTTTAATATCGTGCAAATGATTATTGAACTCCTGACATTATTGTGTTATGATATTCGGCAGATATCTGCTAAGCGAACAAATGTCCCAGGAATGAAACAGTATCAGGGAAGGCGTCCAAATCCATATTTCGGATCGAGAAGGCCATTTTTTCCTGGTTTTCCTGCTTACCCTACTTATGGTTATGGGTAAGCAACACTATAGTTGTTTTGTGCTTGCTTTGCGTTTATACGGATTATAAGAGAGATTGGGTCCATGGGTTTGCAGATACTCGTTTACTCCAAACTTTTGTCTCTTTCGCATGTTTGTGTGTGTGGGTTCAACTTTACGGAGGTTTCACTCTCTTATGCAGGAGGGTTCCAAGGTTTAGGCGTCCAATGCGATACAGGCCTTATTGATGATTTTTCTCCAGTTTTTTATGCGCTTGAAGACAGTGGAAATCAATTTAGAACTACAATCAATTTGGCAGCAATAGTCTTGCACCCGGACATCCATATTACATCTTTTCTTGATAACTTTAATTTGTTTGGCATGCCTATATATCAATCTTAGTCTGAGATTCAAACTTGTTGTAACTCTATTTGGGAATTGGTTTGTGCTATTTACTCCATACAATCGCAATTACTATAAGAGGCAACAAACAGTACAAATAGGAAACAATCAGCCGTTTGTAATGTCATCATTTTCTTGAAATGCCATCTGTAGTCTTCAGACTTTTTATGCTTTTGTTTCTTCTCTTGTTCTCTCTCTATTAGAAAATTTTGTTCACATTCTTAAATTTAAATGAATTTTTCTATTTAAAAATTAGCGTTAGTTATCTCATTTTGTTTCTATTTACAAATCAGCGTTAGTTAGCTTTGAGGGTTGTTTTCCTTACCCTTGAACCACGGTCGATGCCTAATTGAACGCTAATATTTATTCTTTGCTTCATTTTATGTCGACATTTTCCATTTCTACTTAAATCTCCTCCATAATCTTGTTTTCTTTTACGGTTTTCACTAATAAATAGTTCCATAAGCATGTGGTTTGGTTTCTAAATCTTCGTTAGAAGTTAAAAACCTCCTCTTCCAGACCGAGTTATATTGAAACGAAAGAGAATTTTGATGATAAATTACATAAAAAAATATGCAAACACGTAATTAGATATATTGCGACGACTCGTGCCGTAAAATACAAAACCTGAGCCAAGCCATCGCTCCTCTTTCATTTCACCATGTATAGGGAGGGAAACACAAACTTCCGTTGCATCATCCCAGACAACCAAACAAGCAACCCAAAAAAATGGCCCCAACAATATAATTCATGCCAGCAAAGTTAGTAGATGAATTTGTGGGGCTGTTGCTCTTAGAAGAAGCTGGTGGAAGAGCTCCTTCTGGCTGTGCTTATGGGGGGCGCGGGATGCTGCTGCTGCTGCCAGCTTTTGATTTGCTTCAACGTGGACATGAAGCTTCAACCCAATGCAACTTATTGCCACAAACGAAATATCTATTCCCAACTCTGGTTAGCGGATAAGATGTGTTCCCAATACTACTCGATTGTAGTACGTCGGTCGTGTTGCATCCCTCGTAGTTTTCTTTGGTCACCTCGCTCACAGAATTACTGCAGATTCAGCGAGGAAGCTAGCATCAGAAAATAGTAGATTAATCAAACTTACGTTTAGATGAGTCAGAGATATAATCTAGCGGAGCTCGTTAAATTATACACAACACAATATCTTATTGAGCGATAGATATGCAGTTTCAAGCTAGGAAAAAAATCAATTTTTTTCTAGCTTTAGTTCAAATAACTCAACACTCGTTGATAGCTCAACAGATCTACCCGATCAAAGTGGAGCTCCAGTTATCAAGGTGGGGGCGTTGCGACGTCTTAGATAAAGTATCCCAACCATGAAAGTTTTGTCTTTTGGCCATGATTCAAGATCGGTGCTAATATCCCAACCTGAGTTGTCGCCAACTGTGTATGTAGTTGCCAGAGGTGTAGAATGGGAGTATAATTGTTGATATTAGAAGTACTAAAAATTTCGCCATTGGCATGAGGAGGAAGGCATATGTTAGAACTTGTGATGCTTATAAAGAAGTCAGAGCTACCTATGGTGAATTCTAGCCTTTCGGATGGGTTATTGTTGTCCGTTGCTAGTTGTTACATGAGCTAACGGCTAGAATTATGTACTATTTATTTATCCCTAGATCTTGCTAAACTTCAAGGTATAATTATGTATTAAAATTTTAAATTGAAGGCGAACTTAAAGATAATCAGATACAAATGTGTGTGTGTGTGTGTGTTGTGGATGTACATATAAGATAAATAGGTATGATTGTTAAGTGTCGCAAGATCAATTTTAGCCTCCACCACCACCATCAATCGGCGAAACTAGTTAAGCAACGTATCACAGATTCACAGGTTTAACATTCTACAGCTCAACATTCAACGAATTAGGCAATACATATAAAAGAAGTGACTAAATTAGCATTGATAAGCAGCTCCGGAAATGTTCCGAGTATTTCAGACTACAGAGAAATATGGAAACACCAGTTGCAAGTTAAAAAGGTCAATATAAATTAGGAAACATATGGTACTAATAATCGTGTTTCAAGACTCACAACAAATTAAAGATTGGGGAACCTTGCATTACAATCTCGAGCAAAACAAGCCATAAAACCATTCAACAACTACAAAAAAGATGGCCAAAGAGGTGGTCAAACTCAAGATGATAGCTTGTGTGGCTTCTGCAGCAGTTTTGAACTTGCATTATATGGGCTTGATCTTGAAGTGGAGTGAGATTAAAGAGAAGACAAAACATTTCAGATCCTGAAATGAGAGAACAAGATAAGAAACATGGAATTTGGCAGTATGACTTGAGTCAAGATATACTGGAACCATCATATGATTCATGGGACATGAATAAAGAACCGTCCTTTTTGATAACCAAAATGGACAAATATCATTACAAAAGAGTCTTGATATTTTATTATTTCGATTTTCATTTTAAAAGGAGATAATAATGGTGAGACATATATTATAGGCCAAAAATAGATATGACCCCGCAGTAAAAATATGAAGCTCACATCACATCCAGGGTGTTCAATCCAACCAAGGTTTCATGAAACACTCTGCCGTCTATTTCACACAACAATGTCAGTGCTTTATAAACGAAACTGGTCAGTTTGGCAATGCAGGATCGTGTATTTAACAGAATATTTAAACCTATTCGTCTAGCAAAATTCCTATAAGCTACTACAGTAAACGAACAAGACAAGCATGTTTATTGACTTATCTCTTTCTAGAGACTTTTTAATTCATCAGCAAAAATTCCTATAAGCTACTACAGTAGACAAATAAGACAAACATGTTTATTGACTTATCTCTTTCTAGAGACTTTTTAATTCATCATAACCAAACTAAACATAACTCAAATTCCTATGACAACACAGTCATAGATTCGATCGCCAGGATTTGATCCATCAACAGATATAAGCAAGAACAATACATTCAATATAGAGTCTTGCAGGATGCAAATTGAATGCAATTGAAAATGTTCCCAAACATCAAATAAATATCAAGTCGAATATCTGGTAAATTAAAAGAAAATATTTTTCAAGAATTGTACAGGTAAATCATACCTGAACAAGATAATAAAAAATGCGCAAACCATCGGGATCATTGCTGGTATGAACATCCATGAGGGAACCAATCTTGGACGTCGTGAACGAAATATGCTCATTCCCCATCACAATCTCCAGCTCCTGCCTACCCACTCGGTCAGGCTCCGGCCAATTATTATCATCCTCCTTCATTATCTGCAACACAAACATAACAACAAGCTTTCAAAACCCTGAAGAGCAATTATAATTCTGAAGAAATTGGAGTAATTGAGAGGAATATTTGCCACTGATTCAGAGACTACACGTCGGCACTCCTTGAGAGCGGCTTGCGTGAGGAATATCTCTTTGCGAATCATGGTATCGTTCTTGTAGTTTGAGTTGTTGGCGTAACGGAGCTTGCCATCTGGTCGGAACTCAAATTCCAAGAATTCGTGCCCGAATTTCCCCTTGTGACCGACATAATAACGCAGGTAGAACTCGTCGATATCTTCGCCGTCTGCCATTGACATACGTTCGATCCAAGCGTGGGTATTGGATATATGAGAGAGAATTAGGCCGCCATATTTAGCTGGATTTGGGCCTTTTTTTTCCTTGCTAACTAATTGGCTTTCAAAGTTCATGGGCTTTTGCTTATGGTTTTACATAAGAATCGTGAGAGGCCCGCCCACTAAATGGTACGGTTTTCTTCTTCTTTTTATTATCATTTTTTTTTAAAAAAAAAAACATTTTTTAGAAATTATGGACCCAAACTTTAATTCTGAACAAGCCAATGAAATCAAGAGGAGATTTTATGAATTTTGATTTGATATTAGGGGTAAACAAAAACTTGTGTGAGACAGATTCACGTATCGTATTTTATGAGACGGTCTCACGTGTCGTATTTTGTGAGATCTACTCTTAGGGGTATCTGCATCAAATTGACATTTGGTATTGAAATTTGATGGATCTGATTTTTAGATGAACCAATTTTGTTAGGATTTTTTAGATATACAATTTTTTGGAGAGGATTATAAGTAAATTTTCTTTGTTTAATTTTTAAAATTTGGTTCCTTGTTATATAATTTAATTAATAATTCTACTTTGTATAAATATTTAAATTAAAATATTTTTATGAAAACTATAACTATTTTAGCTTTTATAATTTGTTTTATACATCCGTCAATTAATAATCTTCTACGTGTTTACTTGATGCATATGATGCATATGATTTGCAAACTACTACACATTGAAATTTATTCAATATATTCCTAAAATATAGTAGCTGCGAGTTGCCTTCTCATAACAAAAATCATATATTTTAATGTATATATGGCATGATCTCGAACAATAGTTAAAGTACTCTTTCTCCTATTAACATATTTTCGGACGAGTTGGTTGTACATGACTTGTCAAATACGGTTTACTTGATTAACATGGTTGGTAAGATATTGTATTAATATGAGTATTTATCCAGTACGTATCGAAAAAATTTATTACGAAATCTCCATTATTATAAAAAAAAATACCAAACAAGATCAATAGTCCATTTTAACCCTAGCTAATATTATTAAGGTTATATTTTAAATTTTAAATTGTTGTTTTTATTTAATTTAAATAATAAATATAGATAAACAAATATAATAAAACACTTTCCGACATTTAAAACCTCGATATTCATACCAGGAAAAGGTGAGAAATTGGTTGGAAATCAAACTTAAAACGTGAAACGCCGTGAACAGGCAAACGCCGCTCTTTCTCGCCGGTACGGTTGACTTACCCCCGTTGCCCTCTCTACTCGGTGAATATCTCTGCTCGTATATGCACTCACTTAGTAATCTTGATATCTGAAGCTCTTTTTTTGTTACCCGGATTTGAAGTGAATATTTATGGTCATGTTAATTAAAGACTCAATTAGGGCTCTGCTATTCTGGATTTATTTTTTTACGACGTCTTTTCTATGGATTTAAGCCGTGAATCCACACATTTTACTTAGTTTATGCATAGTCATAAGTTAAAAAATTTAGGGAATTTTTTGAAGGTGGAACCCGGGTATGATGCCCATGGAAAATAAAAAGGGGGGTCTTTTTTTGGTAAATTAAACAAACTTACTGTTATGAGAGGTGGCGGCCTCATCATCGCCTTTGGTTCCATATCTCAGTACCTGTTCTTGTATAGGTATGCCAAATTGGAATGTATCTCATGGTTTGTTTTCTCTAATTTGTTTGCTCACTTCTTGTGAAAATTGAGAACGATGATCTAAGCACAATTCTTTTTGCTGGCTAAGTGGCCGTGAATCAAATATTGGTCACTTTTTTAGCTGGTTCATAAATATATTTAGTATCAAACTAATATGACTGCACGTAGCACATGTAATTGTTGTATTCGCGGACTCTTGAGAGTAGTGTGTCTACTACTTCGATTTTCACTCTTATTGAGTGGAATCCTGTAATAACATAGAGAAAGAATTATCATGTGTCTGTTTTCTACTCTCATGTTTGTAGATTGTTGGTGGCAATGCAGGTTTTGGTTAAATATGTGTAAATTTGCCAATCCTGTTTGATAAGAATGCCTGGCATACCTCTTGTGGCTCGCGAAACTGCGTAAGTCTCCATCCACAAACTGATGCTTTACTGTGTTGCAGTGACTTCAATAATGGTGTTAGACACCAACCCCGTCATGGACACATTCACAAACTGTGGAACCCATGATCAAGTTCAATAGCTGTTTGTCTTGTGCTTAGACATTTCTTTCCCATGGTTAGGGTATATTCGAATGTTACTATTTGCACCAATTGTTTGGATATCACATAGCTGAAACAATAATGAAAATGATGGCATGCACATATCATTTTTCCATGGTCTGGTATTGACGTCACATTATCCTTATGAGTGCAAAATAAATGTCAGCTTTTCAATTAGGTCGCCAATTTAGACTGCAAAAAATTCCAACTCAATCTATTTACCTTTTTATTTATAATTTTACTGCGTCTCTTGTATGGACGATTACAGTTGCAAAACAATGTTAACGAATTAGAATATAGTTATCTTTACTGCTCCTTGGGTTTGAAAGCTCAATCTTACACGTATTTTAACATGGACTACATATAAAATATTCATTTGTGTGGTCGTGTTTAAAATTTTTAATTATGGGTTGTATGAATGCAATGAATTTTATGTGCTTCAAGAAGAGATTATGAGGTTCTGAGGCTTCTTAATAGACTGTTGAATTTTAAACCTGAATTCATGTTTGTGACTCCTCTTTTTTTATGTTTCAAATTTGCCAAATGGCAAACATGCTTTACTACGAATATGGTATCATAGGCTTTGAGTAACATTACTGCACCTAAAATGTGATTGTTAGAGATCAGCTAAGATCTTCAATGTAATTTAATTCCTTGCACAGGAACTTTGCTTGCAATTGCAGTCACTCTAGAGGTACAGATCACATGTGCCACCAAGATCCATGGGTGAATTTGTCTGCAGAGGAGCAGCTTGCAGCTGAGGAGAGCCTTTCAATTTACTGCAAGCCAGTTGAATTGTACAACATTCTTCAGCGTCGTGCTGTTAGAGATGTTATTTGCTTCCTTATATCTTCCTGCCCTTTTTTATTCAACTCGTCTGTGATTTCCCATTTATTGTGTTGATTGTTTGTCTCTGAATTTCCAAATGTGTATATACCTACTGGTAAATCGGATTAAAATAACTAAAAATTTTGTTCTTGTTGTTGGTTGGCCAATGAATTCAAGATTTACTGTAAAATGTCATCATTGCTTGAGTTGGGGGTCATTTTATTCTGGTAGTTTGTGTATAGCATTTTTAACTGAAGGCAGTTCTTCTGCAGCCACCTTTCCTCCAAAGATGTCTACGATACAAAATACAAGCTAAACACAAGAAAAGGTATAACTGTTATATACTTTAGAAACTTTTTTATTTCTGTTAAATAAATAGCTGATGTCAGATGCCTTTCATGAGGAGAATTTTGAATTATCTCTTATCGTGCTCTTCGCCATGTGGATTTTACATCTAAAAAATCTGATGTATTTTTTATGAAGTTTTTTAGATGTCATTTATCTATATCTGTACCAAGGCATTATATAGAGAACAAAATATTTTGTTACGATTCCTGTTTTCTGCAGGAATAAGGTTCATATATCACTATGAATTGTATTCGATAGACAGATGAAGCCTTTGTTAGAAGTTGCAACACATCCTCACTTTATCTATAAATTCTCTCAAACAATTTATGTTCACTACCTATTCCAGTTTGTCCTTGTTGTATAGCAAGTGCGTGTACAGTGCTTCATTGTTTGATTGAGGTGGGTGGGCATCATGACGTGTCTCATATAGTCATACCTTTAGTTTGGAGTTCTGGCTTTCCTATCATGGAACATTATCGACGCAATTTATTTGATTCTCCTCCTGTTTCTAGGATTGAAATGAAAATTTCTTTGCCATCCACTGTAAATGATGAATCAAGAATTCAAAGCCTATTTCCATTGTTTATATTATTAGCAAGACCGGTTCACAGCCCTGTGACTGTTGAGGTAGTTTATTATCTCATTTCATTTAATTAGATGCTTCCCTTTTCCACTTTCAGTTGGCGATTCTACATTAACTGATCGACTGCTGCCATTTCTGATTCTGTAGTCTGCAGTTTATCGTGTCAGTCGACCATGCAAGCTGGAAAAATGTACAGGAGTTGATGGGAAGAATCAAGATGAAGCAAAATTTATTCTTCCTGACATTACTAAGCTATCAATTGAAGTCAAGTCTGGATCTCTTTGTATTATGTTTATCAGCTCTGGTACAATTTTTTTATTTGATGATCAACTTGTGTATATGTCCCTGTGTGGTACGTGGAATTACCCAGGCTTTGCTGCTTTCTGCAGCTGAGTTATTTAAGGAGCATGGAGATGGATCATCATTACCAAGTGAGTTACAAACTTATAGTTAGTTTGAGAAATCTTTGATATTGTATGTGGGTTCACTATTTTTTTTTCTTTCATAGCTAAGTTCACTACAGAAGCTGCTTGTCTCACCTTTACACACCTGCACGCACATTTCATAGACCTATATTTGCATCTGCCTGCTTTAGAAAATCTGAGTTAGTGATCAGTCAGCTACCCGATGGTTGGTAGTAGCCATTTCCAACCGTGCCCCAGCTATGCAAATAACTAAGCGAATTTGGATTGCTCTTTTGACATGGTATACATGTTAAACATTTTTGCTCAGTTTAGAAGGAAAGCATTGAATACCTTTATATTTTCAGATACTTACCTCTATAATTGCCTCTCTGTGTAATCTTAGGCAGAGGTCCTGTATCTATGACATTTTTATTTAACAGCATGGTGGCTTGGTAGATAAAAATTGAGTTCTCTCTTACTAACAAAACAAGAGACCTTAAAAGAAAGTGGATTATATTTGCCGTCTCGTTAGTTCCTCGCCAAGCAACTCTTAATAAGAGTAACTGCTTGAGTTTTAAGAACAGCTTTTGAAAGCACATGTCTGGATGTCGTTTTGTTATTGGTTGGAATTGAACATTCAAGTCAAGACAGTGTATGCACTATAACATTTGAGACACATTTTTTAGGAATGATTTTGAGTTGGTCGGCAAAGAGACATGTATAGAAATGTGTGGATTTACCATGTGATGACTTTATTTTAAAGGTTGGAGTTCATTTATTTGAGGTTTGGTTTGTAATATGATGCGCTGTTGCTGTTTGGTTGTTATGTTTCACAAAAGGTCTTAGTTTTTCCTTAAATGACAACATCCTCGAATTTATTTGGATATTTTGGTTTATAAGATACTACTTGTTGGTAAGAAGCAATAACCTAATAATTCCATGTTCTTATACTTAGTTTTCAATTGGTGGTTCTAGGTTCTACCCTCCTACTTTGGCACTTTCAATTATGTATCTTCATTGTTTTTATAAATATCTTCATCTTCATTTTAATATATTCTGACTTGGTGATAGCTAATATCGGAGGCCACTGCTTCCTGGGCAAGATTCCATTGGAATTACTTCATTTATCATGGGAGAAGTCGCCAAACTTAATTTCTGGGGAGAGGGCAGAGATGCTGTCAACTGTTGACCTGCACTCCTGCTTCATGAGGGTAATCATATGTATCCATTTGATTCGGTTTAAGAAACAACAGTGCAAATTCATGTGATGTTCTTTGGTCTTGGTGAAAGATTCTAGAAAATGGTTGAGATCATCGTCTCTCTATATTTGTTTATTTCTCATGATTTTCCTTGTCTTGTTTTCTATATTTCATGTGATTGTATGCATTACCTTTGTCGCAATCTGCACTCATTTGTAGGTAGTGAAATCTTCCTATGTTTGTGTTTTTGCCTTTATCTTAATTATTCCTTTGCAGACGTGCAGTTTCGGAGAAGACAATTGCTTGTCATTCCAAAATCCAAATGTAGGACCTGGAACTGTGGTATGCCCTGTTCCTCTACCAAGAAAACGCAAATTTACTTGATTTATACTTTTGGAAGTTGCTCTGCTATTCAAAAATTTTTTTGAACCTTTTTTTTATTTCCTTCATTATAGGCTATGTTACAACATTTGCAAGTCAGCATAGCAGCTGAAGAAGTTGGGGCCAAGGAGAGATCTCCTTATGATTCATTCTCATACAGTGACTTTCCTTTCTCTACTTTACCCCACATCATTAGGTGAATTCCATCACTCACTAACTCTCCTTCTTCTCCCTTCTCTCTCTTGCACGCGAATGCGTATCACCAAAATTTTCATAAAAAACATTTGGTTGTAACAGAAAATTATTTGAATCAGACGTATGTCCCCATTGTATTGGAATGTAGTCATCAACTTTTCTCAACGATACTGAAATGAGTTCAATGTGATCTAATATTGTGAAACTTACTACGGATTTGAATCCTTCGTGAATCAAGGTCTATGTTATTGTGTTATGGAACAAAAAAGGAACTGTCATCAGTAATGATCTTCCGTTTTTTTGGGTCTCTTCTGACTGTATTAACTTGGAATACATTTGGTTTGTGGATCGGGTGCGATTAAATTTGGGTCATGTGTACTTTGAAAAGAAAGTCGGCTTGATGCATGCCACAGCAGAAAAAAAAACGAGCTTGCTCGCCCTTTTTTTGTCATTAGAAAATGAAATGATATCAGAGTTTACATGTCTTAAGTTCTGCAGGAGTTTTGGTTCTTTGTCTTGCCCTTCGCTTTCTTTATAATAAGACAAATAGATATTAGAATTAACGGCTTAATTTTTACCCAGAGTTCTACTTCTTTGTGCTTTCACTTTCCAGTATTTTAAGTATGATTCCTCTTGCTTCTGCGTTTTGTCGAAATTTTGACATTTTAAATAACTATTCTGGAGTTCATTAATTTTCTGGGTTGGTGCTATCAAGGTTGAGGGCTGGAAATGTTGTGTTCAACTACAAATATTATAACAATAAGCTGCAAAGGACTGAAGGTAATTTGATGTACTTTTTGGTTAGTTAATGCGAGCCTTGATATACAGCTGCACCTTCATCTTGGGTGCAATGCCATTTGCCTCTAGATTGTCATGTCTAGATATTATCCTCTGTGTTTCGGAAGGTTGCGAATAACCTAATTTTTAAGTGAAACAAACAACATTTTCAACTCTAAACCCCTTAAAAAAATATTTTCTATTTTTTCTCTATGGTGTCCTTTCATTACTAAAGCTGTTCGCACACTCTTCATTTCAAATTCTTGGGGATTGTAAATGACCTTAATCTAGCTATCCAGCCATATTTCCAGTAATTTTTTTGGATATATTCATTTAACTAACTTGTGAGGCAGAGCATCATAGGTTTGTGTTCCTTAATTTGCATTGTAAGTACAAAACAGTCCTGTGTCTTTCTTGAGCCTGTGTAATCAAATCCTATTCTCGTAGATTTGGTTGTTCAGATCCTTGTATTGTATTCATAGTAGTCCGTTCCCTCTTAATGGAGATCTTGTGTGTCTAGTATCTTTTTTAATTATATTGTGGTCTCGTGCCTGCTTCTTTTGTGGAACTGTATGGCCTGGAACTAGTCATTATATAATGCCTTACTCGTTAATAAAAAGTGAGATTGGGTTTCTGCAAAGATTTACAAGAAGCTTGAATTAGTCTTTTAACATGCAGTGACTGAGGATTTTGCTTGTCCATTTTGCTTGGTCAAATGTGCAAGTTTTAAGGTAATTTGTGTTTCATGCTGTTACTTCCTTTACTTTCTGAAGCATGTGTGAATTGATTCTTGCTGTAATTTATACATACAGGGTCTGAGATATCACTTATGCTCCACTCACGACCTTTTTAACTTTGAATTCTGGGTTAGTAAACCTAAATAATTTTCAAAATTTTTTTATTCTATTGTATTTGGATCATTTTCCTCACTCCCACTGTGTAGGTAACAGAAGAGATTCAAGCTGTGAATGTATCCGTAAAAACAGATGCATGGAGATCTGAGGTCAAGTCTCCACTTCATCTTCAGTGGTTCTGTGTAGACAGTAATTTATCTTATCTGGTAATGATACTTGTATGCATAGAATAGTGATTTATTCAGGTGCAAAGTAGTGCATAAAACACTTTGGCCTGTAATTGCAGTAGTATCTTTTGGAATTCTCGGGTTTCTTTTTTTCTTCGATGAAATAAAATACGCAGCACCCTTGTGCTTCTCGTGTCAGTTCCTCTATAGATCTTTATATATATGGTATAGTGTAGAATATATAGGGTTAGTGTAGGAAGAGAGCTTGAAGTTGACTTGCCTAGCAGACATTGTGTGTATAATGGCTTGCCGCTGCAGAAATTGAAGTAATACTGATTTACTGGAGTTTTAAATTGTGAAATACGTTTCAAGACTTTAAGATATAATTATGAATATTTTAAAACACTTCATTTGACAATGTAATAACTGTTCATAATGATCTCTGCAGAATGTTGTAACTGGTGTTGATCCTAAACAGCAGACATTTTTCTTTTGGTATGCTGCTGCTGTTGTTATTATTCTTATTATATATATATATTTTATTTTTATCATTTGAAATTTGAATTTTGGAAATGCTTTGTATCTTGACATATGCAGTTTGAATTATGGATATCAAATGTAACGAAATTATCTAACTGCACAGTTCCAAAGCACTACAACGTAAGAAGTCTAAGAGACGAGTTCAAAGATCAAGTCACGTGCATCCCCTCGTGTTAGATTCAGAATTACCTTCAATAATTGATGGTCGGGGAAAGGCTGATGGTATTCTTGTACATTAATTTTTCTTGGTCGTTTCATTTTGTAATGCTCTTTCTTTCGTGTTTATATGTTCATATTTTACTTTTATGTTAGAGTTGAGCTCTGTTAGGGATTGAATTCCTTTGTTTTGTCCTTGCCTGCAAGATGAGGGTGAAAATCTTTTGACAATAGACACACAATCGTCAAAGTCAACATTCAATTAAACTGTATGCTCCTGTTATATATACATGTATATGTATATATACATGTAAAAGTTTGTGTAGATCACAGGGATAAGTATTTCTTATATTTTGTTGGGTTTAGCAGACAGCGGAGAACGAGATGCATCGAGTCCCCGAGCTTCATCTGCCACAGCACATTCATATGCAGATCCTGATTGCGTTCAGTCATTACCTGGAAATAATCTTACACCTCCAGCATTGCTACAGTTTGCTAAGACAAGGAAATTATCAGTTGAACGCTCTGACCCCAGAAAGTAAGTACACTCAGTGATGTGTACAGAAGATAACAGAGTAGAATTCATGAATTGTGTTGGCTTCAAAACCTCTGTTCCACCAATATGTTTATACTTTTACTTAACTAAGTGGAATGTTGTCGAGTGTCTTGAAATATCATATTTCAATGAGAATTAGGGCTCGTCTTTACAAGCTAGTTTTGCTCCTTTGTTGTACTTGCAATTATTGTTTTGAGTTTAAGCCAACTCTGGGGATGTCAGAGGTAACCAGATTTGAGGCACCCTGAATTCAATGACAAATCTGACTCCAATAGTTTGTAGATATAGGGCGATGTTTATGATGTAAACATCGAGTCGAGTCATATCTAACTTTTCTTTTTGCCTTCTCCAGTCGCGCACTCTTGCGAAAGCGGCAGTTCTTTCACTCGCACAGAGCTCAAGTGAGTTCGAATATATACTGCATGTATTTATAGTCTATCTTTTGACATGAATATTTCATGCTTCAGAAATTTCTTTTATTCTGTAATGTAAAATTCATGATATTATAAATCAAGAACATTTAATATTGGGGCTCTGGTAATGCAACACCATGTATGTCATTGATGAAGTCAAATAAGTTGACAATAATTTATTTTTCATGTTCCAGGAATCATCATAATTAGCTTGCACACTTTTTTATTTGGTATTTTCATTTGTTTCAAAAAAATTTAATACTGCCTGTACTTCTCATTGTGTAAACTACCACTGGAACTTAAAATTCAGGCAAGCATAAACGAGGGAGTGTTTCTAAATCTGTTGGCATAAGATTTTTTGAACTTTCCTTTCTCTGAAATTTACTTTTGTTTTCTAGGGTCTAAATCAGTATTGGAACATTCATGGGGTTCAAATACACAGCCTTCATCCTTCATTCAATTTTCTCTTCATCTTGCATAAAAATTCCCTTCGATGTTCTGAAAGTATCCATTGAACATATATAAGTGATTTAGTTCAAACACCTGTTTCTTTCATCCTCCCTCTGTTCAAAAAGCTGCGTTTTCTTTGGATTTCTCACTATCGTATAAATTCTCAGTAACTCAAAGTTTGTTTAGACACAATTAACTCAGGATCAGTCTTTTCAATCTATCAAGTGCTCCTGTGATCTTATTTTAAAGTATCCATTTTGAATTGGCAGAAGTTGGAATACCGAAGTTTTGCTGATATTTCCATATTGACCTTTAATTTTGAATGCATGGCAAATTTGTTCTGATGTACACTAACGTAACATGTGAACTTATTTGTTGATTTTCTACATGTGAAATCTGGAACGATTGAAGCCCATGGCCCTGGAGCAAGTATTATCAGATCGTGACAGTGAGGATGAAGTAGATGATGATGTTGCGGACCTTGAAGATAGAAGGGTATGCTTGGCACTTGTGGTTGCTACAGTGCTAGTTTTTTATTTTACAATATTTATTTTACTTTTGCGAGGATTAATTTTGCATTCAATGAAGTTTTCTCTGGTGTGGAGATGCATTGACTACTGAATAATTATGTTTTAGTAGACATGTCAAACTAAATAATTTTTACAGAAGTAAGCTGTTCGTTACCAAGTTATTATGAGTCTATAGAGAGGGAGATAATTTAAGCAGTTGATTTGTATAATCCAATTTGAGCCAATCAGATACCCCCTCTACAATTCTTTTCACTTTGTATTGCTTTTGTGAAAAATTGATGGCTTTCCAAGAGCAGGGTTTTATACGATAAAATTTCAAAATGGTTTCAACACCAGTAGCACAAGTCTTTTCCCTCTAATATAACATCATAATGTTGCTGATCCTTCCAATAGGTTGATATTACTTATGTGATTAGCTGATAACTGTTATGTGTTGTGGATCGCTCATCCACTAACTTTGTAATCTTCATTAATATTATAATATATTATAGTTTTCGATAAAAAAAAAAAACTTTCTGCATACCAAATTTTCTTGGTTCAGAAAACATGCATGTAAAGCTATGGGTTTATGTTTCGGTATTATGAACTTGAAACCCATGTGCTGTTGAAATAAAAGGTAGAAGACACTGAGACATAAAATGTAGAAGAAATTGAAAAGAATTGGGTTATTTTTTCCATTACAACTAACACTTATTTATAGTGCAAGTAATTATAATTGTAATATCCCTAATGCTCATTACAAGAATATACATAATTACTTCCTACAATTGTGTCATAATGAACATATAAAATATGTTTGTCAGCATGTGCCTCATCTTCAGTCAGAACAACAGTACTTTCTCTTTTGTTGTTTCCATCAGTTGTCTCTTTAGCAAACACAAAGTGGGTGGAGAATTAATTGATTAATAATAGGAGGGAGATGCTTATGAAAAATTCATTGAGAGTTTATTTATCCATTTTGGTAAAGGTTTGGGCTAAACATGTGCCTGCACGTCTGCAGTAAGTAGATAAATGACATGGTTACAATTTTAGACAACCTTCTCCTAGGCGCATCTTGCATGCTTGGTCTTTGGTGGAAACAACATTATCATCTCGTGTGTCACAAGTTTATGCGAACTTGTAGACTACAACAATCTCATAGTTTGGAAATTTAAAGATAGAGGCCGTAGATAGCAGCATGATAAACATTGTTCTACTGTCTTGAAGAGTGTAAGCTCCAGGTGACATTAGGTATTATCAGTGGGCTGATAAATTTCCTCAAATAAGTTTTTTTCTTATTAAACACCTTTCATACAGCAGTCTCTTCAATGTGATTTGTTATTATCTACTTCTGTTCATGACTAATATCGGGATTTTGAGCAGATGCTTGATGACTTTGTGGATGTTACAAAAGATGAGAAGCAGCTGATGCATCTCTGGAATTCTTTTGTCAGAAAGCAAAGGTGTGACTCCGTTAATTTTTTACCCCTTTCGTTCTGTTCACATAATTCCTAGAAACTTCTCTTCCGCCTTATTGATGTTATTTATGATAAGGATCTTATGGCTTTCCTTTGTTGAAGTCCATCCAAATATATCTGCATCCTTGATTAGTGTGAGTGATGATCATGACTTTAATCGTTCTCGTAAAAGGCTTAGTTCAAAGTTCAAACTAAATGACTTGGCTGATTAGACTTGGTCTTCTAAATAAATTTTTGTGTGATTCTTGATGCCGCTAATGAGGAATCTTTCAATAAATGTTTGTACTAAAATTTCATTTTGTCATTTTCTCCCATTATACACCATGTTTATGCTGCACAAATTTTTGATCTACATATATGTGGTGACATGGCTTCTTGTTGATGCTAGCATTAGTTCTTTTTACTAACATAGATTGTGTTGATAAAGCTCAGGTTTTCCACGATATAACTATTTTCTCTGAAATTAGCAAGATCAATTACTATTTCTCTTGTGATGCAGGGTTCTGGCTGATGGTCATGTTCCTTGGGCATGTGAGGCATTCTCAAAGTTGCACGGGCAGGATCTTTCCCGGGCTCCTGCACTACTCTGGTAATTCTCCTGCTATTCAGATTCTTGATCACAATTGGCTTACATGTAATCTCAGACTACTGTAATTCTATGATATGCCAAAGTATTAAGAGTTATTTATATCTGCCATAGTTCCTTTTCTTTGTATTCCCCAAATGTTTCAGAAAAATGAGGTACAACGAATCATTTGTTTTGTGCTGCCACATTATTTATTCTATAGTTTGTTTTGAAACACAATTCAAAAAATTAGCATGTGAAGTCCCCTGCGGGATGCCTACGTGCTCTCGCTAGTCTGTCTGTCTTTGTTACGTATGTCTTACCATTTTCGCGGCCAATATAGACACTCTGTTATCAGAATACCTTGCTGACCGACATTGAATTCGAAAGAAGAACATCAGTGTTACGTATTAAATTAATAGTAAGCTCTACCAAAAAGACACTAGCATATCCTCCCAAACTCTTTTAAGTACCATTTCCTGATCTCTTTTGGATATGGGGACTCGTCACCTAACCTTTTCTTTATATATTTATATGATCAGTTCCATATTATTTTATCAAAAGTTTTTTTAGTAATAATGGTAGTAGACCTCAAATATTTCAAATAGTATAGCAACTCAAGCACCGTATGTTTCGATTTTTGTATAAATAATTTGGAAAATTGAAGTTCCATTGATTTGTTGTATCTTGATGGTTTTGGCAGGTGTTGGAGATTATTTATGGTCAAACTTTGGAATCACGGTCTTCTTGATGCTCGTACCATGAACAACTGTAATCTTATACTGGAGCAGTTCCAAAGCCAAGATACCCATCCATGAAAATTTCAAAGAGAAAGTTCTTCATTGTAGGATAAAGATAATTTGATTGCTTTTAACTTATTTAAAGTTGGGAGTACATGCAAATTTGGTAATTTGGCCAAGCTTGTGGGCTTGAGATTTATTTAGTCACTGGGGATAGCATGATTCAAGAATTTATAAATGCGCTGATTATTTATTTATTGTCTTTTTATGTTTTCTCTTTTGGTTATAATAACAGTACTAATATTATCTCATCGAACCCACAAAAAAAAAAAACAAATTACAACCAAAAAATTACCACAAATAATTACAAATATTTTCAATACTAATGATTCGTAATCACATAAAATTTTTGAACATGACATTATGTTTGGAAAATTTGTTTTTAGTTAGTTTTTTCTTGTGGAGGCTATATAGTTGAAATACTGAGTATTTATTTGTACAAACACCTTTTTCAAATGCAACGGTCAGTATTGCAATTTCCCATCTGCGCTCGACATTACACATATCTTCTCAAGTCTTGTATAACTAGAAAAACCGTTGAACCCGGAAAGCAGATCCATGCACAGTTGTGCTTCAATGGCGTACTGCAAGATGCAAGCTTAGCCACAAAACTCGTGAATCTTTACTGTGTGTGCAACTCCTTGACATATGCGCACCGCTTGTTTGATAAAATTCCAAAAACAGATATTTTCCTTTGGAACATTTTAATACGTGGGTATGCGTGGAATGGCCCATATGAAGTTGCGATTGCTTTATATTACCAACTTTTTGATCATGGGCTTGTACCAGATAATTTTACTTTCCCTTTCGTGCTCAAGGCGTGCTCGGGGCTGTCTGCGATTAATGTGGGAAGGGATATTCATGATCAAGTGAAGAAAACCGGGTGGGAAATGGATGTGTTTGTTGGGGCTACGGTTATTGATATGTATGCCAAATGTGGTTGCTTAAATGATTCTCGTCGAGTGTTTGATAAGATTGCGAATAAGGATGTGGTATTGTGGAATTCAATGCTCGCCGCTTATTCGAAAAACGGGCGACCGGAAGATTGTTTGAAGCTGTGCAGTCAGATGGTGTTTGGGGGTCTTAGGCCAAGTGAGGCTACTTTGGTAACTGCTATTTCAGCTTCTGCCGATTTAGGTGTCATCATTCAAGGCCATGAGCTTCATGGGTATAGCTGGAGACTCGGATTTAAGCTTAACGACAAGGTGAACACCAGCCTAGTGGATATGTATGCTAAAAGCGGTAATTTGAGGTTTGCTAGGCATTTGTTTGAAGAATTAATGGAGAAGAGGCTTGTTTCTTGGAATTCAATGATAACCGGTTATGCGATGCATGGTCATGCTTATGAAGCACTTAATATGTTTAAGATGATGCTTACCAGAGAGCGTCCTGATCACATAACTTTTGTGGGTGTTCTCTCAGCCTGTAACCATGGAGGACTTTTACATGAAGGGCGGACGTACTTTGACTCGATGATTAGAGATTATCACATCGAACCAACTGTTCAGCATTATACCTGCATGGTCGATCTTCTTGGCCACTGTAACCAGTTTGATGAGGCATATCATTTGATTATGGAGATGAATGTTTTACCGGATTCTGGTGTTTGGGGTGCTTTCCTCAGTTCATGCAAGATTCATGGGAAGGTGGAGTTAGGGGAGCTAGCGTTGGAGAGATTGATTGAACTCCAACCAAATGATGCAGGAAACTATGTGATTCTGTCAAATATTTATGCTCAGGCTGGGAATTGGGAAGGAGTTTCAAAGTTAAGAAAGTTGATGACCGATAGAAAGATCAAGAAAAGCATTGGTTGTAGTTGGGTCAAGGTGAAAAATAAGATCCATGGATTTGTATCTGGAGATACTTCTCATCCTATGTTTGATCAGATACATGCCGAGTTGGAAGAAATTGGTGATCTAATGGCTGAGGCTGGATATGTTGCAGATACAACTCCAGTTTTTTTTGATGTTGAAGATGACGAAAAGGCTGAAATGGTTAATAGCCACAGTGAAAGACTAGCCATCGCCTTTGGACTCATTAGCACGCCTCCTGGGACCAAACTTCTGGTAACCAAAAATCTTCGGGTTTGCGAGGACTGTCATGTGGTGATCAAGCTCATATCGAGAATTAAAAAGAGGGAGATCACTGTCAGGGATGTGAATCGGTACCATCATTTTAAAGATGGTGAGTGTTCTTGTAGGGATTATTGGTGATTATTGTGGGATAACAATAGTGTTTCCCTTTCTAATACAAGAAACCGTTGCAAGCGAATATTGTTTGAGGGGCTCTCATTTAGATTTTAGTCTTATTAGATAAGGTTTTGTGTGGGATTATATCTCCTGACATGAAGCGAATGATGATTGGAATGGGTAATTTGAGGAGCTACACTTAAATAAATGTCAGATCATAACATGCTAATTGAAGATTGTACTTGAATTGCCTACACCTGTAACCACATCATTCTAATTTTAAAAGGAGAAAAGGTAAGAAAATATTATTTTTTATATTCTCAATTTTTTAAATTTTTATAATATCCTGTTGTTATTTTTATTAGAATGGTATTTTGATTCTTCTGTTGTAATGTCATCATCATTGGATTAGGTATGATTGATCAAAGAAAATTGTTTTGATCAAAGTTTACATTAGAGAAAAAAAGTTTGAATAAATTTGTTGGTCTTGATATTTTGACATAGTGCATCGTGCTATTTCATCTATTCATGAAGACTGGTTCGAAACAAGATGATGTTGCTGAGAGTCCAATCTGAGGCAAAGTTGAGGAGAATATCTCTTCTTCTACAGTTGTTAACTCAGCTATTGAAGATGACCTATCTGAATCAGCTACTCCTGTGTTACTTAGCCGTGATGAAATGCAAGCTTCTAGTATTGAAAGCTATCCAAGTTTTGAAATCTGAGAAATAGCAGCATTGCTGATTAAATGGAATTTAATATTCAGCACAGCAGCCTTCTGGTGAGTGAGAGAACTGGATTTTCAAGCTTGCTTTCTTAACATGTTTTCATCACTGGTGAGTGGTGAGTGGGTAATTGGAAAATATTGGAAGACTTGTGTTCCCCCGTGCAAGATGCAGGCAGAACTTGTTCAGCTGATGTTGCATCACTCAAGGTGATTTGTTTGCAGAAATTAGCAAACAGGAGTCTCCGTTACAGATTGAAGTTACTTCTGATGTGGCAGCTGTTTATGCCTACAGCTCTCTTGCTACCAATGATTCCAGGCAAAAATAGTCTGCAAGACATTTATGCAACACTTGATACATCTTCAGCCGCGTATGATATTAACCAGATACTTAAATTGTCAAATTTAGAAGAAACTGGTGGTTGTATTCCGGAACTGGCTGTTGACATTATCTCTGGAACAGGAATCAAGACTGGGGCTCAATCAACTTTTATCGATTGAGCACCAAAAAGTCTGCAGCTCATGGAACCAGCATCAGATGAATTCGGTTGCGTTAGAAATTTTTGAGCTGGACCAGTTCAGTATAATATTCAAGCCATGAAGGAAATCACAACTACACGAGGAAGGTTATTTTTTTCTTTCAAGAACATCGGGGCATATCCAGAAATTCGGGAAGGAGGTGGAGGTTGGATGACAGAATGGAATCGGGGGAGGCGACTAATCTCGGTTTTGGAAAAACTGCAAAAAAATTCCATCCATTCTCCCGGACTATACTTGCCCCCGAATATATAGATCATGTCCATGTAAGGATTATAATTTCCAAAGTGTCCAATCTACGAAGGAGAGTTTGTTATCCAAGGTTGAATTACCTGAGCAAAACCATGAAAATGCTCCTTCCTTCAGCTCTTAAGGTACTGGAGCGGGCTCAAATTTACCAGCTTCCTACATGCATGCACAAGCCCAGTAGTCATGAGTCTCATCATCCTTATTGATTATTTGTTTTTTGATTGTCAGCATTTTCTCTGTATTATATTTTGATTTAAAATGGATTTGTTTCACACAAGAGTGGATTACTTTTCCAAGTCCCACAACGGCCATTGCAATCTTTCACTGTCATAAATTTGGAGATACCCGAATAAGGAAGTACATGCAAACTAATTTAGTGTTGCGAAATTGTCATATTTCTTGAAAGTTTATATTATCACTCTAATTTTCGATCACACAAATATAAATTCGATTATAATTTTATAATATTTACTATTACTATGTTAAAACTATCATTCTCTCTCAAAGTTATTTCGCAATAACGTAACAAAAGTGGTTTATTCCTGAATATGTTTGTATATTAATTAATGAGTAGGTCTTTTGTGAGATCTGTCTCACAAAATAAGACTTATGAGATCGTCTCACACAAATTTTTTTCATAATTAATATATGTGAAGATCGACCTCGTCCGCGTGCGAAGAAGACGGTGGGCATCGCATGGAGTCTCTGTGCGATGAAGTATCCATCATATTTTTTAATTTTTTAAATAATTTAAAATTATCAAAAAAAATCCAAGAATTGGAAGGAAAAAAAGTATGGAATTGTTTTAAAAAATTCAAAATCGAACTAATATATTTTATAAAATTCAAATATTTGTCAGTAAATAAATATTCATTTAATTTATTTTGCACAGTCTTCAATTTAAATTATTAATTAAAATAAAATAAAAAATTTAATATTTCAACCCACTTATCTCACCAGTATACATGCTCGGGAAACAAACATTTGCAAGTTGAGGGTAAGTCGATTTGGTGGAATATAAAGAATCAAACCTAATCTCCTCACAGTGTAAGAAAGGAATCATGTTTCATAATTCTAATCGTCTGACAATTTTGCTCGTAACTCTGACAATTTCTGTAGAATATTCTGCGGCAGAGTATTACACTCAAGAATATGTTCAGCAGATTCTGAACTCCGCCAAGAAAGACAAAGATTGGTTGGTGTCAGTCAGAAGAAAAATCCATGAAACCCCAGAGCTCCGATTCCAAGAATTCAAGACCAGTGCTCTCGTCCGCAGTGAACTCGATAAACTTGGAATTTCGTATGAGTACCCATTTGCCAAAACTGGTTTGGTTGCCCAGATCGGCTCGGGTTCTCCACCCGTTGTTGCTCTGCGTGCTGACATGGATGCTCTCCCTTTGCAGGTTGGTCAATATCTGTGGGCGATTTTCTGGTCAGGGATGAAAGATGAAGTTTTTTCTTCAAAGTCTTTGGACCCTTATTTGTTAACCCAATGCTCGTGGAATTGTTATGCCCTTTTTGATCAAATCTTTTGTTTTTTGTTTCATATAAATTTTAGGAGCTGGTGGAGTGGGAGCATAAGAGCAAAGTTGATGGTATAATGCATGGATGTGGGCATGATGCTCACACTGCGATGCTTCTTGGTGCTGCTAAATTACTCAATGAAAGGAGGGATAAGCTTAATGTGAGTTTAACTTGGATAAATTTTTTGATGGTGATGAATTTTTCAGTAAATTTTCATTGTCACTAATTGTTTATTTTTCATGCATAATTTGTGCTTTTCTTGGGTCACTTTTGCATTCAGACAATCTATGTTCCAAGTTAACAAAATATCCCTTCCATATGGATAACTGCTGCTTGCAAATCATGCACGTATAGAGTTGAAAACTTGCGGAGTTCTGCTGCATTGGGAGACCCGTTTTATGTGGTAAATAATGATTTGATTTAAACATTTTTTAGACCCGTTTTATGAGGTAACTACTGAAGCAAGATAAAAGCATCTATAGCCTATAGGTGCTTTTCATTTGTTTCTTAGCTAAGATTGTTTGTCCTTTGAACTTGATATGCTATTGTGAGCTCATAATGGGTCCGTGGGTTTGAGAAGGCGAAACACGCATTGTTATGAGTGTTCATGTATTTGTGATGCCTTTTACTTTTGAAGTAGCTTATTTGATCATTTCTGCTTTTTTTTTCTTGATCAATTATAAGAGAAACACTAATGTTATTTTATCTTGATTTGTGTTGAATGATGCTTAAGGGTACTGTGAAACTTCTATTTCAACCTGCGGAGGAAGGAGGTGCCGGTGCGTCTCACATGATAACAGAAGGTGCCCTTGGGGCTGCAGAAGCAATCTTTGGAATGCATGTTGATTTTGAATCTCGGACAGGAAGTATAGCTAGTATTGCTGGACCTGTTTTAGCCGCTGTCTCATTTTTTGAAGCGAAAATAGAAGGAAAAGGAGGGCATGGTGCTGCGCCACACAACAGCATTGATCCAGTACTGGCTGCATCTTTTGCAATCTTGGCATTGCAACAGCTCATTTCAAGAGAAACAGATCCACTTCATAGTCAAGTATGTCACCCTTCATTGCCTCTTTACTGCGACATTTAATTTAACTAAATGTTAAATTTTTCCGAAGGTTATAGAATCAATATTCATCTAAAAGACTAAGCTAAATATATATATGTATATATTCATCTAAAAGCCAAAATCACTTGCTTTCTTCTTGGTAAGTTCGATTCAAAATCTTTGCAAGCCTGTCGATTAAACTTTGTTCATTACAGGGTTATTGCACAGGCTCCCTGAAAACTTAACAAATTAGTATCTCTAGAATAATATCGTCGGGGACTCAATGGTTTCCTTGTTACCTATGTGGCATAGCAATCAAAATATGCTGCTTGTGCTCTTGAGTAATTTAAAAAAAAATTGAGTTGAACTGTCATAATCATTTATAGCTTTTTGCATTGTGATAAGTGCTTGATTTGAATGTTTTAACTTTGAGTTCTCGCTGAAGGTTCTTTCTGTTACTTTTGTCCGAGGGGGGACAGCATTAAATGTAATCCCACAGTATGTTGAGTTTGGGGGTACTCTCAGGAGCCTTACCACTGAAGGCTTGCATCAACTCCAGCAAAGGGTGAAAGAGGTGATTCAAATACAGCCGTTCATGATTAACCTCACTATTTTATTCCTTTGAAAGTAGAAATTCGCAAACTAATGACCCTTTCATTTATTCTGTTATTCAAAGGTCATTGAAGGGCAGGCTACTGTACACAGGTGTAAGGCTCACGTCGATATGAAAGAAGCGGAGTTCCCTACTTATCCAGCTTGTGTGAATGACGAAAGATTACATCGACATGTTGAGAGAGTTGGTGAACTCTTACTTGGCACAGAGAACGTGAAGAAGGCTGCAAAAGTTATGGCTGGTGAGGACTTTGCTTTCTATCAAGAAGTGATTCCTGGAGCCATGTTCCAAATAGGAATTCGAAACGAGAAAGTGGGTTCGGTTCACTCCCCGCACTCGCCCTATTTCTTTCTTGATGAGGATGTACTTCCAATTGGAGCAGCCCTACACACTGCTATTGCTGAGGTTTATCTGAGAGATGGGAAGCAGTCTGATCTTTGAGTTGAACTATTTGTGAAGAGCTTCATCGGTTATCCTGGACTCAAAGGTGAAGTTGATGTCAGAGTCTGTATTTACATTCAAGGAACATTAACTTTTTTGTCTTAGAAGTATACAAATTCATGTCTGCTGCTATCAAAAACACAATCAACATCTTCTCTTTATTATTTTTGTGCAAAAATGAACAACTGAACCTCTGATATTTAATAGTAATAGAGAGCTACTTAATAATCTGAGGAAGGGTTAATAAGCATTATTTTATTTTATTTTATTTTCGAAAAAAAAAATTATTATATATTTTTGTAAAATAATTACACAATATCCAAAATCGAATTCACTTAGTGCCTACCAAAAAGATAGTAGTTGTGTTCTATAGTTATGAAAAAAGTTATGCTAATATAATTCAATTGAAACCAAATTAATTAATGTTAATTAGGACATCCACATCCATACTAATTAATGTATGTTATTAACTTTCCATCTCTTCAAAAAGTATAAGATGGATTTCAAAAAAAAAAAAAAAGTGTCGGATCCACGAGCCACATAATCATTATATTAACATTTTCTCATTATTAATACACTCACATTCATTTAATATCAACTTTCATTATTTATGGGTCTCACTATCCATTTATTTTCTTTTTTTATTTTATATTAATTAAATATTTTTCTAATTTTGTTTAAAAATGTACAACAAATATTATTGAAAATAAATAGTATTATTATTTTAAAAATAACTTAATTGCAATATTGATTAAAATATTATTAAAAAATAAAAAAACTGTTGGGCTCTTTGCTATCATTCTCTAAACTTATAAATTATAATTATTTAAAATAACATAATATTATTGATTATAATTAATTAATGTTTAATAGTTTTATTGATTATATTACGAGTTTTATTTATTTAATATTAAAAAAATATTACAAATATTTTTTTTGGAAGAATTTATTTTTCAGAACAAAACAAAAAGAATATATATATATATATATATAGTGTTAAAAAAGGCTTTGGTTTTTTTGTTTTATGTGAATTAATGAGATTAATTCTCATGAATTTCTATGCTGACGTAACAATCAAGATTAATAATCTATATATTCACATTTATGCATGAATATTAATTGATGTTAATAACTATTCATTAATGCACCAATGTGGGTGTTTTTAGGAACGGATTGATTAATTTTGTGAAATATTAATTGACATATTTAATGTTAGTAATGTTTGAATGTTACGTCTCATGTATGATATATATGTTAAAAATTATAAAAGAAAAATGTGATAACAACACTGTGAACTCTAATCAACAAAGAAACATTTAAATATTATTTTTAATTTAATCAAATCATATAATATAAATTTGTCAGAACAAAAATCAAATTTAATAAGTAATTATTGTGCTACATATGGCAGCGGACAAGTCGAATCATAGCCTACGCGTGTGAAAAACATTTCTAATTTCCTCATGTATTAGGCGTTTAATTTTAAACCAAAAAAAAAATTTTGTTCGATTTACCAAAAAAAATAAGTTCGTGTATGAAAAACATATATTATTCGTTCAACTACGAAATTTATTATTTTTTAAAACAATTGATTTATTTTTTGATGGTCAAAAGTAGGTAGATTTATGGAAATTGAACAAACATTTCTGCTGTGGATAAGAAAATGCGATTAATTAGCCTTCATTCATCTACCAAACATAGCTGGTCGCGGGAGTATTTTATTTTTTAACTTCGGTCAACTCTTTTTTTTTTCTTTTTCTGGTCCCAAGCTCCCTATTCTTGGACTCTTGTTAGACTGAAAGCAATTTAGAACTGAGTGAAATGAAAATAAAAAGCAATAACAAAGAGGCACAATATATATATAATTGTGCAGCAAACACATTCCAAATTCCAAACCCCATCCAAATTTCTTACGAATTTATTCATACACCCGATCCTCCCTCTCCCTCCCTCTCCCTCTAGTTCTCTCTCTCTCTCTCTCTCTCTCTCTGTATGTATTTATACAAGAGATGATAAATGTACAGAAAATGGTGGAATTTATGGAAGAATACAGTCTGATAATGGGAAGAATGAGGGATCGCTTGGCTTACTATTTGGTATTTAGAAGAAGAAGGTTGCTGAGGAGTGCTCCTGATTCGGATTCTTCTTCATTTCTTGTCTTCTTTTAACCCTTTCTTTCCTTACTACATATTATGTCATGCATATCATCATATATATATATATCTGTGTGCTGAAATTTCCCAGGTTTTATATGTATTTTTTAAGAATATTCTTTCTTAGAACAAGGAATCTCAAATACTCCAAATTGAAGTACTTGATTGATCTACTGTTTGAATCATTCTTGTCTAGATTTGTCCGCCTACCTTCATTCAATGGGGTGTCAAACTAAATAATTGTATGAGTAAAATGATTACATCATTCATTCCAAATCGAAATTACGATGAAATGACATAAACTTCTCTTCTATCTGAAAACACTCAGACTTTTTCATACCCTGATTCTTATATCCAAAAAAAGAGATAATTATCTAGTATTAATAACCATTTCTTGTTTGTTGTTATGTGCTGAAAAATAGGGAGAATATATTGAAATGGAGTAGACGACATTTCAATACAAAAAGCATGGAATTAGTTTGATATTTGTTCCTTGTGATGATGATAAAAGGTCCAAGAGAATTAGTTCAAATGTCTCGATCTACCCATTTAATTATACGGGCTTGTGCATTAATTTTATTTTAGAATCAGAAAATAATCACATTTAATGGGTGGAGGCCGCTCAATAAAAACGTTCTTTTCTTATGAGACGGTAATTACGAATCTTTATATGTGAGACATGTCAAACCTATCGATATTCATAATAAAAAGTAATATATTTTCATGGATGACCCAAATAAAAGATATGTCTCACAAAATACGATCCGTGAGACCGTCTCACACAAGTTTTTGCCAAACATTTATAATCACTCATGGGGATTTTTTTTTTAACAATTTCTCTTATGGACCTTGCTACCTTTTAAAATTGAATGTGTTACATTACATATATATAGAGTAGAGTTATATATTTCTTTTTTCTACGATCATTATTATCACAACGTGACAACAATAGATGATTATGCATCCATCATTTAAATGTACGCAATATCAAATTCCAATACAATTATTATGATGAAATTAGATTTTTCTATTATGGTAAGAACTGGGTAAATTGCAAATAATTCCCTCATAAAATATCAAAATAGTTGATAACCTGAAGTGAAAAATAAATTGGCGTCAACCTCTCATGTTATCTAAAAATAAGCTTTAAATAATTTCAATTTCATAATTTTAGATGTACAGACTTTTAATACTTCGGACAATATGTGATTCACATTTTATGTGTTTGAATGTGCAAAAGTTATCATTAAAATCAAACAATAAATGTTTTTAGAGTTAAAATCTAATATTTTTTTTCAACATAACACTATAAAATGATCAAAGAAATAAAATAAAAATAACATAACTTGACTAAAACAATAAAACAGAAAAAAATAATGTGATTTATATTTATTTGTAATGATAATTAAATTTTGAATTATATGTAAAAAATTTGATAAAAAAATTATTTCGTTACAATAGAGAAATTATAATCACATTAATATTATTATGGGCGTAGCGTTTTTAAAAAATATATAAGAATGAATGAAGTAGAAATATAATATATAATGATAAAATAATATTATATTTGTTATGATTGTTAACAATGAGATAATTAAGAATCTTTTGATGAATTGACAAAATTCTCCTTCCACTTTTGCGGCGACGGCGGCGGGAGGAGGAGGGGGTGGTCGATAGCGGAGGCGGCGATGGTTGGCCGTCGACGGGGATGGTCGGTCGGCGGTCGGTGGAGGGAAGTGGTGGTGAGTTTGAATTTAAGAGAAGAGTAAAATTGAAAAAATAAGATGGACTAAGAGTGAGATAAATAATCCTAGTAATCTTAGGAGGTGAGCAGTGATTATTTTATCACAGTTAATATAAATTAAATGAGTTAAAAAATCATAAATCCACTTTATCCTTCCAACCAAACATTGAGAATTTAATCGAGCCGACTTGAGTTTTTTGGGGTCTTTAAAAGATATTGTTCAAAACTGAAAGAATTAAATTGCAAGAAACATAAATTTAATAACCTTGTGCACAACACACTTTGTTTCGAAGAAGAAGAAGACTCGTCTCTTTCGTTTCTCGTTTCCCCTTTCGCCAGGTAAGATTTTTCCCTATAAATTTTGTTTTCGATTTTCAACATGTCGTATGTTCACTCGCATGTGCAAATATATGATGTTTTCAATCGTTTAAGCTTCTAAAATCACCATTTCCGTGTTCAATTTTTTTACCTATGTTCGTGCTCTTTTTTCATATATGTCATTTTAATCTTGTTCTCGTTTGAACTTTTCTGGGTTTTGATTGAATTAATATTTTAACCACAGTGAAAATGATGGGTTTGGGTTGTGGGGGTGATGGAGCCGGAGGAAACTCGTCATCTTCAACCTCAAATTTATCAGCTTCAGCCCCACCGTTCACAATCGATAGATCAAACCCAAACCGTAATTCAAATCCTCTTGTGCATTATCCTGAATCGTGTTATGGCACTGAACCCTTTAGCCACAATTGGAAGTATACAAACTCAATATCCCATAAACCTGAACTGGATATACTTTCAACCAGAACCACTAGTTTTCCGTTATCTGATGACTACCGTTTATCAGATGCTATTTCTACGAGTCCGTCTCCTACCCATTGTATGGCTTTTAGTCGTGATGCCAAAACCTTGGGGAATACGCTTGCTTATGGTGGTGGAGTGAAGTCTTATTATCCACCTTTTGTACATCCTATGGTTGACAAAAGTAGCCCATTGGTTGAGGACGGATCAGCTTACACTCATAGTGTGATTGACCAGGATTACAGGCCTGAGTGGATGCATAGGTTGAAATATAATCAATTACCAGTGGGCAGCTGTCTAAAAGAATTGATAATGGAAGTTTCTCTTCTGGGAGGGAAAAAATTGGGGTCATGTCAGCTCAGATTGATTATACTCATCGTGCAATTTGATGGGGATTATATGACTGAGCAGATCGATAGTTTAGATATCAATGGAATTCAATATAAAAGAGTTGAACTTGATGGAAGCTACTCTTCACGCATGGAAAATATCGTGGACACGTCTTCTCGATTCAGTTATACTCAAAATTCATATGATTGGGAGTACAGGCCCCAGCAGATGGATAGTTTGAGTATCAATGGAAATCTGTATAAAAGAGCTGAACTTGATGGAAATTTACGTTCCGAGAGGGCAGAAATTGTGGCTCACACATTTATACAAATCCTGTCAATGACGGTATAGTCATAATCTTTTCTTTGATTATTATTCCTGGCTTGTGCAGAGCCTTAGGTTGGAGGGTGCAGCCGACCATCTTGACCCTGGAATTTGAATCTTTACATAAATAAAATGAAAATTTAGTGGAATGGATTATAGTTTTAGGCCCCATAAATTTCCTCCACACCCAATTGGACTATTGGCTCCACAACCGAGATTCAGTTAGATGAATATTTTTCGATTCAGTTTGTGTTCAAATTCATGAAATAGAGGAATGTTTTTTGTGGGACATTCGGCAACTCACATTTATCATAAATGTGCTTGTGTGAAAGAGTCATTATGTGAACTGATTGCACTATGAGTGTGGTGCTATGTTTTGGTTTCTCAGATAGAACTTGCATTTTTTATGCATTGCTGTATTTTTACAGTTGAGAAGGTTTGAGAATTCTCTTAAATGTCGGATGAATGCATGTAATAAGGAGTTTAATCACTCTTAACATCACGTGATATTATTTTTGGCACTTCTGACATGCCTATCTGTGGCATATGCAAAAGTCTGATTTATGATATGTTTTCTGGTCTAACTATTTTTGTTTAAACTATATCCAGTTTTACTTTGATCTCAGTTTCAATGTTAGCTTAATGACTCGATAAAACTCATATGCAGAAATACAAGCTGAGCCCACAAACTTTACTTCCTCTGGGAGTATGCACACAAAGTGTGTGTGTATCTGACATAAATTACTTATCTGTCAATGAACAGGATGTGGAATTGAATTTGGAGACAAATCTGGAGAAATATATAGAAGATCTAATTGGGTTACTGACAGGGCAGTTGGAATTCTAACTGTGGAGTGTGTGAATGATAAGTTATGTTTCGAGAAAAATCCAAGCTTCCCGGTTTCCGGATCGACTTTTCCGGAATATCTTATCACATGAGATGCACGATAGAAACTATAAAAACTCATGCAGTTCGCATGAAAAACATGTTAGGCCTGATGATACTACTTTCACTAGTTCCATTTCAGTAACAAGATCTTCACCTACTGTGGTTATTATGCCACCACCTGCTATACCCAATATTTTCGGACAACTTGATGATTCTCGTAAACCTGCAGAAAATGACGATGTTGCTGGTGTTTGCAATGTGCATTTTGATTGCTCCAATCCATCAAACAATAAAGATCATGGCTCAAAACCAAGCTCTGAGATCAAAGAAGGTTCCCTTGACCCAAAATTTTCTAAGCAATGCAATGACAGAGGCTCCCTTTCGTTATCTGCAGTAAATGAATTTTCAAGTTCCCAGCATATCAATGATACATTTGAGGGAAATATCAGAAAGAGATGCTCTAAAATAACGGATTCGATTTTCTCCCATGGGTTGGCTATGGCTGATGATAGTGTTCAAGTAGTTAACTTGGTTGAGGATTTGTGGGACTTTATAGATCACAACAACCTCGCTGTGGATTCTCCTTGCTGGAAAGCGGCACCATCCTCTCAATTTTCAGCATTTGATGGTGCAGCTGGCAGCTCTCACAATTTTATAAGGAAATTGGATGAAAAGTTTGGCTTTGATGAAGCAAAACATAAAGATTTCTGTTCGTTGGATGATCCAACCAGAGCTTTTCCTGCTAAGGCTGGTCAAATCGATGAGAATGATGAAAATATATTTGTAAAAACCAATGTAGTACTTCCGTTAGAGAGTATCCAGGATGTTAATCACCCGAGTAAAGAACAGATTTTATCAGATGATGCTAAAGCTGAAAATTTTGGGGTTTCAACTTTGAGAAGCAGCAAGGAAGTTCAGATAGAGGATGCCCTTGAGATGCCGAGGCTAAACTTTGACTCACCTGAAAACTTGAATCGTGGTTCTCATGACCTGAAACATTTCAGCGGTAAAGGAGAAGTTGAGATGAATCTCAATGATGCCTCTGAAAGTAGTGGTGCTGTTTCGTTTCAAGTGATTGAGAAAGTCCTAGCTTCACCTTTTTCTCAAGAAGATGCCATTGTGCATGTTGAACTACGACCAGATTAAAAAATCAAAACAACGATTAAAACAATGCGTTATCTTTCAGAGATGCTTCTGTCTCATCTTTCATATGATGCATGCGCTTTGGAAGAAGAAGACATCTTGGCTCTGAATCACACAATCAGCAATCTTGATGCTTGTATGAGTAGTAAAACTCTTCGGCCAAGAAATAAGCAAGAATCTTCCAATCTTATGGGATACATATCCGAGAAATTTGGAGAGTGTCATGATATGGTATGCCTTGGACTCGTATGACCGAGCAAAAGGGGTGTGTTGGTCCTTTATTTTTGTAAAGACTCGGTTAGTCAGCAATATATTTTCCAGTTTTCTACTGCCAGGTTTTACCAACTCTCTAATTGCCATTGAGCTCTCATGTACTCATGTTCCAGATCTTGGAACATTTTGTTTTGAGTATGTATTTGGTTCCTTTCATCAAAAAAATTCTTAGTTGTTTCTTAAATATAAATTTGCATATTTTTTTCTTCAGGGTACTGTTGATTATAAACATGGGCATGCAAAGGATGGTGAGAGAGTTGAGAAATCACCTGTTTTTTCTTTCTTGAGGGATGATACAGACCTAACAAGAGATGATGGTATGGCAAAGGTACGCCTCTTTCATTGTAAATTCATGTCCAAACGATGAAAGCATTGCTGTGAATTGTGGGTAATATCGTGTCTAAATTACATGTATTTGCCAATATCATCAACTACTATTGTTCATCTAATATGGACTGCTGAATAATAGTCCATAAAGATGGTACTCGAGGAAAATATCCTCTATAATGAAGAAACGGATTCTCAAGCAAAACTCTTTAAGAGCTTGTGGCACGAGGCTGAAGCTGCACTGTGTTCCATCAGCTATAAAGCTCGCTTTGACCGATTGAAAATTGAGATGGAACAATCAAAACCTAAATCATCAAAAGGTTAGATCTTACATAAATCATTCAATCTTGTTTTGCTTTCAAATGAATCAGAGTTTTTGAACACTCGCAGAAAATAAAGATGTCGCAGCAACGATGCAAAAGGTTCACATTTCACCTGCTCCAAGCACGTCTTCCAAGCTAACCTTTAAGTCTCAAGATATAGCATGATTCTAAAACCAACCACACAGGGTCGGATCTCTTCTGTCGCTGTCGCGGTTCAAGATTGTGATTAAAACGTCCCCATTATGAATCTAGCGGTTCAAGATTGTGATTAAAACGTCCCCATTATGTCTAGATTCAATATCTTGAAATCTCGAGAGGACAACTTGAAATCAATAGATATGAAAGTGAGCAGCAATCCAAGACACTCGTTGGAGATCATTTAGAAGGTGAGGCCTTAAATATGCTGAACCCGACTTCTTGCATCAAGCTATGCCCCTCGATGAAGAAAACCACGGTTTGTCTATAGCTGGTTATGGATATGAACCGGGTCATCCGTGCTCTAACACCCGTATCATAAGGCATTCTCATCCAAGTAGATATGGGTATTGTGATACTCTCTTTCAGCTAGGAAGAATTGGAAGAGGGGGTTTTCGATGGGAGGACTCGGGAAAGTAGCAAAATCATGGCACGAACCTCCTTTTCCCAATCATGGTGATGACATTGCCAATATATTTGTCGTCCCCTGTATATTTTTGTATATATGGATGTTTTGCTGAAACCTATTTGAAGTACCTGGACTTCGATTTTGTGAGGTTTTTATTTCTGGCCAAAAAACTATTGCATGGCGGTGGACAATTTCTTAATTTTTTGATATTAAAAAAACAAAAACGACCCCCGGTCCATTGAAAGACCAGATGGTGAACGAGGTGCAGAGGGTAATAGAGTAATATTAGATCAATGCAAAAATAATATCTTGATATTACAACAAGCCTCAGAATGTTCATACCAAAACAAAATTCACTCAAATAACAATTTATAAGATTGTAATACAACTTACAAGAAGATTATGTATCCAACCCTACCCTTATTTCATTTAAACAAATTCACCTGTCTTCTGATCCCAATTCAATGGTGGATCCCAAATTTTTTTACATGAAGATAGTTACATGGAAGCATTTGAAGGAAGGAAGACACGACCACCCCTCTGATTCCTATCCCTGCCACTACAACATTCATTCACCCATGTCATCATCTTCGACTTCTGCAGCACTTAAATCAAGATCGGCTAGCAGTTCGTCAATTGGAATGGAAGGAACATCTTCACCATCGGTCACAGAAGCCATTTCCGATGGCTGGTATTCTTTATTCTGGTATAGGGAGATGCTAAATCTCAACTCAGGATTCTCCTCCAGATCTCTCAAAAATTGTTCATACTCAGAGTTAATCTTTTCCTCGTTATCTCTACCTTTAGAAGTGAGATCAATCTCCATGTTGAGAGACTTGAGTTTCCATGATCGCAGCTTACCTTTCTTCTTCTGGCGTTTCTCTTCATAGCTCTTTTTTATCAATATTGCCTCTGGAAGTACGAGTCCCTTGTACTTGTCTAGTTCAATATCATTACTGTTGGCACCAAATAAATCATAACCGAGGGCGTAACCTCCGGGATTTAGAAGATGGCCCAGGTGTGTTCTCACATTGAAAATCGTGTCATTCTTTCCAAAATCAGATACTCGGGCAACTTGAGCATCAGCTAGAACATACCTTGAGCCACCAATGTTGACCTCAGAAGAAACAACCTCCACATCTAACACTATATATTCCACGAGCTGCTTAGAGGAGAGTAAGGGCTTGAAAGATGATCTCCAGTACTGCTCAGCATCCACGAAGCTGCTCCTCAGAGTGAATGGATCTAATAATGTGATGCTGTTGCTCACTTTAGTGCATATTACCAGTGGCCCGAGGTTTCCCAAACCGGCAGCCACTTTAGGAGGAAGACATATTAAATCCTCACGACATATTGGACAAATTTCAACAGAAAACGTGTACTTGTAGTTGTAACTATTGCTCTTTGGGTCATGGGACACAAGTTGTTTGTCATGCCGACTCCTAATCGGAGCTACTTTACCCAAAAACTCCACAAACTTAACACCATGATTCCTATTACGAAAGAAAAAATCAATCCCCTGGCCCAACTGCTTAATTCTTATTGCGCGTACAGCAGCAGCATGCTTAAGAATAAGCTGCTCGAGATAGAAAAAGTTGCGCCTGTGAGAAACATGCTGCCGCAGTTGCACTGCAGCCACCCATTGATCAGGATTTGCCTGCACTCGTGAACAAGATTCACACATCTGGTCTTGCACAACATATTCAACTGTGTAAGCTTGCTCAAGAATTGCCCCATTGAGAACCTCCTTCTGGACCCTTAACTTCACCTTAATCCTCTTGGAGTGGGGTTCAGTCCAAACAAATTCAGCATGCACTAAACTGACTTTATTCAAGTTCTTCAATCTCTTCACACAGAAGGTCAGCAACTTTTTGGATTCCAGCTGTGCTTTAATCCAAGTCCGAGGTGGCTGCAAATAGGCTTCACACTCGGGGCAATGGATGATAACGACATGCTTTTGTAGGTCTTCTGTGATGTCAACTTCAGACTGCAGGCATTTCGGACACATATTCGCAGCATTTGGTTGAATCAAAATGCCACATTTACAGCACAAAACACTACCAATTGTCTGGGTCACAGTAAACATGCCCACCTCTTGTGCCATTCCTAAGTAATTGAAAAATAAAAGAGACAATTACTTCATTGATGATTTAGGATACCTTGCACAAATAACAAACAAAAACCAAGAATTAGAAATATATTCTTAATTTTCTAGCAGTACAGGATAAAAAACCACCAAAAGGACTTTTTAGTTTCCTTGTCACAAAAAGTTTGCCAAACTCAGTCAATCAAAGTAGCTTCATAAAAACTTCACAGCATTCTCCCAAGGCATGATTCAACACTCACATGAGCTCGGAAGCTGTTTAAGCATACAAAGAGAAGTCAAAAATTAAATGTGATGTGAAGAAATAAACCTCTACAGCTAAAATTACTACTGGAATATGAAACATGGACCTGAATCGCCATGAAATCCATAAAGGATCACGTGTATATTTCGCAAATGAAGCATAGATTCAACCGTAAAAATACAAGAGAAAAACTTTACCACAATGGATATCGGAGATGTCACACATCCAATCCGAACCCCATCTTCGAAATGTTTTCAAAACCCAATAAATCTCATCGTTGCCTGCGTATTTAACAAAAACCAAATA